>NC_139999.1:46313307-47038307 GCF_964263955.1 Coregonus lavaretus
AGTAGCTCTTTCCCCATCTAATTCATTTCAATTTCACTCTTTCTCCCCCTCCCTGAACCCCACCTCCTCTCCTCCCATTCTCTCCTCTCTCCTCTATTTCCTATCCTCCTCCCCTCTCAATTTATCCTTCCATTCTCTCCTCTCTCTCCTATTTCAAGCCTGCGGCATCTCATCTCTATCTCTTGTCCACTCTTATTTGCACACACCCGCTCCAATATATTTTCATCTCATATACAGTACAGTACACTCTCTCTCTCACTCACACTCACACACACACACACTCTCCCTCTCCCACTCAGTCACAGACATGTTGCTGCATCTCCAGAGGGCCAGTGAGTAGTGTGGTTGGAGCTGGTCCTGGGGCAGTGCCCTGTTGATGGCCAGTCACAGTCCCAGGATGAATTACCCTACTATGGGTTATTTACCTTGGCCCTCCCCTGTCCTCCCAACAGGCCTTGGTCCTCGCCACCGGAGGATTCACCACCACCAGATGCTGGTCAAAAGTAGTGCACTATGTAGGGAATAGGGTGCCATTGGGCCCTGGTCAAAATTAGTGCACTACTTATGAAATAGAGTGCCATTTGGGATGCATACACTGATTTCATGACTCACTGACTCTATAAAACCAACCACCCTGACCAAATGACTCTGTTATAACCTGGACCATAGTCTCTAACCACATTCTACAACCCTTACCACATTCTATAAACCTGACCACATTCTCTGTTCCTGATGTCCTGACCCAATGTCACGGTTTCGGCCGAGACTGCTCCTCCTCCTGGTTCGGGCAGGCTTCGGCGTTCGCCGTCCCCGGAGTACTAGCTGCCACCGCTCTATGTTTCATCATTTGATTGCTTTTGTCTGTCTGTATCACCTGTGTCCAGTTGTGTGTTGATTACGTGTCTTATAAGTTCCTTGTTTTGTTCTAGTATGATTGTGTGTTGTTATTTACTGCCACAGTGTCGGAGCTACGTCTTGCTCCCTGTTTGTTTTGTGTTTTAGTGTTTACGCGTGTGCGTAATTCTCCCTCGCCTCTTTGTGTATTTTTTGAGGTCGGAGGTTTTTCCTATTATACTTTGGACTATTAAATTCTGTTGGACTTAACCTCAGTGTCCTGCGCCTGACTCCTCCACCATATCCACATCGGTTTAGTGACACCCAAACTCATCATGCATTGTAAAACATGATGATAAACAAACAATATATTTTATAACTGTTAAACAGGTCAATAACTTATTTGTAAATATATTCCCCCTAACTGTTCCACACAGTCGATCAGAAGCAGGTCCTACCTCGGTGAGGTGCGGGTTGGGGTTGAAGCCACACTGGTTGCACACCATAGATCGGCACTGGGTGCATGTGCTGCAGTTTGGCTGGTTGTCCTCCGCGGTGCCCGTCAGGTCGGCCGTCTTACAGACAGGGCACAACTTGCTGCTGGGCATGGGGGCGATCTGGGGCACGGAGTAGGGCGAGGTGGGGGTGACGGCGGGGGACACCGATGGGGAACGTCCCGTCCTGCTACTACCCACATCCACCTGTAGGTTCTTGCGGGCAACGTGGCCCTGGCCCTGCTGCTCCCGCTGGGAGGCCAGGCGGTCCCCCGTCCCAGGCCCAGTCTGGACCCCCGCCTTGGGCCCGGACCCAGGGTCTGGCTGGGGGGGTCTTCCAGAGATGCTGTGGAGGACAGACACACGTTAGACTCTCGTGAGAGGATGTTATGTTACATCTCAGAAAAACAGGGCTTTGGTGTCAAAGATTGAACAGAAACGTCTTAAAGTGTTAACAGAGAGCAATGATTTGAATATTAAAGTATCAACATTGAAACATATCAATTTTTTGGTCATGAATCCTGAATGAAAGGGTTTGCAAGTTGCCAATTTGCTTTGCTTTGCCCAATACCAATATGGGCACATGAAAAAGGAAAGACTGTGTGAGCTGGAGAAATTGACTGTTTTCTCTTGGTGAGGTAAGAGGAGAACAGCGTTTGGCTCCTTCAAAGAGCGGTGAATGTTTTTTCCTTTCTGCTTCACTGCTTCCTCTTCCACAGTTTCAGCCTTCTGACCCCCTGGCAGTGGAAAAGACACAGGCAGTGTCTCAAATGGCACCCTATTCCCTATATAGTGCACTACCTTTGACCAGAGAACTGTTCAAAAATAGTGCACTATATATGGAATAGGGAGCCATTTGAGACACAGACACCGTTTCCCCTACAGTACAATAGCTCTGGAGATGGAAGGAGGCAGTGGGCAACTGAACAAAACACTCGCCCTCTCAAACACACATGTACCCCGCTGAGCACTGAACCAAGCATGCATACATGTAATTCAAGTAGTGGTTTGTGTTGAGTCTATATGGAATAAACATGCTGGTGTCTGCAGCCTATGAGAGGTTTAGATAGTATTGAGTCTTGACTATGTAGTGAACTGCATTCAGTCTGCTACGTTCCTAAAATTCCTTTCTGGTGAATTGTCTCTGTGGACTTAACACCATGTCGCTCTCTTGATGGAGAAGAGAGGAGAGGAGAAGAGAATGAAAAGACAAGAAGAAAGGTGGTTTATCAGACGTTAGCAGCACTAATGACTTCCTCTCTTCTCTCTTCTCTCTTTCACATTCTGCCCTGCAGACACCAGCCCATGGATTAGCTACAGCAATTAAAATAGAAATCATAGCTTTCTGCTTTCTTTGAGAACAACAACGCTACGCAGGCCTTGTTTTGATGCTCACGTCTTCTTCAAAGTCCAGGAGCCTCAATCAGTAGTCAGTACTCTGCTCGGCAGCACACCACTTCCAGGTGGGAGAAGGAAATGAGGGAAGAGAGAATGAAAATAGAACTGTTTGTGACAGTGAGTCACTGAAGACGGGCTGAGCAGAGTAGAGCAGAGCAGCTGGTTGTGGAAACAGCTCAAATCACCAGTTTTTCTCTCGCTCTCTCTCTCTCTCTCTCTCTCTCTCTAGGAATCGTTCTGTTCACCTAAGAACTGCTCACAGAAACACTAGCACTATAAAGCCTTGACAAAAACTATCCTTGACAAAGTCTTCCTGGCTGTGTGCCATATCCACAATATAATTTGTAATAATGAGCCGGATGAAATGAGCTAAGCTAGGCTCCCGGTTACATCAAATACACATCTATGAGATGTAAAATGTCTTATTAGAAGACCGCCAAGCCTGTTGCTCTACATTGGGCAAAGTGAGGGAGACCTCAGTTGTAATCACAATGGACCCTACCATCGCTTCTTTTCAATGACAGAAAATAAATAAACGTATTATGCTATTAAGTGGTCATCATGGTAGTAATACTGACCATCAGCTATCACTGTTCAACTCATGGCAACCGATGCACTTCTCCATTCCATAGTTTGCAACTCTATTACCAACAAACTGCAACTATTTTGGAAAGGGGTCAAATATAGCAGTATTAATTCTTTTTCGGTTAAACACAAATTGTTATGCTAATAAAGGCTTGTACAGTGGAATCCCCTGTGGTCCTTAAAAAAGCCCAATCCTCAGGCGTTAAACACACACACACACACTTCAGGCATTAAACCAAACGGCAGGAAGCCACGAATGGGATCGCAGCGCTCTATAGGATAGATCTCACCATCCACCTCTTCAAACAACCTCTTCAGATGCTTTCATCAGCCAGTGAATAGCACTCTGTTGAAAGCAAAGCACCTTGAAATTCATCTGTTGTTATTAAGCAATGAGAGGAAAGGCAGGTGGTTTGCTTTATCCCAGAGTGAATAGTATAAACGCTTCGTGTACTCTCCTCTCCGATAAGTCTGATGCCAGTAGAAGTGAGTAGGAAGCAGAGCCTTTGTTGGTGTGCGTGAATGTTTGAGAGCGAGAATGCTAGGCTCTGTACCACTGTACCAAATACCAATGTCACTGACAATCAAGTGAACAGCATTGCTTACCTACACAGGTCAACTGTGCATCTGCAGTAGGCCTACGATGTACAGTATGTACAGCTATTACCTTCAGTACAGGCTACTATATAAAATGATATTCTGAGTACAGACACATATGTATATTCTCAGTCATTACAAATGAATCTATGTAGTGTATACTCTCAGTACGGAGGCCTCTATCCTCACTGCACATTTTCAACGCAGATAATAATATAATCATATATGCCATTTAGCAGACACATTTATCCAAAGCACCTTACAATCATGCGTGCATACATTTTTGTATGGGTGGCCCCAGCGGGAAACGAACACACAATCCTGGCGATGCAAGCGCCATGCTCTACCAACTGAGCCACACAGAAAACTGACAGACACAATTCTGGTACAGACAGATATTCAGACACTGTCAGAGGTACAATCCTAGCTGCTGTACTCAGCACACAGAGCTTCTCTGTGAAGAGACAGACGGAGCTGACCTCTTCAGAACCGACACAGGGCTGTGCTCACTAATGGTGCTTCATGTGGGTCCTTTTAGCAGGGAATTATTCCAATCTATACTGAATATATACTGAAATAAATGGACAGGCAATTACCATTTCCTTTATGAACATGGTCAGTGACAGTGAACTCAATATTTCAGCAGCAGGAGATAGTGCTGGGGTGCGTCCCAAATGTCACCCTATTCCCTATATAGTGCACTCCTTTTGACTCATAGGTCCTAAAAGTAGTGCACTATATAGGGAATAGTGTGCCATTTGAGATGTAGACAGGGTTTCTCTGACTCCCTCCCCTCTTTGTCCTGATAGAGGTAATAGTCTGGAGAAAATCTCACACCCCAGAGAGTTCCTTAGTTTCTTCACAGATTTACATCATCCTCTCTGTCTTCTACTGAAAGGGAAATGGGTAGCCAGCTGAGAGTGAGAATTAGAGTCTCTCTCTGTGTCTGTCTGTGTGTGTGTGTTCGTGTGTGTGCGAGAGAGAGAAGTAGGAATGTAAGAGTGAAGGTTTTGATGTGAACATGTGTGTACAACATGTTCAGTATTGTGTGCGGGAATGCTCTCAGTTCCAGATATCTGTGTACTGTATGTTTGTGAAATTCAATGACAGTAAACTGTGAGTACATACAGTGAGGGAAAAAAGTATCAATATCCCCTGCTGATTTTGTACGTTTGCCCACTGACAAAGAAATGATCAGTCTATAATTTTAATGGTAGGTTTATTTGAACAGTGAGAGACAGAATAACAACAACAAAATCCAGAAAAACACATGTCAAAAATGTTATAAATTGATTTGCATTTTTTTATTTGTTTTTATTTCACCTTTATTTAACCAGGTAAGCCAGTTGAGAACAAGTTCTCAAAGTCAAAAAATACAACAGAAAATATATATATATACAGTGTGTGCAAATGTAGCAAGTTATGGAGGAAAGGCAATAAATAAGCTATAGTGCAAAATAATTACAATTAGTATTAACACTGGAATGATAAATAATAATAATAATAAATAATAAGCCATTTAGCAGACGCTTTTATCCAAAGCGACTTACAGTCATGTGTGCATACATTTTTGTGTATGGGTGGTCCCGGGGATCGAACCCACTACCCTGGCGTTACAAGCGCCGCGCTCTACCAGCTGAGCAACAGAGGACCACATGATGAATGATAGATGTGCAAGAGATTATGTGCAAATAGAGATACTGGGGTGCATATGAGCAAAATAAATAACAATATGGGGATGAGGTAGTTGGGTGGGCTAATTACAGAGGGAGGGAAATAAGGGAAATAAGTATTTGACCCCCTCTCAATCAGAAAGATTTCTGGCTCCCAGGTGTCTTTTATACAGGTAACGAGCTGAGATTAGGAGCACACTCTTAAAGGGAGTGCTCCTAATCTCAGTTTGTTACCTGTATAAAAGACACCTGTCCACAGAAGCAATCAATCAATCAGATTCCAAACTCTCCACCATGGCCAAGACCAAAGAGCTCTCCAAGGATGTCAGGGACAAGATTGTAGACCTACACAAGGCTGGAATGGGCTACAAGACCATCGCCAAGCAGCTTGGTGAGAAGGTGACAACAGTTGGTGCGATTATTCGCAAATGGAAGAAACACAAAATAACTGTCAATCTCCCTCGGCCTGGGGCTCCATGCAAGATCTCACTTCGTGGAGTTGCAATGATCATGAGAACGGTGAGGAATCAGCCCAGAACTACACAGGAGGATCTTGTCAATGATCTCAAGGCAGCTGGGACCATAGTCACCAAGAAAACAATTGGTAACACACTACGCCGTGAAGGACTGAAATCCTGCAGCGCCCACAAGGTCCCCCTGCTCAAGAAAGCACATATACAGTGGGGAGAACAAGTATTTGATACACTGCCGATTTTGCAGGTTTTCCTACTTACAAAGCATGTAGAGGTCTGTAATTTTTATCATAGGTACACTTCAACTGTGAGAGACGGAATCTAAAACAAAAATCCAGAAAATCACATTGTATGATTTTTAAGTAATTAATTTGCATTTTATTGCATGACATAAGTATTTGATACATCAGAAAAGCAGAACTTAATATTTGGTACAGAAACCTTTGTTTGCAATTACAGAGATCATACGTTTCCTGTAGGTCTTGACCAGGTTTGCACACACTGCAGCAGGGATTTTGGCCCACTCCTCCATACAGACCTTCTCCAGATCCTTCAGGTTTCGGGGCTGTCGCTGGGCAATACAGACTTTCAGCTCCCTCCAAAGATTTTCTATTGGGTTCAGGTCTGGAGACTGGCTAGGCCACTCCAGGACCTTGAGATGCTTCTTACGGAGCCACTCCTTAGTTGCCCTGGCTGTGTGTTTCGGGTCGTTGTCATGCTGGAAGACCCAGCCACGACCCATCTTCAATGCTCTTACTGAGGGAAGGAGGTTGTTGGCCAAGATCTCGCGATACATGGCCCCATCCATCCTCCCCTCAATACGGTGCAGTCGTCCTGTCCCCTTTGCAGAAAAGCATCCCCAAAGAATGATGTTTCCACCTCCATGCTTCACGGTTGGGATGGTGTTCTTGGGGTTGTACTCATCCTTCTTCTTCTTCCAAACACGGCGAGTGAAGTTTAGACCAAAAAGCTCTATTTTTGTCTCATCAGACCACATGACCTTCTCCCATTCCTCCTCTGGATCATCCAGATGGTCATTGGCAAACTTCAGACGGGCCTGGACATGCGCTGGCTTGAGCAGGGGAACTTGCTTGCGCTGCAGGATTTTAATCCATGACGGCGTAGTGTGTTACTAATGGTTTTCTTTGAGACTGTGGTCCCAGCTCTCTTCAGGTCATTGACCAGGTCCTGCCGGGTAGTTCTGGGCTGATCCCTCACCTTCTTCATGATAATTGATGCCCCACGAGGTGAGATCTTGCATGGAGCCCCAGACCGAGGGTGATTGACCGTCATCTTGAACTTCTTCCATTTTCTAATAATTGCGCCAACAGTTGTTGCCTTCTCACCAAGCTGCTTGCCTGTTGTCCTGTAGCCCATCCCAGCCTTGTGCAGGTCTACAATTTTATCCCTGATGTCCTTACACAGCTCTCTGGTCTTGGCCATTGTGGAGAGGTTGGAGTCTGTTTGATTGAGTGTGTGGACAGGTGTCTTTTATACAGGTAACGAGTTCAAACAGGTGCAGTTAATACAGGTAATGAGTGGAGAACAGGAGGGCTTCTTAAAGAAAAACTAACAGGTCTGTGAGAGCCGGAATTCTTACTGGTTGGTAGGTGATCAAATACTTATGTCATGCAATAAAATGCAAAAAAAAAAAAATCATACAATGTGATTTTCTGGATTTTTGTTTTAGATTCCGTCTCTCACAGTTGAAGTGTACCTATGATAAAACAGACCTCTACATGCTTTGTAAGTAGGAAAACCTGCAAAATCGCAGTGTATCAAATACTTGTTCTCCCTACTGTACATGCTCGTCTGAAGTTTGCCAATGAACATCTGAATGATTCAGAGGAGAACTGGGTGAAAGTGTGTGGTCAGATGAGACCAAAATGGAGCTCTTTGGCATCAACTCAACTCGCCTTGTTTTGAGGAGGGGGAATGCTGCCTATGACCCCAAGAACACTATCCCCACCGTCAAACATGGAGGTGGAAACATTATGCTTTGGGGGTGTTTTTCTGCTAAGGGGACAGGACAACTTCACCGCATCAAAGGGACGATGGACGGGCCATGTACCGTCAAATCTTGGGTGAGAACCTCCTTCCCTCAGCCAGGGCATTGAAAATGGGTCGTGGATGGGTATTCCAGCATGACAATGACTCAAAACACACGGACAAGGCAACAAAGGAGTGGCTCAAGAAGAAGCACATTAAGGTCCTGGAGTGGCCTAGCCAGTCTCCAGACCTTAATCCTATAGAAAATCTGTGGAGGGAGCTGAAGGTTCGAGTTGCCAAACGTCAGCCTCGAAACCTTAATGACTTGGAGAAGATCTGCAAAGAGGAGTGGGACAAAATCCCTCCTGAGATGTGTGTAAACCTGGTGGCCAACTACAAGAAACGTCTGACCTCTGTGATTGCCAACAAGGGTTTTGCCACCAAGTACTAAGTCATGTTTTGCAGAGGGGTCAAATACTTATTTCCCTCATTAAAATGCAAATCAATTTATAACGTTTTTGACATGCGTTTTTCTGGATTTTTTTGTTGTTATTCTGTCTCTCACTGTTCAAATAAACCTACCATTAAAATTATAGACTGATCATTTCTTTTTCAGTGGGCAAACGTACAACATCAGCAGGGGATCAAATACTTTTTTCCCTCACTGTACATAAGCATTTATGATACAACAACAACCTATCATCACTATCGTCATGATCAACTCAACCACTGATGCTATATTTACTGTGGAAACAACACCATGGATCATTCAGGGACAAGGTGAAATGTCTCAAAGGATAAATAACAGTAGGGAAGAGCTTGTGCCCTTAGGGCTCTGGTCAAAAGCAGTGCACAATTTAGGGAATAGGGGCTATTGGGTGTTTAGGCCCCTTACTTTTTTCCATCTTTACTAACGACATGCCACTGGCTTTGAGTAAAGCCAGTGTGTCTATGTATGCGGATGACTAAACACTTTACACGTCAGCTGCTACAGCAACTGAAATAACACTTAATAAAGAGTTGCAGTTAGTTTCGGAATGGGTGGCAAGGAATAAGTTAGTCCTAAATATTTCCAAAACTAAACGCATTGTATTTGCGTCAAATCATTCACTAAACCCTAAACCTCAACTACATCTCGTAATGAATAATGTGGAAATTGAGGTGACTAAACTGCTTGGAGTAACCCTGGATTGTAAACTGTCATGGTCAAAGCATATTGATACAACAGTAGCTAAGATGGGGAGAAGTATGTCCATAATTAAGCGCTGCTCTGCCTTCTTAACAACAATATCAACAAGGCAGGTCCTACAGACATTTTACATTTTAGTCATTTAGCAGACGCTCTTATCCAGAGCAACTTACAGTTAGTGAATACATATTTTTTTTATACTGGCCCCCCGTGGGAATTGAACCCACAACCCTGGCGTTGCAAACGCCATGCTCTATCAACTGAGCTACATCCCTGCCGGCCATTCCCTCCCTACCCTGGACGATGCTGGGCCAATTGTGCGCCGCCCATGAGTCTCCCGGTCGCGGCCGGATGCGACAGAGCCTGGATTCGAACCAGGATTTCTAGTGGCACAGTTAGCACTGCGATGCAGTGCCTTAGACCACTGCGCCACAGGCCCTAGTTTTGTCGCACCTAGACTACTGTTCAGTAGTGTGGTCAGGTTCCACGGCTGGCCCTTAAAAGTACACGGAGCGCTAACATTAATGACATGCATGTTAGTCTCTCCTGGCTTAGAGTGGAAGAGAGATTGACTTCATCACTGCTTGTTTATTTAAGAGGTGTAGACAAGCTGAATGTACCAAGCTGTCTGTTTGGAATACTGGCACACAGCTCGGACACCCATGCAGACCCCACGAGACATGCCACCAGAGGTCTCTTCACAGTCCCCAAGTCCAGAAGAGACTACGGGAAACGCACAGTACTACATAGAGCCATGACTACACAGAACTCTATTCCACATCATGTAACTCAGTCAAGCAGTAAAATCTGATTTAAAAACAGATAAAACAACACTTTATGGAACAGCGCAGACTGTGAAGAGACACACACACACAGGCACACACACAGCATTCGCAAACACATGCTAACACACCCACTCTACACACACACATTTTAATATTGTTATTTTGCTGTATTATTGATTTCGTACTGTAAATATGGTATGGTAGAGTAGTGTGTAATAATATGTTGTGTTATGTATTGTTTTATTGTATGTAAATTGTGGTTGGACCCCAGGAAGAGTAGCCTTGGCAGCCGCCAATGGGGATCCGTAATAAATACAAATACAAAAGTAGTGCACTATAAATGGAATAGGGGACCATGTGGGATGCACCATGATGAATGAATCACCTGGCTTTGGCCACGTCTAGGGTTTTGGAGCCATTGTGAAAATATGCCATTATTTGAAGGGGTCCAAAACATATCAATATCTGTAAGTAATATAGATCTGGATCCAATTCAATGATGTGGCTGCCAAGAATGCAGGGAGGGAGCCATTTACCCAAGCTTTTCTATCACCTAGGTGGCGGTGCATTGACAAATAACACAGAAGGACTACAGGACTATTATGGGGTCAGCGGTTTGAATGGTACCCTATTCCCTATTTAGTACACCACTTTTGACCAAGGACCATAGGGCTCTGGTCAAAAGTAGTGCACTATACAGGGCATAGGGTGCCATTTGGGACGTCTTTTGTGCCTGTCTGCACATTCAAAGCTGACCCTTGAGTCTCTGTCGAAGCACAAATGGCAGGGATATACTGGTGGGCATCTGAAATGGGACCCTAGACCCTATATAGTGCCCTGCTTTTGACCAGGGTCCATAGCAGTGCAGTGCACTATATTGGAAATAGGGTGCAATTTCAGACACAGGTCTTTAACACAAATCAACTCATAATAATTAAATGGGCCCTGGTCAAAAGTAGTGCACTACTTAGAGAATAGGGCACCATTTGGACTCCTGAGTGGCGCAGTGGTCTAAGGCACTGCATCGCAGTGCTAACTGTGCCACTAGAGATCCTGGTTCGTATCCAGGCTCTGTCGCAGCCGGCCGCGACCGGGAGACTCATGGGCGGCGCACAATTGGCCCAGCGTCGTCTAGGGTAGGGGAGGGAATGGCCGGCAGGAATGTAGCTCAGTTGATAGAGCATGGCATTTGCAATGCCAGGGTTGTGGGTTCGATTCCCACGGGGGGCCAGTATAAAAAAAATATGTAATCACTAACTGTAAGTCACTCTGGATAAGAGCGTCTGCTAAATGACTAAAATGTAAATGTAATTTGGGATGCAAATTATCCACAATGGTCAAATCTGAATGATGGCACACTGCGGACAAATTATGAACCAACCAAGCAGCCATAATTAGAAGGACAACCACGCGACCAGGAGTCTGATCCATTAGGCAATGTGTGAGTCCCAAATGGTGCCCTATTCCCTATGGGCCCTGGTCAAAAGTATTGCACTACATAGGGAATAGGGTACCATTTGGGACGCAAAGAATACAAATGCTGATTAGCAACAGCAACTCCCATGAGCCTTATGGAGGGGTATCTGAGTAAGCCTAGAGACACGTGCTTGTCTGGTAGCTAGAGCTTGGAGTGCTTGGGTTCATCATAGACATTTCTACCACTACTGCTTAACATTACCGGATGTTCAGCTAAATGAAAAATACACTCTGCATAGTGCTATCTATCTATGTGCTTCATTGGCATTTTCCACCCTCATCACGTCTGATGAAGACCTAGGTGTGAAAACATTGTCAATAACGTTTGGAACTAAAGACAGTGGCTCAGTCACCACACACATGGCTTGCGTCCCAAATGGCACCCTATTCCCTATATTCCCTGTGGGCCCTGGTCAAAAGTAGTGGACTACATAGGGAATAGGGTGCCATTTGGGACAGCGCCGTCTATCTGTCCCCTTTGGATTTAGGTCTCCCTCTTTTAGGCAGTTTGTCAGGAGTGTGAGAAGAAGATAGCAGTGAGCCTTTAAACCACCTACTGGGTTTTTTAATGAAACATGGTAATGGATTTCCATCTCTCTCGCCCTCTCTCCCTACCTCTCCTTTCTCTCTCTCCAGAGAGACGGCAACACACCTCTATGTTGCAGTCTTGCACCGATTGATTTGCATGGACTATTGGCTGAGATATCATCATTAAACATAGCCATGGAAAATGCCGAGCGAACAGCACCAACCGGCAACCCATCTGTGGTGGTCACAGGCTGGGTGATTTGTGATGTACATCTACCACCACCCAGAGAGACAGAAATTCACCGATATGCGAGGAGGAATCTGAATTGATGTACACAGAATTCACATACTGCACATGCAAAAATAGGCCTACATACTGTACATAGTGCCTGGACTAGCCTCCTGTGATCCAAAGGGTGTACTTCACTGGAAGGAGGGGGCCCACAGGATTTTTTGAGGGGTACCCTGGAGGTCGCCCCCCCCAGATGGCATATGAACACGTCATAAGCCATGGCAAAAATGTTTAAAATTACAGGAAATTTGCTGTAAAATTGCAACGTTTTCGCTCAGCCTCATGGCAAGATCTGTAGAATAGCAGGAAATGTGCTTTAAAATGCTAAATTCTCTCAGCCTAATCGCAAAATGTGTAAAATTGCAGGAAATTAGCTTTCAAACAGCAAGATTTTCTCTCAGCCTCATGGCAAAATGTGTAGAATAGCATTACAATATGTGTAGAATTGTAGGATTTTTTTTTTTTTTTTTTTTTTCACCTTTATTTAACCAGGTAAGCCAGTTGAGAACAAGTTCTCATTTACAACTGCGACCTGGCCAAGATAAAGCAAAGCAGTGCGATAAAAACAACACAGAGTTACATATGGGGTAAAAAACATAAAGTCAAAAATACAACAGAAGATATATATACAGTGTGTGCAAATGTAGCAAGTTATGGAGGTAAGGCAATAAATAGGCTATAGTGCAAAATAATTACAATAGTATTAACACTGGAATGCTAGATGTGCAAGAGATTATGTGCAAATAGAGATACTGGGGTGCAAAAGAGCAAAATAAATAACAATATAGGGATGAGGTAGTTGGGTGGGCTAATTTCAGATGGGCTGTGTACAGGTGCAGTGATCGGTAAGGTGCTCTGACAACTGATGCTTAAAGTTAGTGAGGGAGATAAGAGTCTCCAGCTTCAGAGATTTTTGCAATTCGTTCCAGTCATTGGCAGCAGAGAACTGGAAGGAATGGCGGCCAAAGGAGGTGTTGGCTTTGGGAATGACCAGTGAGATATACCTGCTGGAGCGCAGACTACGGGTGGGTGCTGCTATGGTGACCAATGAGCTAAGATAAGGCGGGGATTTGCCTAGCAGTGATTTATAGATGGCCTGGAGCCAGTGGGTTTGACGACGAACATGTAGTGAGGACCAGCCAACAAGAGCGTACAGGTCACAGTGGTGGGTAGCGTATGGGGCTTTGGAGACAAAACGGATGGCACTGTGATAGACTACATCCAATTTGCTGAGTAGAGTGTTGGAGGCTATTTTGTAAATGACATCGCCGAAGTCAAGGATCGGTAGGAAATTCAGTTTTACGAGGGCATGTTTGGCAGCATGAGTGAAGGAGGCTTTGTTGCGAAATAGGAAGCCGATTCTAGATTTAACTTTGGATTGGAGATTCTTTATGTGAGTCTGGAAGGAGAGTTTACAGTCTAACCAGACACCTAGGTGTTTGTAGTTGTCCACATACTCTAGGTCAGACCCGTCAAGAGTGGTGATTCTAGTCGGGTGGGCGGGTGCCAGCAGCGTTCGATTGAAAAGCATGCATTTAGTTTTACTAGTGTTTAAGAGCAGTTGGAGGCTACTGAAGGAGTGTTGTATGGCATTGAAGCTCGTTTGGAGGTTTGTTAACACAGTGTCCAATGAAGGGCCAGATGTATACAAAATGGTGTCGTCTGCGTAGAGGTGGATCTGAGAGTCACCAGCAGCAAGAGCGACATCATTGATATACACGGAGAAAAGTGTCGGCCCAAGAATTGAACCCTGTGGCACCCCCATAGAGACTGCCATAGGTCCAGACAACAGGCCCTCCGATTTGACACACTGAACTCTATCTGAGAAGTAGTTGGTGAACCAGGCGAGGCAGTCATTTGAGAAACCAAGGCTATTTAATCTGCCAATAAGAATGCGGTGGTTGACAGAGTCGAAAGCCTTGGCCAGGTCGATGAAGACGGCTGCACAGTGTCACGGATTCTGCCGAGGCTGCTCCTCCTCCTAGTTCGGGCAGGCTTCGGCGCTCGTCGTCCCCGGAGTACTAGCTGCCACCGTTGAATGTTTCTATGTGTGATTGCTTTTGTCTGTCTGTCACACCTGTGTCCGTTTGTGTCTGATTACGTGTTCTATAAGTTGCCTGTGTTGTATTGGTTAGGTTGTGTGTTGTTTTTCGCCTGTCCGTAGTGCTGCGTGTTTTTCTCTGTTTTGTTGTTTTACGCATAGTTGCGTAATTGCTCGCCTCTGTCGTTTTGAGGCCGTTCTTTGTATCTTTGCCTTGTGGTTCACAAGTAAACTTTATTGGACTAAGCTTCGGTGTCCTGCGCCTGACTCCCTCATCACATACACCTCAGCCTTGACAGAACAACACACCCTTATGGAGTCAGCAGGAGCAGTGGCGGCACCCAAGTCGCTGGAGGATCGGATCAGCGACCAAGACACCATGATCCGGCAACTTGGGGCCGCCATGAACGAGGTGTCCAACACTCTGCGCCGGTTGGTTACGGGAGAGGCGCCCACGCCTTCTCACACCATCCCGTCACCAACGGCCAGTCCTCCTCTCTCAGCACCGGGACCCAGTGGCATTCGGCTCTCGCTCCCGAGGGCATATGATGGTTCGGCAGCCGGGTGTCAGGGGTTCCTCCTGCAGGTGGAACTCTACCTGGCCACCATACACCCAGCGCCCTCGGGATACGAGAGCGTCTCCGCCCTCATCTCCTGTCTATCCGGCAAGGCATTGGAGTGGGCCAACGCCGAATGGAGGGGAATAGACGCCGCTACCATCACCTACGCGGAGTTCTCCCGCCGCTTCAGGGCTGTCTTCGATCACCCACCTGAGGCGCTAGTAGATTCAGGCGCAGCTGGGAATTTTGTTGATCGTGCATTTTGTTATAGGTTAGGAATTCCCCTTCGGCCGGTAGAAGCCCCCTTTACTGTTCATGCCCTAGACAGCCGGCCGTTGGGGTCGGGGTTGATCAGAGAGGTCACAGCACCACTTAAGATGACGACGCAGGGGGGTCATGAGGAGATCATTCAGTTTTATCTGATTGACTCTCCTGCGTATCCCGTGGTGCTGGGGCTTCCCTGGTTAAGCGCCCATGATCCTACCATTGCGTGGCAACAGAGGGCTCTTATGGAGTGGTCTGCCCAGTGTGTAGGGAGATGTCTAGGTGTTTCCTTAGGGGCGACCTCGGTGGAGAGTCCGAACCAAGTGCCCGCAATGCGCATTCCCCCTGAATATGAGGATTTAGCACTTGTGTTCAGCAAAACGAGGGCAACACGGCTACCACCTCATAGACAGGGGGATTGTGCGATAGATCTCCAAACAGGAGCGGCACTTCCGCGGAGCCGTGTGTATCCCCTGTCTCAAGAGGAGACAGCGGCTATGGAGACTTACATAGCCGAGTCCTTGGCACAGGGATACATACGGTCCTCCACTTCCCCGGTTTCCTCGAGTTTCTTTTTTGTGAAGAAGAAGGACGGGGGTTTGCGCCCGTGTATTGATTACCGTAGTCTCAATCAGATCACGGTTAAGTACAGTTACCCTCTTCCACTGATTGCGACTATGACAGAATCATTACGCGGAGCGCGGTTCTTCACAAAGTTGGATCTCAGGAGCGCGTACAATCTGGTGCGCATTAGGGAGGGGGATGAATGGAAAACAGCATTTAGCACCACCTCGGGTCATTACGAGTATCTCGTCATGCCATACGGGTTGATGAATGCTCCTTCAGTCTTCCAATCCTTTGTTGACGAGATTTTCCGGGACATGCATGGGCAGGGTGTGGTAGTATACATCGACGACATCCTAGTGTACTCTTCTACACGAGCCGAGCATGTAGCCCTGGTGCGCCGAGTGTTGAGGAGACTGTTGGAGCATGACTTGTATGCCAAGGCAGAGAAATGATTGTTCTTCCAGGTGTCCGTCTCCTTTTTGGGTTATCGGTTGTCCGCGTCTGGTGTGAAGATAGAGGTTGACCGTGTGTCGGCCGTGCGTAATTGGCAAACTCCAACCACTGTAAAAGAGGTGCAGCAGTTTTTGGGTTTTGCTAATTACTACCGGAGGTTTATCCGGGACTTTGGACAGGTTGCAGCTCCCATTACGTCCCTGTTAAAGGGGGGTCCGGTTTGCTTGCAGTGGTCAGCTGAGGCGGACAGGGCATTTGTCAAACTGAAAAACCTGTTCACCTCGGCTCCAGTGCTGGCGCATCCGGATCCCTCTTTACCATTCCAAGTAGAGGTAGACGCGTCCGAGGCCGGTATTGGGGCAGTCCTGTCGCAACGGTCCGGCACGCCACCTAAGCTCCGCCCCTGTGCGTTCTATTCTAAGAAGCTCAGCTCGGCGGAGCGTAATTATGACGTAGGGGACAGGGAGCTGTTAGCTGTAGTCCAGGCCCTAAAGGTGTGGAGGCATTGGCTTGAGGGGGCTCAACACCCTTTCCTCATTCTGACTGACCACCGTAACCTGGAGTACATCCGGGCAGCCAGGAGATTGAACCCTCGTCAGGCTAGGTGGAACATGTTCCTGACCCGGTTTGTTTTTAAGATCACATACATCCCAGGGTCCCAGAACGGTAAGGCAGACGCCCTGTCCCGGCGGTATGACACAGAGGAGAGGTCCATTGAACCTACTCCCATACTGCCGGAGTCTTGTCTGGTGGCTCCGGTGGTGTGGGAGGTCGATGCGGAGATCGAGCGGGCACTACGTACCGACCCTACTCCCCCCGAGTGTCCTGTGGGGCGGACGTACGTTCCGCTCGAGGTTCGTGATCGCCTTATCTATTGGGCTCATACATCACCCTCCTCTGGACATCCAGGTATTGGCCGGACAGTGCACAGCCTTAGCGTGAAATACTGGTGGCCAACGTTAGCTAAGGATGTGAGGGTTTATGTCTCCTCCTGCTCGGTGTGCGCCCAGTGTAAGGCACCTAGACATTTGCCCAGGGGAAAGTTACATCCCCTGCCCGTTCCACAACGACCATGGTCCCACCTCTCGGTGGATTTTGTGACCGACCTACCCCCCTCCCAGGGGAATACCACCATTTTGGTCGTTGTGGATCGGTTTTCCAAGGCCTGTCGTCTCCTCCCAATGCCGGGTCTCCCTACTGCCCTACAGACCGCTGAGGCCCTATTTACCCACGTGTTCCGGCACTATGGGGTCCCCGAGGATATTGTGTCTGACCGAGGTCCCCAGTTCACCTCCAGAGTCTGGGGGGCGTTCATGGAACGCTTGGGGGTCTCGGTGAGCCTTACCTCGGGGTACCACCCAGAGAGCAATGGGCAGGTTGAACGAGTCAACCAGGATGTGGGTAGGTTTCTGAGGTCCTATTGCCAGGGCCGGCCGGAGGAGTGGTCTAGGTATATCCCCTGGGCAGAGATGGCCCAGAACTCTCTCCGCCACTCCTCCACCAATTTAACACCTTTCCAGTGTGTTTTAGGGTATCAGCCGGTCCTGGCACCTTGGTACGAGAGCCAGATCGAGGCCCCTGCGGTGGATGAGTGGATTCGGCGCTCGGAGGAGACGTGGGACGCTGCACATGTCCATCTGCAGCGGGCCATCCGTCGACAAAAGGCGAGCGCCGATCGCCACCGCAGTGAGGGACCGGTGTACGCACCGGGAGATCGAGTCTGGCTCTCGACTCGAAACCTGCCCCTCCGCCTGCCCTGCCGGAAGCTGGGTCGGCGGTTTGTGGGGCCCTTTAAAGTCCTGAGAAGATTGAACGAGGTGTGTTACAGGTTACAACTGCCTATTGAGTACAAGAATATTAACCCCTCGTTCCATGTGTCTCTTCTCAGGCCGGTGGTAGCTGGCCCACTCCAAGAACATGAGATAGGAGAGACCCCTCCGCCCCCTTTGGACATCGAGGGGGCCCCGGCGTACAGGGTCCGGACCATCTTGGACTCGAGGCGCCGGATGTGTGGTCTCCAGTATCTCGTGGAGTGGGAGGGGTACGGTCCGGAGGAACGGTGCTGGGTGCCTAGGAGGGACATCCTAGATCCATCCCTCCTGACGGAGTTCCACCGTGGGCATCCCACGCGCCCGGGTCCGCGTCCTCCTGGCCGTCCCCGAGGCCGGGGTCGGCGCACGGCTGGAGCCGCGCGTCAAGGGGGGGGTACTGTCACGGATTCTGCCGAGGCTGCTCCTCCTCCTAGTTCGGGCAGGCTTCGGCGTTCGTCGTCCCCGGAGTACTAGCTGCCACCGTTGAATGTTTCTATGTGTGATTGCTTTTGTCTGTCTGTCACACCTGTGTCCGTTTGTGTCTGATTACGTGTTCTATAAGTTGCCTGTGTTGTATTGGTTAGGTTGTGTGTTGTTTTTCGCCTGTCCGTAGTGCTGCGTGTTTTTCTCTGTTTTGTTGTTTTACGCATAGTTGCGTAATTGCTCGCCTCTGTCGTTTTGAGGCCGTTCTTTGTATCTTCACAAGTAAACTTTGTTGGACTAAGCTTCGGTGTCCTGCGCCTGACTCCCACACCACATACACCTCAGCCTTGACACACAGTACTGTCTATTATCAATCGCGGTTATAATATCGTTTAGGACCTTGAGCGTGGCTGAAGTGCACCCATGACCAGCTCGGAAACCGGATTGCATAGCGGAGAAGGTACGGTGGTATTCGAAATGGTCGGTGATCTGTTTGTTAACTTGGCTTTCAAATACTTTCGAAAGGCAGGGCAGGATGGATATAGGTCTGTAGCAGTTTGGATCTAGAGTGTCACCCCCTTTGAAGAGGGGGATGACCGCTGCAGCTTTCCAATCTCTGGGGATCTCAGACGTTATGAAAGAGAGGTTGAACAGACTAGTAATAGGGGTTGCGACAATTTCGGCGGCTAGTTTTAGAAAGAAAGGGTCCAGATTGTCTAGCCCAGCTGATTTGTAGGGGTCCAGATTTTGCAGCTCTTTCAAAACGTCAGCTGTCTGAATTTGTGTGAAGGAGAAGCGGGGGGGGGGCATGGGCAAGTTTCAGCGGAGGGTGCAGAGTTGGTGGCCGGGGTAGTGGTAGCCAGATGGAAAGCATGGCCAGCTGTAGCAAAATGCTTGTTGAAATTCTCGATTATTGTAGATTTATCGGTGGTGATAGTGTTTCCTAGCCTCAGTGCAGTGGGCAACTGGGAGGAAGTGCTCTTATTCTCCATGGACTTTACAGTGTCCCAAAACTTTTTGGAGTTAGTGCTACAGGATGCAAATTTCTGTTTGAAAAAGTTTGCCTTTGCTTTCCTGACTGCTTGTGTATATTGGTTCCTAACTTCCCTGAAAAGTTGCATATCGCGGGGGCTATTTGATGCTAATGCAGTACGCCACAGGATGTTTTTGTGCTGGTCAAGGGCAGTCAAGTCTGAGGAGAACCAGGGGCTATATCGGTTCTTAGTTCTGTATTTTTTGAATGGGGCATGTCTATTTAAGATTGAGAGGAAATTACTTTTAAGGAACAACCAGGCATCCTTTACTGACGGAATGAGATCTATATCCATCCAGGATACCTGGGCCAGGTCAATTATGAAGGCCTGCTCGCTAAGTTAGCTGTTTATTCCCCCCAAAATCACATATATACATTATATACATGTATACACTACCTCGACTAAAAGTATGTGGACACCTGCTCGTCGAACATCTCATTTCAAAATCATGGGCATTTATATGGAGTTGGTCCCCCTCTTTGCTGCTATAACAGCCTCCACTCTTCTGGGAAGGCTTTCCACTAGATGTTGGAACATTGCTGCGGGGACTTGCTTCCATTCAGCGGTCAAGAACATTAGTGAGGTCGGGCACTGATGTTGGGCAATTAGGCCCGCAGTCGGCGTTCTAATTCATCCCAAAGGTGTTCGATGGGGTTGAAGTCAGGGTTCTGTGCAGGCCAGTCAAGTTCTTCCACACCGATCTCTACAAACTATTTCTGTATGGACCTCGCTTTGTGCACTGGGGCATTGTCATGCTGAAACAGGAAAGGGCATTCCCAAACAGTTGCCACAAAGCTGGAAGCACAGAATCGTCTAGAATGTCATTGTATGCTGTAGCGTTAAGATTTCCCTTCACTGGAACTAAGGGGCCTAGCCTGAACCATGAAAAACAGCCCCAGAGCATTATTCCCTCCTCAACCAAACTTTACATGTATTGGGGCAGGTAGCGTTCTCCTGGCATCCGCCAAACCCACATTTATCCATCGGATGGTGAAGCGTGATTCATCACTCCAGAGAACGCGTTTCCACTGCTCCAGAGTCCAATGGCGACGAGCTTTACACCACTCCAGCCGACGCTTGGCATTGCGCATGGTGATCTTAGGCTTGTGTGCGGTTGCTCGGACATGGAAACCCATTTCATGAAGCTCCCGACGAACAGTTATTGTGCTGACGTTGCTTCCAGAGGCAGTTTGGTAGTGAGTGTTGTAACCGAGGACAGATTATTTTTTACGTGCTACGCGCTTCAGCACTCGGCGGTCCCGTTCTGTGAGCTTGGGTGGCCTACCACTTCGCTGCTGAGCCGTTGTTGCTCCTACACGTTTCCACTTCATAATAACAGAAAATTTACGAACTGAGCTCTTCAGTAAGGCCATTCTACTGCCAATGTTTGTCTATGGAGATTGCATGACTGTGTGCTCGATGTTTTACACCTGTCAGCAATGGGTGTGGCTGAAATTGCCGAATCCACTCATTTGAAGGGGTGTCTTTTGTATGTACACTACCAGCCAAAAGTTTGGACACACCTACTCATTCAAGGGTTTTTCTTTATTTTTACTATTTATTACATTGTAGAATAATAGTGAAGACATCAACACTATAAAATAACACATATGGAATCATGTAGTAACCAAAAAAGTGTTAAACAAATCAAAATATATTTTATATTTCAGATTCTTCAAATAGCCACCCTTTGCCTTGATGACAGCTTTGCACACTCTTGGCATTCTCTCAACCAGCTTCATGAGGTAGTCACCTGGAATGCATTTCAATTAACAGGTGTGCCTTCTTAAAAGTTAATTTGTGGAATTTCTTTCCTTCTTAATGCGTTTGAGCCAATCAGTTGTGTTGTGACAAGGTAGCGGAGGTATACAGAAAATAGCCCTATTTGGTAAAAGACCAATTCCATATTATGGCAAGAACAGCTCAAATAAGCAAAGAGAAACGACAGTCCATCTTTACTTTAAGACATGAAGGTCAGTCAATACGGAACATTTCAAGAACTTTGAAAGTGCAGTCGCAAAAACCATCAAGCACTATGATGAAGCTGGCTCTCATGAGGACCACTGTCACGACTTCCTCCGAGGCTGCCTCCTCTCCTTGTTCAGGCAGGCTTCAGCGTTCGTCGTCACTGGCCTTCTAGCCACTGCCGCTCCTCATCTCATCATTCCATTTGTTTTGTCTTGTTTATTACACACACCTGGTTCATATCCCCTCTTCAGTACCTGTATAAGTGTTCCCTCTGCCCCCTTGTCTTTGTGTGTGATTGATTATTGTGGAGGTTCGATTAGCTTGGTGGAGCTCCTTGTACTTTTGTATCGCCAGGATAATTCCCTGTGTGCCTTGTATTTTCCAGTGCGCCTGTTTTGCGCACTGGAGTGTTTGACGTGTTACTGTGTAACTCTGTGGTTGCGGAATAAAGCCTGTTATTCTGTGATTTACCCTCCTGCGCCTGACTCCTTCAACATCACTTCATCACAGAATCCCATGGAGTCAGCAGGAGAGGAGCACATGCCTGGAGTCGTGGCACGGGTCCGGGAGCATTCGATGATACTAGCCAGCTTGGGAGAAGCGATGGATCGGGTTCTCCAGGTCGTCCAACGCCTGGAGAGGAGAGGACCCGATCTTTCGGGACCAGCTGAGCGACCGGATCCAGCCACCCACACCACAGCACCCAGAGGGATTCATATATCCCGACCACGGGATTTAGACGGGACAGCTGCCCTCTGCCAGGGATTCCTTCTACAACTGGAGTAATACCTTTCGAACATCAGCCCGGCTCCATCGGAGCGGGAAAAGGTGTCCGCCCTCGTCTCCTGTCTCTCGGGGGAAAGCCCTGGAGTGGGGCAACGCATTTTGGATTGAAGGAGGAGCCACATTAGACAACTACCGGGAGTTCGCACGCCTTTTCCGGGCAGTCTTCGACCACCCGCCCGAAGGTAGAAAGGTGGGCGAGCGGCTGGTCCACCTGAGGCAGGGGACGAGGACCCCTCATTACTTCGCCCTGGAGTTTCAGACTCTAGCGGCTGGGTCCGGTTGGAACGAGCGGACCCTCATTGACCACTTCCGACGGGAGCTAGCCTGCTGGGACACCATGTTGTCCCTTAATCAACTGGTGGACATGGCCAGCCGGTTGGACAACCTACTGGCTGCTAGAGGACGTCCTGGAGGGGGCCTGCCCGTTCCCCCCCCCCCTTGCCCGGATCACGAGATGATGGAGCTGGGTGGTGCGGCGATCCGGGAGGGCGGAGGACGACTGCGCCCGGTGTCACTCTCGTGGCTCGAGAGGACATTCTCCTGCACGCTGTCTTCAGTGTTCTTTTGTGTCTGGAGGCAGCATGCAGGGCACCCTCGCGTCACCCCAGGTATCGAACACCCACACTCGTTCAGAGCCTTCTGCTGCGCACTGTACCCTACCCATCCACTTTCCTGTTTACACAGTAGTTCCCCAGTGTAAGGCGCTGGTCGATTCAGGCGCAGCTGGGAACTTTATGGACAGGTCATTTGCACGTAGTCTAGGCATTACATTGGTTCCCCTATCCATTCCACTCCTCAACAGAGCATTTGACAGTCGACCATTAGGGTCCGGGTTCGTTAGGGAAGTTACAGCACCAGTCACTATGATTACGCACGAGAATCATCGAGAGCAAGTCACTTTGTTTATTATTGAGTCTTCTGATTTCCCTGTTGTGTTAGGTCTTCCCTGGTTAGCACTACACAACCCCACCTGTTCATGGCCGCAGAGGGTTCTCACGGGGTAGTCGCGAGAGTGTCAGGGTAGGTGTCTAGGTGTTTCCGTTGGTGCAACCACGGTGGAAAGTCCAGACACTACCTCCACCGTGCGCATTCCCCCCAAATACCTCGATTTGGCACACGCTTTTTCCAAAACGCAGGCGATAAAATTACCACCTCATCGGGCAGGGGATTGGGGGATAAACCTCCGGGTAGACGCTGTGCCTCCCAGGAGTCATGTGTATCCCCTGTGACAGGCTGAAACAGAGGCTATGGAGACATACATCTCCGAGTCCCTGTGCCAAGGGTTCATACGTCCCTCCACTTCGCCCGCCTCCTCAGGTTTCTTTTTTATGAAGAAGAAGGACGGAGGTCTGTGCCCTTGCATTGATGAATGCTCCATCCATCTTCCAGTCCTTTGTGAACGAGGTGTTTCGGGACATGCTTGGTCGCGGTGTAGTGGTCTACATCGATGACATTCTGGTGTATTCCGCTATGCGCGCCGAGCACGTGTCCCTGGTTTGCAAAGTGCTAACCCGACTGTTGGAACATGATCTTTATGCCAAAGTGTCTGTTTTTCCAACAATCCGTCTCCTTCCTCAAATACCGCATTACCACCTCAGGTGGGGAGATGGAGGGAGATCGTATTTCACCCATGCGTAATTGGCCGACTCCAACCACGGTTAAGGAGGTGCAGCACTTTATTGGCTTTGCCAACTACTATCTGAGGTTTACCCGGTGTTTTGGCAAGGTCGCAGCTCCCATCACATCTCTGTTGAAGGGTGGGCCGTCCCGGCTCCGCTGGTCTGCTGAGGCTGACAGGGTCTTCAGTAACCTGAGGGTTCTGTTCACCTCAGCCCCGGTACTGGCCCATCCCAATCCATCACTACCGTTCGTAGTGGAGGTGGATGCGTCCGAGGTAGGGATAGGCGCTGTCCTATCTCAACGCTCGGGTACACCACCCAAGCTCCGCTCCTGTGCCTTCTTCTCCAAGAAGCTCAGCCCGGTGGAGCAGAACTACGACGTTGGTGATCGGGAGCTGTTGGCTGTTGTCCGAGCCCTGACCATGTGGAGGCTCTGGCACGAGGGAGCGAAACACCCTTTCCTCGTCTGGACAGACCACCGTAACCTGGAGTACATCCGGGCAGCGAGGAGGCTGAACCCTCGCCAGACCAGGTGGGTCCTATTCTTTACCCGGTTTGATTTTACACTATCTTACATCCCGGGTACGAAGAACGTGAAGGCAGAAGCACTGTCACGGCTGTACGACCCAGAGGAGAGGCCTATATACAACACCCCCATACTCCCGGCCTCCTGCATTGCGGCGACGATAGTATGGGCAATGGACGCGGACATAGAGCGGGCGTTACGCACAGAGCCATCTCCACCTCAGTGTCCAGCTGGGCTGCTGTACATGCCGTCTCTTGTCCGTGACCGTCTGATATATTGGGCACACACATCACCCTCCTCTGGTCACCCAGGTATCAGGCGTACAGTGCGCTGCCTGACCGGAAAGTACTGGTGGCCTACCTTGGCTAAGGGAGTGAGGGTGTATGTCTCCTCCTGCTCGGTGTGCGCCCAGAGTAAGGCACCTAGGCACCTCCCAGCGGGTAAGTTACAGCCCCTACTAGTTCCACAATGGCCATGGTCCCACTTGAGTATTGACTTCCTTACTGATCTTCCCCTCTCTCAAGGTAACATCACCATCCTGGTCGTTGTGGACAGCTTTTCCAAAGCCTGCCGCATCCTTCCTCTGCCCGGTCTCCCCACGGCCCTGCAGACTGCGGAGGCCCTGTTTACACACGTCTTCCGGCACTACGGGGTGCCAGAGGACATAGTGTCTGACCGGGGTCCCCAGTTCACATCCAGGGTCTGGAAGGCGTTCATGGAACGTCTGGGGGTCTCGGTCAGCCTGACCTCTGACCACCGTGGCATCAGAGACATACCGAGGCTCCTGCGGTGGATGACTGGTTTCGGCGTGTGGAGGAGACGTGGAACGCTGCTCACGTCCACCTCCAACGCGCCGTGCATCGCCAGAAGGCCAACGCTGACCGCCACCGCAGTGAGGCCCCGGTCTTTGTACCGGGTGATCGTGTCTGGCTCTCGACCAGGAATCTGCCCCTCCGCCTTCCCTGCCGGAAGCTGAGCCCGCGGTTTATGGGGCCATTCAAAGTCCTGAGGAGAATAAACAAGGTTACCTATAGGTTATTACTCCTGCCAGATTATCGTATTAACCTCTCGTTCCATGTGTCTCTCCTCAGGCCGGTGGTGGCTGGTCCGCTCCAGGAGTCTGAGGTGCGGGAGGTCCCTCCGCCCCCTCTGGACATCGAGGGGACCCCGGCGTGCTCTGTCCGTTCCACTCTGGATTCGAGGCGTCGAGTACCTTCAGTACCTCGTGGAGTGGGAGGGGTACAGTCCGGAGGAGCGGTGCTGGGTCCCCGTGAGGGATATCCTCGATCCCTCCCTGTTTCGGGATTTCCACCGTCGCCATCTGGCTCGCCCTGCTCCGAGTCCTCCTGGTCGTCCCCGAGGCCGGTGTCGGCGCGCTGCTGGTACTGCGCATCAAGGGGGGGGGGGTACATGTCACGAATTCCTCAGAGGCTGCCTCCTCTCCTTGTTTGGGCAGGCTTCGGCGTTCGTTGTCACCGGCCTTCTAGCCACTGCCGCTCCTCATCTCATCATTCCATTTGTTTTGTCTTGTTCATTACACACACCTGGTTCATATCCCCTCATCAGTACCTGTATAAGTGTTCCCTCTGCCCCCTTGTCTTTGTGTGTGATTGTTTATTGTGGAGAGTATGTAGCTCGGTGGAGCTCCTTCTATTTTTGTATTCTTGGGATAATTCCCTGTGTGCCTTGTATTTTCCAGTGTGCCTGTTTTGCGCACTGGAGTGTTTGACGTGTTACTGCGTAACTCTGTGGTTGCGGAATAAAAACTGTTATTCTGTGATTTACCCTCCTGCGCCTGACTCCTTCAACATCACCTCATCACAACCACCACAGGAATGGAAGACCCAGAGTTACCTCTGCTGCAGAGGATACGTTCATTAGAGTTACCAGCCTCAGAAATTGCAGCCCAAATAAATGCTTCACAGAGCTCAAGTAACAGACACATCTCAACATCAACTGTTCAGAGAGGACTGTGTGAATCAGGCCTTCATGGTCGAATTGCTGCAAAGAAATGACTACTGAAGGACACCAATAAGAAGAAGCGACCTGCTTGGGCCAAGAAACATGAGCAATGGACATTAGACCGGTGGAATTGTGTCCTTTGGTCTGGAGTCCAAACTGGAGATTTTTGGTTCCAAGCGCTGTGTCTTTGTGAGACGTGTGTATGTGTCTTACATGATTCCATATGTGTTATTTCATAGTTTTGATGTCTTCAGTATTATTCTACAATGTAGAAAATAGTAAAAATAAAGTAAAACCCTGGAATGAGTAGGTGTGTACAAACTTTTGACTGGTACTGTATGTATATATATATATACACTGCTCAAAAAAATAAAGGGAACACTTAAACAACACAATGTAACACCAAGTCAATCACACTTCTGTGAAATCAAACTGTCCACTTAGGAAGCAACACTGATTGACAATACATTTCACATGCTGTTGTGCAAATGGAATAGACAACAGGTGGAAATTATAGGCAATTAGCAAGACACCCCCAATAAAGGACTGGTTTTGCAGGTGGTGACCACAAACCACTTCTCAGTTCCTATGCTTCCTGGCTGATGTTTTGGTCACTTTTGAATGCTGCCGGTGCTTTCACTCTAGTGGTAGCATGAGACGGAGTCTACAACCCACACAAGTGGCTCAGGTAGTGCAGCTCATCCAGGATGGCACATCAATGCGAGCTGTGGCAAGAAGGTTTGCTGTGTCTGTCAGCGTAGTGTCCAGAGCATGGAGGCGCTACCAGGAGACAGGCCAGTACATCAGGAGACGTGGAGGAGGCCGTAGGAGGGCAACAACCCAGCAGCAGGACTGCTACCTCCGCCTTTGTGCAAGGAGGAGCAGGAGGAGCACTGCCAGAGCCCTGCAAAATGACCTCCAGCAGGCCACAAATGTGCATGTGTCTGCTCAAAAGGTCAGAAACAGACTCCATGAGGGTGGTATGAGGGCCCGACGTCCACAGGTGGGGGTTGTGCTTACAGCCCAACACCGTGCAGGACGTTTGGCATTTGCCAGAGAACACCAAGATTGGCAAATTCGCAACTGGCGCCCTGTACTCTTCACAGATGAAAGCAGGTTCACACTGAGCACATGTGACAGACGTGACAGAGTCTGGAGACGCCGTGGAGAACGTTCTGCTGCCTGCAACATCCTCCAGCATGACCGGTTTGGCGGTGGGTCAGTCATGGTGTGGGGTGGCATTTCTTTGGGGGGCCGCACAACCCTCCATGTGCTCGCCAGAGGTAGCCTGACTGCCATTAGGTACCGAGATGAGATCATCAGACCCCTTGTGAGACCATATGCTGGTGCGGTTGGCCCTGGGTTCCTCCTAATTAAAGACAATGCTAGACCTCATGTGGCTGGAGTGTGTCAGCAGTTCCTGCAAGAGGAAGGCATTGATGCTATGGACTGGCCCGCCCGTCCCCCAGACCTGAATCCAATTGAGCACATCTGGGACATCATGTCTCGCTCCATCCACCAACGCCACGTTGCACCACAGACTGTCCAGGAGTTGGCGGATGCTTTAGTCCAGGTCTGGGAGGAGATCCCTTAAGAGACCATCCGCCACCATCAGGAGCATGCCCAGGCGTTGTAGGGAGGTCATACAGGCACGTGGAGGCCACACACACTACTGAGCCTCATTTTGACTTATTTTATGGACATTACATCAAAGTTGGATCAGCCTGTAGTGTGGTTTTCCACTTTAATTTTGAGGGTGACTCCAAATCCAGACCTCCATGGGTTGATAAATTTGATTTCCATTGATAATTTTTGTGTGATTTTGTTGTCAGCACATTCAACTATGTAAAGAAAAAAGTATTTAATAAGATTATTTCATTCATTCAGATCTAGGATGTGTTATTTTAGTGTTCCCTTTATTTTTTTGAGCAGTGTATATATATATATATACACACACACACAAACACATACACAGTGCATTCGGAAAGTATTCAGACCCCTTGACTTTTTCCATATTTTGTTACATTACAGCCTTATTCTAAAATGGATAAAATAAAATAAATGTCCTCATCAATCTACACACAATACCCCGTAATGAGAAAATGAAAACAGATGATTAGACATTTTGCTAATTTATTAAAAATAAAAAACTGAAATATCACATTTACATAAGTATTCAGACCCTTTACTCAGTACTTTGTTTAAGCACCTTTGGCAGCGATTACAGCCTTCAGTCTTCTTGGGTATGACGCTACAAGCTTGGCACACCTGTATTTGGAGAGTTTCTCCCATTCTTCTCTGCAGATCCTCTCAAGCTCTGTCAGGTTGGATGAGGAGCGTCGCTGCACAGCTATTTTCAGGTCTCTCCAGAGATGGTAGATCGGGTTAAAGTCTGGGCTCTGGCTGGGCCACTCAAGGATATTCAGTGACGTGTCCCGAAGCCACTCCTGTGTTGTCTTGGCTGTGTGCTTAGGGTCGTTGTCCTGTTGGAAGGTGAACCTTCACCCCAGTCTGAGTTCCTGAGTGCTCTGGAACAGGCTTTCACCAAGGATCTCTCTGCACTTTGCTCCGTTCATCTTTCCCTCGATCCTGACTAGTCTCCCAGTCCCTGCCACTGAAAAACATCCTCACAGCATGATGCTGCCACCACCATGCTTCACCGTAGGGATGGTGCCAGGTTTCCTCCAGACGTGATGCTTGGCATTCAGGCCAAAGAGTTCAATCTTGGTTTCATCAGACCAGATAATCTTGTTTATCATGGTCTGAGAGTCTTTAGGTGCCTTTTGGCAAACTCCAAGCGGGCTGTCATGTGCCTTTTACTGAGGAGTGGCTTCCGTCTGCCCACTCTACCATAAAGGCCTGATTGGTGGAGTGCTGCAGAGATGTTTGTCCTTCTGAAAGGTTCTCCCATCTCCACAGAGGAACTCTTGAGCTCTGTCAGAGTGACCATCGGGTTCTTGGTCACCTCACTGACCAAGGCCCTTCTCCCCAAATTGCTCAGTTTGGCCGGGCGGCCAGCTCTAGGAAGAGTCTTGGTGGTTCCAAATCTCTTCCATTTAAGAATGATGGAGGCCACTGTGTTCTTGGGGACCTTCAATGCTGCAGAAATTGTTTTGTACCCTTCCCCAGATCTGAGCCTCTACACAATCCTGTCTCTGAGCTCTACGGACAATTCCTTCGACCTCATGGCTTGGTTTTTGCTCTGACATGCACTGTCAACTGTGGGACCTTATATAGACAGGTGTGTGCCTTTCCAAATCATATCCAATCAATTGAATTGACCATAGGGGGACTCCAATCAAGTTTTAGAAACATCTCAAGGATGATCAATGGAAACAGGATGCACCTGAGCTCAATTTCGAGTCTCATAGCAAAGGGGCTGAATACTTATGTAAATGTTATATTACGTAAATGTGATATTTCCGTTTTATTTTATTTTATACATTTGCAAAAATATATATATATATATTTTTTTTTCACTTTGTCATTATGGGGTATTGTGTGTAGATTGATAATATTTTATTTTATTTTCATCCATTTTAGAATAAAGCTGTAACGTAACAAAATGTTGAAAAAGTGAAGGGGTCAGAATACTTTCCGAATGCACTGAATATCTATTATTTTGGAGGGTTGGAGGGGGTGGGCTTCACTCAGACCTTGTGGGGGGCACGAAACTGCATTACGCCACTGATGTAATTCTACATCATCCTACAGAAATCCTACCCTATGTGATCTGTCTCGAACAAGGCTTACTTACAGTTAAAGTCGGAAGTTTACATACACCTTAGCCAAATACATTTAAACTCAGTTTTTCACAATTCCTGACATTTAATCCTAGTAAAAATTCCCTGTTTTAGGTCAGTTAGGATCACCACTTTATTTTAAGAATGTGAAATGTCAGAATAATAGTAGAGAGAATGATTTATTTCAGCTTCTATTTCTTTCATCATATTCCCAGTGGGTCAGAAGTTTACATACAGTGGGGGAAAAAAGTATTTAGTCAGCCACCAATTGTGCAAGTTCTCCCACTTAAAAAGATGAGAGAAGCCTGTAATTGTCATCATAGGTACATGTCTGTAAGTATGACAGACAAAATGAGATTTTTTTTTCCAGAAAATCACATTGTAGGATTTTTAATGAATTTATTTGCAAATGATGGTGGAAAATAAGTATTTGGTCAATAACAAAAGTTTCTCAATACTTTGTTATCTACCCTTTGTTGGCAATGACACAGGTCAAACGTTTTCTGTAAGTCTTCACAAGGTTTTCACACACTGTTGCTGGTATTTTGGCCCATTCCTCCATGCAGATCTCCTCTAAAGCAGTGATGTTTTGGGGCTGTTGCTGGGCAACACAGACTTTCAACTCCCTCCAAAGATTTTCTATGGGGTTGAGATCTGGAGACTGGCTAGGCCACTCCAGGACCTTGAAATGCTTCTTTACGAAGCCACTTCTTCGTTGCCCGGGCGGTGTGTTTGGGATCATTGTCATGCTGAAAGACCCAGCCACGTTTCATCTTCAATGCCCTTGCTGATGGAAGGAGGTTTTCACTCAAAATCTCACGATACATGGCCCCATTCATTCTTTCCTTTACACGGATCAGTCATCCTGGCTTCACAGTAGGTATGGTGTTCTTTGGATGCAACTCAGCATTCTTTGTCCTCCAAACACGACGAGTTGAGTTTTTACCAAAAAGTTCTATTTTGGTTTCATCTGACCATATGACATTCTCCCAATCCTTTTCTGGATCATCCAAATGCACTCTAGCAAACTTCAGACGAGCCTGGACATGTACTGGCTTAAGCAGGGGGACACGTCTGGCACTGCAGGATTTGAGTCCGTGGTGGCGTAGTGTGTTACTGATGGTAGGCTTTGTTACTTTGGTCCCAGCTCTCTGCAGGTCATTCACTAGGTCCCCCCGCGTGGTTCTGGGATTTTTGCTCACCGTTCTTGTGATCATTTTGACCCCACGGGGTGAGATCTTGCGTGGAGCCCCAGATCGAGGGAGATTATCAGTGGTCTTGTATGTCTTCCATTTCCTAATAATTGCTCCCACAGTTGATTTCTTCAAACCAAGCTGCTTACCTATTGCAGATTCAGTCTTCCCAGCCTGGTGCAGGTCTACAATTTTGTTTCTGGTGTCCTTTGACAGCTCTTTGGTCTTGGCCATAGTGGAGTTTGGAGTGTGACTGTTTGAGGTTGTGGACAGGTGTCTTTTATACTGATAACAAGTTCAAACAGGTGCCATTAATACAGGTAACGAGTGGAGGACAGAGGAGCCTCTTAAAGAAGAAGTTACAGGTCTGTGAGAGCCAGAAATCTTGCTTGTTTGTAGGTGACCAAATACTTATTTTCCACCATAATTTGCAAATAAATTCATTAAAAATCCTACAATGTGATTCTCTGGATTTTTTTCTTCTCAATTTGTCTGTCATAGTTGACGTGTACCTATGATGAAAATTACAGGCCTCTCTCATCTTTTTAAGTGGGAGAACTTGCACAATTGGTGGCTGACTAAATACTTTTTTCCCCACTGTACACTCAACTAGTATTTGGTAGCATTGCCTTTAAATTGAAGTGAATTTTGGCCCATTCCTCCTGACAGAGCTGGTGTAACTGAGTCATGTTTGTAGGCCTCCTTGCTCGCACACGCTTTTTCAGTTCTGCCCTCAAATGTTCTATAGGATTGAGGTCAGGGCTTTGTGATGGCCACTCCAATACCTTGACTTTGTTGGAAGTATGCTTGTGGTCACTGTCCATTTGGAAGACCCATTTGCGACCAAGCTTTAACTTCCTGACTGATGTCTTGAGATGTTGCTTCAATATATCCACATCATTTTCCATCCTCGTGATGCCATCTAATTTGTGAAGTGCACCCCCACATCATGATGCTGCCACCCCTGTGCTTCACGGTTGGGATGGTGTTCTTCGGCTTACAAGCCACCCCCCTTTCTCCTCCAAACATAACGATGGTCATTATGGCCAAACAGTTATATTTTTGTTTCATCAGACCAGAGGACATTTCTCAAAAAAGTACGATCTTTGTCTCCATGTGCAGTTGCAAACCGTAGTCTGGCTTTTTTATGGCGGTTTTGGAGCAGTGGCTTCTTCCTTGCTGAGCGGCCTTTCAGGTTACGTCGATATAGGACTCATTTTACTGTGGATATAGATAGGTAGGCCTTGAAATACATCCACAGGTACACCTTCAATTGACTCAAATGATGTCAATTAGCCTATCAGAAGCTTCTAAAGCCATGACATCACTTTCGGGAATTTTCCAATCTGTTTAAAGGCACAGTCAACTTAGTGCATGTAAACTTCTGACTCACTGGAATTGTGATACAGTGAATTATAAGTCTGTAAACAATTGTTGGGAAAATGACTTGTGTCATGCACAAAGTAGATGTCCTTACTCACTTGCCAAAACTATAGTTTGTTAACAAGAAATCTGTGGAGTGGTTGAAAAACAAGTTTTAATGACTCCAACCTAAGTGTATGTAACCTTTCGACTTCAACTGTACATGCAAAATAAGCCTACATACTGTACATACTACATGGAAAATATCTGCTGATGGTATTCTGGTCTCCTCTTCAACTTGTGTCATCTAGTCACACTGATGCTAGAGACCATCAGTCTAACAGTTATCTACACACACACAGGTCTTCAGCTGAGCATTCTGTGTGTGTGTGTGTGTGTGTGTGTGTGTGTGTGTGTGTGTGTGTGTGTTACAAATGAATGATGAGTAGCAAATGAATATTAATAGCAAACACACAGTAGGCTAGGCTACATTATACAATTTACAAAAGACCATATGGGGAGGGAAAGCAACTATTCTTCATCACGTGAGGCATATGATTCACTAAGATTCGGCGTTGTTGTAACATTAATCATGAATGTAGCATGCAAACTCGAGCTTGCACAATCCATTTTACTGTCTCATCCGTGGGAAAATGTTTACGTTTTATTTACATTGTGCTCCAACAGCGCAACCGACCATTTAAAAGGTGTGGCGATACAAATTATTCAGGAGTTATGGAAACACGTTAACTCAATATGCTTTCATCCCATCACCCCGCCTCTAAAGCACAGTATATTACTACTCTATTGTCATTTATTTTTCTATTGGAATATTCTCTATGGAATAAGTGATTATTGTATTTTCAACTAGGGCTCGCCGATTAAACTGCTATTTAGCAGGTGTTGTGGTCCATTATCGCGAAAGAATGATGGATCTTTCTCTGACTCTATGTCACGTGAAAAGACCACTATAGTCACTGCAGCTGCTTATCCTCACACGTCACGCCCATCGTGGAATCAAAGTGTAAAAAGCAATGGAATCCCTTATCATCTGAAAGGGATACAATTTACAGATCACCAAAAGAGAATGTAAAAAGTATGAACGTGGTGTTTCGCTTCATCGTAAAAAGAGATGGCCCCTCTAGTATAGCTACAATCTGATGGCCCAATCTCACGCACACCGTGCGAGGGCGGGCGTGGAATCTTCATCAATGAAAATCTTCAGTTTGGTGGATACAATATGCTTACGCACGCTATAATTATACAGTATAGAGCTGTGACCATTCACGATTTAAAATGTCTACCTTCTCTTTATAGCTTATACAGTAGCCGACTGCCTTCCTTTAGCTTACCCGCCTATTAACGTGAGGTTTCAGCCATTTATGCATGACTGCTGCATCACATTTGTAAAAGTAACCTATTCACCAAATGGCTACATTGTAAAACTAGGAATCCTCTAGCCTATATGGACAATATGTGTTGACAACGATATTGTAAATAAATAATTTAAAACACCAGCTGTAGCCTATTTTCTCCACACTCTGACAAACGGCCACTATAGGCTATAGCTGATCATCCCGCTATAGCCTACGCTACATTACATCCATCACGATAAATAAATATCCTGGAAACAGAAACAATGTAGTTTTATTGTCACGGTTCTGCAGAGAACTGTCCCAGATAGTACCTGTTAATCCCCGGGCCGGGTCCGGCCCCCGTCCCTCCCGTTGGCGCACCATTGCTGGGCTTGATGAGCTGTCCAGAGCCTGCTGGTGCTGAAATGGAAGTCGAAGCCCCCGCGGAAGGAACAGCGGAGCCGGGCTGTCCCGGCTGGCCCTCTCCCTCGATGCTGCCTTCGTTCCCCATCGTCTCGGGAGATGATTCGGAGGAGAGAAACGAAGTTGTAGAGGGTTCTACAGTTAGAATAAAAACTCAGAAGAAACTCAACGCTGCTCCCCTTCCGCCATCATCACCTATAATTCTGTTTCCTGCACGGAGCACGCGCACAGAGGACGCGAGCTGACGCAAAAGGGAGTGAGCACGTACGGGCGCGTGCCCTAACTCCTCGTTTGTGTCGCCTGCCAAGACACTTGAACCCACCGAACCTCTATGAAAAACATACATTTTCCAATATAAGAGGCAATCTGAACATTAAACTGTCATTCATCTCCATTTTCCACTGCATGTTACGTAGGTAGTCCTAGTGTTTGTTATAGGCCTACTATGCTCCATGGAGAGGCTTGTCTCTCTAACAGTGGACCAATTACAGTGGTGCTCTCCAGGTTGTGCAACCTGTTATGCTCTGAGACAGATTGAAAATAATGTGCACTAAATAGAATCTACCAAATCTTCAATGAAGCCTGCACTTTCTCTTCCTCTTTAAAAGGCTACATTCTCAAAGGGCACTAGACAGAGTATGCATCCCAAATGGCACCCTATTCCCTATTTAGTGCACTACTTTTGACCAGGGCCCATAGGGCTCTGATCAAATGTAGTAAACTATATAGAGAATAGGGTGGTATTTGGGAGGCTGACAGATTCCCTGTCCCCCTGTCTGTCCTCTCTGGCCACTGTTTCTGTGACTATTGATCAGTTGACTATTGATCAGCTCCAGGCGCTGTGCTCAGCTCTGCAGGACCCAACGGATGTCATTTCCTCCCAAGCCAAGGCTACTCCATCATTGATAGGGCTATCTACAATCTCTCCCCTCAGCACCACTATCATTCATTCACACTCCTGCGAAAAACCCGGTCATCACTAGCTTCTATAGCCACAAAGTCATAAACCCTGCCTATTTCACAAAGTATCTTCTTAAAGTTAGATTTTAAACCTAACCTTAACCACACTGCTAACCTTATGGCTAACCCTAACCTTAAATGAACATAAATGATATAGGTGGTAAATAATAATCATGTAGAGCATGGCCGGCTGGCCCATTAGGCAGGATTAGGCTACCGCCTAGAGCGGCATTTTGAAGAGGGCGGCATTTTCTGAGCTAAACTGACCAAGACGCACCTCTAACAACACATAACACCTCACATTATTCTGCCCAAAAACAATGATAACTTCTCTCACCCAGTGGCATAAGGGCTATTTAGGTGAGTGCTGATGCCGCCCCAAGATAAGCAGTGCCCACAAAATATTTATCTTATCCATGCCCTGCGCGCCTTTCCAGGGTGCTGTTGAAGAGACGCAGCGCAGCAGCATAATGAAAACAGGCATAGGGTCAGGGCTTAAGTTAAGGTTAAAATGAGGTATAGTTTCAGTGAGGTTAAGGTTAGGATTAGGGTTAAGGAAAGGCATAAACGTTAACATCGGGTTAGCATACCGCCATCTGCCGCCATTAATTTCCTGCCTAAAATAACAAAAAATAAAATGTCAACTCCAATGTAGTCATGTCAATGCACTGTTGGCTCTGAGTGAATCTGCGTCCCAAATGCCACCCTATTCCCTATATCTTTAGTGTGCATGGTCAGCTCTGTCATGGTGGTGTGACAGTGCCATTGGGTTAATGAAGATTAGAAGGTTAAACCAGTACACCGGAACAAGCCCTATTTAATACATAAACTCAACATTCATAATGACACTTTTCCCCTAGAAAACCCCAAAACTGAGGTTTAGCCTATATTTTAACGCAAGCCTCATAGAAGACTGGATATGTGGGTGAGAGGTGGCCTTACCTTCTTGTGCCAGCATGGATATGAAGGTGAAGATGAACTTGTCATAATTATTGGTCCTCCTCTGGTCTTCGATCTGGTCAAAACATGGTTAGAAATCTTGATTAACACACCAACATACAAACACACACATACACTGAGTATATCAAACATTAGGAACACCTTCCTAATATTGAGTTGCTGCTTTACATGGTGTCGACTTTGGGTGGTGGACCATTAATGATACACACTGGAAACTGTTGAACATGAAAAACCCAGCAGCGTTACAGTTCTTGACACAAACCGGTGCGCCTGGCACCTACTACCAAACCCCGTTCAAAGGCACTTAAATATTTAATCTTGCCCATTCACCTTCTGAATGGCACACATACACAATCCATGTCTCAATTGTCTCAAGGCTTACAAATCCTTCTTTAACCTGTCTCCTCCCCATCATCTACACTGATTGAAGTGGATTTGACAAGGGACATCAATAAGGGATCATAGCTTTCACCTGGATTCACCTGGTCAGTCTGTCATGGAAAGAGCAGGTGTCCTTAATGTTTTGGATACTCAGTGTACACCGACCGAGATACTGTAGCTTTGGATGCAAACACACACAGGGGATGATGGAGAATTATTTTCTCTGGGTGCATATATCAATATTGTACAATGTGCCTAAAAGTCTCCAAAGTGAAACCATTGGAAGGAACCCATGTGGCGAGAGGCCTTGCTGACCATGGAGAAGTGTTGATGATATAACTGTATGTGACTAAGGGGGTTCAGCAGCACATCCTGGAGTCATTGCTACACCTCGTGGACATAGGCAGCAACTACACAGCATGGCAGCTTGGACATTCTCTCAACACTCACTCACTCATCCCAGTCGTGCTGGCTGGCGCATAGGGCCACAGCAAAGGCTCCTCAATTCTGTCGGCCATCTTCTGCACCGTGCCCCTGCTCTACTGATGTTGCTGGAGCTCAGTCTCGACTCTTCTCTGCTATGATGTCTTGGGCTTCCCCCTCTGGAGTACAATGGACAGCCATTCTTGGAATGGAGTCTATTCTTCCTTAGAAAAGTATCCAGCTCCAGCGATGTCTCAACATATAAAGCTATTGTAACGATCCTCGCTATATGATGCATGTTACAATTCCCACCAAGTAGATGAGTCCTATTGGCGCGAAGCATAAGTAAGGTGTTTGCATTTCACGCCTCAGCAGGTTCACTTTCTGCTCACTCCGTTCGTGACACTGAGGTCAGAGACGATGGTAGCGGACTTAACTCGGTCTGCTAAGAGGTTGGAAGTCTCTGTTAAAGTAATGGAAGAAATGCAGTCAAAGTCAAGTCCATGTGATTTTCTTTTATCTCACCAAATATATGACCCAGAGCATCCATCTATGTATGACATGATGAGAAGTGAGTGAGGTCAATAGTGCTTTTGTGGAGTTTATTGTAGTATTCATGTGACTAGGATAAAAAAAAACACTTATGTTACCACTGATGCTGAGCTGACACAAACAGATACATATGTACAGAAACATACACACTGCTTACACACTCCCCCACACATATACCATGCTCTCCAACGATTAGAATCTAAATTTAGAGATAATTTACAGATAAAAAAAACAATACGTGTAGATCTCCATTCATTTACAGGACCTCGAAAGAGATACAGGTTACGTCCCAAATGGCACCTTATACCCTATATATTGAACTACTTTTGATAAGCGCCCCAAAGGTAGTGCACTAAATAGGGAGCTACTTGGGACGCCCCATACAGTACTACCAAAGCATGATACAAGCAAGCAAATAGCAGTGAACAAGCCCTTCTTGACAGGAAAGAGGAGTCACATCACATGATCAGACCAACTCCAAGACTTCCAAGCAGCTTCCTGTGTCCCTCACAATCAGTTGTCACACCTTTGTGTTCATTAGGCACCAAATGGAAGAAACCAGACTGAAACAGGGAGGAACTTCCTGGAATTGCAAACACTCACTTTCGTTTTCCTTTGTAAAACGTTCAAAAAAGTTTGCCGCCGCGTGCCTAATGAACACGACCCAGTACACAGTGTGATGGCACAGACAGAGGTCCTTTTACATGGGGACTAAGTGTCTGTCCCAAATGGCACCCTATTCCCTATATAGTGCACAACATTTGATCAGGGCCCATAAAAAGTAGTGCACTATATAGGGCTCTGGTCAAAAGTAGTGCACTAGGGAATAGGGTGCCACTTGGGACACAATCTAACATACAGTACATACATCTGATAAAAAATTACTCTTCCTCTTACAGTAAAGCAAACATAATCTGATTAAATTAATCAACAGATGGTCCATTGGATGAAGTCAGAGACTGACATTAAAATACAGCAATATGAATGAGTCCTTTTCTCCCTGAAGTCACAGGACAGTGTCATGAGTGCAACAAGGGTTTTTGTATTTTCTCTGCTGTGATTGGTGATCGGTGACCCCAAGCAAGCACTTCCTGGGGTCACTGGCGCTTGGCCTTGTAGGGTCGCGAGCGTTTCCTGCGGTCTGGTTTCCTCTGTTTGTGTAGACGGCCGATGCTCACTCCCTGACGACGACGCACAGAGATATTCTGCTCGACCAGACTAGCCAACATGCCTGGGGAGAGAAGGAGAGCGAGAGATCAGAAAGAACTCCATTGATTTAAAGAGGTTCCTGTAAAATTGCCTCTGATCTAGTAAATGTTATATCACATTTTCCTACATGAAATCAGATAAAAACAGTTGTCAGAGAGGGAGATGTGGAGAGAGAGCACCATTTGTGGACCACTCTCAGACAGTGTGGGTCTCTGACTGCACAGCAGGGAGGTTAAATATAGAACTCAGGGATTAGCTAATAAGCAGAGAAAGAATAAGACCGGATGTGTGTGCATGCATGAAAATCCACCTTTTGTTCTACCAAAGGAAAGGGGTGAGAGGTGGCCTTACCTTCTTGTGCCAGCATGGATATGAAGGTGCAGATGAACTCGTCATAATTATGGGTCCTTCTCTGGTCATCGATCTGGTCAAAACACAGTTCAACATTTTCATTAACACAACAACATACAAACACACCACACATAACACACACATCATCACATAAACCCACCCACATAGCTTTGGATTTCTGTGATCAAACTCATTAATCCCACTACTTAGGAACTGTATTATTCTGTATAATAACCTTGTATTTCTTCCTCTTCTCCACCTCCTCCTTTAAAAACACTTCATAGTTGGCGATGTCCGCCTCCACACACTTGAGCAGAGCAAGCAGCTCCTGCAGGAAACAAGAGATAGAGAAGAAATCAACTAGGTGACATTTGGTTATAACATCAATCTGTTCTATACAGCAAGTCAACCTCTAGCTCGAATGAGCCAATAGACACACAATACAGCGAAAGATGATGAATTTGAAAACAAAGAGAAAGAGATACTAAATGAGAGTGGGAAAGAGGACAATAACTCCAAAGAAGAAAAAGAAAACGTGAAAAAAAGGATTGAGGAGCCATAAAATACAGAAATCTCCAGATGTTTCTACCAAGAAATAAAGAAAAAAATAGACTTACTTTAGGAGAGTATTTTTCCCCTGAGGGCTTGTTGCTTCCAATGGTTTCCGTGGAGATGACCTTTCCCTTGCTGAGCTTGACATCTTTGCTCTCCTCCTCTTTCACCTCCACCGATGGTCCCTCCTTACCTTCCTCCTTCAAACCTTCCCCCTTTCCTGCTGGGTTGCTCCCTTGCTCTTTGTCTTTTACCTTCTCTGGAGCGCCTGCCTTTTCTCGCTTGGACCCCTCAGGATCAGCTGCACAGGCACAGAAACAACATCTATTGAGCAATAAACCCCAACAAAGATTCATCATTGCACACTGTATAAAAAAAACAAGAGTTTCTTATTAGACAAATTCAGGTAGTCCCTCCCTGTTTCAGTCCATTTTCTTCCGTTTAGTTTGTAGTGAACACATCCCAGCTATTAACTCACCATCAGATTCAGCGGTGTCACCTTCCATACAGTTCTGTCTGGCTAATAGGAATGTGCATCTTTCCCTTTCAAGACGATTTGATACTTATCTAGATACATGGGCTCCGATAGGATACAGGAACGATACGTTTTAGTGCGATTCGGTTTGATTAGAGAGCGAATCGATGAGATTCGGTTCGATACGATGCACTAACATTTGTTGCATAAACACATTCATTTTACATTCAAAATTACAATCTGCTTCTGATGGAGCTCATGAGTTGGGTCTCTCTGAGCTGGATCTGTGTGTGTGTGTGTGTGTGTGTAAATGACGTACACTACCAGTAAAAAGTTTGGACACACCTACTCATTCAAAGGTTTTTCTTTATTTTTAACATTGTAGAATAATAGTGAAGACATCAAAACTATGAAATAACACATATGGAATCATGCAGTAACCAAAAAAGTGTTAAACAAATCAAAATATATTTCATATTTGAGATTCTTCAAAGTAGCCACCCTTTTTTGCCTTGATGACGGCTTTGCACACTATTGGCATTCTCTCAACCAGCTTCATGAGGTAGTCACCTGGAATGCATTTCAATTAACAGGTGTGCCTTCTTAAAAGTTAATTTGTGGAATTTCTTTCCTTCTTAATGCGTTTGAGCTAATCAGTTGTGTTGTGACAAGCTAGGGGGTATACAGAAGATAGCCCTATTGTCCAAGTCCATATTATGTCAGGAACAGCTCAAATAAGCAAAGAGAAACAACAGTCCATCATTACTTTAAAACATGAAGGTCAGTCAATACGGAATATTTCAAGAACTTTGAAAGTTTCTTAAAGTGCAGTCGCAAAAACCATCAAGCGCTATGATGAAACTGACTCTCATGAGGACCGCCACAGGAATGGAAGACCAGAGTTACCTCTGCTGCAGAGGATAAATTAATTAGAGTTACCAGCCTCAGAAATTGCAACCCAAATAAATGCTTCACAGAGTTGAAGTCACAGACACATCTCAACATCAACTGTACAGAGGGGACTGTGTGAATCAGGCCTTCATGGTCGATTGCTGCAAAGAAACCACTACTAAAGGAGACCAATAATAAGAAGAGACCTGCTTGGGCCAAGAAACACGAGCAATGGACATTAGACCGGTGGAAATGTGTCCTTTGGTCTGGAGTCCAAATAGGAGATTTTTGGTTCCAAGTGCTGTGTCTTTGTGAGATGCGGTGTGGGTGAACAGATTATCTCTGCATGTGTATTTCCCACCATGAAGCATGGAGAAGGAGGTGTGATGGTGTTGGGGTGCTTTGCTGGTGACACTGTCTGTGATTTATTTAGAATTCAAGGCACACTTAACCAGCATGGCTACCACAGCATTCTGCTGCGATACACCATCCCATCTGGTTTGGGCTTAGTGGGACTATCATTTGTTTTTCAACAGGACAATGACCCAACACAACTCCAGGCTGTGTAAGGGCTATTTTACTAAGAAGGAGAGTGATGGAGCGCTGCATCAGATGACCTCAACCCAATTGAGATGGTTTGGGATGAGTCGGACGACAGAGTGAAGGAAAAGCAGCCAACAAGTGCTCAGCATATGTGGGAACTCCTTCAAGACTGTTGGAAAAGCATTCCAGGTGAAGCTGGTTGAGAGAATGCCAAGAGTGTGCAAAGCTGTCACCAAGGCAAAGGGTGGCTATTTGAAAAATCTCAAATATAAAATATATTTTGATTTGTTTAACACTTTTTTGGTTACTACATGATTCCATATGTGTTATTTCATAGTTTTGATGTCTTCACTATTATTCTACAATGTAAAAAATAGTAAAAATAAAGAAAAACCCTGGAATGAGTAGGTGTGTCTAAACTTTTGACTGGTAAAGTATGTCTATGGTGTAGGTACTATGTAGGCACCTGAGCTGAGCCATAAGGGAGACTAGGTACCACCCCACTACCAGATTAGAGGGGGGCAATGTAGCCAGTTTTCTGTTCCCCCACTTTGGTTCTGAAATCACCATCACCCACTAATTAACTTGTCATTTCTGCAGAAGTGTTTGAGCTAGTAATGCATCAAAATGTATCGATTCCAAATTAGCTATGACATAGCCAATGAATATAAAGCACAACTTTGGATTTCACCCCATCTCAAAATCGAATAGTTTTGACAATTTGGACGTTTTTACGGCGCCATCTTCTCCTCTCGCTTTGGCCATGCAGTGCACCTCGCAAAAGTGATTGCTGTCCTCATTATGCAATTATCACTTTACCCTGTATATCTAAAAATGACCATATACACTGACATAGACTGACCAGGTGAATCCAGGTGAAAGCTATGCTCCCTTATTGATGTCACTTGTTAAATCCACTTCAATCAGTGTAGATGATGGAGAGGAGACCGGTTAAAGAAGTATTTTTAAGCCTTGAGACATGTGTGCCAATCAGAGGGTGAATGTCAAAATATGTAAGTGCCATTGAACGGGGTATGGTAGCAGGTGCCAGGCGCACCAGTTTGTGTCAAGAACTGCAGCACTGCTGGGTTATTCACGCTCAACAGTTTCCTGTGTGTATCAAGAATGGTCCACCACGCAAAGGACATCCAGCCAATTTGACAACTGTGGGAAGCAATGGAGTCAACATGAGCCAGCATCCCTGTGGAATGCTTTGGACACCTTGTAGAGTCCATGCCCCGATTAATTGAGTCTGTTCTGAGGGTTAAATGGGGGGGGGGGGGGGGGGGGGTGCAACTCAATATTAGGAAGTTGTTCCTAATGTTTGGTATACTCAGTGATTGTTTAAAGCTAAACTACCAAAACTATTGCTGATGGTGAACAATCAAAATAAAATCTATTGTCAGCAGGTACAGCCAATGAAAGTTCTGTCTCCTATAGCTTACTTCTATTCCGGTAAAACACAATTTTCAACAGTGTATAGATAACTATAACCTAGCAAATGATATAGGTAGTTACTCAACTAATAAAGCCTAATATCATGCAAGCTATTTTAGCAATTGAATGCTGAAGGTGCCACGCAGATGTGCGAGATCAGGCAGCCTACCTCGCGTTGGTCAGCGCGTGAAGCTGGGCACAATGTGCAGTTTGACTAAGCTACCGATATTGCATGGGATTGTTCGGCATGCAAAATGACTGTCAACACAGTTACATGCAGTTCGACACTGAAAGATGAGAGGTATTTTCAGAAGGTAAAAATAATGTAATATGAGCAAAACATTTTCGTGAACCGCCGATTCGTAACGTTTGAATCGATTTTCTGACTGATGCATGCTACATTTGGATCGGTTTGTGGTCCGCGGATCGATGCACTTGTATCGTAAACATTTGAATCGGGGACCGATGCGTATCGGTGAATTGTTACATCCCTACCAGTTAATGCATTGTTTAGCTCTTGCATGTCCAGAGCTGTGTCAGTCTGGTATTAGATTAGTATAATCCAGGTATTAATATGGTTTATGTAATTAGGTCTGAAGGTAAGCAGCTGCTCTTTGATAATAATCTTAAATCGAGTGCCCATGTTCACTTCCCCACAGGTCCAGTCTCTCACTCTACCTATCTCACACACACACACACACACGTCCATCCATCCATCCTCACCGGGTGGCGGTACAGCATATATAACCCCGTCCTCCTGTAGATGCAGCAGGGCGGTGCTGACGGAGGGCCCCAGCTCTCTAACAGCCCGGTTGTGTCTGGCATCCAGCCTCAGCAGACCCTCGTCCTCCCCGAACAGCACCCGGGACAGGTGGGATGCCACAGGGCTGGAGGGCCGCGTTGCCACCTGGGAGCGAGCCGGGGAGCGCAGTGGCGAGTTGAAGGCGCTGCCGATCTCCGAGGCGGTGTCGGTGCTCTCGTTGCTGGGCGTGGGCGAAGGCTGCGAGGCGGCGGTGATCACGATGCCCCCCGTGCGGCCCTCGGTGCGGACCGAGAGGGGCGTGGCCAGAGCGTCCTTCCTCTGGACTTCCTTCTTGAGTTTCTCGGCCAGGACACTCAGCGCCAGCTTGGTCTCCACGCCGCCGCCGCCTACACGGCCCGTACGGGAACGCAGGCCCGCCTTCCGCCTGAACCTAAACACACACACACAAACTATCAAGTACCGAGGGGAACATTTTGGATTCAATTAAAAATAAGTGGTACATCGCTTTTTAGTCTGAATAACACCAAACACCTAAGGCCTTTACCACAGTCTTAATGGAAACACCATGCGATATGGAGCTGACCATAGAAATAGAATGGAAACAGAATAGAATGACCATAGAAATAGAATGGAAACAGAATAGAATAGAATGACCATAGAAATAGAATGACCATAGAACTAGAACAACTCTAGTTGTGTGGAGCTGACCTGGTGGGTGTGCCCGCTGCTGTGACAGTTTCTACCTCCCCATAGTCATCATCGTCAGAGTAAGGGGGCTGGTTTGTGCCAGGCACCCGGGGACGACCTACCCCCGTCACCCCTGCCGCAAGGTCCTCCTCCTCCTGTCAATCACAGAGAACAACCAATCATCTACCTTGTCACGGCAAACATATAGTATTGGTCCATGGGGCCGAATCCTAACTTGAGATATGTGTATGTAAGTCAAGCCTGTTGTGAAAATCATCACGCATTGATGTTAATGAGAGTTATGTGAGGAAATTTGAGTTGTGTCACATCATAACCAATCCCCCTCCTCCTGACCTGCATGGGGGACTTGGCGTAGTTGTGGTTGTCCAGGAAGGCGGGCAGGCGCGGGACGATTAGGGTGGGGCTGTTGACAGGCTGCGTGGCTCCCCCTCTCCCCGATGGGGCGGTTGGTTTCCCCATGGCCTTCCCTTTGCTTGAGGGGGTGGGAGTCGACTGGGACTGGGCTGCTGCACCGTCCGCAGAACAGGGGGAGAGACAGTCAGAAATTCATGGACGTCAGTGGAACTGTTGCAGCACATCATACCCTGAGACAGGATGAACCCCAAATGGCATCAAATTCCCTTTATGGTGCACTACTTTTGACCAGAGCCCATATGGTTATGGTCAAAAATACTGCACTACATAGGCCAGGGGTTCTTAAACATTTCCAGCCTGGGACCCAAATGAGAAATTCTGTGTTTTCCTGGGACCCAAGCTTAGGAAAATATGCAACTATATGTAAATATCAGTACATTACATTGCCCTTATGCCTAAAACAAATGCCATATAGACAAAATTCAAATAACAATGAAATTAAATATCCATATAAATATCTATTCATGTTTATTTTCCCCCATTAAAACACTCTTACATATCTGTATAGGTTGGAACTGTTGCTGTTAAAATACAATAAATCATTTTTCATTCTGAACTGGAATAAACCGATTATAAACGAAATAAATGGAATAGGGTGGCATTTGGGACATACAAACGGACTCACAGAAACCCTTCTTCGTGTCTATAAAGGTCATCTACATTGGGGAGGTTGGAGCTGAATTTAATACCTGTGGGAGGAGTCTGCTCGGCCCCCTGTGATGTAACAGGTTGAGGATCTGCCTCTTCTTTTTTGATAGCAGGGGGCGTGTCCTCCGAGGGGGAGGAGTCCTGCTGCTTTCTGTCCTGGACTAGCTCTGGCTGGGTGACCCGGATCAGCTGGAGAACAGGTCACATTCAAGTCAAGTCAATCAGACACACGTGGTCTATTGGTATGGGTGCATTCGTTTTAGCTCGCCAGGGGCACTGGTTGGGTAGAGTTTGCACATTTTAGACCATTCTATTGATCCTAAAGTGAAATCTCTGCTTAAACGGGACACCGGGCAAGCTAAAAGGAACACACCTGATCAGATACACCCCAGTGAGAAAGTGTGGATGTGTGTGTATCAATTGGCTCCTCTGTGCGTGTTTCCTGACCTGCTGTAATCCCTCCAGAACGATCTGTCTGTTCCTCTTGAGGATCTCTAGTTTGGACTCATACTTCACCCTGCGGTCAGGAACCACTGCCATCAGGTTGAAGCGAATATCATGGTATGGCTCTCTGAGAGGCGAAAGAAAAGTGTGTGAGTGAGTGTGTGTGCGTAACATCTCATTCAGTGTTACTGAGGCAGGAGATTGGCCTCGGACTCACCCAGCTGTGGCCAAGCCAATCCTCTCCATGATGACCCGTCGCGCCTTATCTGTCCACTCCTCCTCCTCTCCCCATGGCCCTGTGAGAGCGAGAGAGAGGCGAAGGAAGAAGAAAAGCTTTCATCTCGAGCCCATGTGGTCACCCTATTGACCCTGGCCAAGAGTAGTGGACTACATAGGGGATAGGGTGCCATTTAAGAATGAGCCATTGTGGTCTCACAGTAGTCATCAAGTGTTGTATTGTCACACAGTAGATTAGAGAAGTCATAGCAATGTGCTTTCCTTGACATTCCAGCTCTATGAAGACGCTAGGCCTGGGGTTCTTACACTTTTCCAGCCTGGGACCAAACGAGAAATTCTGTGTTTTCCTGGGACCCAAGCTTAGGAAAACATGCAACTCTAAATATATATCAGTACATTTCATTGCCCTTATGCCTAAAACAAATGCAAAATAGACAAAAACAAATAACAATGAAATTAAATATCCATATAAATATCTATTCATGTTTATTTTCCCCCATTAAAAACACTCTTATATATCTGTCTATGTTGGAACTGTTGCTGTTAAAATACAATAAATCATTTCCATTCTGAACTGGAATAAACTGATTGATCACATCACACAGATGAAGAACAGAACACACACTCAGTTTTTGATAGTGCAACACTAAGTAACAGTACAGATGAAATGATCAGGCCTACCGTACATCTTACTGTAGAAAGTAATGTTGAAAAAAAGGTTGCAACTGTTGCTGTTAAAATACAATTTTAAAAATGGTATTCTAAACTGGAATAAACTGATTGATCACATCACACAGATGTAGACCAGAATAAAACACACACAGTCCTAATGAGAGGTGTGTGGCTGGTTGAAGTTTTCAACAATCATGTCTATTCTGGGCTCAGTTTTTGACAGTGCAACCCTGAGGTCATGCTCAGCATTGAGTCTATTTCTGTACTTGTTTTTTAAGGACGCCAGAGTTGAGAACCCTGACTCACATAGGTATGTGGTGCCAAACTGGATCAGAACATCTACTGCTTTCTCAGGCAGGCAGGAGACCGCTTCCTGCTGTAGATAAGCAACCCAGAACTGTGAGTGTTTGCCTCAAAAAGCATATTGCTTCAATCAGTTTATTCCAGAATAAAAATGATTACTTGTATTTTAACAGCAACAGTTCCAACTTAGATTTGCTTTCAACAATAAGTGTCTACAGTAAGATGTACTGTTACTTAGGGTTGCACTATCAGTAGCTAGCTAGCTTGCTTGCTTGCTTTGGCTAACTTTAGCTAGCTAGCTATTAGCTGTGTACAAGGGGATTGTTTGGAAGAGAAACTCACATCTACAACTATGAGAGATAGTACTTCCTTATTTCTGCTTATCGTCACCTGTTGACAAAATGACAACAATGCCTTGCTAGCTGACTTACTTTTCCACTGTCGAAGCACTGTTTCCTGAAGCATTCTGCCCTGTTCTGAAAGAACTCCCTGGGTTCCTCGTTATTTCTCAAAGTTTGTATGAAACCAAGAGAGAGAAACTCATCGCTGTATTTGCGTTTCATGATGATTGAGCTCAGTCAGAACTTGTGGCTAGCTTGAGTCCATTTGATGACAGCGGTGAGTGATGGCTATTGGGAATGACAAGTCAGTGGCTGACAGCGCATCATCTGCTGCTGATCTTCAATAAAACTGCAGAAAAAAGATCTGGTAAACCGCGAAGCACACGGGCATCTCCCTCCCACTCGCACAGCTGCCAAACTAAGCAGAGACACCACTGCTAAGCAGAGAGCGCACTGAACAGAGAGCGCAGTTGCACTTGGCCAAATCAATTCCAGTAATTAAATGAAAGAATAATACATTTACTCTGACAAATCGCGAGCCACCATTAACGAGCCACTTTGGGTCGTGACCCATACTTTAAGAAAGGCTGCGCTAGGCTGTCTCAACGTGAGTGAGCAGTACTACGCTGCTTCCTTTAGTCCATCACAGTGTGCAGTCTCACCGTGGTCAATGGGGTATGCCTTGAGGCCGTCTAGCTCAAACAGGCGGTCTTTGATGGGCACGTAGCTGACAAAGTGGAACGCTTCCATGGTCCGCACGGCACTAATCCCATTCTGCTTCTCCGGCAGGTGCCTGGGCTCCGGTCTCCATGGAAACAAGAGAAGGAAGAGGAGTAAGAATCATTCATGGGTGGCAGAGTCACATTTGTACAAATCAGGGTTGTATTCATTAGTGCACACCGTAGCAAAAATGTTTTGCAACAGAAAATGAAAACAACTGTTTCTAATTGATCAATTTCAGGTAGGTTACTCCCTGTTTCAGCCTGTTTATTTTCATTGTGCCTACTGAATAAAACCTAGTGGTAGGAAGGGAGGGACATATGCAGCAGCGCCTCCTACCTGGCATGGCTGTTGTGTGCTTTGGCCAGCTCTGGGGCATTTCCAATGGCGTAGCCTTTACTCTGAAAGAACATGAAAGAAAGCGATGTAAAATTTGATTATAATCCTAACACCACAGCAGAAATAGGAGAGAGGTAGGTGTGTGTGTGTGTGTGTGTGTCCTCACCTCTGGTCCGAAGCCTTTAGTGAAGGTCTTCATGCGGCTGAGGGTAGTGCCCAACTCAACCCCACTACAGTTGAGGAGCACGCTCAGAAGTGCATGGGTGGCGCAGGAGTTGGGGATCAGCTGGGCACAGAAATAATAACAGTGTAAAGGAACTCAATGAACTCAAAAGAAAAACAATGCCTTCCTATGACACAGTAGGAAATGATGGAATGCACCACATTCTGACAACAATATAGCCTCCATGCATGCAAATCACTATTACTGCAAACTGACTGCCCTGAACCTTATAGTCAAGGATTAAAACAGACTCACCTGGTGGGCAAAGAACATGTCATTAACAATGTCATCATCAATGACAGAGGTCTCATCCACCAAGGTGGAGACTTTCCTCCTAGACCTTCGCTCCTCAATCCACTTGAACAGGAAGATGAAGCCATAGACAGGGCTGGGTGGGGGGACAGGAATCAAGAACATCAGAAAGCTGTCCACATATTTGGGTTTATACACTAGTAGGCCTAGGCTATATATACAGTGGGCTTATAATAGTGATGCTTTCAGAGTTTGTGACACAGTGACAGTGGCTTGATGATCATTGCTCCATACCTTGGACACTTGCTTTGTAGGTCATATATCTCCTCCACCTGAACCCCCTTCACACCTACATTACAAACACATATGCAAAATACACAAAGGGATGCTCAAACTATGTGCTGCTTATCCAGTACAGGTTTACTTTATCAACCAACCAGTCAAATCAACTCACCAAAATCCTCCACCAAGAGCGTGAATAGCCCTGCACACACCATAAGAAAACACACGTTAATTGAAAATGTAACACAATGGCATCGGTCATACAAACAGAGACATTGTAGGTAATTCCTCCTGCTGGTGCAACTAACGTTAATGAACAATGTACTAGCTAACTAGTGTGGAATTGATATATTACAAGCTACAGTAACTATCTATAGCCCTGCGCATCAATCTATATAACGTTTTTTGCTACTAAACGTATTAATGTGTTTACTGGCAGTAAAACATATTGAGATGATCAAACATTCTGATTGCAGATTAGATTATATCTGACAAAGAATTGTTCGCTAACATTCGCAGCTAACGCGTTAGCTTCTTACCCGGGTCACTCTCGAGTTCCAGCCACCCTTTGTTCATTTTTGCATGTAATTACAGTCCATCGACTTTTGGCTAAGTACTCCGCCAGTCCATCGTCACAGAAACACTACAAAAGTTTTACCCAATTAGCTAACGGAACGAAGACAAATTCACTTCTAAAACGTCGCAGTTGAGAGATAAACACAAAAGAACGACAGCTTGGACGCTTTAATTTTACGTCATTTAGGTGCGACTTCGATAGAGTCGCATTCAAGACTACTCCAGCAGATGGCGCCATACTTTGTCGTGATGAACAATTACAAGCTCTAATTCCTATGCTATTAACTAAATTATTTAGTGTTGCCGAGTACAGCATAAACTAAAATCAAATATGAATTTTGGGCCTTTCCTGATAGCAGTTTTGGGCTGCTTTTAAACAGTTTGAGTCATTCGAGTGTGCCTCCGGAACTGAGTTCTAGCGAGTTGTTTTTACATCCGTGCAGGGGGACATTGTTACTGTTACCCTTGAAGAAACCGTGAGGGGAAATTAAAAGAAATACAGTTAGTAAAAAAAAAAAAATGTATTAATCATAAACATATCATCAATTCGATTTCCTAAGGGAATGCAAAACGTAAGTACATCGTTTGCCAACTTTTTGATTCGAACTTAATTTTTGTTTCAGTCTAACAATGTTACATAATGGCTTTCTTGATTAGCCATCCTCTGGACAATAGACGTTGGCTGAAAACAGCGATTGTATGGTAACATTACGCTAGTTCACTAACAACAACAAGCTAGCTAGCTGCTCAATCACGCACGCACGAGCTAGCTAACGTTAGCTGGCTGTATTTGGTACGACTTGTTTGTAAAATTTTATGGAAATCGTTAAACGTTAGCTAACTAATTGTGAGAAATTACCTAAGCTAACTAGCGTAAGATACATTGTCTTGGCTTGTGATCTGTTTATAGCCAGACATGTGCTAACGACGTTAGCTAGCTACCTACAATATATCTTAGCAATATTTCATCTCAGATTTGCGTTTAATAAGCCAACATCTCACTATCCAGCTAGTTAGCGTGCTAATAACAGTAGCTATTATGTTGATGTTTGCGAGTTAATAATGACATATCTGACGATGGGCACAAGGTAGAAAACAACAAGTAAGCCAGCTAGGTATTTTCTAATGATGTGCCCCCATTCTACCTAGTTAGCTACCTGTTTATGGTTGCACGTTATGGCTACCTACAGAAGCTAGAGTTGGTTATTATCTCTTGCATTTAGCATTTTATGTAACACACTGCAGTATAATTGCTCAATATTGTGTGTGTGAGAGAGAGAGAGAGGGGGAGTGAGTGACAGTCAGAGTTTAATGTTGGCATCCAGATTATAGTGATTTGCAGGAATATTGACATTGTTGTTTGGAATCTCAGATAGTTCAGGAATATGTATTTTCCATTTTAATGTGGTACAATACCAAAAATGTGATATCTCTTTTTTTTCTCCGAAATTCAAGTAACACAAAACTATCACGCCAAGGTGCAACAACATCTTTATGTCCTATGACTTGACACATTGAAATGTCAACAGAATGTAAAAATATACAGGGGTTGATATTGATTTGCCATGGGGATCATAGACTGTAGTTTTGATATGCAGGTGTGAGTGGGGGAGAAGAGGTATATAATCCACGTGCTGCTCAGTGTAGTGGTCATACAGTTAATATTTTATCAGCAGCTGTGCAGGGGTGTGTAAATATTTGATGCTGGACATGCACGTGGGTCGTTCCATGTCATTTCAGCAAGCCATGACACCCACCATCTCAGATTGCTCTGAAATCGTTTCTGTAGTTAGAAACAGATTAGATTACCATTCCTGCAACATTATTTTGTTGAAATATTTTGATCTCTGAGAAATTAAGCTAATTGGCCATTTAAATTTATAGGATTCATATAATAATCAATAAATATAGTACCTAATATCCGATTTGGACCTAACTTTTTTCTAACAGTGAATAAGACATGAGGTATCCAAACAAATGGTCAAACACCACCCACAGACCCTTTCCTTACCATGTAAGCAGTCTCTGGACAAGGCTGTATTTCCGCTGCAGTCATTTATATGTGGTGCTGAGCCACGGCAAAATCGCCACCATGCCCAAAAAATATGGAACATGAAAAAATATTTTTACCAAGGTGCACTTTGAAGATGATAAAACAGTCCACATTAAATGTTCCTCTGCAAACAAAACGACTAATGAATAGAAACTATCTACTATGGGGTCTATCTATCTATATCTGATTTATCTATTTACCTAGTTGGCTCGGATTCCAGCTTTCCATTCCTACTTTATTTATTTCTCAACTCCTAAATATGTGTTGAGTTTTTACCAGCGGCAACCTTAGGGTAAACCACCACCCAACCTCAAAATAATTTTTGGTGAGTGACTTGACTTAAATTGTGATGAGACAGATTACAATTTTTAGTTGAGCAAGAGTAGTGGCAACCAGGGAAAGTGTTGGAGGGAAAAATGGTGACGTGAAGTGGTTTCTGTGACAAGTACAGACGTGGCGTATTGCCCCAAGTTATCCTAACAGATAGGCCTACATTATATTCACTGTGTTTACGTTTTTTGGGACATACAATTCATCAGTAGGATGCTAACTAATTAAAGTACAGCATTTGGAATCTAGCTAAGGATTAGCCCAATAAGGTAAATACAGATAGGCATGGGGTTGCCTACTGTATTTGTTTATAGACACTATGCTCCATCAGTTGAGCCTCAGGTAATTATGCTTATTGCTAATAGCATACCTGATAATATAAACCATACATAGGCTATATGCATGGACCAATATTAAAAAATCATTTTAACAGATAATTTTACTGATATGTTATTGGACTCATTTCTGGAGGTGGAAATTATATTTTAAATGGTGTCAGCATAATTTTATTTTAATTCAATTTGGATTAGTAAATCACCAGAACTGAGCTTCTCAGACATTCTACATAGAAATTATCCACGACCTTTTCCCCCACTGCTACACATTTTTCCAGAGGAAACACTGGGACAAGGTCTGACAGCAACCCATGCTTTGGTTTTGTTTACCTGGCTAACGTTTCAGCATTTATGGCACATCCACATAGGTACCATTGGGAACTTGTTTGTCTGCCCAATATTAAAGATAAAAATTGGCTGGGAAAAAATGGCATAAATCAAAATATATACCAGTTCCATTTGAGGACAAAAATGCTGACGGCTGCGCCACACAGGTTACAAAAAGGCTGTGAAGACTTCTTCGATGTTCCGATCCCATGGCACTGGGTTTATGAACTGATATACAAAACAACGATTGATTAAAAAAATGTTTTTACATTTTGAATTATTATACAAAATTCTTGCTACCAACAAAATATTATATATATATATATATATATATATATATATATATGCAGTGCATTCGGAAAGTATTCAGACCCCTTGACTTTTTCCACATTTTGTTACATTACAGCCTTATTCTAAAATGGATTAAATTGTTTTTTCCCCTCATCAATCTGCACACAATACCACATAATGACAAAGTGAAAACAGGTTTTTAGACATTTTAGCAAATGTAGTAAAAAAATAAAAAACATAAATATCTCATGTACATTAGTATTCTGACCCTTTACGTTTTTTGTATTTTTTAGTTTTGTTATTTTTTTACCCCTTTTTCTCTCCAATTTCGTGGGATCCAATTGGTAGTTAGTCTTTTCCCATCGCTGCAACGAGCCGTGCATCCTCCGAAACACAACTCAAAATGTGAAAACTCCAATGTGTTGGAGGAAACACAGTACACCTGGCGACCGTGTCAGCGTGCACTGCACCTGGCCCGCCACAGGAGTCACTAGTGTGCGATGGGACAAGAACATCCCTGCCGGCCAAACCCTCCCCTAACCTGGACGACGCTGCGCCCCATGGGTCTCCCGGTCGTGGCCGGCTGCGACAGAGCCTGGACTCGAACCAGGATCTCTAGTGGCACAGCCACTGCGCCTCTCGGGAGGCTACTCAGTACATTGTTGAAGCACCTTTGGCAGCGATTACAGCCTCAAGTCTTCTTGGGTATGTTGCTACAAGCTTGGCACACCTGTATATGGGGAGTTTTCTCCCATTCTTCTCTGCAGATCCTCTCAAGCGCTGTCAGGTTGGATGGGGAGCGTCGCTGCACAGCTATTTTCAGGTCTCTCCAGAGATGTTCGATCGGGTTCAAGTCTGTGCTCTGGCTGGGTCACTCAAGGACATTCAGAGAATTGTCCTGAAGCCACTCCTGCGTTGTCTTGGCTGTGTGCTTAGGGTCGTTGTCCTGTTGGAAGGTGAACCTTTGCCCCAGTCTGAGGTCCTGAACACTCTGGAGCAGGTTTTCATCAAGGATCTCTCTGTACTTTGCTCCGTTCATCTTTCCCTTGATCCTGACTAGTCTCCCAGTCCCTGCCGCTAAAAAACATCCCCACAGCATGATGCTGCCACCACCATGCTTCACCGTAGGGATGTTGCCAGGTTTCCTCCAGACGTGACGCTTGGCATTCAGGCCAAAGAGTTCAATCTTGGTTTCATCAGACCAGAGAATCTTGTTTCTCATGGTCTGAGTCCTTTTGGCAAACTCGAAGCGGACTGTCGTGCCTTTTACTGAGGAGTGGCTTCCGTCTAGCCACTCTACCATAAAAGCCTGATTGGTGGAGTGCTGCAGAGATGGTTGTCCTTATGGAAGATTCTCCCATCTCCACAGAGGAACTCTGGAGCTCTGTCAGAGTGACCATCTTGTACGGCAGATAGCTTAGTGGGTAAGAGCGTTGTGCCAGTAACCGAAAGGTCACTGGTTCTAATCCCCGAGCCGACTAGGTGAAAAATCTGTCTGTGCCCTTAAGCAAGGCACTTAACCCTAATTGCTCATGTAAGTCGCTCTGGATAAGAGCGTCTGCTAAATGACTAAAATGTAAATGTAAATGTTCTTGGTTATCTCCCTGACCAAGGCCCTTCTCCCCCGTTTGCTCAGTTTGGTCGGGCGGCCAGCTCTAGGAAGAGTCTTGGTGGTTCCAAACTTCTTCCATATAAGAATGATGGAGGCCACTGTATTCTTGGGGACCTTCAATGCTGCAGACATTTTTTGTACCCTTCCCCAGATCTGTGCCTCGACACAATCCTCATGGCTTGGTTTTTGCTCTGACATGCACTGTCAACTGTGGGACCTTGAATAGACAGATGTGTGCCTTTCCAAATCATGTCCAATCAATTGAGTTTACCACAGGTGGACTCCAATCAAGTTGTGGAAACATCTCAAGGATGATCAATGGAAACAGGATGCACCTGAGCTCAATTTCGAAGTCTCATAGCAAAGGGTCTGAATACTTATGTAAATAAGGTCTTTCCGTTTTTTTTATTTTTATAAATGTGCAAAAATTATAACAACCTGTTTTTGCTTTGTCATTATGGGGTATTGTGTGTAGATTGAGGATTTGTTTTTAGAAATCCATTTTAGAATAAGACTGTAACGTACCAAAGTGTGGAAAAAGTCAAGGGGTCTGAATAATTTCAGAATGCACTGTATATGGGGCATACAATCATGTCAGCTTTGCAGATTTTGCTGTGAAGAGATGGAATCACTTGATCGTCTATTTTGGTAGCTGGTTTCTGGTCATAGGTTCAGGAGTGGCTAAAAAGTCATAATATTGTTCTAAAATTAACCCTACAAATAGCACTGTTTGGCGATCTGGAAAGCCATAGTCAATCAATCAACAACATAATACTCTTAGCAAAAATATAAAAAATGTAATTACAATCTGTTGATTAATATTTGATTAGAAAGGTTCAGAATCTATGTAAGACAGCACAGTTGAAAAATATATGGCACAAGGAAATCAAGAGAGGCTGTTCAATGGAGATACGTGGGATGGGCTGAGAGGTGGATTTAATCTGTAATAGTTAATAATCTGTAATAGTTGTCACTGAAAATAATATACACTGAGTATACCAAACATTAGGAACACCTTCCTAATATTGTGTGTGTGCCTCTGAATGGCACACATACACAATCCATGTCTCAATTGTATCAAGGCTTAAAAATCATTGTAGAATCCATGCCCCGGAGAATTTGGGCTGATCTGTAGGTAAAGGGGGATCCGACCCAGTACCAGATGAGTGTACCTAATAAACTGGCTGGTGAGTGTATATAGGTACCATTGACTTGCATTGGATTTGTCCCACAAATGCAAAAAAGTTAGTATTTTAAACAGTGACCAACAAAACCAAAGCATGGGTTGCTGTCATACCTTGTCAAGACTTCTTACAGGGTAAGGAAACAATGTAATTTGGGTGAACTAACCTTTTTCACCTAATAGCAGGAACAGCACCATCTAGTGGTAAGAACATGGTCACATCAGGATGTAGGATGGGACATAAACCTAACAACTTCAATGACACATTTCTCTGAATGGGAAGAAAACCATCACCAAATTCACTGGGGATACATTACATAGGATGAAGAAAGAATACTCCGAGCCGCATCTCCATACTACTTGTCAGACACAGAGAACTAATACTATATACTCGTTGTTGGGGTGGGATTGGCGTGGGGGGTCCGTGGGTGCCTTTTGACCATTCCTTTGGATTCCTCATGTCTAACTCATTGTTAGAAAAAAGTTTGTTTGATATTGAATGTTAGGTACTATATTTATTGAATAATAGATTAATCCTATAAATTGAAATGGCCAATTTGGATGCAATCAATTAGCTTAAATTCTCAGAGATCAAAATATATTTTAACAAAATAATGTTGCAGGAATGCTAATCTAATCTGTTTCCAACAACCAAAACAATTTCAGAACAATCTGAGATGGTGGGTGTCAAAATCCTCTTGTTCTTTTTGAGGTGGATTGACCCATGTATTATTGAAAACCTTTCAATACTCTCTGAGTATTGTCTGAATCTGGCTGGGTCACCATGGATACCGATTAAGGTTTGAGCTGTTGAGCTTCGTAGGGTTTGAGAGTGGCAGACAGTGATCTGTGATTCTTTCTGATTCTGACTGTGTACGGTGCAGCAGCTTCCTCTGACAGATTGGACACTAGGTTTTTTTCACACTAGGTTTTCACCTCTAGTGTCTAGTGTGTCCTCTCAATCAATGGGAAACATGAATAACGCAGAGATGTTATGTATAGCCTATAGGTTATGTTAATTGAATACAATGTTATTTATATTTTGATCAACCAAAACAAACTCGGGATGGTTGTGTGTGTTGACATGGTCCTATTGCAGGGGTAGGCAACTATATTCAGACACGGACCAAGTTTTGTCGGTGCGGATGGTCAGGGATCCGGAACATAATTATAATAATTTGTACACTGAAAATTGACCACAAGCAAGTGTAAAAAGAGATTGTATTTGAAAATAGCAATAATTTCATACCTTGATTACATTGAGACACGATCACGGCAATTGTTTTTGCTAAAATCCTGGGGATTTTAGTCTTTTGACCCCATAAAACGAAAACATGTTTTACCTAAACTTTGAGGGGCCAAAAAATATTACTTGAGGGCCCCCTGTTGCCGACCCCTGTCTTATTGGATTCATTTGAGTGGCTAATCATCACAGATAGTTTCCCCATATCAACTCTGACGACCTAGTATGCGCCTTGCCAAGCTTGCTGGTCCACACATTATGAGAAACATGACATGAGCAAGCTTTGTAGCACACTCTGCAGCTATGTCATTATTAGGAGAACAGTAGGCAGTGAGTGAGAGAGAATGTTTATTTACCATTGGGTAAGACATCCTTCTCCTAAAAGAGTGCACTTGCGCACATCTCCTCCTCATGGATTGAAAAGCATAGGATTGGTGTAAGTGGCTAAAAAGAGTTTCTACAATTGTTAAATTCTAGACGGGAGTGTGCAAGTGCACACTTGGGAAAATTGGGGACGCAGCCTCTGTCTGCCAGTGTGTGTGGGTGGGAGGCGGGGGGATGTGACACTCAGACCTGACAGTTGTTGCATAACCATCTGAAGGAACAGTGTACAGGCTGACAGCTTTTGTATGTGGGGTGAGAGAAAAGGGTAGTGACCACTATGCTCTGGGTGTCTTGGGATAGCCTATATATCCTGCTGTTTAACTTAACTCACACAAGGGAAGGCACGGGCGGTCTGAGTGGCAATGGCCTGTTATGGAACTGAGCTCTTATGTAATTGGCCAGCTCTCTGACACGCTTGCCGCCTCGCTCGCTCGCTCACACACACTCTCACAGAGCTCCCTGTCCTCTTTTTATCTCTGACACTTTGAGAACGCTTTAGGAGTGAGGAAGGTAAAGCAACCTACCAAGCAAAGACAGTTTGTTTTACTGTATTGCTCTATTTCATGCATGCCTCTGTCATAGATGATGAATGTGAAAATGAATTGATTTATTGATAATAACCGACTTGCTGATGTGATTAATGTAATCATGCTTTTGGTGTTTTTCCACATAAATGTGGATCCTATTTTCCATCCTGAATAAGCAAAGGCTTTGATTTCTGGTCAAACAGATGGAAAAGGGGTCTTAGACCACATCTACCAGAAAAAGTCAAAAGGTATTAGAAATAAATTTTATTTGTCACATACACATGTTTAGCAGATGTTATTGCGGGTGTAGCGAAATGCTTGTGTTTCTAGCTCCAACAGTGCGGTATATCTAACAATTAATAATAACAGGAATAACAGAATATAATAATATAATATAGTATAAGGAATATAATAATAGCAGGAAGTGGTACAGGTCCTAATCCAGGCACTTGTCATCTCCCGTCTGGATTACTGCAACTCGCTGTTGGCTGGGCTCCCTGCCTGTGCCATTAAACCCCTACAACTCATCCAGAACTCTGCAGCCCGTCTGGTGTTCAACCTTCCCAAGTTCTCTCACGTCACCCCGCTCCTCCGCACACTCCACTGGCTTCCAGTTGAAGCTCGCATCTGCTACAAGACCATGGTGCTTGCCTACGGAGCTGTGAGGGGAACGGTACCTCCGTACCTTCAGGTTCTGATCAGACCCTACACCCAAACGAGGGCATTGCGTTCTTCCACCTCTGGCCTGCTGGTCCCCCTACCTCTGCGGAAGCACAGTTCCCGCTCAGCCCAGTCAAAACTGTTCGCTGCTCTGGCTGGCACCCCAATGGTGGAACAAGCTCCCCCACGACGCCAGGACAGCGGAGTCACTGACCACCTTCCGGAGACACTTGAAACCCTACCTCTTTAAGGAATACCTGGGATAGTATAAAAGTAATCCTTCTACCCACCCCCCCTACCCCCAAAAATAAATAAATAAATAAAAGATATATAAAATAGAAAAAGATAATAATAGAAATATACTCTACAAATAAATTGTGAAGTGGTTGTCCCACTGGCTATCAGAAGGTGAATGCACCAATTTGTAAGTCGCTCTGGATAAGAGCGTCTGCTAAATGACGTGTAAATGTAATTCACAACAATACACACAATCTAAAAGTAAAAGAATGGAATTAAGGAATATATAAATATTAGGATGAGCAATGTCGGAATGGAATAGACTAAAATACAGTAGAATAGAATACAGTATATACATATGAGATGAGTAAAGCAAAAATATGTCAACATTATTAGAGTGACTAGTGTTCCATTTTGAAAGTGGCCAGTGATTTCAAGTCTATAGGGCAGCAGCCTCTAAGGTGCAGGGTTACGTAACCGGGTGGAAGCCGTCTAGTGTTGGCTATTTAACAGTCTGATGGCCTTGAGATGGAAGCTGTTTTTCAGTCTCTTGGTCCAAGCTTTGATGCACCTGTACTGACCTCGCCTTCTGGTTGATAGTGGGGTGAACAGGCAGTGGCTTCAATAATGTTGAAGGAAAGACCTCTGCCAACTAATATCATCACTTATATTTAGCTTTGTATAAATTATTTGCCTTCTGTAAGTTTAAGAAACATTGCATTGTTCCTTGAAATTCCGTCACCAAAAACCCACATCTTTAAGATATTTTCTAATTTCTCTCCCTCATGATGAGGGAGGATAATGAAAGTTCACAGAAGTAACAAGTAAAGGTAGCTCTATCAGTTAGTTAGTGTTTTTACAGATTTACATTTTCTTTACGAATTTAAAAAAAAAAAAGCCATTTAGCAGACGCTTTTATCCAAAGCGACTTACAGTCATGCGTGCATACATTTTTTGTGTATGGGTGGTCCCGGGGATCGAACCCACTACCTTGGCGTTACAAGCGCCGTGCTCTACCAGCTGAGCTACAGAGGACCACATTGCAGGAATTAAGTGAATAAAACTCAAAATTCTGTTATTTCTGAAAAATTTGTTAAATTTCTGCAATTTAATTGGCTACAATGGGAAATCATAGTAATCACAAACCACAGTTGGGTTCACACGTTTGGACAGTAGAGCAGTGTTTCCCAACCCTGGTCCTCGAGTACCCACAACAGTACAACGTTTCGTTGTAGCCCTTGACAAACGCACCTCATTCAACTCATTGAAGGCTTAATGATTAGTTGAATCAGGTGTGCTTGTCCTGGGTTACGATACAGATGTGTACTGTTGGGGGTACTGGAGGACCAGGGTTGGGAAACACTGTAGTAGAGTACAGTAGTGTTGTCACGATACCAGAATTTTAACTTCGATGCCAGGTTTAGTATCACAATACTCAATAACAAAACAATACCATGGCAAAAAAAAAAGAAGGCATATTAGCCAAAGTCACAGAATGGCAGATGATCCAGACAGATAAACTCAGCTTCTGCTCTTTTCAATCGTTTTTATTTTTCAGAGACAGCCATGTATGCGTTAATGAATCAATTACACAATCATACAAACAATTTGACTTTGTTTTTACCAATCTAACTAAATAACAGCATAATGGTAATCATTTATTTGAATGGTAAATCTCTTGATAAACTGGGTAAATCAAGATGTAGCCTAGGCCCATACACAATACAGGTGAATGCATATTCAATAGGAGTGTGTGCATGCATTGAGTTATTGAGCTTGTTTTGGCTGATTTCATGGGGCTATAGATGACAAACAATCTGTTTCCCTTCCATTTGGGACTTATTTTATTGTACTGATCAACAACATTTGCATAGAAGTAGCTTATTTCGTAAAAGTGAGCTTTGTCTCTTTAACCAGTAATGACGTCATTCACAAGGCAAGAGGGAAGCAGCCCGACGGAGCCTTATTCAGTTCGCTGAGGCAATAGATAATATTTGGGAGAGACGTGAGAGAGAGGTCGATCAGCTTTGAAATCAAAATATTTTGTGTTATTGTTTGCAAACAAAATACTGGGGAAGTGAATTGATGTTGGCTTCAGCTGTAAGCTAGCAATGATAGTTCGCCTACAAAGCTGGAAGATACCGGAATCGTCTTGCATTGTAAAGTGTTCTAGACTGTATGGACATTGTTTTGCGAACAGTACCGTAATTAACAGTTTCAAAATGCTGTGTCGCATTATTCAAGTGTGTTAACTTCTGTGCAGCATGAGTGGGGAGCTAACATGATGCAGCCCAGACTCCCAGTGCCGGCTAAGTGGAGCAGGCACGGTGGGGAGCTAACATGATGCAGCCCAGACTCCCAGTGCAGGCTAAGTGGAGCAGGCACGGTGGGGAGCTAACATGATGCAGCCCAGACTCCCAGTGCAGGCTAAGTGGAGCAGGCACGGTGGGGAGCTAACATGATGCAGCCCAGACTCCCAGTGCAGGCTAAGTGGAGCAGGCACGGTGGGGAGCTAACATGATGCAGCCCAGACTCCCAGTGCAGGCTAAGTGGAGCAGGCACGGTGGGGAGCTAACATGATGCAGCCCAGACTCCCAGTGCAGGCTAAGTGGAGCAGGCACGGTGGGGAGCTAACATGATGCAGCCCAGACTCCCAGTGCAGGCTAAGTGGAGCAGGCACGGTGGGGAGCTAACATGATGCAGCCCAGACTCCCAGTGCAGGCTAAGTGGAGCAGGCACGGTGGGGAGCTAACATGATGCAGCCCAGACTCCCAGTGCAGGCTAAGTGGAGCAGGCACGGTGGGGAGCTAACATGATGCAGCCCAGACTCCCAGTGCAGGCTAAGTGGAGCAGGCACGGTGGGGAGCTAACATGATGCAGCCCAGACTCCCAGTGCAGGCTAAGTGGAGCAGGCACGGTGGGGAGCTAACATGATGCAGCCCAGACTCCCAGTGCAGGCTAAGTGGAGCAGGCACGGTGGGGAGCTAACATGATGCAGCCCAGACTCCCAGTGCAGGCTAAGTGGAGCAGGCACGGTGGGGAGCTAACATGATGCAGCCCAGACTCCCAGTGCAGGCTAAGTGGAGCAGGCACGGTGGGGAGCTAACATGATGCAGCCCAGACTCCCAGTGCAGGCTAAGTGGAGCAGGCACGGTGGGGAGCTAACATGATGCAGCCCAGACTCCCAGTGCAGGCTAAGTGGAGCAGGCACGGTGGGGAGCTAACATGATGCAGCCCAGACTCCCAGTGCAGGCTAAGTGGAGCAGGCACGGTGGGGAGCTAACATGATGCAGCCCAGACTCCCAGTGCAGGCTAAGTGGAGCAGGCACGGTGGGGAGCTAACATGATGCAGCCCAGACTCCCAGTGCAGGCTAAGTGGAGCAGGCACGGTGGGGAGCTAACATGATGCAGCCCAGACTCCCAGTGCAGGCTAAGTGGAGCAGGCACGGTGGGGAGCTAACATGATGCAGCCCAGACTCCCAGTGCAGGCTAAGTGGAGCAGGCACGGTGGGGAGCTAACATGATGCAGCCCAGACTCCCAGTGCAGGCTAAGTGGAGCAGGCACGGTGGGGAGCTAACATGATGCAGCCCAGACTCCCAGTGCAGGCTAAGTGGAGCAGGCACGGTGGGGAGCTAACATGATGCAGCCCAGACTCCCAGTGCAGGCTAAGTGGAGCAGGCACGGTGGAGAGCTAACATGATGCAGCCCAGACTCCCAGTGCAGGCTAAGTGGAGCAGGCACGGTGGGGAGCTAACATGATGCAGCCCAGACTCCCAGTGCAGGCTAAGTGGAGCAGGCACGGTGGAGAGCTAACATGATGCAGCCCAGACTCCCAGTGCAGGCTAAGTGGAGCAGGCACGGTGCACTCGCGCTATAAAGGGGGACATCGGCTGCGCTGATACAAACTGGAGCCATGAGACACATTTGACAGAACTACCGAAAGTAACAAAAATTCTAGTACCAAACCATTTTTCATTTTCTTGTATCGAAAAGGTACTGAAGTTTTGTTATACCGTGCAACACTAGTACAGCACAGTAGAGTACAGTAAAGAAAAGTAGAGTATAGTACAGTACAATACTGTACAGTAGAGTTCAGTACAGTACACAGTAGCACACACGAGTTGAGTACACTATGTTCTGTTTTGTACTGTACTGAACTCTACTGTACTAAACTACTTTACTGTACTGTACTGAACTCTGCTCGTCTGAGTGCTACCATGCTGTACTTTGATTGTACTTTGATGTCCAAACTTGTGAAACATAGATGATTGGTTCAGATTTGGTCCAGTCCTGTCCAACCTCTTGTTTGGGGTCGGAGCTCATTCAAATAATAGGCAGTGTGTAGAATAATACCCAAAGATGCAAAGGAGGATATTACATTTTTCTACTTTTGTGTACCTATTCAGGATACATCACCATGAAGAGCATGACATTCATATCTATAGTTTGCTTTTCTGTGTAGTACAGATCAGGGACCCATGCTGTAATTCCGTTACCGGAATTACATTCAGGCTCTGTCGTAGCCGGCCGCGACCGGGAGACCCATGGGGCGGCGCACAATTGGCCCAGCGTCGTCCAGGGTAGGGGAGGGAATGGCTGGCAGGGATGTAGCTCAGTTGGTAGAGCATGGCGTTTACAACGCCAGGGTTGTGGGTTCGATTCCCACGGAGGGCCAGTATGAAAAAATAAAATAATAATGTATGCACTCACTAACTGTAAGTCGCTCTGGATAAGAGCGTCTGCTAAATGACTAAAATATAAATGTAAATGTGAAGACACTTCATTTTGTTTGGATTAAATGCGGAAGACACATTTCAGTTGTACAACTGACTAGGTATCCATCCCCCTTTCCTTCCTTTGCTTAATATAGTTCAATAACCAAAACAGATTTGTTCAAACTCAGTGTTTCATGTCATGCAGATATCGTTGAATCTTAATTCGCAGCAGATATCTACGTTTTTTGGAAAATGTGGACACATAAAAAACTGAGGGAGATTATATACTTTTTGTTACCAAACTTTGCATCTGCACAGTTTTTACAGTAATTGTGATTTTGTAAAGTAGTCCTTGTGCATGGTGTTGTATGGTTTGTTCAACTTTGAAATCAATGTTTTTTGTTTGTCTGTGTAATTCCGTTACCGTGGAATTGCACACATATTGGTTTCCTTATCCTGATTTAGCCTAGGTGAACTATCCCTTTCCCTTTTAAAGGGGGTCTCCATTTTGTTGTGCTTTGTTTGACAGTTGGCTTAAAGCGATGTGTATTGTTTTACAGGTACCCCCAGTGAATATGTGTGTAGGTAATGCTCTCTGAGCCCTGCGGGACGCCATGTCTGAAGAGGCGATCTCAGGAAGCGACCTGGACCCCAGTGTTAACAGCGAAGACGAGGATCTGGAAGAGGAAGACGAGGAGATTGAGGATGAAGATGAGGGTGACAATGATGGGGATGATGAAGATGATGCAGTTGGTGAGTGACATGGCTGGTGTGTTGCCTCCGACTTAATACTTACAATTCATACTGGTTCTTCAGTCAGAACAGAAGACATTCTAGAAGTGATTCTAATTAAATCTAATGACTAACTCTGTTTAAAGGGAAAGTTGGTGATGCAGGAAGTAAACAGCAGAGTCGGGCTGACTTCCGCAACAACTGAAAGTGCGAGGCTTAACATCTCCGCTGTTGTTATGCCGCAGCTTTTACGTTGCAGCAGAGTGAAGTCTGGCACCCTATTCCCTAGAATAGTGCCCTACATGGGAGGACCCGGTCAAAAGTAGTGTACTACGTAGGGAATAGGGTGCCATTTTGGATGCAGAAACAAGAGTCAAGCAGTGAGCTGGGTACTTGGAGAGAGTCTGATCCCACATTGTTAGACAGACAAGTTTGAACATATTAGAGCAGACAGAGAAACAGGTAGGACAATTCAGGTCAGGGTTTGATGAATGCTGCTGTAATGAAATTTCCAGCCTGGAGCTGCCTGCATCTGCTTTGAGCAGCGTCTCAACTATGTGTTCAATGCCAGGAATGTGAGAGGCTGCCAGGGGTCACACCAGGCAACCCCCACTCATACTCATACACTCAGGCCTGACTGCCTGGAAGGATGGGAGTGTAATGAAGACACTGGTTGTGTCCCAAATGGCACCCTATTCCCTATTTAGTGTACTACTTTTGACCAGGGCCCATAGGGTCAGAGCCTTGGGCAAGCCCCACTCACACACTCAGCCTGGCTGCCTGGAAGGATGGGAGTCACAAATTGCACCCTATTCCTAGTGCACTATTTAAGGGAATAGGGTGCCATTTGGGGGACAGACACTGTCTGTAACATCTGTCTGACTGGACCATAGAGAAGATGATCGGTTGGCCCAGTAAAGAATACAAGAGTTAGGATTTAGGGACGGTTTCCCGGATAAATCATGAAGCCTGATCCTGGACTAAGAATCTTGTTCAATGGAGATTATTCAGCTCATTGACCCCAGAAACTGATAAACCAATGGTTTGGTGAAAGTTCCTGACAAACAATGCTTTCCCAAAAGGGTTTGTCCATTTCTCAAACCCTAATGGCCAGTTTCCCAGACACAGATTAAGCCCAGTCCTGGATTTTATAATTAGTTGATTGATTGATGTCATTCTCTGCTCCTCTCTCCAACAGAGCGGCCAGAGAGCGGCCAGGGCAGTACTGAGATGGAGACCCAGGGAGGGAGGGACTACCCCTCAGCTACCTCACCTTCGGAAGAGACTCCCTCTGATCCCCCGTCTCAGCCAACCTCCCAGCCCCCCTCCAGGCCTTCCTCCCGGCCCAACTCTAGGCCTGAGTCTCGCTCCCAGCCCCCGTCTGGCCCCAGTTCCCAGCCTCCTTCCTGCCCTGAGAGCCCGAGCCAGGACAAGCCCTCTGTGAGCAAAAAGAAGAAACCGAGGGCCTCAAAATCCCAGGCCTCTTTGTCCCATCCTGAGACCCCCAGCAAGGACAAGCCCTCAGTTGGCAAAAATAAGAAAGAGAGGACCTCTAAGTCTAAGGAGCCTAAGCCTGCTAAACCCTCTAAGACAGCACACATGAGGAAGAACATCAGGTAGGTACACTCATCTGTTCGATAGGGTGGTTTCAATTCCCTGTTATCTACCCTCTCCTCTAACCCATCCCTGTCTCCCTGTCCTCTAACCCATCCCCCTCTCCCTGTCCTCTAACCCATCCCCCTGTCCTCCTCTCCTCTCCCCCATCCCCCTGTCCTCCTCTCCTCTCCCCCATCCCCCTGTCCTCCTCTCCTCTAACCCATCCCCCTGTCCTCCTCTCCTCTAACCCATCCCCCTGTCCTCCTCTCCTCTAACCCATCCCCCTGTCCTCCTCTCCTCTAACCCATCCCCCTGTCCTCCTCTCCTCTAACCCATCCCCCTGTCCTCCTCTCCTCTAACCCATCCCCCTGTCCTCCTCTCCTCTAACCCATCCCCCTGTCCTCCTCTCCTCTAACCCGTCCTCCTCTCCTCTAACCCGTCCCCCTGTCCTCCTCTCCTCTAACCCATCCCCCTGTCCTCCTCTCCTCTCCCCCATCCCCCTGTCCTCCTCTCCTCTAACCCGTCCCCCTGTCCTCCTCTCCTCTAACCCATCCCCCTGTCCTCCTCTCCTCTAACCCATCCTCCGCTCCTCTCCCCCATCCCCCTGTCCTCCTCTCCTCTAACCCGTCCTCCTCTCCCCATCCCCCTGTCCTCCTCTCCTCTAACCCGTCCTCCTCTCCTCTCCCCCATCCCCCTGTCCTCCTCTCATCTAACCTGTCCTCCTCTCCTCTAACCCGTCCCCCTGTCCTCCTCTCCTCTAACCCGTCCCCCTGTCCTCCTCTCCTCTAACCCATCCCCCTGTCCTTCTCTCCTCTAACCCATCCCCCTGTCCTCCTCTCCTCTAACCCGTCCTCCTCTCCCCATCCCCCTGTCCTCCTCTCCTCTAACCCGTCCTCCTCTCCTCTCCCCCATCCCCCTGTCCTCCTCTCATCTAACCTGTCCTCCTCTCCTCTAACCCGTCCCCCTGTCCTCCTCTCCTCTAACCCGTCCCCCTGTCCTCCTCTCCTCAAACCCATCCCCCTGTCCTTCTCTCCTCTAACCCACCCCCCTCTCCTGTAACCCACCCCCTGTCCTCTTCTTCTCTAACCCATTCTGTCCTCCTGTCTTCCAAACCATCCCTTCTTCCTCTCCTCCCAACAGGAAGCTGCTGAAGGAGCACCAGATGGAGGCAGTGACCAAAGCAGCCCAGCAGGAGGAGTTAGAGAGGCTGAGGCGTCTGGAGCAGCAGAGGAAGGACTTCACGGCACCACCCGTCCAAGAGTTTCCTCCACCCGGTAAGAGTCCTACTTCAGCCTGAACCGCTCTGGACACTGACTGTCATAGAGGGGCTCCATTTGGTGGTCTGTCATACAAAGGATTCTGGAGGGCCCTATAAAATCTTTTTAATTTTTGCCTGATTCAGTTTTTTCCCCAAATTCCGTTTTCTCTGTTTTGTTTTTCCAGGTTTCAGTTTTTTTTCAGTTTTCTCATGTTTTCGCTCTAAAAATCACACCGTTTTTTGTTGTATAGAAAAACCACACAATTGGATGTTCTAAGTCCACAACAATGCTTAAACCACACCAGGAGACCACTTTTGAGGTCTGTGGAAAAATCTAAGAAATTAAGATTCTTGGGTGTAGTGACCCTTTAATTCAAGTGTACACCAGCAAAGAGGCCATTGTTTGGTTAGCAATGTTTCTGTAGCGCTCATGTGATTGCATAGTTTGTAAATTAGTTAATAGACCAATAAAAAAGAGTTCCAAACCTCTCTGCCAATAACAGCTTGTTTTCAGTTTTCCCCTCCTTGCTCAGACCACTCCCATACAGTCCTAGCAAAATTATTTATTGAGAAATTGCTCTTTTGAGCATTTAAATGAAAACATAGGCTACTTTGTAGTTAACATTTAATTGGGAAAGGCTTTCCCAAAAACCTTCTCTCTACTAGAAGATGGTTATCATTAGCATCACCGCTAACAGATACTCTAATCGCTAACTGCATTCCTGTGCCGTTTCAGAAATTTGCAGGAAAATATGAATCATTGATGCAATTTGTTCATGTCTTATGATTAACTTGGGCCAATTAATGACTTTTCTAGTAAGCTAAATACATTTGGATGATTTCCTACTAATAAGTTCAATACATTTTTGAATATTGTTGAATACCGTTTTAATTTCTGGATTCCGTCTGCGTACTCCACAACACAGATTTTATAGAGCCCTAATTCTGCCACCCCACGGTCGAGGGAGATTTATTTTCCTAACCCCTTTTACTTATTTCTTGTCTCTCTCGCTCTCTCTCTCTCCATCCATCTCTCTCTCTCTCTGACTTTATTCACATGGAACGTTAAAGCACTTACATTGTCAAAGTAAACATTTAACAACAATGGTCAGTGCGCTCTTCTCTCTATCGCTCATCTCCCCCTCTCCTCCAGTGGAAGCGGTGTCAGGGAGGCCTGGAGACGAGGCGTTTCAGGGCCAGGGGTTGTTAGAGGCTGCTTTCCTAGCCAGGCAGGACGTAATCTGTCTGGACAGCAGCGACAGCAGTGGAGAGGAGGAGGAGGAGGACGCCAAGCCACCAGCTATCCCCACTATCACGCCCACTATCAGAGACGGTAAGACCAGGAGAAGGACTGCTAAAACACAGGGAACAACCACCACACTCTGTCTAGTAGGGTTGTCACGATACCAGTATCACGAGACTCGATTTTCCATGGCAAAAAACACAAAGCAGACTTAACTATTTGGTCCTTTTAAAGAGTCAATGAGGCCCTTTATCTGCTTCCTCATAGTCAGATGAGCTCGTGGATACCGTTTTTATGTATCTTCGTCCAGTATGAAGGCAGTTAGAGGTAGTTTTGTGAGCGTTAGCGCAGTGATTAGAAGTCTACAGGAACAACTAGCATGCTAGCTGTTCCCATAGTAGTTGTTAGTCATTGCGCTAACGCTAGTTAGCAATTGCGCTAATGCTAGCGACTTCTTTCAAACTGCACGCAGATAGAGAAACGGGATACACAAGTTTAACTGACTCTGGGGAAGTAGATAAAGGTCCTCATTGCCAAAATCCCGAACTATCCCTTTCAGAACCGGTTGTATGTATTGTGTGCTATAGCTTGGAAAATTAACACATTTGACTCTGGGTGACAACACAAGGCTGTTTGATTCCAATTAGGACTTTTCCTAGAGAAATGAAGTCTGCTTATTATTGTGTTGTTTCCTTGCCATGATATTTCTGAGTATAGCGATAAAGGTGTTGTGACAACCCTGTCTACACTACAGGCTAGACCCAGACGTTCTAGGGAAAACGTTCTAGTTAGAAGGTTCCTTGGTTAGACAAACAGGAATATATACACAGTTCTTGGTTAGTACTTAAAATGCTCTATCTAGAGGCAGCACAGATCTGATAATTACTTAATAATCGATGTCAGTCATAACGTTGTTTTAGCTGTCAGGTTATGAACGCTTAATGTCATGAACTATAAATGTCAATTCCCCTGCTCTGAATCAAGCCTTCTCTCCGGGACTACATTGTAGCTCAGTTGGTAGAGCATGGCGCTTGCAACGCCAGGGTTGTGGGTTCGATTCCCACAGGGGGCCAGTATGAAAAAATGTATGCACTCACTAACTGTAAGTCACTCTGGATAAGAGCGTCTGCTAAATGACTAAAATGTAAAAATGTACATTGGAAATAAATGTGCTATAATTCTTTCACCTGTTATCCTCTGAGATTTGTAAATTTTTAACAGTTCCCCCCCCCCAAAAAAAGTAATAAATACATCTAATCAATTAAATTCCTCCCCGACCCAGACGTGATCGAGCTGAGCTCGGGGGACGACGACACACTGCCGATCAGCAGCGACTCGGCCAATGATGATGAAGGTGCGGGGGGCACGGAGGAGAGCAGCGGGGCGCACATCAACGACTCACTCAACCAACCAGACGCCCAGGGGAGGGTCCTGGTCAACATCAACCACCCAGCGGAGGAGGAAGACCTTTACCTCGCCCCGCAGCTGGCCCGCGCAGTCAAACCTCACCAGGTATTACAGGGGAGCTACACTGGGTCATCAGTAGGGTCCAGTTTCCCGTACACAGATTAAGCCTAGTTCTGGACTAAAACACCTTCTCAATGGTGAATCTCCATTGAAAGTGCTTTCATGTTCAGGACTAACGTCAATCCATGTCTGGGGTCCTCTAGCTGCTGCACTGGACACATAACTTTGGCTGGCGTGGGCGGAGCGTGAGCCACTTTATCAAGTGGTCTTGGGCGTGAGCCATATATACAATTCTTGAAAAAAGAACCGTTGTAATTTTACGCTTAGGCTTCATTTTACATTTTTGGGAGTGTCTCACGCTCTGCAAAAGTAACGCGGCCAGTGTAGCATGCCTGTTAGCCCTTACCCTGCAGCCTGTTAGCCCTTACCCTGCAGCCTGTTAGCCCTTACCCTGCAGCCTGTTAGCCCTTACCCTGCAGCCTGTTAGCCCTTACCCTGCAGCCTGTTAGCCCTTACCCTGCAGCCTGTTAGCCCTTACCCTGCAGCCTGTTAGCCCTTACCCTGCAGCCTGATAGCCCTTACCCTGCAGCCTGATAGCCCTTACCCTGCAGCCTGATAGCCCTTACCCTGCAGCCTGTTAGCCCTTACCCTGCAGCCTGTTAGCCCTTACCCTGCAGCCTGTTAGCCCTTACCCTGCAGCCTGATAGCCCTTACCCTGCAGCCTGATAGCCCTTACCCTGCAGCCTGATAGCCCTTACCCTGCAGCCTGTTAGCCCTTACCCTGCAGCCTGTTAGCCCTTACCCTGCAGCCTGAGAGGTGAAGGCCAAGGTGTACCCTACTGTACATGTAGGAAGACAGACTTCAGACGTGACACACCGTTCACTTTTTCCATCATCGATCTCCTCTTCACTCTGCTCTTGATTCACCTCTCGCTCTCACCCCTTGCTTACCATCTCTCTCTCCTCCTCGTTCCCCTCCCTCCCAGGTTGGTGGGATCCGGTTCCTCTATGACAACCTGGTGGAGTCTCTGGAGCGCTACAAGGGCAGCAGCGGGTTTGGCTGTATCCTGGCCCACAGCATGGGCCTGGGTAAGACCCTGCAGGTCATCTCCTTCATAGACATCCTGCTCCGACACACCGGGGCCCACACTGTACTGGCCATCGTCCCTGTGAGTTGACCGATAGGTTGGTTGTGGGTGGGTGTGTGTTCGAGTAAGTGTGTGTGTTTCTCTCTCTCTCTCTCTGTTCTCTCTCTCATCTCACCTGTCTGTCTGTATCGCTGTCTGTCTTCCAAGCTGTGTGTGTTTGCATACATCTATCTAGCTTTTCTCTCTCTCTCTCCCCCCTAGGTGAACACCCTCCAGAACTGGTTGGCAGAGTTTAACCTGTGGCTCCCGTCCCAAGAGGCCCTGCCCCCAGATAGTGACCCTGCCACAGTCACAGGACGCACCTTCAGAGTCCACATCCTCAACGACGAGCACAAGTGCGTACCATTATATAGTAGAGCTAGCTAACACACTGACTAGTGTGTGCGTGTTTACCAATTTTGACTAGTGTACCTGTGTGTGCCCTCGTGTGTGTGTGTGTGTGTGTGTGTTACAATTCTGACTAGTGTGTCTGTGTGTGCCCTCGTGTGTGTGTGTGTGTGTGTGTGTGTGTGTTACAATTCTGACTAGTCTACCTGTGTGTGCCCTACAGAACCACGGTGGCCCGGGCTAAGGTAGTGGAGGACTGGTCACGTGACGGGGGTGTGCTCCTGATGGGGTATGAGATGTACCGCCTGCTGTCCCTGAAGAAGAGCTTTGTGACTGGCAGGAAGAGGAAGTCCAAGAAGCCCCAGGGACCTGTCATCATCGACCTGGACGAAGAGGACAGGCAGCAGGAGCTCATGAAAGGTCAGGGGTTAGAGGTTAGAGGTCGCTGCAGGGCCACTGTAGGTGATCTAGGGCCGTAGCAGTAGTCTGAGTAGGAGTGCTGATCTAGGATCAGGTCCCACCTGTCCATCTAATCTTATTCATAGTGATCTAAAAGGCTAAACTGATCCTAGATCATAACTCCTACACTGATCCATTGAAAATGAGAAATTGCACACCAATATAACGATGATACAATACAGTATACTGAGTTGACGTTGGGGAATAATGCTTTGTAGAAATCTGCATAAATTACAATTATTCAAATGCCAAGGCTGATGAATTGCCTGCACATCAATTACATCATAGTGAATGAAAATGATGGTATTAATCACCACTGATAGTAGATTAGAGAACGTTGTTATTTGATTTATACATCAAGACATTCCCATAAGGTGTGTTTTTCTCTCCTCTCTCTCTCTCTCTCTCTCTCTCTCTCTCTCTCTCTCTCTCTCTCTCTCTCTCTCTCTCTCTCTCTCTCTCTCTCTCTCTCTCTCTCTCTCTCTCTCTCTCTCTCTCTCTCTCTCCTCCACACACACCTCCACATTTCCTCAACCTGTGTTTTACTCTCTGTCTACCCCTCCTCACCACCTACCCACCCAGGTATCGAGAAGGGCCCTGGCCAGGCCCGGTCCAGACGTGGTGATCTGTGACGAGGGCCACCGCATCAAGAACTACCACGCCAGCACCTCGCAGGCCCTGAAGAACATCCGCTCCAGGCGACGCGTGGTCCTAACGGGTTACCCCCTCCAGAACAACTGATAGAGTACTGGTGCATGGTGGACTTTGTCAGGCCTGACTTCCTGGGCACCAGGCAGGAGTTCAGTAACATGTTCGAGAGGCCCATTCTGAACGGGCAGTGTGTGGACAGCACGCCGCAGGACGCCAGGTTGATGAGATACAGAAGCCACGTGCTGCATAGCCTGCTGGAGGGTTTCGTCCAGAGGTAAGAGCCAGGATTTCGCCTGATTTTAATCAATTCCCACTTTGTTCACATTATCATCCATTCACATATCATTGAAACAAACCTATCCCCTGACTTAGCCAAAATCCTGATCTCAAGTTGTCCTGGAGCCATTTGTATTGAGCGTCTCAAAGTAGCAGTGCTGGTCTAGGATCATCTGTCCGTGTAATCTTGTTAATTGTGACCTAAAAGGCAAAGCTGATCCTAAGTCAGCACTCTGGCTCTGATACATTGATACATGCGTACGACCCATTGTAACATTACTGAAGAGCAGAGAACAGCCTTACTGGTGTTTAGGGAGAATATTTTGGGTGACCCAGGCATCATTCCCAATCCCAAATCAACCCCTAGCACCTACTCTCTCCTATAGCTCTTTGAATTGGCTAGGTATACAATATAGTAATAAGCTGATTTTTGCGTGTTGTGTTTCCTCCGTGTCTGTCCCAGGCGAGGCCACGACGTGCTGCGGGACCAGCTCCCCTCCAAGGACGAGCATGTGATCATGGTGCGCCTGTCGCCCCTGCAGAGGGCCCTTTACACTGAGTTTATGAACCGCTTCAGAGAGGCAGGCAACAGCGGCTGGCTGGGCCTCAACCCACTCAAGGCTTTCTGCGTCTGCTGCAAGGTGAGTCTGAGATTGCTGTACTAGTGCTGTGGGGTTAGACAGACAGACACAGACAGAGAGGCAGACAGAGAGGCAGACAGACAGACAGACAGAGAGGCAGACAGGCAGGCAGGCAGGCAGGCAGGCAGGCAGGCAGGCAGGCAGGCAGGCAGGCAGGCAGACAGACAGAGACAGACAGACAGACAGAGAGGCAGACAGGCAGGCAGGCAGGCAGACAGAGACAGACAGACAGACAGACAGACAGAGAGGCAGGCAGGCAGGCAGGCAGGCAGGGGCACTTTAGGATGATCTGGACATGAAACGTGGGGGAAAATGCTAATACTGGGGATATTGATTTGTGCTACAAATTCTAAAAAGTGGCCAGGTAAACAAAACCGAGCATGGGTTGCTGTCATACCTTGTCCATAGACTGCTTACAGGGTAAGGAAAGATAAGAAAACCAATATGTCATTTAGTAATCCCTTTAAGCAGTCAGTCAGACTGGCCAGGCTAAACAGCCTAATCTTGACAACTGGACCAGAGTAACACTATTGGAGTCAGTTCATTAATCGTGTGTGTGTATGTGTGTAGATCTGGAACCACCCTGACGTGCTCTATGAGACCCTTCAGAAGGAGAACCTGGCCAACGAGCAGGATTTGGACCTGGATGACATCACGGCGGCCACCAACCCCCGCTGCCCTGCCCCTGGCGCCGGCCTGAAGGCCAACAGCCGGTCCAACGTCACCCTACCCTCACTCAACCCCATCCAGGAGAGAGCCAATCAGGTCATCACCTACGAATGGGTACGCCTTGACACATCTGTCTGTCCGTCCGTCCCCCCCCCCCCTTCCCTTGGTGTGAAAGAATGACAGCTTCATTCACCCACCTCCCGTCCTGTTCCATGTATCTCTGTTCAGGCCAAGGACATCATGAGCAGCTACCAGACTGGGGTGCTGGAGAACTCAGCCAAGATGCTGCTGCTCTTCCATCTGATCGATGAGAGCGTGATCAGAGGAGACAAGATCCTGGTCTTCAGGTAGGACCTATTCCTATGGCTGTTTTGGAGTGTGTTTATATACATCATTGGTTTTAATGAAGTGTTTGTCACTCTCTATGAGCATACTTTTATAATATAACTTTATTTACCATTTTTTTTGCAGAGGATGGAAATGTGTATTTTTGCTTTTAGCCTATAAGTATCCGTAATATGGATGTGGTTGTAGTTAACTGACTTGAATGTGTTTTTAACGTGTGTGTGTGTTTGACGTGTGTCCATCAGCCAGAGCTTGTCCACCCTGACCGTCATTGAAGACTTCCTGACCAGACGGCTAATGCCAGCAGGCCATGTCTCCCCCGACAACCATGGCCAGAACCAGACCTGGGTCCGCAACATCAACTACTACAGTGAGTCATCATCATCCGCACGACCCTGTTCCCATGGCAATCACTACTACCGGGACAGTGTCGTCATTCCCATGGCAACCCTTTTACTCTTTTCCTGTGTCAGCTCAGCTGTGAACCCAGATCCAATTTAATTTACCACTAACGTACTCTGTTGTTCCAGACTATTAGATTGGAGTTAGCTTGTTTTCACAGCAAATTGTCCCATTAAATGTTTTTGGCTTCAAACTGATAACTATACTCATCTACACTCTCACTTAGACATTTTCTCAACCATCAGCGCCCATATTCATAATCTCAGAATGGGAGTGCTGATCTAGGATCAGGGTACCCCTATTTATTTGTTATAATCTCAGCCGAAGTCTTACGGCCCCCTACTGGACTGACCACCACACTACACTAGATCCACTAGAAGTATGGAGGTGTCCCAAATGGCATCCTATTCCCTACATAGTGCACTACTTTTGACCAGAGCACTACATAGGGAATAGGGTGCCATTTGGAACGCAAAACTATTTGTCTGGAATCGCCCCATGATGCTGATGTGGTGATGTGTCTCGTCTGTCAACCCCCAGGGTTGGATGGGAGTACGTCTGCTTCGGAGCGAGAGAGACTCATCAACCAGTTCAACGACCCAGAGAACACCTCCACATGGGTCTTCCTCTTGTCAACAAGGTACTAGACTGTACACACACACTGATACGCATAGAAATAGAAGTGAAATTGCTGTGGTCTCATGGCTACATTTATTTACATTTTAGTCATTTAGCAGACGCTCTTATCCAGAGCGACTTACAGTTAGTGCATACATATTTATTTTTATTTTTTATACCCCACCGTGGGAATCGAACCCTGGCGTTGCAAACACCATGCTCTACCACTGCCCTTTCTAATAATTATATATCTATACTTATATATTGTTCACTCAAATATGCAACAAAAGCTGTGCTTTTTCCACTAATTGGTATTTTGACCAATCAGATTTTGCCTATAATTGGGCAAAGGATCAGAATTGGGCTGCCTGTGTAAATGCAGACAAATACACTCAATTAGACACACTCACTCACACAAATATATTTATTCACACACATAATTGCATATATTCCCCCTCCCTTTTGCATACACTTGATCAGCCATTCACTTACACACACACAGGGTAACACACACACACACACACACTTGTGCATGTTGTTAATAAGCCTGTGTTGTGTTACTTGCAGGGCGGGCTGCTTGGGGGTGAACCTGATCGGGGCCAACCGGGTGGTGGTGTTTGACGCGTCGTGGAACCCGTGTCACGACGCCCAGGCGGTGTGTCGGGTGTACCGCTACGGCCAGAAGAAGCCATGCCACATCTACCGCCTGGTCTGTGACTTCACCCTGGAGAAGAAGATCTATGACCGACAGGTCTCCAAGCAGGGCATGTCTGGTAAGGGAGAAGGGGGGAGTGTGTAATGATGTGGGGGTACAGTGATGCACGACGTGTGTGTGTGGAAGTTGCTGGATTCATTTAATTGAGAAACTTCGTAATGAATGGCAGCATATAGAATTTGAAGTTGAAATGTGAATGACGGCGTAGTACAAGCCAGGGGAGTCTAATTGGTCAGTAACACACTGTGATTGGTTGTCTCAGTGGTCAGTAACACACTGTGATTGGTTGCGTCCAGACCGCGTGGTTGATGATCTGAACCCGGTTCTGACGTTCACCCGCAAGGAGGTGGAGTCTCTGCTGCACTTTGCAGAGGAGGAGCCTGACCCGGCCAAAGCCCCTCTGCAGCCCCACAAAGAGATGGAGACGGTCATCAGCCAGGCCTGTCAGCTCTACCCCCACCTCATCACTAAGGTACACACACACACACACAGATACACACTGTCATGTCATGCATCACTGTACATCATTACTATGGCACACACACACACGCAATCTATCAACCCTGTTGATCTGTACCCCACCAGGAACCCTTCCACCATGAGTCTCTGCTGGTGGACCGGAAAGAGTCCAAGCTCACTAAAGCGGAGAAGAGAGCCGCTAAGAAGAGCTATGAGGATGAGAAGCGTGCCTCCGTGCCCTACTCTCGCCCCTCCTACGCCCACTACTACCCAACCAGTGACCAGACCCTCACCAACATCCCAGCCTTTAACCAGCGCAACTGGTGAGTGACAATTTCTCCATTCTCTTACCTGCGCCATCACAGCACTAACATACAGGTAACTGACTAAATAAAGGAAACACCAACATAAAGTGTCTTAATAGGGGGTTGGGCCACCAGAACAGCTCCAATGCTCCTTGGCATAGATTCTACTAGTGTCTGGAACTCTATTGGAGGGATGTGACACCATTTTTCCACGAGAAATTCCATCATTTGGTGTTTTGTTGATTGTGGTGGAAAACACTGTCTCAGGCGCCGCTGCAGAATCTCCCATAAGTGTTCAATTGGGATGAGATCTGGTGACTGAGATACACACACACACACACACACACACACACACACACACACACACACACACACACTTTAAACCCCTTATGCTCATTTGAGACCTCTCTTTCAAAGTCACTGACATCTCTTCTTCTAGCCATGGTAGCCAAACAAATTGGGCAACTGGGTATTTTTATACATGAGCCTAAGCATGATGGGATGTTAATTGCTTAATTAACTCAGAACCACACCTGTGTGGAAGCACCTGCTTTCAATATACTTTGTATCCATGATTTACTCAAGTGTTTCCTTTATTTTGGCAGTTATCTGTACATACCCCATATGTAGTCCTATACCCCTAATACTTCAACAGCGCTGTGCAAGCCTAATAAGCAGGCCTAAACCACTACCTATCCATACAAATGATCCCTTTGGATCATTGTCACGAAACTGGCATTTGACAACAAAAATCACCAAATTCCTCTTGGATCACTTGAATTATCTATTTCATAATTATTATTATGTTTATATGTCAGATATTATGCATGTTATGCATGTTTTCAAAGTCCCCAACAGTTATAAACAAAAGTTAATATATTTTTTTACATTGCTCACCTAATGAAAAGGCCTGAGTCAAACATAACACTGATAATACATAGATTTAAAATGAAATTATTAAAATGTATTTTCTAATTTCTCATTAACTTAATGAATATTTTCTGTCATCTTCTGAATCTTGTTTTTTGTCATAATAACTTGTGTATACATGCTATTTTTCTGTAGGGTGTTCACCCAGAAAATGATTATTTCATTCATTGTTTATTAATCAAATCAAATGTTATTGTTCTGGCCTAATAACATAAGAAATAATACATTAAAAAAACAAAAATACTGCAAAGTTTCCGAAGAGCTCGAAGCAAGGCAGCCCTCTGTCGCCGCCATTTTCTACTACCTATATGGTTCAAACGTTCGACGGTTTACTCAGAGGATTAAGCATGATTAAAGTGAATAGAATGTTATTACGGCCATGGTCAAAAAGTGGTTGCTGCTCAATAGAACTGTCACTGCTCCATGGGCAGAACGGCGCTAACTTCAAATGTCAACTGACAAGCTAGCTAGTGGCTGCAGATGTGTGTGATAACATGGGCTTTTTCTAAATGAAATCCGCAGAATACCAAACAAAATTTTGCCTGTATGTACACTGAGTATACCAAACATTAGGAACACCTTCCTAATATTGAGTTGCAACCCCCGCCCCCTTTGCCCTCAGAACAGCCTCAATTCGTCAGGGCATTGACTCTACAGGGTGTCGAAAGCGTTCCACAGGGATGCTGGTCCATGTTGACTCCAATGCTTCCCACAGTTGTGTCAAGTTGACTGGATGTCCTTTGCGTGGTGGACCATTCTTAATACACATGGGAAACTGTTGAGCGTGAAAAACCCAGCAGCATTGCAATTCTTGACAAAATCAAACGGGTGCGCCTGGCACATACCATACCCCATTCAATGGCACTTAAATATTTTGTCTTGCCCATTCACCCTCTGAATGGCACACATACACAATCCATGTCTCAGTTGTCTGTCTCAAGGCTTAAAAATCCTTCTTTAACCTGTCTCCTCCCCATCATCTACACTGATTTAACAAGTGACATCAATAAGGGATCATAGCTTTCACCTGGATTCATCTGGTCAGTCTGTCATGGAAATGTTTTGTATACCCCGTTCACGAAAATGGATCGCTCCTACAGACAGTGAGTTACGTGGCCTTTAACTTGTGCTCATCTAAGTACTACTCATCTAGATGATGCATCATGGGTGAATTAAAAATGTATTTAAAAACTGATTGGAGTTTTTACAGGAACTTGAAAAAGTGTTACGGTAATGAGACATGTCCACAGACACTGTTTTAATGTAATAAATATTATAGTAAAATGTAAACTTCAGCTAGTTTACCATTGTTATGAATTATGGACATACTACAGCAACATTATTTGTATTTTATTCTAATAAGTTAGGTTTTTCTAAAGTAAGATTGTATAAAATGACCTGAGAATTTAATCCGGATGTATTTCGGTAATGAGAATTAGGGGTGAACGTTCACAAAATTCAAAAGAAAATGTATACAAAATAAGACACTTTGCCATAAACTATGCATCTCACTCTTCAGAATGATAGTATATTTTTGCAGTTGTGTCATGGTTTTGTAACTGTATTTTCTACGGACATGGTAAAAACTGGTTTCATGAGAATCACCCTTCTAGCCTCCAAACTCAACCATGCCATCTGAAGCTATCATCTGTCTTGAAAACTGTCCCACATCAGACTGTGTATTATCCTCATCCTTGTGTGTTTTGGATCCACTAGGCGTCCCATAGCTCGGGGTGATGAGAAGCCCGTGGCCAGCGTCCGGCCCGTCCAGTCCACCCCCATTCCCATGATGCCTCGCATGGCGGGCATGGGCGTGGCGGGCTCCAGCTCAGGGGTCAGCTTCCCCGTCAACTACCTGCAGAAGGCTGGCGTCTACGTCCAGAGGATCGTCACTACTACTGGTAAAATAAATTTCCCTGCAGGGACAATAAAGTTGGAATTGAATAGAATTGGTGCTGATGAACACTGATACGGTTGCCATGGTCCTGTTCATTAGGGCACACCGTAGCAAAACGGTTTGCGACATAAAATGGAAATTAGCATTTCTTATTGGATTACGTTTAGATAGTACCTCCCCTTTTCAGAGCGCTTTCTTACGTTTTGTGCCTACTGAACATGACCCAGGGGTAGGTTTAAGGAATAACTCCTGGTCCTCGTCAGGTGAAATGCTGTGGGGCTGCATTAGGATAGGGTTTATGTCCCAAATAGCACCCTGTTCCCTATATAGTGCACTACTTTTGACCAGCGTAGGGAATAGGGTGCCATTTGGCATGCAGCCGTGGTATTGTTTTGACGTCTGACTCCTTGTTTTTGACCTCTCAGATATAGTGATCCCAGGAGCCAACAGCACCACTGATGTCCAGGCCCGTATCGGTGCAGGAGAGAGCATCCACATGATCAAAGGGTCCAAAGGTAACAAGAACACAGCCTACAGCGCCTTCAGAAAGTATTCATACCCCTTGACTTATTCCACATTTTGTTACAGCCTGAATTCAAAATTGATTAAATATATGTTCTTTCCTCACCCATCTACACACAATACCCCATAATGACTAAGTGAAAAAATGCTTTTAGAAGTGTTAGCACATTTCTTGAAAATGAAATATTAAATTTACAAACGTATTCACACCCGTGAGTCAATACTTTGTAGAAGCACCTTTGGCGGCGATTACAAGGTCCTTGCCCGGTTAGTCAGTTTGGTCGGACAGCCAGCTCTAGGCAGTCTCTATTTTTTTCATTTGCCAATGGAGACCACTGTGCTATTGGAAACTATCAACACTCTACAACTTGTTTTATACCCTTCCCCAGATATAGGCCTCATCACAATTCCATCTCGGAGATCTACTGACAGTTCCTTGGACTTCATGGGATAGTTTCTGCTCTGACGTGCACTGTCAACTGTGGGAAACAGCGTTTCTTTCTAAATCATGTCCAAACAATGGAATTGGCCACAGGTGGACTCCAATCAAGTTGTATTGACATCTCAAGGATGATCAAAGGAAATTGGATGAACCTGAGCTCAATTTGGTGTATCATAGCAAAGGGGTGTGAATACTTATGTAAATGAAATATATTTCTGAAGGCACTATATATACTGTAGAAGCTGTGGCCCCTTATCTACCTGCATGTGTAGTCAAATTAATTCTCTACCTACTCTAATCCAAATACTGTACACACCTTAGAGTGGTTTACAACAGCCACATGGGCACCTGAATTCCCCAAGTTATCTCATTTAGATAAAGGGCTCGGTAAATTAACCTAAGCATCAAAACTGACTGGTGCTTCCCTGCAACCGTATATTTTACTGAATACCTTTTATACTTTTATTAGTTAATGTCATGAGAGGAGGGGAGTAAGTCAGCATTTCATTGCACTGCGTTAACTTCGCTGTATCCCGTGCATATGACAAATAAAGTTTGATTTGATTTGCTATCATCCATTAACTGCGGTCTTCCTCACAGGTACCTACATCAAGACCAATGATGGGAGGATTTTTGCCATCCGCTCAGGGAAGCTCAGCAGAGCATTGCAGGGGGGAACTTCTACCAACAGAGGTGCACTATACTTTAAATTACATTACATTTGATAAGGACTCCATTTGACAGGATATGATAGAACCGAGTGACTTGGTGTACAGACTACAGAGAGGACCTAGAACCGAGCCCTGGGGGACACAAGTAGTGACTTAAGGGAATGTAGTTGTAGCACTGTTTGAAAAATGAATAGTTACTCTATTTTGACCCTCTCTTTTCCTCAGGTTCCCAGGTTTCCCTTCTTCGCGCCATTGGTAACGGCTGTTCGTCTCCCGCGGAGCGCCAACGGCTGACCCCCGATAGCGCCTTGTGGCCCTCCACCCCCGAGAGCCCCGAGATCCTCCGAGAGCTCAGCCGCTACGCCGTCACCGCAGATACCATTGCCGTGGGCAATGAGCTGCCGTCACCATCGGACACGTTTACAGGGGACAGAGGGGGAGGGAGCAGAACACAGCAGCACAATCAGACCACAGAATCGGACCTCAGCCGGCAGTTCAGAGCGGACATCGGAATGAGCATCAGCGAGGCTCTGCAACGCTCCAAACGCAAGATGGCCGAGAGCCGTGGACACAAGCAGGCGGGGGGCAAACGCAGCTCATCAGCAGCCGGGTTCCCGGGCCTCTCCCTGGGCAGCAGCGGCCTCAGCTTCCCCCCCCTGAACCAGGCCCTGGAGGGACACATGAGCCACCCGCTGCTGATGGGAGGCAGTTCCTCGTCCCCCTTTCTCCAGTCAGCAGGACAGACTCTGGGAGACCTGCAGGCCATGTTCCCCTCGGCAGGGGCAGATCTCCTCAGCCACGCCTCCTCAGCCACAGGAAGCAACGGACACCTCCCCTCCTCCTCCTTGTCCCCCACCTCTTTCTCCTCCTCCTCCACCAACACCATGCCCGTGTCCTCTGCCTCCACCACCCTACCCCCCTACCTGATGAATCCCAGTGTGGCCGACCTGCTGTCCCCAGGCTTCCCTCTGAACTACAGTCAGTCCCTGCTGCCTGATCCCAGGATGTACCCCAACACCCTGGGAGGAGGCCCAGCCAGCTCTGGAGGAAGCTCCAGCTTCCTCTCCCACTTCCCCTCTTCCCCCTCCAGCCTCCTGGGTGCAGCTCTGAGCCGGCCTGACACCCATCACATGGCCACGGAGAACGGTGGCAGCAGCTCGGACGATGATGTCATCGAGGTGACAGGACAATGAGCCAGCATTCATTAACCCTGAGGTGGATAAGTTGAAAAAACAGACCTAACCCTCTTAACCACCCTCCACACACACACAAACACGCACACAGACTCTCCTATGAGCGAGTGAGTGAGAGGGAACGAGTCGTACCTCAATGTACTTACCAAGAGAAAGTAACAAAATCCTTATGCTGAATATCTTACTGAAGAGACTGAAGATTTGCACGAGCCCCTGAGGTTGGTGAGGCTGAGCACCAGAGACCACAGATGGGAATGGATGGACTTGTTGTTGTAGGGGACCAGTTGGATACACATGGGGCTTCCAAGCACTGCCTCTCCTGCTATATCTTCTAGCATGGCCCAGCCATGCAGTTATTTTATCCCCATCATGATTACTGAGGCCAGTCAGGACACTATCTGCTCGGAGCTCACATCAGATGGAACTATGTGATCGTCTGTTGGACCGTTAGCATTCGAAATGTAAAAAGGTGATTTTAGAGTCGTTAGCTGTTTGATAGACATTGTAGTAAACCCTGTTGGAAAGGAAGAGAAGACAATATACACTCCCCTACGAATTTATTTGGACAGTGAAGCTAACATTTTAAATGTGGCTCTATACTCCAGCATTTTGGATTTGAGATCACATTTTTCATATGAGGCAACAGTACAAAATATCACCTTTTATTTGAGGGTATTTTCAAACAGTGAAGGAAAAAAGTATTTGATCCCCTGCTGATTTTGTACGTTTGCCCACTGACAAAGACATGATCAGTCTATAATTTTAATGGTAGGTTTATTTGAACAGTGAGAGACAGAATAACAACAACAAAATCCAGAAAAACGCATGTCAAAAATTGTATAAATTTATTTGCATTTTAATGATGGAAATAAGTATTTGACCCCTCTGCAAAACATGACTTAGTACTTGGTGGCAAAACCCTTGTTGGCAATCACAGAGGTCAGACGTTTCTTGTAGTTGGCCACCAGGTTTGCACACATCTCAGGAGGGATTTTGTTCCACTCCTCTTTGCAGATCTTCTCCAAGTCATTAAGGTTTCGAGGCTGACGTTTGGCAACTCGAACCTTCAGCTCCCTCCACAGATTTTCTATGCGATTAAGGTCTGGAGACTGGCTGGGCCACTCCAGGACCTTAATGTGCTTCTTCTTGAGTTGCCTTGGCCATGTGTTTTGGGTCATTGTCATGCTGGAATACCCATCCACGACCCATTTTCAATGCCCTGGCTGAGGGAAGGAGGTTCTCACCCAAGATTTGACAGTACATGGCCGCGTCCATCATCCCTTTGATGCAGTGAAGTTGTCCTGTCCCCTTAGCCGAAAAACACCCCCAATGCATAATGTTTGACAGTGGGGATGGTGTTCTTGGGGTCATAGGCAGCATTTCTCCTCCTCCAAACACGGCGAGTTGAGTTGATGCCAAAGAGCTCGATTTTGGTCTCATCTGACCACAACACTTTCACCCAGTTCTCCTCTGAATCATTCAGATGTTCATAGGCAAACTTCAGACGGCCCTGTATATGTGCTTTCTTGAGCAGGGGGACCTTGCGTGCGCTGCAGGATTTCAGTCCTTCACGGCGTAGTGTGTTACCAATTGTTTTCTTGGTGACTATGGTCCCAGCTGCCTTAAGATCATTGACAAGATCCTCCCGTGTAGTTCTGGGCTGATTCCTCACCGTTCTCATGATCATTGCAACTCCACGAGGTGAGAACTTGCATGGAGCCCCAGGCAGAGGGAGATTGACAGTTATTTTGTGTTTCTTCCATTTGCGAATAATCGCACCAACTGTTGTCACCTTCTCACCAAGTTGCTTGGCGATGGTCTTGTAGCCCATTCCAGCCTTGTGTAGGTCTACAATCTTGTCCCTGACATCCTTGGAGAGCTCTTTGGTCTTGGCCATGGTGGAGAGTTTGGAATCTGATTGATTGATTGCTTCTGTGGACAGGTGTCTTTCATACAGGTAACAAGCTGAGATTAGGAGCACTCCCTTTAAGAGTGTGCTCCTAATCTCAGCTCGTTACCTGTATAAAAGACACCTGGGAGCCAGAAATCTTTCTGATTGAGAGGGGGTCAAATACTTATTTCCCTCATCAAAATGCAAATCAATTTATAACATTTTTGACATGTGTTTTTCTGGATTTTTTTGTTGTTATTCTGTCTCTCACTGTTCAAATAAACCCACCATTAAAATTATAGACTGATCATTTCTTTGTCAGTGGGCAAACGTACAAAATCAGCAGGGGATCAAATACTTTTTTCCCTCACTGTATATACAGTGCCTTCAGAAAGTATTCACACCTCTTGACTTATTCCACATTTTGATGTGTTACAGCCTGAATTCAAAATGGATTAAATAATTTTTTTTCTACACACAATACCCCATAATGACAAAGTGAAAACATGTTTGTAGACATTTTTTTAATTGTATTGAAAATGAAATAGACATCTCACTTACATAAGTATTCACACCCCGGAGTCAATACTTTGTAGTAGCACCTTTGGCAGCGATTACAGCTGAGTCTTTCTGGGTAAATCTTGAAGAGCTTGCACAAACCTGGATTGTGCAACATTTGCCCATTATTCTTTTCAAAATTCTTCAAGCTCTGTCAAATGTGTTGTTAATCATTCAAGTAGATTAAAGTCAAAACTGGAACTCGGCCACTCAGGAACATTCACTGTCTTCTTGGAAAGCAACTCCAGTGTAGATTTGGCCTTGTTTTTAGGTTATTGTCTTGCTGAAAGGTGAATTCATCTCCCAGTGTCTGGTGGAAAGCAGACTGAACCAGGTTTTCCTCTAGGATTTTGCCTGTGCTTAGCTCCATTCCATTAATTTTTTTATCAGTTTTAAAGTTACAATTGGCCTCATGGTGAAATCCCTGAGCGGTTTCCTTCCTCTCCGGCAACTGAGTTAGGAAGGACACCTGTATGTTTGTAGTGACTGGGTGTGTTGATACACCATCCAAAGTGTAATTAAAAACTTCACCATGCTCAAAGGGATATTCAATGTGTGCTTTCTACCAATAGGTGCTATTCTTTGAGGCATTTGAAAATCTGCCTGGTCTTTGTGGTTGAATCTGTGTTTTAAATTTACTGCTCGACTGAGGGACCTTAGAGATAATTGGGGGGGGGGGGGGGGGGGGGGGGGGGACTTGTTAAGCACATTGTTACTCCTGAATTTTAGGATTGCCATAACAAAGGGGTTGAATACTTATTGACTCAAGACATTTCAGCTTTTCCTTTTTAATTAATTTGAAAAACATAATTCCACTTCGACATTATGGGGTATTGTGTGTAGGCCAGTTACAAAAAATCTATATTTAATCCATTTTAAATTCAGGCTGTAACACAACAAAATGTGGAAAAGGTCAAGGTGTGCGAATACTTTCTGAAGGCACTTTATCTGTATCTAGTCCCCCCATTTGAATACGTTTTTTTCTTTACATAAGTATTTGGACAAATTCACTTATAGTGTATTAAAGTAGTCAAAAGTTAATCTGTGGTTGGTCAATACCTTTCTCAGTCTGTGATGTCATGTCAAAATCATTATGTGAGTGGAATGGATCGGGTCTCAAGGTTATTTTTCTCCACTGGAATAAAATCTGCAAATGGACTTGGAATAAGCCTATTGGAGTTTCAGTTTAGTCTCTACTCCCTATTTCACCATACACTCCTCACAACCTCCACTCTACCCACCCACTACTGCTTACAGCCTGTTTCTAGTTGGTCATATTTTTCTCCACCTCAGAACCTCCTTAACCTTTTTCTAATTGGCCATGTCTATCAAATGATTTAGCCAATCATCCCAGTCCTTTTAAAAGGGAACACTTTCTTTGAAGGAGGAGTCCCCATCCTCCCTCTCAATCAAAATAGTGTTACTGTGCTTATTTCTTAGTGGTATCATGAAGAGAACATGATCCATTTTATTTTTTTATAACATCTTGATAATGTTAGCTTGCCTCGACTAGTTTGTCATTTATTTATGATGGAAACGAATTCATCTGTTACTTATTTTTGTAAATTACTTATTTTTGTCTCCGTTGATCTTTTGACCAGTGTCTGTGAAAGAGCAGAGCAGAGGCACAGACTGACTGTGAGATCGGGAGGGACAGTCACCCCATGTATCCAGCATATGACAACTGTTACTTCGTTAATGTTATTTTAACATAATAAAACACTTCTGTGTTGTTTCTTCATTACACTGACATGATTTTTAATGGGCTTTGTATGTTCTATGCACAATGTTTTTTGAACGTAGTGCATTTGGAAAGTATTCAGACCCCTTGACGTTTTCCACATTTTGTTACAGCCTTATTCTAAAATGGATGAAATCATTTTTTCCCCCTCTAATCTACACACAGTACCCCAATGACAAAGCAAAAACAGGTTTTTTAATTTTGCTACTTTATTAAAAATAAACTGAAATATCACATTTACATAAGTATTCAGACCCTTTACTCAGTACTTTGTTGAAGCGCCTTTGGCAGCGATTACAGCCTCGAGTATGTCGCTACAAGCGTGGCACACCTGTATTTGGGGAGTTTCTGCCATTCTTTGCAGATCCTCTGCAGCATCGCTGCACAGCTATTTTCAGGTTTCTCCAGAGATGTTAGATCGGGTTCAAGTCTGGGCTCTAGCTGGGCCACTCAAGGACATTCAGAGACTTGTCCCTAAGCCACTCCTGCGTTGTCTTGGCTGTGTGCTTAGGGTCGTTGTCCTGTTGGAAGGTGAACCTTCGCCCCAGTCTGAGGTCCTGAGCACTGGATCCTTACTCGTCTCCTAGTCCCTTCCGCTGAAAAATCCCCACAGCATCACGCTGCCACCACCATGCTTCATCGTAGGGATGGTGCCAGGTTTCCTCCAGACGTGTCGCGTGGCATTCAGGCCAAAGAGTTCAATCTTGGTTTCATCAGACCAGATAATCTTGTTTCTCATGGTCAGAGTCCTTTAGGTGCCTTTTGGCAAACTCCAAGCAGGCTGTCGTGCCTTTTACTGAGGAGTGGCTTCCGTCCGGCACTCTACCATAATGGCCTGATTGGTGGTGTGCTGCAGAGATGGTTGTTCTTCTGAAAGGTTCTCCCATCTTCACAGAGGAACTCTGGAGCTCTGTCAGAGTGACCATTAGGTTCTTGGTCACCTCCCTGACCAAGGCCCTTCTCCCCCGATTGCTCAGTTTGGCCAGGCGGCCAGCTCTAGGAAGAGTCTTGGTGGTTCCAAACTGCTTCCATTTAAGAATGATGGAGGCCACTGTGTTCTTGGGGACCTTCAATGCTGCAGAAATGTTTTGCTACCCTTCCCCAGATCTGTGCCTCGATACAATACTGTTTCGTAGCTCTATGGACAATTCCTTCGACCTCATGGCTTGGTTTTTGCTCTGACATGCATTGTCAACTCTGGGAGCTTATATAGACAGGTGTGTGCCTTTCCAAATCATGTCCAATCAATTGATTTTACCACAGGTGGATTCTAGGATGATCAAGGATGATCAATGGAAACGGGATGCAAAGGGTCTGAATACTTATAAGGTATTTCTGTTTTCGCTTTGTCATTATGGGGTATTGTGTGTAGATTTGATTAGTTTTTATTTAATCAATTTTAGAATAAGGCTGTAACATAACAAAATGTGGAAAAAGTCAAGGGGTCTGAATTCTTTCCGAATGCACTGTATATGCACATGGAAAAACACCAATATGCAAAATGTATTTTTTATTGAAATTGCATCAAGATATAATTTTGACAAAACATGTCAACAATGATCAGTAATAATCTATAGTATATTCCAATAATTATGTTTAACTCTACCTTCAATTGCACTCCTGCAGCTGGGAATCTATGAAACACCCATGTGAGGATAGTGGATTTGAATATAACGCAGTTATGATGAATGTATCCAGTACGAAATATGTATGCACTCATTAAGTCGCTCTGGATAAGAGCGTCTGCTAAATTACTCAAATGTAAAATGTATGATGCAACTATGCGTACGTCCTTTCCGTAAAACAATTGAGGGTGATGGAGTTACAGAATGGATGGGAGCAAACACTACACAGTTTGACACTTCATTGCAGTCAGTCTACCACATCAGTAAATATGACATCTTACGTTTTTGGCTGGAATTTCACACCTCAGTGTAAACTAGTACACAAATGTATCACCTTATAAAAACAAATGAATCACAAGAAATGTGCTTTGGTCCATTCAAGCCTAAAGGCAAAGAAAATCAAGCAGCATCAGTGGCCTCTAGGAGTTGTTTGCATGGTTGACAACCAATATTAGTACTTCCTTAGACACATAACAGGCTTTATTTTTCTCCTTGGCTCTCAGATACAAAATACTACTGTACTATACACTACTAAATACTCCAAGGACTGAGGCCTGTCATGAAAAAAACATCCCAAAAAAGGCAGAAGATTAGCAGCAGTGGCGCTCTCTCGTGGAAGCCTTATGTTCCACAGAGGAAGTTAGTAAGTATACACTAATAAACTACACTACCGCTTGTAATTCTCTGCAATAGTACTGTGCGATGCTATGCTCATTGGTGATTCCATGCACTTTTTTGCTCAAGGTAGAATTAACATACTAAAAATGTAAACTTTAAAATTAGAACTAATTCAGCAGTAGATGTGACAAAATCATAATTGCACCAATGTAAGGCACCGCTACTTTTGGGCATTAGGCAAAATGCATGTTGGTCCTCCAAAGAGAGCCCTACGGCGAGCTCTACAGTAAAGCTTTTATTAAAGCTTCATTTGAATACAGTAATAGTTTATGGCTGCTGTTTGTGAGCTTGGTGTTGGTGGGCCAGCCTGGTTAGGACACCAGCCGTTTCTTAGCCATGTAGGTATTGGACACCTGGCTCATGATGACCAGGGTGCTGAGGGCAGGGCACAGTGCTGCCAGGTACCAGGTGTATCCTCCCACAACGCCTGTAAACCACACTGAGCAGATGCCCAGGAGCAGACTGACACTGCCCAGCAGGTAAGTGACTAGGCCGGACGCTGCGTGGTAGCGCTTCAGCCTAGCCAGGGACCAGCCCTTAGCCAGGGAGTGGTAGAGGAGGGGCAGAGCGGCAAGAGACTGCACCCCTACAACGCACACCGTCCCCAGGCCCACCAGGCCGTGCCACGAGGCGAAGTGGGGCTTGTCGTTCAGGTGCTTGTTGTAGAAGATGGATGCCAGGCCCACAGTGGCACAGCTGGCACAGAGGCACTGCAGGATCCAGTGGACACGCCCCTTGGTCTTGTGGGGAAGCTTCTGAATGGGAGAGCAATGTGGAGAGAAGAGAAGCACAGCCTCTGTCATGAAGAGGGAGAACTAAGAGGGAAGAGGGGGATCAATAGGAGATGGGGAGAGAACGGCAAGAAAAGAGAAGGTGAGAGTGGTGGAGGAAAGATGGAATGAACTTGAATGGTTGTGACACTTCTGCAACATTTTAATGAGATGAATTCACAGACTACATTATGCACACACAGATGTGTCACCTTACCGCCAGTGTCATCAGGAAAGGGTGCCAAGAGAACAAACCTGAAAAACAGATCAACCCCAAAAAATATTGGATTGTTTAATCAACTCAATATAAAAGTATTCCATGTGTTATATGCAGATATGTAACAGCATTGATGGGGGCCAGGGTGCTCTGCTGCTGGCGCCAAGGCTGGGTTACTCACTTGTTCCAGGCTTGGCCAGTACCGTGATAAACACAGTGAAGACAACACAAAGCACGTGAGTCAGTATCCCACATGCGACTTTCCCATAACTGTAAATTTGGGGCTCTGATTCGGAGATTTTCGCCATGGTTTCCTGCCTTTCCCTCGCACACGAGACAGGTAGAACTGTGCGCATCCAACGTCAGCGCAACCACATTTGAACACACAGCTACCCTTTTACCCCACACGGGAGAGTTGATACATTTTCCTAAAATGTGAAAACAGAAAAGCAAAATGTTTTGTTGATTGCTCGAAACCCATAGAGAAAGTAAATACCAAAGCATTACACCATTACATTCCTCACTAAATTGATTCCGTACAGTGAAATATGCTTCACGAAAAAGCTGTTGCAAAAGGTTTTTGACAAGCGAGAGTGGGATAAGCACGTCAAACAGTAGCCGACCACAAGTTTAGCTAAATAAGACAAATACCTACCGGGATGTCAATATTTAAATTGCATAGAGATTATGAAAATGGTCCGCAATGTTTGATTCTCAATCAGCATGACTACGCGGAGTTTTCTTGATGTTGAAATTCGGGCTGCGGTGTGACGTGGAAAGAATCGGTATCCACTTCCTATTTTCACAGGTGCGCTTTGGGAATTGTAGTTCATTTAAGCAGTTGAGTTGAAGAATATCAAAGCTTTTGGAATGTACTGAGCGCATTCTTCCTGACCATGACCCGACTCCATAAAGAGAGTGGTTAATTACTTAATTTCCATTGTGGAACAGACTGGATTCCAACTGTGGCACCAACACTGTGTTATATTCAGAAGGAATGCTAAAAAAATACAATGATCATGGAGCCCAAACCAACAGCATGACGACATTGTATTTTCTTTTCTTCACTGCACTGATTAACCTTAACCTTTCCTGATCATTATTTTTGGAGAAAGTCGAATTTTGCCAGTAGAGCAAGCACCAAGCAGTAGGCCTAGAGAATGAACAAGGAATCAAGAATACAACGGAATGTCCAGAAGTAATTTGCTAAATCTAGAATAAGGTAGTCTGTAAACTCATCATGGTGCATAATGATCTCTCTGTGGAGCCATGGTATGATTGTAGCATTGTGCTGTGTGTTGCTCACTGTTGTTAAATGGGCACCTGGAATAGGCTACCACCCATTCCAAACTGCACCACTCCATAGACACAGTGCTCCTCCATTCAATGCTCATTGTGCTCCAATTCCTCCCAAACAAGCATGAGACGTGCAACACAGCTAGACACTAGAATGACACATTCTCACTAGGGCATAAAGTCCCTTGTCCACGCAGATACACTGCAACCAACTAGTCCAGCGAATAGGTGAAATAATTGTTCCATTTTATGATACAAGTATCAAACTTGGTACACTAATAACACCTTAAGGAACAATTTAAAGATTGGAGGCAGTCTGGGAAGCCTGTCAGTCAACCAGGGCTTTCTGTTAGAAGAAAAGCATTCCAAAAAATATAAAAATGACTTTAATGTGATCTACACACTAAATAAACTCCACAGATAATATAGACAATAATTCTGATCATAAAGTACTCTTAAGACCTTAACAGGGGTCATATAGAGGGGGTCAATTTTGACCATAGTCCAGCAGCTATGTGATTTTTTGGGGGACTTTGTGATAGAGCCACCAAATGTCACACAGCTAGGGCATGTCTAAAGTATTTTGGGCTATAAATGCCATTGTAGATTTTGTCCATTACCCCTCTGAAGGTAATTTCCAATATGGCCGCTGAAAAATTGTCTAAGAAACCCAAGATAGGTAACTGGTTGGATAAATGTCACCATGGGTACTCTGCTCCGGTCAGAGAGCAAGCAGACGACAGAGACGGTGCCAAAGTTCACATATTTATTAAGGACTTGTGGTTGGACATGGTAGAGTTGGATTTGTGTGTGGTTCTGCAACAAATGAGAAACATCCCCACAGCATGATGCTGCCATCACCATGCTTCACCGTTGGGATGGTGCCAGGTTTCCTCCAGACGTGACGCTTGGCATTCAGACCAAAGAGTTCAATCTTGGTTTCATCAGACCAGAGAATCTTGTATCTCATGTTCTGAGTGTCCTTTAGGTGCCTTTTGCCAAACTCCAAGCGGGCTGTCATGTGCCTTTTACTGAGGAGTGGCTTCCGTCTGGCCACTCTACCATAAAGGCCTGATTGGTGGAGTGCTGCAGAGATGGTTGTCCTTCTGGAAGGTTCTCCCATCTCCACAGAGGAACACTTGAGCTCTGTCAGAGTGACCATCGGGTTCTTGGTCACCTCCCTGACCAAAGCCCTTCTCCCCCGATTGCTCAGTTTGGCCTGGCGGCCAGCTCTAGGAAGATTCTTGGCGGTGCCAAACTTCTTCCATTTAAGAATGATGGAGGCCACTGTGTTCATGGGGACCTTCAATGCTGCAGACATTTTTGGGTAACCTTCCCCAGATCTGTGCCTTGACACAATACTGTCTCGTAGCTCTACGGACAATTCCTTTGACCTCATGGCTTGGTTTTTGCTCTGACATGCACTATCAACTATGGGACCTTATATAGACAGGTGTGTGCCTTTCCAAATCATGTCCAATCAATGGAATTTACCACAGGTGGACTCCAATCAAGTTGTAGAAACATCTCAAGGATGATCAATGGAAACAGGATACACCTGAGCTCAATTTCGAGTCTCATAGCAAAGGATCTGAATACTTATGTAAATAAGGTATTTCTGTTTTTTATTTTGAATCAATTTGCAAAAATGTCTAAAAACCTGTTTTCGCTCTGACAGAGCTCCAGAGTTCCTCTGTGAAGATAGGAGAACCTTCCAGAAGGACAACCATCTCTGCAGCACTCCACCAATCAGGCCTTTATGGTAGAGTGGCCAGACGGAAGCCACTCCTCAGTAAAAGGCACATGACAGTCCGCTTGGAGTTTGCCAAAAGGCACCTAAATGACTCTCGGACCATGAGAAACAAGATTATCTGGTCTGATGAAACCAAGATTGAACTCTTTGGCCTGAACGCCACGCGACACGTCTGGAGGAAACCTGGCACCATCCCTATGATGAAGCATGGTGGTGGCAGCATCATGCTTTGGGGATGTTTTTCAGCTGCAGGGACTGGGAGACTAGTCAGGATCGAGTGCTCCAGAGTGCTCAGGACCTCAGACTGGAACGAAGGTTCACCTTCCAACAGGACAACAACCCTAAGCACACAGCCAAGACAACGCAGGAGTGGCTTCGGGACAAGTTTCTGAATGTCCTTGGGTGGCCCAGCCTGAGCCCAGACTTGAACCCGATCTAACATCTCTGGAGAGACCTGAAAATAGCTGTGCAGCGGCGCTCCCCATCCAACCTGACAGAGCTTGAGAGGATCTGCAAAGAATAGCACAAGCTCCCTGTTATGATGAGTTTCTCGGGTATCAAGTAATTCATGATGCTATAAGATATTTAACACTTAGCTGGGGAGTTCATATAAGTATTTAATAGGTATCATGGTTCGTTATAACAGAAGGACAGGTGCTTCGCCTCTAGCTATTTCGAACTAACTTGAACAAAGAGACCCTCTCACTTATATACCCTCTGTTACACGTTTCTTCAACCACATCTGGTAACCCTCAGTGGGCACTCCCTTCTTTGATGTTATTCTCTTGTCCCCCAAGGCAGTATATCCTATCCATCAATCATGCTACCATAAACATCAGTAATCTCCTATGACATAATGGAATGCAGACTCTGTGGCACCAAGTCACTTATCTACTAACTAACCTGGTCCACATCATAACAATCCCCCAAAAATGTTTCTCTCTTTTGTGGTAAGTAAAATTACTTAACTCCAACACTTCACATAAACTTCATATAAAATACAATGCTCTCCAATCAGTAGTATATACAGTGAGGGAAAAAGGTATTTGATCCCCTGCTGATTTTGTACATTTGCCCACTGACAAAGAAATGATCAGTCTATCATTTTAATGGTAGGTTTATTTGAACAGTGAGAGACAGAATAACAACAAAAATATACAGAAAAACGAATGTAAAAAATGTTATAAATTGATTTGCATTTTAATGAGGGAAATAAGTATTTGACCCCCTCTCAATCAGAAAGATTTCTGGCTCCCAGGAGTCTTTTATAGAGGTAACGAGCTGAGATTAGGAGCACACTCTTAAAGGGAGTGCTCCTAATCTCAGTTTGTTACCTGTATAAAAGACACCTGTCCACAGAAGCAATCAATCAATCAGATTCCAAACTCTCCACCATAGCCAAGACCAAGAGCTCTCCAAGGATGTCAGGGACAAGATTGTGGACCTACACAAGGCTGGAATGGGCTACAAGACCATCACCAAGCAACTTGGTGAGAAGGTGACAACAGTTGGTGCGATTATTTGCAAATGGAAGAAACACAAAATAACTGTCAATCTCCCTTGCCTTGGGGCTCCATGCAAGATCTCACCTCGTGGAGTTGCAATGATCATGAGAACAGTGAGGAATCAGCCCAGAACTACACGGGAGGATCTTGTCAATGATCTTAAGGCAGCTGGGACCATAGTCACCAAGAAAACAATTGGTAACACACTACGCAGTGAAGGACTGAAATCCTGCAGCGCCCGCAAGGTCCCCCTGCTCAAGAAAGCACATATACAGGCCCGTCTGAAGTTTGCCAATGAACATCTGAATGATTCAGAGGAGAACTGGGTGAAAGTGTTGCGGTCAGATGAGACCAAAATCGAGCTCTTTGGCATCAACTCAACTCGCCGTGTTTGGAGGAGGAGGAATGCTGCCTATGACCCGAAGAACATCATCCCCACCGTCAAACATGGAGGTGGAAACATTATGCTTTGGGGGTGTTTTTCTGCTATTGGGACAGGACAACTTCACAGCATCAAAGGGACGATGGACGGGGCCATGTACCGTCAAATCTTGGGTGAGAACCTCCTTCCCTCAGCCAGGGCATTGAAAATGGGTCGTGGATGGGTATTCCAGCATGACAATGACCCAAAACACACGGCCAAGGCAACAAAGGAGTGGCTCAAGAAGAAGCACATTAAGGTCCTGGAGTGGCCTAGCCAGTCTCCAGACCTTAATACCATAGAAAATCTGTGGAGGGAGCTGAAGGTTCGAGTTGCCAAACGTCAGCCTCGAAACCTTAATGACTTGGAGAAGATCTGCAAAGAGGAGTGAGACAAAATCCCTCCTGAGATGTGTGCAAACCTGGTGGCCAACTACAAGAAACGTCTGACCTCTGTGATTGCCAACAAGGGTTTTGCTACCATGTACTAAGTCATGTTTTGCAGAGGGGTCAAATACTTATTTCCCTCATTAAAATGCAAATCAATTTATAAAATTTTTGACATGCGTTTTTCTGGATTTTTTGTTGTTGTTATTCTGTCTCTCACTGTTCAAATAAACCTACCAATAAATTATAGACTGATCATGTCCTTGTCAGTGGGCAAACGTACAAAATCAGCAGGGGATCAAATACTTTTTTCCCTCACTGTATATGACTAGAGTGTAAACTATGCTAGATAACTGACCCATCATCTTAGACATGCTACCAAGAAAAATAAACATAGAAATAAATTCTGAACATAATGTTAACATCCCTACAAATACAAAGATACATGACACTTCCTAAGTTACATGGATATTACAATACATTAAAATGAATATATCAAACTAAAAATAACTTCAGTCTTCTTCATCCATGTTCATTCAGAGGAACCCCAAGCATTCTCTGGTCACTTGGGGCGCTATCTGATCGACTGAGATAGTCTTCTTTCCACATCTTCAATCCTGTAAACCTTAAAATCCACATTATACATTTCCAACTTAACATTCCCCATTCCACAATCAACATTATCAATGTACTCTAAACTGAAATAAGATGATATATATTAAGAACTATTACTCTTAATGCCTTCCTGCATGTCTCTAATATTTCCCATAGCTTTATTTAAATTCCCAAAACCTTATGGCAATTGTGTACAACCTTATTCTCCCCCTATAATCGCATGCATCCCCTCTTTATCTACTATAATAGCATCCAATGCTATGTGATTATCAATTTCATATTGTCTAATGAGTGACATCTCATACCCAATTGCTTGAAAATCCAAGACTGTTCAACTCTGACTTTGTACTCCTAATATGCCTGAGAAGACATACACGATATAACACTCTGTTTTCACTCCCTGTTAAATCAGTAGAGCCCTGAACTAGTCATAATTTAAGAATTCAACCAAACTTAGATCATATAAAAATAGCATGAACATTCCTATGTCTCAAATACCATAACCCCATGATAGGAACCAATTAAGTACTTGCCTAGCAACATAGATATGTACCACTCTAAACATCCATATCAATATCACCCAATACTTCAAATGTATATAATTACTAATATGTTAATATGTTAACCCAATTAATCAACATATTCATGATTTCATTCACAATCCTCACAGTTGTAAATGATAACTTGTTCTCAACTGGCTTACCTGGTTAAATAAAGGTGAAAAAAAAAATAATAATATTAACTTCCATGTTGCAAACAGTATGATTCAACAATGTCTACTCAAAATAAATCATATACGTGTATCCTAAGACATTACCATAATGTATCACTGTTTTAACATAATACCTATATAAGACAGTTCTCAATTGTACAAGCAATATCCTCATCTTGAAAATATTTATACTAATACATACTAATGATTTACTTAAATCACTCAGTCATCTTATAAATTATAACCAAAAACCAAATTTAGAATGACAATTGTTATTGATTCACATTTGTCATATCATTCAAAATTAAAACCCTCAACTTTATCACCCTTTACAACTGTCAGACTGTACACTTATATTAACATACAGTATAAATATCCAGTATTCTATTATGACTTTCCTCATCCTGATAATAAATACAGATCATTATCTCAATGCATTCCTAATACTATTAATTTAGCAGTGTAGATACCTACTACCCAAATTAGCAAATTTAGATAAATCCAATTTTATTATCAACACAGCTAAGCAACCCCTTTTTTCTCCCGGCACTTAAATCTTCTGGCGTCTCTTCATTATGTTCTTCATACATCTTCACATGTCAAAATGACTTGCCCATGACAATGTCAAAACTACAATGTCTCATCCAAGTCACCACCAACTCTACAACCTCATTTTATTGTCCATTTGCCAACCATTATACCCACAACATTATAAATGTTGCCTTTGAACATATCCTTCTCCATTCTCACTCAATGGTGGACTCCTGTCCCACTCCCTTGATATAAAAACATGATAAAATCCGTTGATAGCTTCGATTGGCTGTTGTACACCAGTTGCATGTAGAAGTGGTACTTTACAGAAACATCTTCAACGCCTCTGATATTCATCTTCAGCCAGTTCATAGGTTGTTTCTTTTATTTAGGTTCACACCATTCTAGGACAAATTATCCCTGCTATGCATCAAGACACCATCTGTATTTACCTCACTAGAAGACAAAACATAACAGTTTAATTGATTTCATTTGTAATCCAATAAATCCATATGATCATTGACTATATGACAAATTATTATGTTTTACCAATTATTCTCAATACCAATTTATAATATACTTCCCAATTTCTGTTAACATCGCTCTGTGTAGTGTGTCCTTCTTGCATCGCACCAATAGGGAAGTCGAGATTCACTGCTGCAACGACACACAGACACAGACACAAACACAAATACAATGCTCCACAGTGGCAGTTCCATCTTCCTCCTCTGATTTGTATTTCCTCCTACAAATAGATGCAGGTATCTCTCTCTGCTACTTTCCCCTCCATCTAGGTAGCCAGCAACACCTATTACTGACCTCCCCACCTAGATTCTGTACAGCTCTTACTTCTGTAATCCTCTACTGCCACATAGTCTCCCATGCTCAGGAAATGCCCAGATTCTTCTGTTATGTAGGCCAGAGTTGCCTTCACCTTTTGGAAGAAAGTCTTCCGAACATTGTTAGGTGAGACACAGTATTCCACTTTACCCTGTCTTCTTATCAGTCAGGAAAAACCTCGATTAGGAAGTGCACATTATTGCAGCTTGTTATAGTCACTAGTTTCATAGACATGCCTCCTCTACATCCTGCCTTATACCACAAATACATTTTCACCTAAACATTTCATCTAACCCATAACACATTAATTACTACTGCTCATATTCTTACTACAATATGCAACTTCACCAATAAATCCTCATGCGATCAGTACTTCCCCCTCTTTGGACACATGACTCACATCGTGATTCATGCTTTCAAAAACAAAACAATTACATTGTTTGTTAAACCAAAATAATAAATGAAATTAAAATGACAACATTTGATAATACCTTAACTTACTTTTATCCCGTAAAGTAATTCAAGAAAAGTACAATTTACTAGCAACAGTTCTCCCTCATTCAGGGATTGCTCTCTCTCCCTGTTCTTTTTCATGGACCGAATCATATATATATTATTACCACATTACAAACTTCTTCATAATTATCATTATTATAACTAACCCCCCAATTCGGTGAAATAAATTACCTTAATTCCTAAACCCATGCCTCTTGGATTTCCAGTGTGGGTGATCAATTCACACTAGAAAGTCAGGACAGAGTTCAGAGGTCATTGAAATCCTTCAACGAAGTGTTCCATTCTATAGTAGACTAATCATTATCAACATTCAAGACATTTCATAAATGTTGTGTATCCCAAGTGTACATTAAGTCCTCATGACATTACTTCTCAAAAGAAATCACGTTTGTACCCAAAACTCACTCAAAAAAGATGAAAAAAACGTCATAAAATTCACTGTGTGCCCTTTTAAGACTTATCACCTTTGACACCCTAAAATCAAAATAACAACCCTTTATAAACCTTGTAATAGGTGGGTTGTGAGTGGTTATATGAAAAACCCTATTGGAAAACAACCAACAAAAATAGCCAGGCCTTAGTTAATTTGGTAGCTCCCTTTTACGACTTAATATTGCCTAATTTACTAACTTCTCCCCCTAGCCCTGGGCAACATTCCAATGAGATAAGGAAATCCCCTTTCTCCTGGAGGAGAAATTATACATGTCGTTAACATTCAATTACAATCAGTAATCCAAAGATAGTAATTACACACAAAACACGATGCATATATACACCTTCCTATCTCATCAATAATCATTTGTATCAATCTAATTCCTCATAACTACTCCATAAGAAGATTATATAAAATCTCTCAAAAGATGAAAACCACTCAAATTTCTTTGAGTTTACAATGAGTATTTTTAATTGATTACTCTTCAGACTTCATCCTCTGTAATTATCACAATGATTATTGAATCCCTAAATATGCTCCATGTGATCCCATATCAAATTATCCTAGTATCGTTACTTGATCAACAACATAGGAAATATCTGTCACCCCTTATACTGTTCCTGTCACCCCTCTAAATGTCATATTTCATTCATTTGTCAATATAATCAATTACTCCGCGTAAGGAATCAATGATTTGTCTATTTTAAAAATTGTTTGAGACGTTGTCAATTAATTAATTAATTAATGAGCGTCTATTACTAACCCTAACCCTAACCCAAACACGGCGAGTGGAGTTTAGACCAAAAAGCTCTATTTTTGTCTCATCAGACCACATGACCTTCTCCCATTCCTCCTCTGGATCATCCAGATGGTCATTGGCAAACTTCAGACAGGCCTGGACATTCGCTGGCTTGAGCAGGGGAACTTGCATGCGCTGCAGGATTTTAATCCATGACGGCGTAGTGTGTTACTAATGGTTTTCTTTGAGACTGTGGTCCCAGCTCTCTTCAGGTCATTGACCAGGTCCTGCCGTGTAGTTCTGGGCTGATCCCTCACCTTCCTCATGATAATTGATGCCCCACGAGGTGAGATCTTGCATGGAGCCCCAGACCGAGGGTGATTGACCGTCATCTTGAATTTCTTCCATTTTCTAATAATTGCGCCAACAGTTGTTGCCTTCTCACCAAGCTGCTTGCCTATTGTCCTGTAGCCCATCCCAGCCTTGTGCAGGTCTACAATTTTATCCCTGATGTCCTTACACAGCTCTCTGGTATTGGCCATTGTGGAGAGGTTGGAGTCTGTTTGATTGAGTGTGTGGACAGGTGTCTTTTATACAGGTAACGAGTTCAAACAGGTGCAGTTAATACAGGTAATGAGTGGAGAACAGGAGGGCTTCTTAAAGAAAAACTAACAGGTCTGTGAGAGCCAGCATTCTTACTGGTTGGTAGATGATCAAATACTTTTGTCATGCAATAAAATGCAATTAATTACTTAAAAATCATACAATGTGATTTTCTGGATTTTTGTTATAGATTCTGTCTCTCACAGTTGAAGTGTACCTATGATAAAACTGCTTTGTAAGTAGGAAAACCTGCAAAATCGGCAGTGTATCAAATACTTGTTCTCCCCACTGTATATATGTCATTTTTCGTCCATTTCATTGTGTTTTCTAGACCCCCTCAAACATTTTAAGCCATCATTAGGCTTTGTGCCAATTATTTATGGAGATATGGCCAAGTGAATCTAATCCAATATGCAACCCACCACCTCAATTTGGTCTTATGTAGCAACATTTTAAATTGTGTTTTTTACATTGGATAAAAGTACAGACTCAGAGCTACAAAATGGTATATCATACATTGCAGTTGAGGAACAATGGGAAAGTAATTCTGCTTTGAAAGTTGATAAACTTGTAACCCCACTTTTGAGAAAATGTCCCTTGAATGTTTTGGTACACCTACTGGAGAGCTCTTCTTTGACTACACCCATTCAGCATCGTTCACACCCTCTTAAGCCTTAGCCCCACCCATCTATTTAGGGATTCACATGTGAGGCCATGTGCTAAAGAGAGTGAGTAAGGTAGTGTAGCAAACACCCAAAGATTTCAAGACTAAAAGTGGTGAAAGTAGTAGTAAAAATACACTTTATCTAGTCCTTGGCCTATATCCTAATCTGACTTTGGTGCAGGTCATGTTGTTCTTCACATTACTGTCTCTGGTAAACACACACTATATCAAATAAAATCAAAGTTTATTTATCACATGCACAGGATACAGAAGGTGAAATGGTTACTTGCATATTTGCGTAGTAGCAATATCAAAAATAGAAAGTGTCCAGACAAAAATATTTTATAAATATTTTATAATTATTAGATGATGCTTACCCAGACACACCTTGCTAACTTGATGGGTCAAGTAATCATCTGGCGTAGTGGGGTCTTTTGTTTAGACATGTAGCTAGCTAGCTAAACAATTAACCATAATCCTAACCCATACAGTACAAACATTTTGTCATAGCTAGCCACCATGCATGAAATGCTGTAGTATGAATCTGCAGGTAACTAAAGCTAACCAACTAGGTCCAATGTTAGTTAGCTAGCCAACATTAGGCTATAACTAGCAATGCAAATGGATTACTGAGATACAAATAATATTACTAAACAGATCATACATGTAACGTTAGCTAGAGAGCCAGGAATCTAACGTTCGCTAGCTAGCTAACAGTACGCTTTAACTTGCAATGAAAACAACTTTCTGCCAAAATTAGAAACGTATAATATCTGAAAATGTAGCAGGACTCTTACGCTTATACATGAGTGAACGCTTGTTTGGCCCATTGTGTCAAGTCACTCTGATTCACTCTAACCGTGTGCAGAAAGTAGTCCATCATAACGTTTCCGACAGATCTTTGTCAATAGTGCCTGCTAAATTCAGGGCAGCAATGTTGTTGAGAGCAGTAGCAACACTTTTGCAGTTCTCCATGGCTAATGTTATATAAACTCAGCAAAAAAAGAAACATCCCTTTTTCAGGACCCTGTCTTTCAAAGATAATTTGTAAAAATCAAAATAACTTCACAGATCTTCATTGTGAAGGGTTTAAACACTGTTTCCCATGCTTGTTCAATGAACCATGAACAATTAATGAACATGCACCTGTGGAACTAACAGCTTACAGACGTAGGCAATTAAGGTCACAGTTATGAAAACTTAGGACACTAAAGAGGCCTTTCTACTGACTCTGAAAAACACCAAAAGAAAGATGCGCAGGGTCCCTGCTCATCTGCGTGAACGTGCCTTAGGCATGCTGCAAGGAGGCAGGAGGACTGCAGATGTTGCCAGGGCAATAAATTGCGAAGTCCGTACTGTGAGTCGCCTAAGACAGCGCTACAGGGAGACAGGGCAGACAGCTGATCGTCCTCGGAGTGGCAGACCACATGTAACAACACCTGCACAGGATCGGTACATCCGAACATCACACCTGCGGCACAGGTACAGGATGGCAACAACAACTGCCCGAGTTACACCAGGAACGTACAATCCCTCCATCAGTGCTCAGACTGTCAGCAATAGGCTGAGAGAGGCTGGACTGAGGGCTTGTAGGCCTGTTGTAAGGCAGGTCCTCACCAGACATCACCGGCAACAACGTTGCCTATGGGAACAAACCCACCGTCGCTGGACCAGACAGGACTGGCAAAAAGTGCTCTTCACTGACGAGTCGCGGTTTTGTCTCACCAGGGGTGATGGTCGGATTCGCTTTAGCGTCAAAGGAATAAGCGTTACACCGAGGCCTGTACTCTGGAGCGGGATCGATTTGGAGGTGGAGGGTCCGTCATGGTCTGGGGCGGTGTGTCACAGCATCATCGGACTGAGCTTGTTGTCATTGCAGGCAATCTCAACGCTGTGCGTTACAGGGAAGACATCCTCCTCCCTCATGTGGTACCCTTCCTGCAGGCTCATCCTGACATGACCCTCCAGCATGACAATGCCACCAGCCATACTGCTCGTTCTGTGCATGATTTCCTGCAAGACAGGAATGTCAGTGTTCTGCCATGGCCAGCGAAGAGCCCGGATCTCAATCCCATTGAGCACGTCTGGGACCTGTTAGATCGGAGGTTGAGGGCTAGGGCCATTCCCCCCAGAAATGTCAGAGAACTTGCTGGTGCCTTGGTGGAAGAGTGGGGTAACATCTCACAGCAAGAACTGGCAAATCTGGTGCAGTCCATGAGGAGGAGATGCACTGCAGTATTTAATGCAGCTGGTGGCCACACCAGATACTGACTGTTACTTTTGATTTTGACCTCCCCTTTGTTCAGGGACACATTATTACATTTCTGTTAGTCACATGTCTGTGGAACTTGTTCAGTTAATGTCTCGGTTGTTGAATCTTGTTATGTTCATACAAATATTATATGTTAAGTTTGCTGAAAATAAACGCAGTTGACAGTGAGAGGACGTTTCTTTTTTTGCTGAGTTAATTTTAAAAAAGCCATGGTAGCAAGGATTATCTACACATACTGAGCAGCTCATGTTATAGACAGAAGCATGATACATGGCAGACCAATCTGAACTCGGCATGTCCAGCCCATCTATTATCTCAGCCAATCATGGCTAGCAGGAAGGTTCCTGTCTTTTTCCGTGGTTAAACCAACTAGGCTCATAATTAAAACATTGTATTCGTATTTACAGATGGCATACAAGTTTGTTATTAAGGCACATGAAAGTTCACATGTTCCAGAAGGCATTTCTGCCCCCAAAAAACAAGTGTTTTATAATATATATATATTTTTTAATACATTCAAATGCCTCTCCTGTGAAGTAGTGACATGCAACATACGCATAGCTTCCTGAAACGGGTCACATATGGCCCCATGCAGCTGGTTGGCGGCCATATTGGAAACAGTGGGGTAATGGAGAAAATTTGTGATGGCACTATAGCCAAAACTACTTATTTAGACATGCCCCAGCTGTTTGTGAAATTTGGTGTCTCTATCACAGTCCACAATTTTCTCCTGTAGCCGGTGGAATATGGTCTAAATGACCTCAATATGATCCCCATGAAGGTCTCAACAGTGAAGGAAAGTACCCAATTGTCATACTTGAGTAAAAGTAAAGGTGCCTTAACAGAAAATGACTCAAGGAAAGTGAAATTCACCCAGTAAAATACTACTTGAGTAAAAGTCTAAAAGTATTTGGTTTAAAATATACTTAAGTATCAAAAGTAAATGTAATTGCTAAAATATACGTAAGTATCAACAGTAAAAGTAAAAGTATAAATAATTTCAAATTCCTTATATTAGAGAAACCAGATGGCACAATTTTCTTGTTTTTTAAATGTACGTATAGCCAGGGGCAAGCTCCAACACTCAGACATCATTTACAAATGAAGCGATTGTGTTTAGTGAGTCCGCCAGATCAGAGGCAGTAGGGATGACCAGGGATATTCTCTTGATACATGCGTGAATTGGACCATTTTCTGTTCCGCTAAGCATTCAAAATGACTCATCGAGAGCAAGTTACTTTGAGTCTTATTGAGTCTCCTGATTTCCCTGTTTTGTTAGGTATTCCCTGGTTAGCATTACACAACCCCACCTTTTCATGGCCGCAGAGGGTTCTCACGGGGTGGTCGCGAGAGTGTCAGGGTAGGTGTCTAGGTGTTTCCGTTGGTGCAACCACGGTGGAAAGTCCAGACACTACCTCCACCGTGCACATTCCCCCCGAATACCTCGATTTGGCGCAAGCGTTTTCCACCTCATCGGGCAGGGGGAATGCGTGATAAACCTCCGGGTAGACGCTGTGCCTCCCAGGAGTCCTGTGTATCCCCTGTCGCAGGCTGAAATGGAGGCTATGGAGACATACGTCCCTCCACTTCACCCGCCTCCTCAAGTTTATTTTTGTGAAGAAGAAAGACGGAGGTCTGCGCCCTTGCATTGATTACCGAGCACTGAACAAGGGGACAATAAGTTATCCTCTACCCCTCATTCCATCTGTGATCGAGTCAATGCATGGGGCGCGCTTCTTCACAAAATTAGATCTCCGGAGTGCGTACAACCTGGTGCGTGTCCGAGAGGGGGACGAGTGGAAGACAGCATTCAGCACAACCACGGGGCAATACGAATACCTGGTGACAGGGCCTTCAGTAACCTGAGGGTTCTGTTCACCTCAGCCCCGGTACTGGCCCATCCCGATCTATCACTACCATTTGTAGTGGAGGTAGATGCGTCCGAGGTAGGGATAGGCGCTGTCCTATCTCAACGCTCGGGCACGCCACCCAAGCTCCGCCCCTGTGCCTTCTTCTCCAAGAAGCTCAACCCGGCGGAGCAGAACTACGACGTTGGTGATCGGGAGCTGTTAGCTGTTGTCGGAGCCCTGACCATGTGGAGGCACTGGCACGAGGGAGCGAAACACCCTTTCCTCGTCTGGACCGTAACCTGGAGTACATCCTGGCAGCAAGGAGGCTGAACCCTCGCCAGGCCAGGTGGGCCCTATTCCTCACCCGGTTACGCACAGAGCCATCTCCACCTCAGTGTCCAGCTGGGCTGCAGTACGTGCCTTCTCTTGTCCGTGACACGTCCCCCTCCTTTGGTCACCCAGGTATCGGTCGTACAGTGCGCTGCCTGACTGGAAAGTACTGGTGGCCTACCTTGGCTAAGGACGTGAGGGTGTATGTCTCCTCCTGCTCGGTGTGCGCCCAGAGTAAGGCACCTAGGCACCTCCCAGCGGCTAAGTTACAGCCCTTACCAGTTCCACAACGGCCATGGTCCCACTTGTGTATTGACTTCCTTACTGATCTTCCCCTCTCTCAAGGTAACACCACCACCCTGGTTGTTGTGGACCGCTTTTCCAAAGCCTGCCTCCTCCTTCCACTGCCCGGTCTCCCCACGGCCCTGCAGACTGCGGAGGCCCTGTTTACACACGTCTTCCGGCACTACGGGGTGCCAGAGGACATACTGTCTGACCGGGGTCCCCAGTTCATATCCAGGGTCTGGAAGGCGTTCATGGAACGTCTGGGGGTCTCGGTCAGCCTGACCTCTGGTTTTCACCCCGAGTCTAATGGGCAGGTGGAACGGGTGAATCAGGATGTGGGTAGGTTCCTGCGGTCCTACTGCCAGGACTGGCTGGGGAGTGGTCTGTGTTCTTGCCATGGGCCGAATATGCCCAGAACTCTCTCTGCCACTCCTCCACTAACCTAACGCCATTTCAATGTGTTTTGGGTTATCAGCCAGTTCTGGCACTGTGGCATCAGAGCCAGTCCAAGGCTCTTGCGGTGGATGACTGGTTTCAGAGCGCAGAGGAGACGTGGAACGCTGCTCACGTCCACCTCCAACGCGCCGTGCATCGGCAGAAGGCCAACGTTGACCCCCACCGCAGGGAGGCCCCGGTCTTTGTACCGGGTGATCGGGTCTGGCTCTCGACCCAGAATCTGCCCCTCCGCCTGCCCTGCCGGAAGCTGATCCCGCAGTTTGTGGGGCTGTTCAGAGTCCTGAGGAGAATAAACAAGGTTACTTATAGGTTACTACTCCCTCCAGATTACCACATTAACCCCTCGTTCCATGTGTCTCTCCTCAGGCCGGTGGTGGTTGGTCCGCTCCAGGAGTCTGAGGTGTGGGAGGTCCCTCCGTCCCCTCTGGACATCGAGGGGGCCCGGCGTACGCCGTCCGTTCCATCCTGGATTTGAGGCGTCGGGTGGGGGGGCCTTCAGTACCTCGTGGAGTGGGAGGGGTACGGTCCGGAGGAGCGGTGCTGGGTCCCGGTGAGGGATAACCTCGATCCCTCCCTGTTGCGGGATTTCCACCGTCACCATCCGGCTCGCCCTGCTCCGCGTCCTCCTGGTCGTCCCCGAGGCTGGTGTCGGCGCGCTGCTGGAGCTGCGTGTCAAGGGGGGGTACTGTCACGACTTCCTCCGAGGCTGCCTCCTCTCCTTGTTCGGGAAGGCTTCGGCGTTCGTTGTCACTGGCCTTCTAGCCACTGCCGCTCCTCATCTCATCATTCCATTTGTTTTGTCTTGTTCATTACACACACCTGGTTCATATCCCCTCATCAGTACCTGTATAAGTGTTCCCTCTGCCCCCTTGTCTTTGTGTGTGATTGTTTATTGTGGAGGTTCGATTAGCTTGGTGGAGCTCTTTGTTATTTTGTATCGCCAGGTTATTTTCACCCGTGTGCTTCGTTGTTTTTCAGTGCGCCTGTTTTGCCGCACTGAAGTGTTTGACGCATTGCTGCGTCCTACTGTGTTTCGGAATAAACCTTTTATTCTGTGATTTGCCCTCCTGCGCTTGACTCCTTCAAATCACCCATCACATATGGGTAGTTTCTGCGCACCGCCATGTTTGTTTTTTCGCGTCAACCAAAGATAATAAGAGGAGACAAGATGAGTTTGGTCTGTTTGCAGTTTGCATGTTGAAGGGGGTGTGTCGTTTACAATCATTCACTTCACTTCCCTTCATTCACTTCCGGAAGTTCATTTGAAAGATGAGTGAACCATTCCTTCACCTCATTATAACATCTTTGGTCTGACGGACGTTTACGTGACACCCAGAATGCATTGTATAATGTCAACAAACATAACGCCACACATAGCTGGCAAATAGCTTACCATTAGCTCATTATAATCAGTACAACCATCAAAAAAGTATTTTACACACATCATAGGTGTCCATTACAAGCTATGCAATAATCGGAAAGCATTATTTGTCACCAGTACTTGAAAACATGTTAATAAAACTGTAAATACATTATGCTCCATACATACATACTGAATGCTACAGTACAAACGACAACACGATATACAGAAAATAAGGCACTTACTTCGATAGGAACGCACACATGTCCAAAGTTATTATTTGTAAGGAAAACAACAATGCGAGCGCCTGCCAGAAAATGTGCCAGTTCGTGCAAGACTGCGCAAATGTCTGCATACTTGATGTGTGGAAAAAATGGGGAAGGGCTCTCCTCGAAGAGGGAAGTTTGTCCGGCTCAGTAAAGCCTCAAACGTAAATTGTCCACAACACTGAAATGGCCTTCTTCTATGTGAATTAATGAGGAGGCGCCACACACCTCAATTCAAACTGTTCTTAGAAAATACAACTTGTTATAAAATAATTTGAAATTGGCAAGTTGAAACATAGCCTATAGATAATTAGCAGGTAGCATGTGTTACCTGTCCTGTTGCGTAACAATCACGTTTTGGAACAGTCAGTGCATTCTGACATCAAGTGCATAAAAGGCTCTGTCGTAGCCGGTCGCGACCGGGAGACCCATGGGGCGGCGCACAATTGGCCCAGCGTCGTCCAGGGTAGGGGAGGGAATGGCCGGCAGGGGATGTAGCTCAGTTGGTAGAGCATGGCGTTTGCAACGCCAGGGTTGTGGGTTCGATAAAATAATGTATGTGCTAACTGTAAGTCGCTCTGGATAAGAGCGTCTGCTAAATGACTAAAATTTAAATGTAAATGTAATAAAACATCTCATGCTGGGGTGACCTTTAGAGATATTTGGAACTCACTTGTGAAAAGGTTCAGGTATCTAGTATTAGTGTATCAAGTTTGATACTTGTATCATAAAATGGAACGATTTCGTGTATATTTGGTTCTTATCTGCTGGGCTGAACCTTCTCTTCACTCACATGTGGTCATAGCATGTGCTCCATCTCTCTCTCGTTCTCTCTGTCTCGCGCTCTCTCGCTCTCTCTCTCTGTTTAATTATACAATACTTGTCTCTTAGTTTCTACTTCAACCGTGTACAAATGGACAGGAAGGATACAAAATGTTTGACATCATGATTAAGGTGTATTTGTCCTCCTCTTACCTTCTATTTTCCCTCTCAAGAATGAGAAAAAAATCATGTTTGTACAATACAACACATTAAATGTAGGAATAATATATTTTATAATTTATGAAATGGTTTCGGTTCAGGACTTCCAACTGGGCCAATGTTAATAATGCAACATATTTCTTGTGAATTAGTTTTGAATTCAGTTCAATGATGTTGGATTACTTGTCAGAAAAGAGCCTGCTCAGATTGATGCTTTGAAATGAGTGGAGTAAGTAAATGAGTCCAGCAGGCAGCAACCATAGCAAATCAGCCATTCAAAACCAATTAAAATATTTTTCCAATGGGAGAGAAGGACAGGATTCCTTCCACCCTTGTGACCCATGGCCCAGTGCCAGACTCTCTCTCTCTCTCTCTCTCTCTCTCTCTCTCTCCCTTTCTCTGCCCAGTGTTTGTTATCTACTGTGGGCCTCTCAGAGTCCCTCCCTCCCTTCCCCCTGATAAAGACTGCGTTTCCTCTCTGAGCAAGGAAGAAGATAAAGGATGAACATAAACTTACACTTGGTTCATCATAAAAAGGAGGGAGCATGATCGTTTATAGGCGTACCTGCTATTTATTACTCCATTAATCGTGTTCAATATTACCTGTGAATGCTATACTAAAAACACATTACACTTTAATATTCATACAATGTAGCCTAACATCTCTGCTTTCATCTTCACTGTCTGGTTTTGGAGAACAGAGCTCCATATTTCTAACCCGAGGCTTCTCTTCTGGTGATTTCCAAAACATTGAATATTTAATCAGTAAAACAGCCAATTTGACTAGGGCCAGGCTACATTTAGTGAGTTGGGGATGACTAAATGTCTTGGAATATCAGAAATATTTTAGAATGCAAAATTGCATAGGAGGCCGAGTGTATTAATATCACATCTCATGAAGTGGACTGTTAGATCTCACTTTCTCCCACACCTTGCAGATCGATTTCAACACGTTCAGCAATGGACAGCTCCCCACTGGCATGCATTTGCAACTTGTTTCATTTGAGCAGTAACATAACTTCCAGGAATTTAGTCTATATAAACACTACATTTTGAAACATTCTGCTTTGTTTGATGGAGAACAGCCTATCCGGGTAAACCTCTTGGCATGAAGATTGAGGAGCGACATGAAACACGACAGTTAAATACCGGATTAGGCAGCAGTAATCTGACTACATCGTGCATGCGCAAACATTGAAGAGAGTGACTGTCAGGCAGTTTTGAGGGGAGAAAAAAACGAATCGATGGACCTCAACCTTGGACCCAGTCAAAATGTAGGCTACCCACAATTAATGCCTAACCAACAATGAGGAGGTGGACACGAAGAGAGGTGAGTTGGGTAGAAAATACATTTTTACAAATGTGCTGTTTGTGGTGCATCATGGTGGGTCGCGCGCGGTGTCAGTAAACCCAGTCCCTCACTCTGTTTCAGAGAGCTCAACCGTCGGATTAAAACTGGTCGTTAACTGGTCGTTATTAACATGGTCATCGAGAATAGTGCTGTTCTGGGATGTATATGATCGTTTTAATAAAATTAAGTTTATAGAAATTGTAGGCTACCTACCAATCTTGGATGTGATGACCTCAATAACACCTCCGATGGTAAATTACAATTTAACATCAATACACATAGGCTATCTTTTAGTCTATTAATTATTGTAAAAACTGCAAACATGGTCGAGTCTGTGTAACTAATTTGTAACCAATGTGGATAGTTGTTGCGCTGCGCTGCACATAGTGGTGACCCAGTTGGCCAGATGTAAATCCGTGCAGCTCTTGTTCTTATTTGTGTCACTGAATTAGGCTATAAGGGCACAGTAGGGGTGCATTGAAGATGGAACGAAAAGTTTCAACAACACCTTGGGTTGGGAGAAAACATATTGAAATTAACTGCATTCATAATATAAAAAAGATAGGTACATTTGCCCTGGTCACAGCTAGGGCACCAGTGGATTTAGGGGGTCGACCTCTGTCAGGGCTGCTCTATTAGCTGAGCTATATCTCTTTCAATTTTGAGGGAAGAAATCCCTTTATTTTATTCCAGAATGTATAGCCTAAATCAGTGGTTCCCAACCTTTTTCAGTTACTGTACCACCAACTGAATTTTGCTCTGTCGGGAGTACCCCTGCCTGAAGTACACCCTATGTGCATTTTACCAGTAGGCCTATGGTCCCATGAGTCTTCACAAGTATCCCATAGGGATAGGCCAAGTACCCCCAGGGGTCCTTGTACCCCTGGTTGGGAACCACTGGCCTAAATGAGCATGCTGCACATGCTTGGAATAGCAATGGATAGGCTATTGTCATTCACCCTCTCAATTGTATGCATTCCCTAGTAGAATAGTGCCTTTTTGTCTACAGTCAAGTATTGTTTTTCCCTCATGTCAATCCCTGCTGAGTGCCTCTTTTCCAACAGTCACAGGAAGACAGGTGGCCTGTCATGTTGTCATATTTCTGTCATGTCAAAGGCTTCCTTTGGCTGTTTGAAATTATATCTGCCTTATTCACTGTCACGCAAAAGCTATGCTCTCCGCTGCGCTCTCATGCAGGATTAAACTAGTCATCTTGTCCCACATTTTATATAATCTTATGAATCCTGGCTTTGGCCAACAAATATTTTTTACATTTGTAGACTATATTTCAGTTGTAGCCAGAGACAGCTATATTCTACCAATGATTTTTGCTGCCTATTGAACTGTTAAACAGAATTGAAATCTTTCTCTAGTTTTGGTGGATGCAAATGAGCTTGTGATGGCATGGTGAAGGGAATGACTGTAACAGCTGGGATAGACAGCATTCAGAATAATGCTGAGATGTGATGAAGTCTGATTGTGATTATAGAACTCCTGTATGATTCCTTTTTTGAATTCCCTGTAATTTAGATAACCAGCTTGGTCAAAGACAGAGCCTGAAGAGGACTCCATGGACACCTGTTCTGGCACATTACACATCACACTGGAGATGGACTGAACCCAAATATTCTCAGCCAACACTTTCTCTGCACTATAGACATCACCTCATCTGACATGATCAAAGCTCTAAATACAGACGCTGCGACGGCCAGTGGATGGATTAATGCCAGCGAGACTGAGTTCCCTGTGTGGACCGGTTGTAGTCCATGCTAACCATGGGCAGTGAGCCGCCACAAGCCGTTGCCCGGCTGTTTGCCTGGGTAAACGGCATGTCCAAGTGTGAGCTGATTGAGCTGAAAGACCTCAGCCTGAATGATCGCATTGAGCTGGCACCAGACCCACCAGCCTCTCTGCCCCCAGCAGCGCCCCTGACACCCAGGCAGGTGAGGGCTCCGGAGAGGCCCAGCCAGGTGGTCCGGCTGGTGGGGGACAGTGTGAGTGTTGAGGGGCCCTCGTGGTTCACAGGGCAGGTTGGAAAGGGACATGACTTCCAGCCCTGCAGCTACACCCAGATCACCTGGTGCGACCTGTGTGGTGAATTCATCTGGGGCCTTTACAAACAGAGCCTGAGCTGTGCTAGTGAGTACCAACCGTGTGTGTGTGTGTGTGTGTGTTTGTATGTGTACGTGTGTATGATCACTGTATGTGTTTTCAGGGTTTGGGAGTAACTGATTACATGCAAAAATATTGTAATCAGATTCCAGATATTTTTGAAAAACTAGATGATAGCGTAGGGGACCACATGAGCATGGGAAAAAGTTTATTCCAAAAGAGTCGTTGGACTGCATGCATTTCTGTGTTGTGTATTTTGTCAATCAATAAGGAATCTGCAGCAGCAGTCAAATGTATATGAGTTAAATATGTGTACTGTCGTGGACAAAAGTTTTGAGAATGACACAAGTATTGGTCTTCACAAAGTTCGCTGCTTCAGTGTTATGATATATTTTTGTCAGATGTTACTATTGTATACTGAAGTATAATTACAAGCATTCCATAAGTGTCAAAGGCTTTTATTGACAATTACATTAAGCTTATGCAAAGAGTCAATATTTGAAGTGTTGACCCTTCTTTTTCAAGACCTCTGCAATCCACCCTGGCATGCTGTCAATTAACTTCTGGGCCACATCCTGACTGATGGCAGCCCATTCTTGCATAATCAATGCTTGGAGTTTGTCAGAATTTGTGGGTTTTTGTTTGTCCACCTGCCTCTTGAGGATCGACCACAAGTTCTCAATGGGATTAAGGTCTGGGGAGTTTCCTGGCCATGGACCCAACATTTCAATGTTTTATTCCCCGAGCCACTTAGTTATCACTTTTGCCTTATGGCAAGGTGCTCCATCATGCTGGAAAAGGCCATCCTCCAAAAGTCTTCGCCTCACTGTGCGTGCAGATGCACTCACACCTGCCTGCTGCCATTCCTGAGCAAGCTCTGCACTGGTGGTGCCCCGATCCCGCAGCTGAATTAACTTTAGGAGATGGTCCTGGCACTTGCTGGACTTTCAACAATAGAACCTCTCTCCTTGAAGTTCTTGATGATCCGATAAATGGTTGATTTAGGTGCAATCTTACTAGCAGCAATGTCCTTGCCTGTGAAGCCCTTTTTGTGCAAAGCAATCATGACGGCACGTGTTTCCTTGCAGGTAACCATGATTAACAGAGGAAGAACAATGATTTCAAGCACCACCCTCCTTTTAAAGCTTCCAGTCTGTCATTCTAACTCAATCAGCATGACAGAGTGATCTCCAGCCTTGTCCTCGTCAACACTCTCACCTGTAATAACGAGAGAATCACTGACATGATGGCAGCTGGTCCTTTTGTGGCAGGGCTGAAATGCTGTGGAAATGTTTTTGGGGGGATTAAGTTCATTTTCATGGCAAAGAGGGACTTTGCAATTAATTGCAATTCATCTGATCACTCTTCATGACATTCTGGAGTATATGCAAATTGCCATCATCAAAACTGAGGCAGCAGACTTTGTGAAAATTAGTATTTGTGTCATTCTCAAAACTTTTGACCACGACTGTAGGTACTATGGGGCTGAGCCACTCATTCATTAGTCTCGATTGCCAGTGCTACTAATGGGCTCCAGTCTGTAGTTTCCCTTCGGTAGAGATCTAGAATCAGCTTTCGTTCCCCGAATTCCCCGAAATGTCATAGACTACAGATTGCAAGAACATATCACTTTGGGGTCATATGTTAACAGAATGTGTTATTTACCCTATTAAACACAAAAAATATGTTTCAAGTGAGAATCAGGCAGGTCTGATGCCAAAAAATAAAGGAAATGATTGCCTACTTAACCCATATTTTATTTGTAGTTCCAGTAGGTAGCTACACCGCTACATGGCAAAAAAGTAATTAACTACTGAAAACGCTACCTAGATTTAATTTTAGTTCAACTACTACCAAGCTACTGCAAAATGTAGTTAAATTCACTACTCCCCAACACTGACCCTACAACACCGAAGAGACTCCTCATTCATAGTTGATGTGGTGGACAGAATCAACAACAAGGGGCAGTGAAGACCTACATTTGCTGTGCTGCTGCTGACCCCAATACCACATGATAATGAGAAAGCTGGGAGGGTGAAATCAGTTAACATAACACCTTAGTTTCCATGCACAAGATGAATGATGATTGGCAGAATAAACACATTTGAGGCAAATGGTTTATTCAAAATGTGTGAATGGTAAATGTGACCCATCTCCCCCCCCCCCCCCCCCCATCTCTCTCTCTCTCTCTCTCTCCCTCTCTCCCTGTCTGTCTTCTCTCTCTCTTAATTCATTTTCAATTTCAATTTAAGGGCTTTATTGGCATGGGAAACATATGTTAACATTGCCAAAGCAAGTGAAGTAGATAGTAAACAAAAGTGAAATAAACATTAACAGCACACATTACTCTCAGAAGTTCCATATATACAGTGTTGTAACAATGTTTAAATAATTAAATAACAAATGGGAAAATAAATGGGAAAATAAATAAACATAAATATGGGTTGTATTTACAATTGTGTTTGTTCTTCACTGGTTGCCCTTTTCTCTCTCTCTCTCTCTCTCTCTCTCTCTCTCTCTCTCTCTCTCTCTCTCTCTCTCTCTCTCTCTCTCTCTCTCTTCCCAAAGACTGCAGTTACACCTGTCACTTCCAATGTCGACCGTTTATCCAGTTGGATTGCAGCACAGATAGTAGACTCCTCACTACCGACCAAACAGATGTTTCTGAAGAGACTGTAGAGACAGACACTAACGTGGATGTGGTAAGGAAGAGATATGTTTCGTTAGGTGTTGCAGTGTGTCTCTATTGTTTTTCAGTTTCCTTTCCATTGTAAATGTTATTTTAACAAAGGAGAGGGAATTCATGAAGAACATAATATATAGCCTGCAGTTAGTAGAAGGGGTAGAAGGGGGTACAACATGTTGTGTTTGTGTATTGCAGAGATAAACCAAGGTCCAAGGTCTGTACTAATCCAACAGAACACGTTCTTGTGTATTTGTCTGTCTGTGTGTGTGTGTGTGTGTGTGTGTGTGTCTGTGTGTGTGTGTGCATTTGGGGTCCCATCTTTGGGGGACTGGGGGGTGGGGTAATTGGGATGGGGACTCATAGATCGTCTAGGCCTACTGCTTTTAGAGCCTATAGTCTCAGAGTGCCATATGCTCACAGAGATAGAGATTTTATTACCTACCTCCTGAGACTGCCTGCCAGGACCGCCAGAGCCTCCTCAAGCAATTTAGGAGAGGGGTGGAGAGGAGGATGTTGCTTAGCAACGTCACAATAAAACAGCTGTTCAACTTTTCAACCACAGAAAATCTATCCTTACATGCATAAAGCATCAAATAATAAAGTCAACACATTTTAATATATTATTCAACAGGTCTGTTCTGCTACATCATTTTCTAGGCCTATGTATAGGCTAGTCTCCTCTTGACAGCACAGGAGCCAGAACAGTCCTATGTGTTAGTTGTAGTTTGACTATTGTTGTTTTTTGTGGTGAGGTCTGGACAATGGCCATATGAGCAATTGCTGTCACAGCTGGACTTTCCACTTGCTAAATGTTTCACTGGAAACAAGGAGGGGCTTGCGCTTATGGTAGCAGTAGGGGGAGGGGCTAGACGCTTATTCAGTCCGTTAATTTCACGGTCTGGAAGGGGCAATGGGTGGGACTCAAGAACCACATAGGACTCCCCATCAATTCTAAATAATGTGAGGGACTGATATAACGGGACGAGTAGAGTAGTAGTAGGAATGGTAGAATATTAGAATGTGTAGTGAAGAGTTTATGGTTAAATGTACCTGTTCAAAGTTTTTCTTGAGTGGATAAAGTTAATTAATTAATTAGCTAGGCTATGATTGTGAGCACTGATGACAATTGGTGAGGGATCCACAAATACGTTAACATTGTAATATAGAGATATGGCGTTAAAAGAGGCAATGGAAAAGACCCCATCATTTGAGATGACTTGGGGCAGCACGACCAGCAGCGGATATTGTAGCCAGGATGACTCGGACTCGGAGCTGGAGCAATTTTTTACAGCCCGCACATCGTTCTTTATCAAAGTCCAAAGGAAAATGGTGAGGCGTCCGTGGCAATAAAAAAAAACTCTGAGAAGTCTGGTCTATGAAGTTGATAAGATAACATACTGCCCCCCCCCAAAAAATATTTGCCTTTATTTTCTAATGACTATGTAGCCTAAACGTTTGTGCAATGTCTTTGTTGATAGTCTTCATAGCCTGTTGTCAAAAGAATGTCGTTTCTTTAGTTCTGAGTGTAGCTCGCCTAATATGATTTTCTACATGTACATGCTAGCCTACTTTGTGTAATACAGTGACTTAAACAGATGTTAATGAATCTTAAGAGAAGGGAGATATGGCTTTTGTCCCATAGGTTTTGTCCTCTCCAATTATTTGAATAATGGATGTGTTTATCAAATCAAATTGTATTTGTCACATGCGCCAAATACAACAGGTGTAGACTTTACCGTTAAATGCTTACTTACGAGCCCTTTCCCAAAAATGCAGTGTAAAAAAGTTTAAAATAATAATAATAATTAGCAAATAAGAAGAAAAAAAAGGAAACAGTAATACAATAAGATAACAATAACGAGGCTATATACAAGGACTACCGGTACCGAGTCGTGCAGGGGTACGAGGTAGTTGAGGTAATTTAGGTAATATGTACATGTAACATATTCATATTAATTCCGCGCTGAGTAATAGGCTACCACTTAAATAAATTAACTACAATTGTTTCAAGCTGTACAGTTTTCAGCTTATTTGCATAATGTCATGTCATGGCCAATGGCCTACAACAGTCTCAAATGTACCCTATGGCTATCTACTAGGCTATTACATATGTTGTCAAACTATTGCCATTTGATGCAAGAAAGTAACACATTCACATAAACTCTCTGTTACTCTACAGAGTTGTGTCAGGTAATATGCATATTTGTGCAAATGGGGTGCTTACAAAGCTCCACACTGTCCCATTTGTAAATGGCTGTTTTTCCAGCTGGGAATTATTCAGTTTTTGCATGACACACTTTGGAAAATTGGTACAAAGAGATATTGTGCTGCTGTGTGGAAATTCTTAATATGGTGGTTGGAACTGGCAGATATATAACACCAAAGCCTATATTTAACCTTTGTGTGTGTGTGTGTGTGTGTGTGTGTGTGTGTGTGTGTGTGTGTGTGTGTCCTCACTGACTTCCTGTCCTCTGTCCTTGTTGAAGGCGGAGTTTCCTGATGTTCTTGCTAGTTGGGCTTGGTAGGGAGGGGGGTTGAGAGAGCAAGGCTGGACACAGCTTCCTGCTTGATGCATCTGGCTTTAAACCCAAGGGAGTGAACTCGCTGATTACTGTACAGAAAGAGAGGTTGTGTTATGGGAAAACTTTATGCTAGAGGACATAGGCTACTCTACTATTGTAATACAGTACCATGCACTAGCTACTGTACGCAGAAGGGACATAGTCCACGTTGACTTACAACATGGCTAAACCATATTTTGGAGAGACTTAATCGAAATAACTTGTTTCATTAAAAAACTATTTGGGAGATGATAAAGCAGGTGTGTGATACAGCTTTAGAAAAACAAGTAGTCTCTCTGCTGACATCTTGTGGTTGGATAGTCAGTGAGCCTACACACAGACCATAGACTATAGGTCCTAGGAGATCGGTTTTGAAACTCATCTTCCTCCTCTATTTAAGATTGAACCTATTGACTGGGGGAAACAAGTGCTGTCTGTCGGTGACATCCAGCAGAAAGTGAAGGAATATAATGCTCAGATCAACAGCAATCTCTACATGGTGCTGGTAAGTGATTGTAATTGCATGCACACACATACACAAATGTACACAACAACAGATGTACATGTAACAGTGTTGCTTCCGTCCCTCTCCTCGCCCCTACCTGGGCTTGAACCAGGGACCCTCTGCACACATCGACAACAGTCACACTCGAAGCACCGTTACCCGTCGCTCCACAAAAGCCGCGGCCCTTGCAGAGCAAGGGAAACAACTACTTCAAGGTCTCCAGAGCGATTGACGTCACCGATTGAAACGCTACTAGTGCGCACCGCTAACTAGCTAGCCATTTCACACCGGTTACATACACACACACACACACACACCTGTGTCGAATCACCAGTTAACCTCATTCTGTAAATGAGTTGCTGACCCATAATATCCTGTTTCCTGTATACGTATGTGGTAATCTGTAAATGAATATTTGAGTTCCTGAGGCACATTATGATCACATTGTATTGACATGTTCATTGACAATCCATCTAAGGACACTATGTTCCTGTATCCCTCTTTCAGAACCGAGACGGATCATACACTGGCTTCATCAGGGTCCTTTTTAAGCTGACTCGGCCCGTGTCACTCCCACCCCCTCAGAAGGCGTCTTCACCACAGGAAGAGGAACAACAGGAGGGAGGGCTGAAGCGCCGGACATCTTTCTACCTCCCCAAAGACACGGCCAAACACGTGCACATAAGCTCCCGGACGCGGGCACGAGAGGTCATAGAGGCCCTGCTCAACAAGTTCACTGTGGTGGACAACCCTGCAAAGTTTGCCCTGTTTGAGCGCAGTGAACGTGAAAACCAGAGTGAGTGTCCATAAGCAATGTAACCTAAATGCAATATCATGAACGTGCTCAAATCATTCTACTCAATATGATACCAAACACAATGTAATAAAGTGTCAGTGTCACTCTTTCACCCCCACCTCTCTCTCTCCTCCCACCTCTCTCTCTCCCCTCCCACCTCTCTCTCTCCCCTCCCACCTCTCTCTCTCCCCTCCCACCTCTCTCTCTCTCTCTCCCCTCCCATCTCTCTCTCTCCCCTCCCACCTCTCTCTCTCCCCTCCCATCTCTCTCTCTCTCTCTCTCCTCCCATCTCTCTCTCTCCCCTCCCACCTCTCTCTCTCCCCTCCCATCTCTCTCTCTCCCCTCCCATCTCTCTCTCTCCCCTCCCACCTCTCTCTCTCCTCCCACCTCTCTCTCTCCCCTCCCACCTCTCTCTCTCCCCTCCCACCTCTCTCTCTCCCCTCCCATCTCTCTCTCTCTCTCTCTCCTCCCATCTCTCTCTCTCCCCTCCCATCTCTCTCTCTCCCCTCCCACCTCTCTCTCTCCCCTCCCATCTCTCTCTCTCCCCTCCCATCTCTCTCTCTCCCCTCCCACCTCTCTCTCTCCTCCCATCTCTCTCTCTCTCTCTCTCTCCTTTGTCTCTTTCTTTCTTTTACTTTTCTAGTATACCTCCGTAAGCTGTCTGATGACGAGCGTCCGCTCCACCTGCGTCTGTGTGCCGGACCCAATGAGAAAGTCCTCAGTCTGGTGTTGAAAGAGAATGAGACGGGGGAGGTCAATGTGAGTACTCACAATGTGCACACACACACACACACACACACACACACACACACACACACACACACACACACACACACACACACACACACACACACACACACACACACACACACACACACACACACTAAGGCTCTTGCATGCTCTCAATATTTAAATTAGGTGTATTGAAAAGTGTTGACAGAGTGATTATGTAACTTTACTGTTTGAGTTGCTCTCTCTCTCCCACAGTGGGATGCATTCAGCTTTCCTGAGCTGTGCAATTTCCTGCGGATCCTTCAGCGCGAGGAAGAGGAGCACGTCCGGCAGATAGTCAAGCGTTACACTCTGGCCAGGGATAGGATGAAGGAGGCCATGGCCAGCATCACCACCCCTGGCTGATGTGATGGCATGATGGGTGACATCATGGTAGAGAGGCATACACACTGTTGTTGACCAGCGGCCACCAGGAGCATGGCACACAATGCCACTCTTGAGTTCAAAGTTAAAATGTCTTTAGCGCTGTCCCTGCTGTAGCAGATACAGCACAGCAACCCCTGCAGCTGTGAAGGGCAACTAGGGCCAATAGGGGGTTAGATAGGGGGCGACACCAGAAGTCAGAGATCAATCATGAACATGTCTTTGAGACAGACAGGGTAATAGCAGTGCTAGCTAGGAGAGAGAGTATGGCTATTTAGTGCAAACCAGTAGGCTACTATTATGTGTTGTGTGGCCTGGATTGGGCACTACTGTGGAGGACTGGAGGAAGTTATCTGAGGAGTGATGATACTGTCATTGACTGGACACCTAGGAGATTTCCTGGTCTGGACACTGCTTAACTGGAGAACTGGAGTTTTTTACTGGGAACATTGTATGTTGCTGCTCAGTTTTTCTGTGTAGGATTGGGTAAATAAAGATGTAACTGTATTGAGCTGTTGTTACTCTCATATTTCCCCTGGTCATTAATAATGGGATCCTTGAAAGTGTCTGATGTGTCAATCTGTTGCAGACCAGGGTTGTGTTCAGGAGGGTATACTGTAGCAAAATGTTTTGCTATTGAAAACAGAATTCTGTGTTCTTATTGGGAAAGTTTAGGCCTCTCCCCGTTTCAAAAATGTTTTCTTCCCACTGAACATGGCCCAGCTTTCTGGGAAGCCATCTGCCCTAATTAATCAGAGAAATCCTGTTAACATTTAATTAGTCAGTGTCATACATGTTTTATTATGGGAATTAAATATCTAGGGAATATAATCTATGTTGAAATGTGTTCATACTTCCACTTCTAATAAAAAAATAACATTATCCACGTCATTGAATCTTTCTTTTGTTATCAGTGTTGTTATCATGTCTTACATCACCCACTTTAGAGGAGGCTATTATTTTACTTATCTGCTCCAGTGGCGGCTGGCCGATAGAGGGCGCTAGGGCGCCGCCCCCTTAAATAAAATTATTTAAAAAAAATAAAAAATAAAAATAATAATAATAATAATAAAAACATCAGTATGTCAATATTTGTGTGTTTGAAATATGGAATGCACACAGTAATATGTGTAAGATATGATAGAAAATCATATTCGCAACCTTTCCTCTGCCTGTCAAACGCCTCGTCAGCTCTGGGCGATACAGAAAGTGCCCCGAGGAGGCGGGTCTACGTAGCAGTTAAGCCAATTGCTAATTTAAGATATGAATGTATGACATAAAATGTAGCTAATCAGCGATTTTAATTCGAATCCAAGGAGGGCGATTATTTTATCGCCCCAAGCTCGCCCCTGATAAAATAAGGACCGGGCTCCAGTGGCGCCATTTTTACTAGACGACAATGGCGAACGCAAACGTTACTCCTCCAAGACCCAACCCTAACTTGGTGAAATCTCTCCTCCAAGATCCGTTTGAGAGGAGAACTTTGTCAGAGAAAGTTCGGGTGAAAGAGCAGGGCCCAGATCAACCTGACCTCTCAATCAGACAGCAGGCTAGCGAGAAAGGGAAGCAGTATATGCGCGGCTTCTCCCGTAGCTGGTACACCAGGAAGGCTTGGCTAGCTGGGTGCACTGATGCTAATGCTTTATTTTGCTTTCCGTGCTTGCTTTTTAAAACGACGGGGTCAGATTCAGCATGGACAGGTACCGGAGTGAGGGATATGAAGCACCTGTCAGAGAAGGTAAAGAAACATGAGAACACCAGGGCACACATGGACAACTCTGTAAAGCTAGCTGTATTAGGAAGGGTGAACATTGCTACGCAGCTGGATGACGGCCACAGGATTGCGGTGAGGAAACACAATGAGGAGGTGGATAAAAACAGGCACATTCTATCCACAATTATCGATTGTGTGAAGTTCTGTGGGGCTTTTGAGTTGGCCTTGCGTGGGCACGAGGAGACTGACTCCTCGGACAACCCCGGCATTTTCCGGGGCTTAGTGGATTTTGTTGCCTCCCTCGACAGTGTGCTGGAGGAGCACCTGAAGACAGCTACCGTTTTTAAGGGCACGTCAAAGACGATACAGAACGAGCTGTTGGACTGTATGTTGTCAGTGCTTAAGGATTACATCCTGGAGGAAGTAAAGAGTGCTGATTTTATCGCCATTCAAGCTGACGAGACGACTGACGTTTCCACCCACTGCCAGTTGGTGCTTGTGATACGCTACATCGATGCTAAAAGTAACGTCCAAGAGCGTTTTTTCGAGTTCATTTTGATCGAGAACGCAACCGCCGACACCATCGCTACAGCGCTGCTGGAGAGGCTCAGCACCATACTCTCACATGGACAAAAGGCCAAACTTATTGCCCAGGCTTACGACGGAGCAAGTGTGATGAGGGGAGCCACCGGCGGAGTGCAGCGCAAAATAGTGGATGTGTACGAAAATGCGCACTACGTCCACTGCTATGCACATCAGCTGAACCTCATCATGCAGCAGGCTACTTCACGCATCCCCAGGATCGGCACTTTCTTTTCCGACCTTGCAGGATTTTCTGCTTTCTTCTCCAGGTCTCCCAAGCGAACCACCGTGCTTGACGAAGTGGTTGCGCATAGACTCCCCAGAGCCTCTACAACACGGTGGAACTTCCACAGTCGCGCTGTAAACACTGTGTACGAGTACAGGGATGACCTCCTAACGTGTTTCCAGACCATCAGAGACTCTGGGAACTTTGATGCCCCGACTGTCAGAGAGGCGGGGGGCTTTGTGAGGATGCTCGAAGACGAGGCTTTCTGTTTTTTCCTGGCACTGTTCCACAAGATCATGCCAAATGTGGACATGCTTTTCAGCCAGCTGCAGAAGAGGAACATCGACCCTGTCTTCATTAAAGCACTTGTCCAGAGGTTCACAGACAGCATGCTAACAATCAGGTAAATAACTATATTTACTATTGGCTGATAAAGATGCTGTTAGAAAGATGAATAGTTCACTTACAACAGTTTAAAAGCCTAAATGTGTCTGGTCATCAAAGTGAGTGATTATCATAGAGCCGTCACAATTATATTTGTTTTAGTATTTTAAAAGGAAAGAGAAGACACAATCAGACGTTGATAATAATGCAGGAAAGTACTACACAGTTTGTAATAATTATTCAGGTGTCCACCAGGTCAATTTCTAGAAGAGGCCTAGTTGTTATTGAAGATTAACTTTATTGCTAAGTGCACAGCAGAACAAAATGATGTTGCATCCCTCTCACAAATGTAATAGAAAAAGGCTTTAAAACGTAATAACATCAGTTAATTATGTACATCACAGGTTAAAAGCAGTTACTAGACATAGTTTGTGTGTATATACACACTATCTGTCTGTCTGTCTGTCTGTCTGTCTGTCTATATATATATATATATATATATATATATATATATATATAAAAGTCACTGGTTGTGTGTTGAGGGGGAATTACAGTGAGTTAAGAAGTCTGATTGCAAGTTATCAAATTAAACTTTATTTTTTGGACCCAGGGCCTCAATTCCCTCTTTGTGTGGGGACAGCGCATCTGACGAGCAGCAACAGCCCATCAAGCGACGGAGGATGCTGGGACCAGGAGAACAACAGAGGTTGGCTATAGAGGTAAGTTGTGATGTAATTGTCAGTGTTTCCCCATATAACTTTTTTCAGGCCTGGTAGTATGTAGCCAAAACCCTGAACAATCAGCACCTTGGTAATCATATACTTGAGTTGGACATAGGCATGTGTCAGTCAGGATCACTTGCATCAAAATAGCTTAATTGCAAATTAAAGCTGATGATGTATCTTTTACAGGTATGTGATACCATCCTGAGTCATGCCAAAGAGAGGTTCTCCTTCACCCAGCACCTCATCAGCGCAACACTATTGCACGGAGAGTTGTTCCCACAACACAGTGTGAAGTTCCCCGATACAGCGCTTGAAACAACCGTGGAGGCGTACCCCATGTTGAACAAGGCCAAGCTCAAAACCGAACTGTCCCTCATCTATGAGAACAGTGAGTTCAAGGCTTGTAGTGGTGCAGTGCCCCTGTACCAGTTCTTCATGGAGAACAACCTTCAGAGCACTTTCACAGAGACTGCCAGCCTCCTCAAGATCCTCATCACCACACCCATGACAACTGCTGAGTCAGAAAGGTGCTTCTCTACACTGAAAAGGATCAAGACCTTCCTGAGAAACAGCATGACACAGGATCGCCTGAACGCTCTGGCCATGCTCTCCATGGAGAAGAAACTTGTCAGGGACATTCCTGACTTTAATCAAAGGGTCATTGAGAGGTTTGCCACTCAGAAGGACAGACGGGCAAAATTCCTGTACAAATAAGATGACAGACACACACACACAGAGCAGCTCTGGCCGCATGTTTCTTTGTATATAGTTGACCTTAGCATAAAAAATCCAGTTATATATGGTACTCTAGAAAGTCTTAATAGTGTCTTTGCTAATATTACTGTATATATGTTGTTTTGTATCAATTAATTGTTGCAGTTCTGGAGCACATTAACAATTAGTCACATTTAGTATGATCATAAAATACTGTATGCTATTCTTCCAGTCAAAGGTTTGAGTTCATCCACTTGATATCCATTTCTATATTATACATCCTTTTATACAGTGTAAGATTTCCTATAAACTTTATAATAATTTCATGTTATTGTCCACTTTCCACTCTGTTCTGACAGCATGCCTGTTGCGTTGCCTGTTTACTACCAATGGTAAAAAGTTCACTTTAAATGCAAATGAAAGGCTTGGGTTTGTGTAATATGTTTTTGTGTAAGAATGCCTCAACTTTTTAATATTGGCATTAAATAATTACTGAATGTTTCACTGAGCACTGCTGTCCTGCAGTTTGTGTTAAAATATATCGCGATGGTTACAGGAAAAAAAAAGTATGGCACAGCCCCACCGAGAATATTTTTCACCAGCCGCCACTGATCTGCTCTCTCTCTCCTCATGATAAAGAACTTTCTCTAACCTTCCATTCAGTATATATTTTTTTTTTACTGGAAGTGACGTAGGTACATGCCATCCATATGACGGAAGTGAGGGAGAGGCTAAAAGCGGTGACTAGCTGGTTCATCTTAAGAGAGCTAGTTGTCTGTGCTTTGAAGACATTCGGCGTCTTAAGGAAGTTGGCACAGCCTAGATTTCATACGACTGATTGACTTCAAGCTGAAATTACTCGGTATGTCGACAGTGAATGTGCTTGCAAGCATGCAACCTAAATCAAAGGGAGACGTTAGCTAGCTGGTTAATGTTACCTTGACAGCAAGTATGGCGTTTTGTAGCTATCTAGCGTAGCTATCTGATATTCTGAAGGCCCTCAGCTACCATATCACCCTCTGACACGATGGAATATTCTGCAAACAAACTCAAGACATCAACCTGTGTCCGATATGAAATGCAACTGCTGTAAACAGCTCGCTAACCGATAACGTTAGCTAGCACAGCTAGCTAGCTAAATTGGTTTTGAAGGCTAATGCCAACCTCAAGTCCTAACTAACTAGCTAGCTATGCTTTTGTACAGGGAACTAGTTAGATGAAAGACCGTTAACTAACGTATGCAGGTAACGTTAGGTAGTAAGTAGACGATGTCAACATAAGATTCCAGGTAATCTGGCTAATATGATCTTTAGTTAAAACAGCAGCTGCCAAGGAAACATGTCACCATTCATCAATGTCTGCTAACTTCCTTTCTCTGTAATTCCTTTAGATTGTAGCTACCTACTGTCTTCTACTTTATAAACAACATCCCTGTCTCAAAACCTGTCAACACCTACATCGAGCATCAACTCGCTACATCACTCCTGGGTGCAGTCCAGCCAAGAAAATAATGTCCTACAGTTGAAGATGGGAGGTAGTGGCTCCAAAACCAAAGGATATTGGCCTTTTGCAGGTTCAGGCAGTGGTGATGGCGATCCAACCAAAGAGGGAGTCGTCGAACAGTCGCTGGCAAGGCTCAGAAGTTTCCGAAATGGGACGCCCTTCGTGTTTACCAGGAGGAGGTAAATATAGCATCACAAGTAGCTATGTCATCATAACATAAAGCACATGCTACAAGTCAGAGAACCAGCCACTTCTCAGGATTGAGCAAGACTTGTATGTCCTAATGCCTTACGCAACTTTAAACTTAAGCCAATATTGTGCTCTTACATAATAGTGTACCCTTTAAATTGTATCTTTCTAGAAACTTCCCTTCACAATGTCAGTATGCCTAGGTCTGTGTCTCGGGGTGTACACAGATCAACACATGGCACATGTTTGACATCCCTTTCTAGCTCTGTGTGGCGGTGCGCAACGGGAGGGGTTTACCCATGCAACATCTATACTGGGTAGACATTTGTCATGCTCTTATTTCTCTGGACCCCACCCAGCAGTAATCCTTATCTGCCTTCAGCTCCCTGTACTTTGACGAAGATGGAGACCTGGCCCACGAGTTCTACGAGGAGACAGTTGTGACGAAGAATGGCCGCAGGAGGTCCAAACTGAAGAAGATCCAGAAAAACCTCATACCTCAGGTAACAGGCCCTTCTCTCAAACAGTCGGAATACAAAATTCAGGGGTGTATTCACTAGGAACCAAACAGGACGAAATGGGGTCCTACCTAAATTTGTCCAATAGTAATGCTAGTTTTTGTTGCAAAATGTTTTGCTATGGCGTGCACTAATGAATACACCCCCGGTATTAGATTTTTCCTGATTAGCCCCCTAGAGTGGATGTCCGCGCCTCTGCAGAAATCTAATTAGCATAATAAATACATCCCCATAAAAATCAGTCAGTTTAAGCTATATATATTTGGTTGCATCATTTGTTGCATTGGATGCTTCTCAATCCGCCGATGTCGCACTTCCGCATCAGCGGTGAAAGGTGACAGCGCTAGAGCGGTGTTTGTCAGACCATGAGACATCCCTAAAATCGGTCTTCTCACAAAATCGTCTATAGTGTCCGAACGGTTTGGCCTACACACTGATATGACCTCTGTGGAAAGGTGAGACTATAGAATGCCCAAAGGCTTGTCTGAAGGTCCCCTGGTACCAGTTGAAAAATTAATGGAAGTATATATGGAGACTGTTTAGTGCCAAAAACAAGGGGTTAAATACATGTACAAAAAAAAAATATATATATAACTTCCTTTAGATTTTTGGGGGACTACTTGTTCCATGTAGTGAATGTTATTCAATGCATTTGTATGGGCTAATAGCTGTAAGGCCAAAAATAAGTTTTCATCAAATTGTTTTATTTTTTGGATACTTCAAGGGGTCTTAAAATTCTAAATTAAATAGCTTAATGATCCTTGGTATGACCTTCTTAAAACAATTCCATATAGCTTAGTAGAACCCCACCCCAGCTTAGACGGGGCTTAGACTGTAATGGGTTAAACAGGAATTCTATTATCTTCTGATGTCATCTAGTATGCATGATTTTAAATTGTCCCACCCCCAAACCAGTATATTCAATATGGCAATATCCTGATCACATTGCTGTATGTTAGGGGCTAGATAACTAATGAATGATTATGTGCTTAGTTGTGTTTTCTCTTTTTTCTTATAGGGAACCATACATCTGGAGCACCCCTGCATCCATGTGGATTTCCCTGTCGTTCTCTGTGAGGTTTGATGAAGCCTGGTTCCATGTTTTGAGACCAGACTCAGATGAGCCACTGTGTCAACTCGGTCCCCTTGTTTCCCTCGCCACATATACTTTACCCTGAAGCCCTCCACGTACCCTCCTCTAATACGCCATGGTCTCCCGGTGATGATGTTTGGCCGGCGTCCTGACCTGTGAGGACAGATGTGCTGTTGCTCAAAGCGTGTTCAGGCTCTGCATGACCTGTGGACTCTGTAAGGTGTGGCCTGTGTGCAGTCACGTTACACACAGTAGTGAGTGGCCACTTACAGAGACAATCGGTGGTCTGTAAAAGGTGTCGGAGAAGATGGATGATGATGAAGACATCATTCTGCTCCCGTTACCCTCAACCTATTCAATAAATACAATGCAGGTCCTGTGTGTGTTAGTGGAAATTAAATGTGACAATGTATCTGCCTGTCTCGCATTAGTGTGCTCTGGTAGGATGATCCACTGTACTTTGTAAGGAGAATGTAAGAGGCCAATTGAACCATGGGCTGTTAAGTAGAGTAGTGTGTGTCAGAATAGGCCGGAGGTCCTATATCTTTAAATCCTGGCCTAGAGAGTGAATTTACCATCTGTACGGAGCAGCGAGGGGAACAGGTATTAAGGGGTGAGATTTTCCGTTACCTGTTCAGTCTTCAGCGCGTCCAAATTTAGTTGCAAAATTCCAGGAACTTTCAATAAATTCCCTGGTTTTACAGAAATCCCATTTGGAAGATTCCCAGAATGGGCAGGAAATCCAGAATCCTCCAACCAGGATTTCTCGAAAACCAGGGAATTTTTTGAAAGTTCCTGGAATTTTGCAACCCTATTCCAGGGTAATGAGAGGGCTTAACCCATTAGGGCAAAATCCTGAGGTCAGAGGTATAGGAACATTTTAATGGACATTTTACATCCGGGATGGGCAACTCCACTCCTCGGGGGCCAGAGGAGTATCACACTTTTCCCCCCATTCTTAGCAAACATAGCTGATTAAACATTCTAAACTGAAGATCATAATTAGTTGATTATTGGAGTCCGGTGTGTTAGCTGGGGCAAAGGTGTGACGCCAATCAGGCCCCTAAGGACTGGAGTTTCCATCCCTCTTTTACATGTACAAGTTCTTTTTAGTTTTTTTATGCTTTGTCATGTCTTTATATAGTTTCCACCATGACTGATGCTGGCTCTGCTTCTGTCATTTCCCCATGGAGTTTAGACAATTGTTGGCCAATGTGATCTGAGCTGATTGTAATGTGATGTGTTTTATTGTTTGACTGGCTGAAGCTTCTCATAGTAGGCGCTGATCTAGGATCAGTGTTAACCTTTTGAGATCATAGTGAATAAGATTAAATGGAAGGGGGACCTGATCCTAGATCAGCAATCCTACTCCGAGCTGCTTTTTTAAGTACAGTCCCAGGCTTTGACTCGAGTCCCCCTGGGAAAGTCCTGTTCCTTCACTGCTCTGGGCGATATATTTTAATTGTTAATTTATTATAACTGTTCTACAATGGCATTGTTTAAAAAAAAATCACAACTCAAAATGTATCCAATCGTGTCTCTGTCCCTTTATTTCTTCCATGCACCATTAAACAAAGACCATTCAGATCAGCTCTTTTGCCAATAATTGGGCAAAAGATCAGAATTGGGATACCAGTGCAAACACAGCCAAACACATGTATCCCTTCTTTCAACCGTGGAACTTAGTCCTCTGCAGGGCGTTCATACTTGCGCTTCGCAGAGCTGTTGTCAAGGAAGTGAGTGTGTTTATACAGGACGTACTGTCCCCACCTATCGTCAACCAATCATGCCTATACGGAGCCCTCCGCATCGTTAAAAAATGTGGGACGTGGTACCGAGCTTGATTTGGCCTCCGGAGGATCCACAATTGCATCACACCCTCCATACGGAGCCTCCGGACGCAATGTGGAGTGCCTGGATACAGCCCTTAGCCATGGTATATTGGCCATATACCACAATTCCCAGAGGTGCCTTTAAACTGATTACCAACATAATTGGAACAGTGAACAAGTTATTTTGCGTCATACCCGTGGTATATTTAAGCAATAAAGCACGAGGGGGTGTGGTATATGGCCAATATACCACGGCTAAGGGCTGTTCTTAAGCACGATGCAACATGGAGTGCCTGGATACAGCCCTTAGCTGTGGTATATTGGCCATATACCACAAACCCCCGAGGTGCCTTATTGCTATTATAAACTGCTTAGCGATGTAATTAGAGCAGTAAAAATAAATGTTTTGTCATATCTGGGGTATACGGTCTGATATACCACGGCTTTCAGCCAATCAGCATCCAGGACCCAAACTACCCGGTCATTTGATTCTGCAGAACCTTTGATATTTGCCCTTTAACCTCCAGTAGTAGTGATTGTCTCAAGCGTTTCCCCTTGTGACCCCAAAATAAAGGTAAATTCATGACATATAAGAAATGGGTGATGGACATCCACAAATTAATACATACCATACGAAACTTAACATATCATACTAAATGGAGCGTCTTGTATTTACATACAGAATAATACGAAATGCCCTGAGACCAGGTTTTTTCTGCCCAGCACAACACTGTTGTTCTGACCAACCAATGAGAGCATTGCTCCAAGGGACATTTCCAGATATTAGACAGATGATTGTATTATCAGCCATTATAAGACAGTCGTATTGAAGTGTAGGAAGCTTGCCTTATCTAACGGGTGTACACTTCCAGACCTTTCCCTGAAAGATCAACATTGGCCCAGAGCATGTTCATGTTCACCATGGCACATTCTATTGAATGACCATGTCCACCGACACACACCTCTCTAGCCTGCCTCTCAGGGGGACGTTAATTTGATTTCACAGACCCCATTGGCCACTCTCCCATACACTGGTCTCCTGCAGTCTCATTTCCTTGAGTTAATCCCTGTTCCGAAGACAGGCGCTGAGCTCCCTGGAGACAGAAAGATGGATTTTAATTGGGTGAGGGGTGGGAGTTCTAATCTAATAATTTATGCCATATGGGCCCATGTATGCTTGTTTTATGCGCTTTTGTCTGATAAATTGCTTCTTGTATCCTCAGTTAACTCTGAGCTCAATGGAAGACGTATAGATAGTGGTCAAATCTAGCTAGACATCACCAGGGCCTTCTAATAATGTATGTCTCTATGTAAATAGAAGGCTCTGGACATGACTGTGCTTGGGTTCTGGGCACGGATGACTCCTGCATTGTCAAGCCATAATATAAAATGCACTGTTAGGGAAGTGATTGTGCTTGTTCGACATTGCAGCTGACATTATGCATTTCAATAAATTATGACTGACTGACTGATCTACAAATAATATTGAGTAGTTACAATGCAAGGTGATTTGTAGATCAGTCAGTCGGCAGTCGCCTGCAATGCCGGCTGCAATGTTTAACAAGCCTCTTAACTCTATTTTGACAACCAGGGTGGTACAGTGGTAGGGTGCATGGGAGGAGAGGATGGAGTTCATCAATAATGTGAGGGTTTGTTTTTACACATTCTACATACCTTCTCAAGTGGTCCTTCCACTATGCCAGTGTGAGTGATATTCCAGGTAAGGGGGTTGGCCTGTGTGTGTGTATGCCGTTCTGTTGTAAATGGTGTCTGATTGCTTGCAGATGACCCACAGTAATTACACTGTGACTTCATTCAACTCCAGAGCAGTGGATGGACGCCACAGAGGCTGCTGCTGCAGTTTCTCTACCACTGATCGGAGCATATGTAGTCTGGAGTGCACTACTTGAACTCTGAACAACTGAAAAGTTGTCACCCTCATTCACTATATTGTGTCTATGAAAAGTGAATAGTAGAGGTTGCATAGATTGTGAAACAGATTCTAAGGTCACTAATGGCACTAACCTGAACCATTATTTTACTCCAGAGGTTAGCATTAGATCTATCCGTCAGGCTTCAGAGACATTGTTTTGCATTTCACATTATGGAACTATTGAAGGCTTTGAAGTTCTAATGTGTTTACACAAGACTGTTTAGTCTGAGTGTTCCCTTGATCCTGGCACAGTTGGCAGCTGTAGATTGTGCCCAGGCAGTACCAGTACTGTATGTTCAGCAGCAGTGTGTGGCATCATGTCCTTGGCCCTGGTGTCACCCCAGCGGGTACTGTGCCGACGTGCGACGTCACGCTGTCACAGCCACAATCAACTAATGTTCCTGTTGTTTTGGGGGGCTTCTTCCTGTCCTGTAAGGATGTGCTGAGAGGGGAAAGAGGGGAAAGTGCAACCTGGGGAGGATGTAACTCCTGAGTGGCGCAGTGGTCTAAGGCACTGCATCGCAGTGCTAACTGTGCCACTAGAGATCCTGGTTCAAATCCAGGCTCTGTCGCAGCCGGCCGCGACCGGGAGACTCATGGGTGACGCACAATTCGTCCAGGGTAGGGGAGGGAATGGCCGGCAGGGATGTAGCTCAGTTGATAGAGCATGGCGTTTGCAACGCCAGGGTTGTGGGTTCGATTCCCACGGGGGGCCAGTATAAAAAAAATATGTATTCACTAACTGTAAGTTGCTCTGGATAAGAGCGTCTGCTAAATGACAAAAAAATGTAAATGTAAAATGTTACTGATGTCCAAACAGGGTGGAATAAATGACCCCAACTACTGCACAGGAAACAGTAGAGGGCAACTCTCACCAGGGGTGTGGGTGTAAATGTTTGTATTCGTGGGGCTACCTTTAATTCACACACCTTTCACCTATGTAATATTCAGTAGAAAGGTGTTCAAATAAGCCTGTGTCTTTTATAACACTCTTCTTTGTGTTCTTTGACCATCTGTATTGAGTTTGTGTGTGTGCAAGGGTCAGCAGAATGGTCATGCCCGCTTCATGCCATGGGAAATGTTTTTCATGCAAAGCTGTCTGAGTTATTGTTCTGCTTAAAGGATAAAATAATGATGGGTCAGGATCCACTCCACTTTATTGCTTATATACAAGTAATTATTTTATTTCTTTACCAACTACAAAAAACTCTGAGAAGAGTCGCTGTGTATACTGCGTCACAGGAGGGAGATGAAACAGCGGTGAAGTTTTATTTTATTTTCCACAAAGCTAGAATAATATTCCAGAGGTTGGGTGAAGGGCTATGCAGAGGTGAAATGGAAAGTTTTGTTTTTTGGTCGGATATGTTCTGAACTTCTGAATCTTTCTGAGGGGGACTTTCGAGAAGCCCTAAATTCTCTTTGGGCCGAACGGAAAGTGAACATGAGCGACCTATTTGTTCATGTTGGCTTTTATACAAGCATATTGTTTTTTCTTCCACATAATATACTGTCGTGGAAATTCTACGCAGGGACACTCGAAGTAAATCTTAAATGAATCATTGTTTATTATTAGCGCACTGGAGAGGTTCCAACCAACTCAATGCACCAAGTACACATGTCGATCAGGAGCTCCACCAGGGCAGTCCCGTTAGTTCTCTTATATACTGCAGACAAGTTATGTTTGCATGATTTAGCTTATTCATCATTCACGTTTGCTTCAGTCATGTGACCGACCAATACTGGGTCATGCATGTGACAGACCAATACCTCACAAGGCTTCTTCTCTCTAAGCTGAGACCTTGAAACTGAGATATATTTCGTTCTCAAAACAAGGGTCTGGGCATACTGCCAAATTGCAGATACTGATAGTGAAGATTTGTTCAACCAGTCACTTGCATGAACACAGAAATTGGTTACTAGAAAAGTACAAACATAACATTTTCCATCACAATACACTGTGTACAAAACATTAGGAACCCAGTGCTGCAATAGCCCATCCGTGACAAGGATCAACGAGTTGCGCGTTCCGAGATGCCATTCTGTGCCATTATTTGTCTGTTTGTGGCCCGCCTGTGCCATTCTCCTTCGACCTTTCTCATCAACAAGCTGTTTTCGCCCCCACAGGACTGCTGCTGACAGGATGTTTTTTTGTTTGTCGCACCATTCTCGGTAAACCCTAGACACTGTCGTGCATGAAAAGCCCAGGAGGGCAGCCGTTTCTGAGATACTGGATCCGGCGTGCCTGGCACCGACTATCATACCACGCTCAAAGTCGCTTAGGTCACTTGTTTTACAATCGAACAGTAACTGAATGCCTCGATTGTGAGGACAGACGCTGGGAGACGAGAAGCAAGTACAGGGAGTGAATATTTAATATATACAGACATGAAACAAAACACGGACAGCGTCTTGACAGGGGAAACATAAAGACATTAATGCTGACACAGGGATCAAACAGAGGAACAGACAGATATAGGGGAGGTAATTAAGGCGTGATGAAGTTCAGGTCCAATGAAGCACTGATGCGCGTAAGGATGGTGACAGGTGTGCGTAATGATGGGCAGCCTAGGGCCCTCGAGCGCTAGGGAGGGGGAGCGGGAGCAGGCGTGACATCGATGCCTGTCTGCCTGCTTTATATAGCAAGCCACGGCCAAGTGACTCACTGTCATTTTCGTGAACAAGGTGGTGTACCTAATAAACTGTTTATACAGTGGGGGAAAAAAGTATTTAGTCAGCCACCAATTGTGCATGTTCTCCCACTTAAAAAGATGAGAGAGGCCTGTAATTTTCATCATAGGTACATGTCAACTATGTCACGGATTCTGCCGAGACTGCTCCTCCTCCTGGTTCGGGCAGGCTTCAGCGTTCGCCGTCCCCGGAGTACTAGCTGCCACCGCTCCATGTTTCTTGGTGTGATTGCTTTCGTCTGTCTTTTACACCTGTGTCCGTTTGTGTGCTGATTACTTGTCCTATAAGTTCCTTGTTTTGCTTAGGTTAGATTGTGTGTTGTTTTTCGCCTGTCCGTTGTGCTGCGTGTTTTGTACCTGTTTTCTTGTTTATTTGTTTTACGCACAGTTTGCGTAATTGCTCGCCTCTGTTTTTTGTTGAGGCCGTTCTCTGTATTTTGCCTATTGGTAAACTTCAGTAAACTTTGTTGGACTAGCTTCGGTGTCCTGCGCCTGACTTCTACACACCTTACACCTCAGCCCTTGACAGAACAACACATCACCATGGAGTCAGCAGGAGCAGTGGCGGCACCCAAGTCGCTGGAGGATCGGATCAGCGATCAAGACACCATGATCCGGCAACTTGGGGCCGCCATGTACGAGGTGTCCAACACTCTGCGCCGGTTGGTGACTGGAGAGGTGCCCACGCCTTCTCACACCATCCCATCACCAACGGCCAGTCCTCCTCTCTCAGCACCGGAACCCAGTGGCATACTGCTCTCGCTCCCGAGGGCATATGACGGTTCTGCAGCCGGGTGTCAGGGGTTCCTCCTGCAGGTGGAACTCTACCTGGCTACCATACACCCAGCGCCCTCGGGGTACGAGAGCGTCTCCGCCCTCATCTCCTGTCTATCCGGCAAGGCGTTGGAGTGGGCCAACGCCGAATGGAGGGGAATAGACGCCGCTACCATCACCTACGCGGAGTTCTCCCGCCGCTTCAGGGCTGTCTTCGATCACCCACCTGAGGGGAAGGCGGCGGGGGAGCGTCTGTTCCACCTCCGACAGGGGAAGAGGAGCGCACAGGAGTTCGCCCTGGAGTTCCGGACTCTAGCGGCGGATGCGGGGTGGAATGAGAGGGCCCTCATCGACCATTACCGGTGTAGCCTACGAGAGGACGTTTGTCGTGAGCTGGCCTGCAGGGACACCAACCTATCCTTCGACCAGTTGGTAGACATCTACATCCGTCTCGACACCCTGCTGGCTACCCGCGGACGTCCCGAGTGGGGGTCGTCCATTCCACCCTCCAGCACCTCCGAGCCGATTCCCATGGAGCTCGGGGGTGCTGGCGCTAGAGAGAGGAGGAGAGAGAACCCGAGGGGGGCCATCCCCTGCACCAACTGTGGCCGTGGAGGACACACCGCGGCCAGGTGCTGGGGAGGGTCTCCTGGGAGAGGGGACAACAGGTCACGCACTGGGGAGTCATTTCAGGTGAGCAGGCGCCCCACTTACCCAGAGCTCTCTGTTGGTCACATGAGTATACCTGTGAGATTTCCACAGGTGGCACCTCATTCCCAGCATAAGGCGCTAGTAGATTCAGGCGCAGCTGGGAATTTTGTTGATCGTGCATTTTGTTATAAGTTAGGAATTCCCCTTCGGCCGGTAGAAGCCCCCTTTCCTGTTCACGCCCTAGACAGCCGGCCGTTGGGGTCGGGGCTGATCAGAGAAGTCACAGCACCACTTAAGATGACGAAGCAGGGGGGTCATGAGGAGACCATTCAGTTTTATCTGATTGACTCTCCTGCGTATCCCGTGGTGCTGGGGCTTCCCTGGTTAAGCACCCATGATCCTACCATTGCGTGGCAACAGAGGGCTCTTATGGAGTGGTCTGCCCAGTGTGTAGGGAGATGTCTAGGTGTTTCCTTAGGAGCGACCTCGGTAGAGAGTCCGAACCAAGTGCCCGCAATGCGCATTCCCCCTGAGTATGAGGATTTAGCACTTGTGTTCAGTAAAACGAGGGCTACACGGCTACCACCTCATAGACATTGTGCGATAGATCTCCAAACAGGAGCGGCACTTCCGCGGAGCCGTGTGTATCCACTGTCTCAAGAGGAGACAGCGGCTATGGAAACTTACATAGCCGAGTCCTTGGCACAGGGATACATACGGTCCTCCACTTCCCCGGTTTCCTCAAGTTTCTTCTTTGTGAAGAAGAAGGACGGGGGTTTGCGCCCGTGTATTGACTATCGTAGTCTCAATCAGATCACGGTTAAGTACAGTTACCCTCTTCCACTGATTGCGACTATGACAGAATCATTACGCGGAGCGCAGTTCTTCACAAAGTTGGATCTCAGGAGCGCGTACAATCTGGTACGCATTAGGGAGGGGGATGAATGGAAGACCGCATTTAGCACCACCTCGGGTCATTACGAGTATCTCGTCATGCCATACGGGTTAATGAATGCTCCTTCAGTCTTCCAATCCTTTGTTGACGAGATTTTCCGGGACATGCATGGGCAGGGTGTGGTAGTATACATCGACGACATCCTAGTGTACTCTTCCACACGAGCCGAGCATGTAGCCCTGGTGCGCCGAGTGTTGAGAAGACTGTTGGAGCATGACTTGTATGTCAAGGCAGAGAAATGCCTGTTCTTCCAGGAGTCCGTCTCCTTTTTGGGTTATCGGTTGTCCGCGTCTGGTGTGGAGATAGAGGTAGACCGTGTGTTGGCCGTGCGTAATTGGCAAACTCCAACCACTGTCAAAGAGGTGCAGCAGTTCTTGGGTTTTGCTAATTACTACCGGAGGTTTATCCGGGGCTTTGGACAGGTTGCAGCTCCCATTACGTCCTTGCTAAAGGGGGGTCCGGTTCGGTTGCAGTGGTCAGCTGAGGCGGACAGGGCATTTGCCAAGCTGAAGAACCTGTTCACCTCGGCCCCGGTGCTGGCGCATCCGGATCCCTCTTTACCATTCCAAGTAGAGGTAGACGCGTCCGAGGCCGGCTTAGGGGCAGTCCTGTCACAACGGTCCGGCACGCCAACTAAGCTCCGCCCCTGTGCGTTCTACTCCAAGAAGCTCAGCTCGGCGGAGCGAAATTATGACGTTGGGGACAGGGAGCTGTTAGCTGTAGTCCAGGCCCTAATGGTGTGGAGGCATTGGCTTGAGGGGGCTCAACACCCTTTCCTCATTCTGACTGATCACCGTAACCTGGAGTACATCAGGGCAGCTAGGAGATTGAACCCTCGTCAGGCTAGGTGGAACATGTTCCTGACCCGGTTTGTTTTTAAGATCACATACATCCCAGGGTCCCAGAACGGTAAGGCAGACGCCCTGTCCCGGCGGTATGACACAGAGGAGAGGTCCATTGAGCCTACTTCCATACTGCCAGAGTCTTGTTTGGTGGCTCCGGTGGTGTGGGAGGTCGATGCGGAAATCGAGCGGGCACTGCATACCGACCCTACTCCCCCCGAGTGTCCTGTGGGACGGACGTACGTCCCGCTCGAGGTTCGTGATCGTCTGATTTATTGGGCTCATACATCACCCTCCTCTGGACATCCAGGTATTGGCCGGACAGTGCACTGCCTTAGCGTGAAATATTGGTGGCCTACGTTAGCTAGGGATGTGAGGGTTTATGTCTCCTCCTGCTCGGTGTGCGCCCAGTGTAAGGCGCCTAGACATTTGCCCAGGAGTAAGTTACATCCCCTGCCCGTTCCACAACGACCATGGTCCCACCTATCGGTGGATTTTGAGACCGACCTACCCCCCTCCCAGGGGAATACCACCATTTTGGTCGTTGTGGATCGGTTTTCCAAGGCCTGTCGTCTCCTCCCAATGCCGGGTCTCCCTACTGCCCTACAGACCGCTGAGGCCCTATTTACCCATGTGTTCCGGCACTATGGGGTCCCCGAGGATATTGTGTCTGACCGAGGTCCCCAGTTCACCTCCAGAGTTTGGGGGGCGTTCATGGAACGCTTGGGGGTCTCGGTAAGCCTTACCTCGGGGTACCACCCAGAGAGCAATGGGCAGGTTGAACGTGTCAACCAGGATGTGGGTAGGTTTCTGAGGTCCTATTGCCGGGACCGGCCGGAGGAGTGGTCTAGGTTCATCCCCTGGGCAGAGATGGCCCAGAACTCTCTCCGCCACTCCTCGACCAATTTAACACCTTTCCAGTGTGTTTTAGGTTATCAGCCGGTCCTGGCACCATGGCACGAGAGCCAGATCGAGGCCCCTGCGGTGGACGAGTGGATTCGGCGCTCGGAGGAGACGTGGGACGCTGCCCATGTCCATCTGCAGCGTGCCATCCGTCAACAAAAGGCGAGCGCCGATCGCCACCGCAGTGAGGGACCGGTGTACGCACCGGGAGATCGAGTCTGGCTCTCGACTCGAAACCTGCCCCTCCGCCTGCCCTGCCGGAAGCTGGGTCGGCGGTTTGTGGGGCCCTTTAAAGTCCTGAGAAGGTTGAACGAGGTGTGTTACAGGTTACAACTGCCTATTGAGTACAAGAATATTAACCCCTCGTTCCATGTGTCTCTTCTCAGGCCGGTGGTAGCTGGCCCACTCCAAGAAGATGAGATAGGAGAGACCCCTCCGCCCCCTTTGGACATCGAGGGGGCCCCGGCGTACAGGGTCCGGACCATCTTGGACTCGAGGCACCGGAAGAGTGGTCTCCAGTATCTCGTGGAGTGGGAGGGGTACGGTCCGGAGGAACGGTGCTGGGTGCCTAGGAGGGACATCCTAGATCCGTCCCTCCTGACTGAGTTCCACCGTGGGCATCCCACGCGCCCGGGTCCGCGTCCTCCTGGCCGTCCCCGAGGCCGGGGTCAGCGCACGGCTGGAGCCGCGCGTCAAGGGGGGGGGTACTGTCACGGATTCTGCCGAGACTGCTCCTCCTCCTGGTTCGGGCAGGCTTCGGCGTTCGCCGTCCCCGGAGTACTAGCTGCCACCGCTCCATGTTTCTTGGTGTGATTGCTTTCGTCTGTCTTTTACACCTGTGTCCGTTTGTGTGCTGATTACTTGTCCTATAAGTTCCTTGTTTTGCTTAGGTTAGATTGTGTGTTGTTTTTCGCCTGTCCGTTGTGCTGCGTGTTTTGTACCTGTTTTCTTGTTTATTTGTTTTACGCACAGTTTGCGTAATTGCTCGCCTCTGTTTTTTGTTGAGGCCGTTCTCTGTATGCCTATTGGTAAACTTCAGTAAACTTTGTTGGACTAGCTTCGGTGTCCTGCGCCTGACTTCTACACACCTTACACCTCAGCCCTTGACAAACTATGACAGACAAAATGAGAAAAAGAATCCAGAAAATCACATTGTAAGATTTTTAATGAATTTATTTGCAAATTATGGTGGAAAATAAGTATTTGGTCAATAACAAAAGTTTCTCAATACTTTGTTATATACCCTTTGTTGGCAATGACACAGGTGAAACATCTTCACAAGGTTTTCACACACTGTTGCTGGTATTTTGGCCCATTCCTCCATGCAGATCTCCTCTAGAGCAGTGATGTTTTGGGGCTGTCGCTGGGCAACACAGACTTTCAACTCCCTCCAAAGATTTTCTATGGGATTGAGATCTGGAGACTGGCTAGGCCACTCCAGGACCTTGAAATGCTTCTTACGAAGCCACTCCTTCGTTGCCCGGGCGGTGTGTTTGGGATTATTGTCATGCTGAAAGGCCCAGCCACGTTTCATCTTCAATGCCCTTGCTGATGGAAGGAGGTTTTCACTCAAAATCTCACGATACATGGCCCCATTCATTCTTTCCTTTACATGGATCAGTCGTCCTGGTCCCTTTGCAGAAAAACAGCCTCAAAGCATGATGTTTCCACCCCCATGCTTCACAGTAGGTATGGTGTTCTTTGGATGCAACTCAGCATTATTTGTCCTCCAAACACGACGAGTTGAGTTTTTACCAAAAAGTTCTATTTTGGTTTCATCTGACCATATGACATTCTCCCAATCCTCTTCTGGATCATCCAAATGCACTCTAGCAAACTTCAGACGGGCCTAGACATGTACTGGCTTAAGCAGGGGGACACGTCTGGCACTGCAGGATTTGAGTCCCTGGCGGCGTAGTGTGTTACTGATGGTAGGCTTTGTTACTTTGGTCCCAGCTCTCTGCAGGTCATTCACTAGGTCCCCCCGTGTGGTTCTGGGATTTTTGCTCACCGTTCTTGTGATCATTTTGACCCCACGGGGTGAGATCTTGCGTGGAGCCCCAGATCAAGGGAGATTATCAGTGGTCTTGTATGTCTTCCATTTCCTAATAATTGCTCCCACAGTTGATTTCTTCAAACCAAGCTGCTTACCTATTGCAGATTCAGTCTTCCCAGCCTGGTGCAGGTCTACACTTTTGTTTCTGGTGTCCTTTGACAGCTCTTTGGTCTTAGCCATAGTGGAGTTTGGAGTGTGACTGTTTGAGGTTGTTGACAGGTGTCTTTTATACTGATAACAAGTTCAAACAGGTGCCATTAATACAGGTAACGAGTGGAGGACAGAGGAGCCTCTTAAAGAAGAAGTTACAGGTCTGTGAGAGCCAGAAGTCTTGCTTGTTTGTAGGTGACCAAATACTTATTTTCCACCATAATTTGCAAATACATTCATAAAAAATCCTACAATGTGATTTTCTGGAATTTTTTTTCTCATTTTGTCTGTCATAGTTGACATGTACCTATGATGAAAATTACAGGCCTCTCTCATCTTTTTAAGTGGGAGAACTTGCACAATTGGTGGCTGACTAAATACTTTTTTTCCCCACTGTATATTGCTAAATAGTAACACAATGTCATAATCTTAACTTGTCCTACGCACACACATTACTAGATTATAGTCTTATTATTCTAATACATTTCACACTGTTATATATATTTTTTTGTAAAGTCATTTAGCAGACTGTCACGATCGTGTGAATGATGAGACCAAAGCGCAGCGCGTGTTCCGAGAAACATGATGACTTTATTTACTTAAAGTGCAACACGAGAAAACAACAAAGAACGATACGTGAAGTTCCACTACTGATAACGACAGCAACAAGGAAACAAAAACCCACAAACCCCACAGGACAACATACAGCCTAAATATGGCTCCCAATCAGAGATAACGAGCCGAACAGCTGACACTCGTTACCTCCGATTGGGAGTCAATGAATACAAACACCCAACATAGAAATACCACAACCTAGACACCCCAACATAGAAATACACCCAAAACAAATGAACATGAACAACCCTGGCTCAAGAATAAAGGTCCGTGGAGCCAGAGTGTTACATTACCCCCCCCTAAAGGTGCGACCTCCGGGCGCACCAGCAAACAGTCTAGGGGAGGGTCTGGGTGGGCGTCTGTCCAGGTGGCGGCTCTGGCCCAGGTCGTGGTCCCCACCCCACCATAGTCATTACCCACTTACTTAGCCTCCTACACATTACCACCCCCCCACTACACCCCACTGGGTTAAGGGGCGGCACCGGACTAAGGGGCAACACCGGACTACGGACCAGCACCGGGATAAGGGGCAGCACCGGGCTAAGGGGCAGCACCGGGCTAAGGGGCAGCACCGGGCTAAGGACCAGCACCGGGATAAGGACCAGCACCAGGCTAAGGAACAGTACCTGACTAAGTGGCAGCACCGGACTGAGGGGCAGCTCCGGACTGAATGGCGGATCCTGGCTGGCTGGCTCAGGCGGATCCTGGCTGAACGGCTCATGGCTGGCTGAAGGATCTGGCTGCTCATGGCTGGCCGACGGATCTGGCTGCTCATGGCTGGCCGACGGATCTGGCTGATCCTGTCTGGCGGAAGGCTCTGGCTGATCCGGTCTGGCGGAAGGCTCTGGCTGATCCGGTCTGACGGAAGGCTCTGGCTGCTCCGGTCTGACGGAAGGCTCTGGCTGATCCGGTCTGACGGAAGGCTCTGGCTGATCCGGTCTGACGGAAGGCTCTGGCTGCTCCTGTCTGGCGGAAGGCTCTGGCTGATCCTGTCTGGCGGAAGGCTCTGGCTGATCCTGTCTGGCGGAAGGCTCTGGCTGATCCTGTCTGGCGGAAGGCTCTGGCTGATCCTGTCTGGCGGAGAGCTCTAGCGGCTCCGATCTGGCGGACGGCGCTGAAGGCTCATGGCAGACGGGCGGCTTTGTAGGCTCTGTACAGACGGGTAGTTCAGACGGCGTTGGGCAGACGGACAGTTCAGACGGCGTTGGGCCGACAGGCAGTTCAGGCGCCGTTGGGCAGACGGGCAGTTCAGACGGCGTTGGGCAGACGGGCAGTTCAGACGGCGTTGGGCAGACGGGCAGTTCAGGCCCCGTTGGGCAGACGGACAGTTCAGGCCCCGTTGGGCAGACGGACAGTTCAGGCCCTCTGAGGCGCACCGTAGGCCTGTTGCGTGGTGCCGGAACCGGAGGTACCGGGCTGAGGACACGCATCACAGGGCTAGTGCGGGGAGAAGCAACAGGGCATGCTTGGCCCTGGGGACGCACCGTAGGCCTGATGCGTGGTGCCGGAACTGGAGGTACCGGGCTGAGGACACGCATCTCAGGGCTAGTGCGGGGAGTCGGAACAGGGCATGCTGGACCCTGGGGACTCCCATAACGCCTAGTGCGGGGAGCCGGAACAGGGCATGCTGGACCCTGGGGACTCACCTCACGCCTAGTGCGGAGAGCAGGAACAGGCCGGGCTGGGCTGGCGACGCGCACCGTATCCCTGGTGCGAGTGGCCGGAACAGGCCGGGCCGGGCTGGCGAAGCGCACCGTATCCCTGGTGCGTGGAGTAGGAACAGGCCGGGCTGGGCTGGCGAAGCGCACCGTCTCCCTGGTGCGTGGAGTAGGAACAGGCAGGGCTGAGCTGGCGACGCACACCGTATCCCTGGTGCGAGTGGCCGGAACAGGCCGGGCCGAGCTGGCGAAGCGCACCGTATCCCTGGTGCGTGGAGTAGGAACAGGCCGGTCCATACCGGGAACACACACCACTGGCCTCAACCGAGGATCAGGAACGGGCCGGACCGGACTGGCAACACACCTCAGTCCTTCACGCCGTGCCACACACACATCCCTGCCTCTTCTCGCCAATGGCTCCCGTACTCCGTTAGCCCTCTCACCTATACTCCCTGTGGCAGCTTCCTGCTGCCCAGCCACCCAAGCCATGTGCCCCCCCCCAAAAACTTTTTGGGGTTGCCTCTCTTCCACGGGCTTCCAGCCTCGCCTTCGCGCTGCCTCCTCGTACCACCTCCTCTCGGCTTTGGCTGCCTCCAGCTCTTCCCGAGGGCGGTGATACTCCTCCGGTTGTGCCCAAGGACCCTTTCCAGCCCGGATCTCCTCCCATGTCCAAAAATCTTTAGGAGGCGTCCATAACTCCTGGACGCGCTGCTTGGTCCTTTTTTGGTGGGTTTTTCTGTCACGATCGTGTGAATGATGAGACCAAAGCGCAGCGCGTGTTCCGAGAAACATGATGACTTTATTTACTTAAAGTGCAACACGAGAAAACAACAAAGAACGATACGTGAAGTTCCACTACTGATAACGACAGCAACAAGGAAACAAAAACCCACAAACCCCACAGGACAACATACAGCCTAAATATGGCTCCCAATCAGAGATAACGAGCCGAACAGCTGACACTCGTTACCTCCGATTGGGAGTCAATGAATACAAACACCCAACATAGAAATACCACAACCTAGACACCCCAACATAGAAATACACCCAAAACAAATGAACATGAACAACCCTGGCTCAAGAATAAAGGTCCGTGGAGCCAGAGTGTTACACAGACGCTCTTATCCAGAGCGACTTACAGTTTTAGTGAGTGCATACATTTAGTTATTTATTTTTCATACCCCCCGTGGGAATCGAACCCACAACCCTGGCATTGCAAACAACATGCTCTACCAACTGAGCTACATCCCTGCCGGCCATTCCCTCCCCTACCCTGGACAACGCTGGGCCAATTGTGCGCCGCCCCATGGGTCTCCCGGTCGATTCGAACCAGGATCTCTAGTGGCACAGCTAGCACTGCGATGCAGTGCCAGTTAGTTTCAGGATGGAATACTTTAGTCACTACTTTTAACATTTAAATCTTCTATCAGAATTTTTAACAAAACATGTATCCAGAAATTTTGCTTAAGAATGGAAGGTTGGTTGACCGAAAGAGACCTGAGCTGAAGAATCTAGATTACTTTTCTTCCAAAGGAGTTTCACCATAGCAGTTTTTAGTGCAGTTGGGAAAGTGCCTGTGAACAGGGAGTGATTATCAATAGCTTGCACTTCTTTAATTATGCAATTCAAAACTGTTTTGAAGAAGGTGGTGGGGATAGGATCAATGAGACAGGTAGAAGGCTTAAGTTGTGATATCACTTTCCTGAGCATGTTTCAACCAGGGAAAATAAATCCATAGTACCTTTGCGTGGTTGGCTAGGGCACATATCATCAAACATCTCATAAGGTCTTGCTTGACTGATACCCAGCCTAATGTTTGCTATCTTTTCTCTGAAATTTGCCGCAAACTGATCACATTTAGATGTGGAGGAAAGTTCACATAGGTTTGCGGGGGTAGGATTTATCAGCCCATCAATGGTCAAGAAGAGCACTCTCTAATTATTCTGATTATTGACTGTGGGAAGCATTGGAGTCAACATGGGCCAGCATCCTTGTGGAACGCTGCGAACCTTGTAGAGTCCATGCCCTGACGAATTGAGGCTGTTCTAAGGGCAAAAGGGGGTGCAACTCAATATTAGGAAGGTGTTCCTAATGTTTTGTACACTCAGTGTATACTCTGGCAGTCGCTGATAATTTGTAAGGAAACTCATGTCCATTTCTCCTGGAGGACATTTTTCTTTCAGTTCAGGGAAAGAATAAGTAGTATTTCTAGGATCACACTTCCAAGAAGGGAATCGTTATTTTTTCTGGCTGTCATATAGCGAGCCGCTCCCTTCAGAATGTTTTGTAATTGTAATTTCACTGAATTTTGCGTCATGTTGCAATTAGTGAATTACCATGACACATTTTTGTGGGTGGGACTGGAGCCAACCGAACTGTTAACAAATGTAAACACATCAGGAAAGCCAAGGATATGAAAGCAAACGAAAGCCAAAGAAAGCCAAGGAGCCAGTTGGAAAGACAAGGACTCAAGGAGCTATTTTCCTCTACCTCATGTGGCTTTTCTGTTATCCCTGACCATCTCTTATGTCCTCACAGGGCTGTGGTTTTATGGGGATGTAGATGAAGGTAGGGCCAGTGGGGTCAAAGGACAAATTCCCCGTGCAGGACAGATGGACAGGAGTCTTTGAACATGCCCCATCTCGTCTCAGGTTGCGTCTTCAGGGGTGGAATTCAAACCTGTTACATTTTGCCAAAGTGGAATGCAAATTATTTCGATTGGAGACATCCAGAGGCTCTTCCGAGTTCTATTCTATAGTTATGTAATGTTAAATATGGTGGCGGCAGAGAAAGGGATAATTACTACCATCACTAGCAGTAGCTACACATGCGTAACACAGGGTGAATGTCTGTAACAAGGCAGCCTTGACTCCAGTCGTTCTAAATGTATCCATAGAAACTAACTAGAATATGGTGTGATGTCTGGTAGTGCAAGACCAGTACAAAGGTACTGCTAAAACCTACATAAAGTTCAGACTGAGCAACCTGTTGAAGATCCGAACTTGATGATAATAATTAACATAGTTAATATCATGAGTAGTACCCTATTTTTTACCGTAACCCATCTCACTTCAGCACCAACCCCACTGACTGGCACTGATGATTATTCACAAGCTGACTTTGACCTATGGCCTAGGAAATGTTGCTTATGCCAAGCGTATAAAAGCAGCTTTTGTTTCTGCCTATACAGGGACACACTAAGGACAGGGTCTATCACTCAATGAGAAAGTGACTATTATATGAGGCTCAACACATTGCAGCACAAAGTGGCAATATTCCTACCACAAAGGCCTTATGTGTCAATAGTCACCCAAAATACCCAATGCAAAGAACAGAATGCACATTCATGATCATTTTAATGTACTTTCCACAAAATGTCTACTGCTGATAAGATTGACAACAAATACCCTTCATGCTAGCCCAAAATGTTATTTTGTGTGTGTGTGTGTACCCCAGACGTACCCTTCCCCCGACGAGTGAGACTGAACTCTATACCCTGATCTAGACAATAGCTGAACAATGGGAGATGCTTGGGGTCGTCGTGCAGTCAGCTGATCAGTGACAAAAACAAAGAAAGCCCCTGGCTTCAACGCTAAACCCTATAACCCTATCATGTGCCTTAACGCACAAACACACACGCACACACGAACACACACACACACACACACAGGATTTTTGTAGGGTTTGGGCCTTTAGGGATTGTCTTGTAATCATTTGTCTTGTAAAATAAGTCTCATCTTTATGCTTCATAGAATTTATACCTAGTCCAATACCCAGTCCAACAACCTGTCAGTCTACTCATAAATGAAGGGAAAAGGCAGAATTTACTTGTGAGCGTGAGAGAACAGGAAGTGCCTCATGGTTTGTTTGAGCCCTGGTGAGAGTGGTATATTTTATTGAATTCATGAGCCTGGGGTCAGGTTGTCAGGGTTTCGGGGGAGGGACAGAGGTGGGGTCTGCCAAAGGTTGAAATAAGATGTGAGGCTGTTTTTTCTAACAGAGAGAGAGAGGCAGTGCACCTCTGCCTAACCTACAGGCACATTCAAAGGACTTTCAACGCAGGGGGACCCAGGACACTTTAGCCAACATTATAAGGAGGAGAGCAACACATCCAGACCTTTTCGGTCGATTTCAGAGGAAAAGGACTGTAGCCTCTGTTGGGTAAGTGGGAGACAGATTCATTCAACAACTGATTACAGGGTCACATATTTGTCTGTGTTCTCATTTTTTTTAAACTCTATTTCTTACTATGAATGTATTACTGATCAAAGTATTATAAAAGTAATGTGCTCTACTCCTTGAATCAGTTACCCCAGCACGATTAACAGCTGTATTTCAGACACGGTGTGTGTAGTCTGCTATGACAGGAGGCACATCACGTGAATGCCTTTTTAACAATATCACACACAGGCCTCAGTGTGTAAAGTCATTTTAATTAGATACTATTACAATTTCCTCTAACAAGTTTTTTCAGCTTTTTCATATCTGTTTAATGTGTGTGTGTGTGTGTGTGTGAGTGAGTGTGCGTGTGCGCATATGTGTATGAGTGTGCGTGTGTGTGTGTGTGTGTAGTCTATGTACGGGTGTGTGTGTGTGTGTGCATATGTGTGTCTAGTCTACGTATGGGAGACAGTCTTGTTTAGAAGTTATGTTATCATGCCATCAGTTAGGGTGAGAATAGCATAAAACAAATTCAGCCTTAAGCTTCCCCTCTAGAGAGTTTATTTCCTGGATAGCTGTAGCTACTTTAAACTACAAAACACATTCCTACAACGTCTTTGCCATCCCTCTCTGCACTGCACTTCCCTCCTCTCAAAAACACTCAGTCAAATACCCTCCTCTGGTTTGCTGAATGCTTTGTTCCTGAATTCTGCCAAGTGGATTCCTGTCTGGATTGGAGGAAGGCCATGGATTTCACAACAGTGGACCTCATGAAACCAGACTTCAAAGCAGCACACATCACAGCAGGCTGCTGAGGGGAGAAATAGCTTATAATAATGGCCGGAATGGAGCAAATGGAATGGCATCAAACACATGGAAGCCATATGTTTGATGTATTTGATACCATTCCACCAATTCCGCTTCAGCCATTACCACGAGCCCATTCTCACCAATTAAGGTGCCACCAACCTCCTGTGGCACACATCTGTGTCTATAGCTGCCTAGCTGTGGGTGGCATACTATGGCACTGATTGCATTGCGCTAAATGAAAGCAGCAATAACACAGTCCCTCTCTACTGTAGTGGCTTCACTACTACTGTCGGCTAACTCCAGGTGTGATAGTAGCAACTCCAAACTAAAGCCCTGATTACTGCTCGCTCCACAGGGCTTAGAGAGGAGGAAAGGGCGAGGCTTTCAACCATGGACGTTCAGTGCAGACAGACTAGCCTAAAGACAGATACACCTGGCACAGATGTAAAGCAAGCCCTGTTTAAGATACCTTTAGGTATCCCAGGTCACTTAAAATGGTCTGGTCTTCTCTGTTCCCTGTACTGAAATGACATCTGTGAAGAAGCAAACAGAGAGAGTGAGAAAGAGAGAGAATGTCCTGCTTTAGGTTTCGATATGCTTGGTCAGCACCCATGGGAGAAGGTTTCCCCTTAAGTTTTTTTAACCTGCCAGGCGAGTCAGCATGGAGAGTCAGTGGTCCCAACTCTCTCACGAACAGCAGCTATGTCCACAGCAAACTCAAAGGCAGCTGACATCCTGCTTTCTAAGGGGTGAACCGTGAACGTGCGGATGTAGTTACACAGCTGCACGCTTTACTCCTGCAAGCTTCATGCAGTTTCCTGAAAAGTTGGAAAGAGTAGCTATGGTCACATAGCTTTTCAGTTCCCATAAAATGATCAGTAAGGACTACAAAATTATGATTGAATTATAACCCACACAGACTAACAAGCCATCTACAGCCAATAATGTTTATGTGCTCGTTTAAAGTGGACATCCACACTACTGTAATATGATGCTGGTAATATTATACTAGCTAGTCCTTGTACAGTAGTTCAGCTCAAGCAGTGCCAGTGATACCCTTTCCTTGGCGAAATTGGAAGACTAAACCACTATTGAAATTTAAGGGGGGTAATCGGAAGCAAAAATCTAACCAAAAAAGCTACAGAAAGACATTAGTATTGCTTTAACATGCACATTTTGTTCTCCATTCATTATACCACTGACAAATATGTTGTATTGGTTAGTAAGACAAAGTAGCCTAAACATTGACGTCAATTTTGGAATGTATCGCCCATTTCCCGTAGAATGGAACGAGCAGTGCTGAACTCGTAGAACATCGAATACTTTATCTACTTGGAAGTTGGAACCGGGCTCGATGCCGAAAATTAAGTGACGTAGGCCACATAGGATTTTCACGAAATATAATATGTTATCAGCAAAAAGACTGGTGGAACATTTCCATCATAAGGGGATATGTATACCAGGAAGTCGGCAGAGTCCGCTATCTCGTTTTTTGTTTGAAACCACACGAGTGGAATAAACCGGTGTTCTGGGACGGAGAGAGTCGTGTGCTACAGGTAAGAATAATTTTTTACATTTTACATTTTAGTCATTTAGCAGACGCTCTTATCCAGAGTGACTTACAGTTAGTGAGTACATACATTTTCTTATGTATGCAATCACTTGGTCAACTAGTGAAACTTGTGTTGCTACATTTCTAGCGAGTAGTTTGACATTATTGCACAGTTCGTAACTGTGTCAATTACTGTTCCGGTCTATTGCGTTTGGCTACAATGTAGTAATAAGTAAACGCAGGACTGTTAAACTAGCTCCTGCTAACTTTGTCCGCGTTTACCACTACAACGCGTGCTCGTATGAGTTTGGTGAATTTGGTATACATATAATGACTTACTTCACAAACGTATTAGCGAGTAATTGACTGATAATCGTTCAGACAAATCACATTGTGTGCAACTGGTGAGCTGGTTTGGTTTTACATTTGTGTGTATTGTTCTATTCGGATCGTGTGGAGGGCAGCAGAAATTGACACCAAAAACAGGGTCAAATGTAGCCTGATGACCTGACTTGAATTTCATTCAGTTCTACGTCCGGCAGAAATGAGCGTTTGGATCAGGAAAGTTTCCTCTCACGACCTCTAGGCCTACAAGCCAGTGTTGAATAAAATTATATATTTGTAATTTTACCGGTTTTAAATGTGGTTGGTCCTTTTGCAGGTAGGAATGTGAGACAATGTATCCACAATAAAGTATAATTACATAAACTTTTCAAAGCTCTTGTAGTGTATTCAGATTTCTATCATCTGAATCATGTGCACAAGATGAAAAAACATGCACAAGAAGCACAAATGGTTCTGTGCATGCTTCAGGTGATAGACATCTGAGCACACTACCAGCACTATGAAAAGTTTATTTAATTATACTTTCCTGTGGATATATTGTCTCATATGCCTACCTGCAAAAGGACCAACCACACAAACAACTGGTATGATAAGTTAAAATATAATTGTATTAAACATTCTGGCTTGTAAGAGGCAATTTACCAAACAAATGTACGGAATTAATCTGACTGTGAACCAAAGGTATCAGTCTGATTGCCAGGCAAGGTCAAATGCAGTCATCAGTATTTTCGTCTACAAGGACATGGACAGAAATAAGATATAATCTCCCCAATGTCAGCCAGTTCTGTGTCTGCCTTTTGCCTATGCTTTTATTTTTGTAATTTTACAGTAGGCCTACTAGGGCTGTCCCTGACTAAAATAAATAAATAAAATAAAAAATCATGGTGGACCGAAAGTCATCTGTTCTTAAATGTGTTAAACGTGTATTTTTCCATATATAGACACAACCGATGTGTTTTAATAAAATCAATTATATGCATTGAGCTTGTCTGATGCTTTAAGCTTACAGTTTTATGAAATAAAATAAACGCCTCAAGAGGGCACCAGAGATCAAGATAACCAGAAGAAAAAAACCTGACCCAACTATTACATTTAACATTTACATTTAAGTCATTTAGCAGACGCTCTTATCCAGAGTGAAATTGGTGCATTCAACTTAGGATAGCCAGCGGGACAACCACCCTTTTTTTGTTGTTTTTATGTTCTTTTTTTCATTTTTATTTCCTTATTATTATTTAATTTTTTAATGGGGGGGGGGGGGGGGGGGTGACTCCGCTGTCCTGGCGTCGTGGGGGAGCTTGTTCCACCATTGGGGTGCCAGAGCAGCGAATAGCTTTGACTGGGCTGAGCAGGAACTGTGCTTCCGTAGAGGTAGGGGGGCTAGCAGGCCAGAGGTGGATGAACGTAGTGCCCTCGTTTGGGTGTAGGGTCTGATCAGAGCCTGAAGGTAAGGAGGTTCCGTTCCCCTCACAGCTCCGTAGGCAAGCACCATGGTTTTGTAGTAGATGCGAGCTTCAACTGGAAGCCAGTGGACATGAGAGAACTTGGGAAGGTTGAACACCAGACGAGCTGCAGCGTTCTGGATAAGTTGTAGGGGTTTAATGGCACAGGCAGGGAGCCCAGCCAACAGCCAGTTGCAGTAATCCAGACGCGAGATGACAAGTGCCTGGATTAGGACATGTGCCGCTTTCTGTGTAAGGTAGTGTCGTACTCTGCGAATGTTGTAGAGCATGAACCTGCAGGATCAGGTCACCGCTTTGATGTTAGCGGAGAACGACAGGGTGTTGTCCAGGGTCACGCCAAGGTTATTTGCACTCTGGAAGGAGGACACAATGGAGTTGTCAACCGTGATGGCGAGATCATGGAGCGGGCAGTCCTTCCCCGGGAGGAAGAGCAGCTCCGTCTTGCCGAGGTTCAGCTTGAGGTGGTGATCCGACATCCACACTGATATGTCTGCCAGACATGCAGAGATGCGATTCGCCACCTGGTTATCAGAAGGGGGAAAGGAGAAAATTAATTGTGTGTCGTCTGCGTAGCAATGATGGGAGAGACCATGTGAGGATATGACAGAGCCTGTCAGGTAGGACGCAATCCAAGAGTGAGCAGCGCCGGAGATGCCCAACTCGGAGAGGGTGGAGAGGAGGATCTGATGGTTCACAGTATCAAAGGCAGCAGATAGGTCTAGAAGGAGGAGAGAGAGTTAGCTTTAGCAGTGCGGAGAGCCTCCGTGACACATGAGAAGAGCAGTCTCAGTTGAATGACCAGTCTTGAAACCTGACTGGTTTGGATCAAGAAGGTCATTCTGAGAGAGATAGCAGGAGAGTTGGCTAGAGATGGCACGCTCAAGAGTTTTGGAGAGAAAAGAAAGAAGGGATACTGGTCTGTAGTTGTTGACATCGGAGTGATCGAGTGTAGGTTTTTTGAGGAAGGGTGCAACTCTCGCTCTCTTGAAGATGGAAGGGACATAGGCAGCGGTCAAGGATGAGTTGATGAGCGAGGTGAGGTAGGGGAGAAGGTCTCCGGAAATGGTCTGGAGAAGAGAGGAGGGGATAGAATCAAGCGGGCAGGTTGTTGGGCAGCCGGCCTTCACAAGTCGCAAGATTTCATCTGGAGAGAGAGGGGAGAAAAAAGTCACAGCATAGGGTAGGGCAGTGTGAGCAGGACCAGCGATGTCATTTGACTTAATATATGAGGATCGGATGTCGTCAATCTTCTTTTCAAAATGGTTGACGAAGTCATCCACAGAGAGGGAGAAGGGAGGAGGATTCAGCAGGGAGGAGAAGGTGGCAAAGAGCTTCCTAGGGTTAGAGGCAGAGGCTTGAAATTTAGAGTGGTAGAAAGTGGCTTTAGCAGCAGAAACAGAGGAATAAAATGCAGAGAGGAGGGAGTGAAAAGATGACAGGTCCGCAGGGAGTCTAGTTTTCCTCCATTTCCGCTCGGCTGCCCAGAGCCCTGTTCTGTGAGCTCGCAATGAGTTGTCAAGCCATGGAGCAGGAGGGGAGGATCGAGCCGGCCGGGAGGATAGGGGACATAGAGAGTCAAAAGATGCAGAAAGGGAAGAGAGGAGGGTTGGGGAGGCAGAATCAGGAGATCGGAGGGAGAAGGATTTAGCAGAGGGAAGAGATGATAGGATGGAAGAGGAGAGAGTAGTGGGAGAGAGAGAGCGAAGGTTGCGACGGCACATTACCATCTGAGTAGGGGCAGAGTGAGTAGTGTTGGAGGAGAGCGAGAGAGAAAAGGATACAAAGTAGTGGTCGGAGACTTGGAGGGGAGTTGCAGTGAGATTAGTAGAAGAACAGCATCTAGTAAAGATGAGGTCAAGCGTATTGCCTGCCTTGTGAGTAGGGGGGGACGGTGAGAGGGTGAGGTCAAAAGAGGAAAGGAGTGGAAAGAAGGAGGCAGAGAGAAATGAGTCAAAGGCAGACGTAGGAAGGATAAAGTCACCCAGAACTGTGAGGGGTGAGCCATCCTCAGGAAAGGAACTTGTCAAGCTCATTGATGAACTCTCCAAGGGAACATGGAGGGCGATAAATGATAAGGATGTTAAGCTTGAATGGGCTAGTGACTGTGACAGCATGGAATTCAAATGAGGAGATAGACAGATGGGTCAGGGGGAAAAGAGAGAATGTACACTTGGGAGAGATGAGGATTCCTGTGCCACCGCCACGCTGACCAGATGCTCTTGGGGTATGTGAGAACACATGATCAGACGAGGAAAGAGCAGTAGGAGTAGCAGTGTTTTCTGTGGTAATCCATGTTTCCGTCAGCGCCAAGAAGTCGAGGGACTGGAGGGTAGCATAGGCTGAGATGAACTCTGCCTTGTTGGCCGCAGAACGGCAGTTCCAGAGGCTGCCGGACCTGAAACTCCACGTGGGTCGTGCGCGCAGGGACCACCAGAATAGAGTGGCAGCAGCCACGCGGTGTGAAGCGTTTGTATGGCCTGTGCAGAGAGGAGAGAACAGGGATAGACAGACACATAGTTGACAGGCTACAGAAAAGGCTACAATAATGCAAAAGAGATCGGAATAAAATTAACTAAACATCTGGGGAAGCGAGAGAGCGGGGCCTCCCTCACTTACCTTTCACTGAAACACTCAAATATAACTCTCCCAACTTCCACTTTAGCAATGATAATTGTTGTAAACTACAGTGGTTCAATGTTTTCTAGGAATATACTCTAACTTAGTTTATTCAGCTAGCTAACTTGGTACAGTATTCTTCTGTGAAAACCGCCCAGGGCACCGTATCCTATGACGCCATAGCTAACTAGCATGCTAGCATCCAATAACACACGGTTTAGCACCAATACTTTGTTACAACAAACTACCAATAGTGTGTTAACACACTAAACAGATCATTCGTGTCCGTGTCTAGTTCCTTTCATAACGCAGAAATAATTCAATGTTGGCTAGCTAGCACAAAGTCAGTCATGCTAGCTACACAAGTGAACTACACATCTCGAATGTTCAGAAAGTGAAGCTTTACGTTGCATAATTCTCATTGATGATATTGTATTTAGTTGCTACAGTACTGCTAGCTGGTAGTGTTGGCTTGCTAGCAATGGCTGCGGTGTTGACTTTGTTTGAAAAACGGCGTCGCTGCGAACGAATGTAGCTGGCTAGCTAACCTCGATAGTTTCTCTATACTACACCTTTATCTTTGATACAAAGACAACTATGTAGCTAGCTAACATTACACTAATCAAATCGTTCCATTGTAATGTAATGTGTGTCATATTACCTGCGGAGCGAAGTACAGCATGACTACTCACTCCAACTCACTCACTCTATTCTCCTCCTTTCGCAGATTCTGCCATTACTCTCCTGAAGTTGCCGGTAATAGACTACACAAGGAGTCTGCAACCTTTTCATGAAACAGTTTCATTTAATTTATAGTAACGTTTTCATATCTCAAAATCATTGTCATGTGGATAATCAAAATTCTATCTAAATGAAAATGATACAAACAAAAAAAGTAACTTCTATTGCCAACTATGTAAAAATAGCCTACATTAAGCCAATAAATAAAAACATTGCAGCCTGCAGGTAGAAAATATCCTGATAAAAATAAATATCCTATGAATCACATTAGCTACACATGGCCTGTCTGCAACGAACTTGAAACATTGTATCAACTATTAACTTGGGTCCGGCCCGAAACTTGCGCTTGCAACATTGTAAAAAATATTATGGGCCCTCAGTTTCCTGTAGCAATGAGCTTGCGATTTTCCCTTTCACGCTGAGTGGTTATCGAAAGGGAGAGAGCTGGAAAGATTTTTCAAATACATTGGGGAACTATTGTAATTCTCAATGGATGTAAAAACAGACTTCGTTTGCTTGCTGTTTGAGGTGAAGAAAACATTACTATGAGAAGCTCCACAGGTCATTAGTGGTGGTCCGTTAAGCCAATCAGAAATACAATCAGATCCCCAAATGGACACATTTATATGCCTACATTTGCGCGCAGGCCATGTAGTCTATACAGTGAGGGAAAAAAGTATTTGATCCCCTGCTGATTTGGTACGTTTGCCCACTGACAAAGAAATGATCAGTCTATAATTTTAATGGTAGGTTTATTTGAACAGTGAGAGACAGAATAACAAAAAATATATATATAAATTGATTTGCATTTTAATGAGGGAAATAAGTATTTGACCCCACCTCAATCAGAAAGATTTCTGGCTCCCAGGTGTCTTTTATACAGGTAATGAGCTGAGATTTGGAGCACACTCTTAAAGGGAGTGCTCCTAATCTCAGCTTGTTACCTGTATAAAAGACACCTGTCCACAGAAGCAATCAATCAATCAGATTCCAAACTCTCCACCATGGCCAAGACCAAAGAGCTCTCCAAGGATGTCAGGACCAAGATTGTAGACCTACACAAGGCTGGAATGGGCTACAAGACCATCGCCAAGCAGCTTGGTGAGAAGGTGACAACAGTTGGTGCGATTATTCGCAAATGGAAGAAACACAAAATAATTGTCAATCACACTTGGCCTGGGGCTCCATGCAAGATCTCACCTCGTGGAGTTGCAATGATCATGAGAACGGTGAGGAATCTGCCCAGAACTACATGGGAGGATCTTGTCAATGATCTTAAGGCAGCTGGGACCATAGTCACCAAGAAAACAATTGGTAACACACTACGTCGTGAAGGGCTGAAATCCTGCAGCGCCCGCAAGGTCCCCCTGCTCAAGAAAGCACATATACAGGCCCGTCTGAAGTTTGCCAATGAACATCTGAATGATTCAGAGGAGAACTGGGTGAAAGTGTTGTGGTCAGATGAGACCAAAATCGAGCTCTTTGGCATCAACTCAACTCGCCGTGTTTGGAGGAGGAGGAATGCTGCCTATGACCCCAAGAACATCATCCCCACCATCGAACATGGAGGTGGAAACATTATGCTTTGGGGGTGTTTTTCTGCTAAGGGGACAGGACAACTTCACCGCATCAAAGGGACGATGGACGGGGCTATGTACCGTCAAATCTTGGGTGAGAACCTCCTTCCCTCAGCCAGGGCATTGAAAATGGGTCGTGGATGGGTATTCCAGCATGACAATGACCCAAAACACACGGCCAAGGCAACAAAGGAGTGGCTCAAGAAGAAGCACATTAAGGTCCTGGAGTGGCCTAGCCAGTCAGCCTCGAAACCGTAATGACTTGGAGAAGATCTGCAAAGAGGAGTGGGACAAAATCCCTCCTGAGATGTGTGCAAACCTGGTGGCAAACTACAAGAAACGTCTGACCTCTGTGATTGCCAACAAGGTTTTTGCCACCAAGTACTAAGTCATGTTTTGCAGAGGGGTCAAATACTTATTTCCCTCATTAAAATGCAAATCAATTTATAACATTTTTGACATGCGTTTTTCTGCATTTTTTTGTTGTTATTCTGTCTCTCACTGTTCAAATAAACCTACCATTAAAATTATAGACTGATCATTTCTTTGTTAGTGGGCAAACATACAAAATCAGCAGGGGATCAAATACTTATATATATATATATATATATATATATATATATATATATATATATATATATATATATATATATATATATATATATATATATATATATTATTTTACCATAACCAAAGTAACAAACATTGTAGATTAGAAATTATAGGAATTAACAGTAAATGTAGCCTACTACTGGTGATATAAGTAATGGGGAATTGATATGCACTAACAATCAAACAATTCACACAATGAAGTTGTGAAACAATGAATGTGCACAAATTGGCGGGAGAGAGCGCATTCTGGAGAGAACTTCATCTGGGCGCATGGTCAATCCGATGTCTGCATTGGCGATGCAGCATTTATGGTGATATGGCCTCAGCAGAAGTCAGGGCATTCATACTTCTGGCACTTAAAAGAGCACAGCAGAGCTGTTGTCAAGGAAGTGAGTTTGTGTTTATACAGGATGTCAACAAATCATTTCAATGCAGAGCTATACAGAGCCCTTCTCATTGTTCCAACATTTGAGAGGCGCGTGGCGATGCGGTACAGAGCTGGATTTGGCTTTTAGTCCGCAATAGCGTCACACACTCCATATGGAGCCTCCTACCACATTTTCTGATCAAGCACAAATTGGTTTTTAGTCTAGGCCTCCACAATGGATTAGTTCACTGAGATGGGCGCAAATATATATTATTTATATATATGTGTGTTACTGCTCGACTAAAACAATCTCGGTCGACCAACAGCCTAACGACCAAAAAATAGACCAGTCGACTAATTGAGGTCAGCCCTAAGGCCTACATTACCTTTAATCAATGTTAGTAGGAAGAGTAGAGTACTTAAATGTCCTCTCTCCTACACGTTATTATACCCTGTCATGTTGGATGGTCATTTCCAGTATATGTGCCAGTCTGTGTGTGAAAGAAAATGTTGATTTGCTGTTGAAAACACACCCACTCTTGCTCAAGGGTAATTATTACACAACAGTCGGAAATAGTTTTTGTGAGGGCACCTAGGGGTAGTAACTAAACATGCCATTTCATTCAGCAATAGCTTACTTTGTATCACTGCCAAATGATATAGTCTGTACAGAGAAACTGAGTCTATCTGAAGAGACTGATTCCGTTGGCTGTGATTTTAAAGATCTGCATTGTCATTGTTTCTCTTCCAGGGCAGAGAAGGTGGCCATGGGGTTAGCACCTCACTCTCTCCTGGCCCTGACTGGCCAGTTGCCCTGGCCGCTGCTCCTGGCTCTGCTCGCTCCATGGAATGTCCTCCGAGCTGAAGAGCTGAAGCCCACTAGATGGCCCCTGTTCTCCCAGAAGCCTTTGCTCCTCGCCTGGAATGCCCCGACGGAGGACTGTGGCCCCCGGCACGATGTGCATTTCCTGCTGGAGCAGTTCCAAATCGTAGCGTCGCCCAACGAGGGCTTCGTCAGACAGAACCTCACCATCTTCTATAAGGACCGGTTAGGGCTGTACCCGTATTACAAGCGTGACCGCACCGCGGTGAACGGTGGGATCCCTCAGGCTGCCAGCCTCACGCAGCACCACGAGAAGATGCCCGAAGGTGTGCACAAATACATACGTGAACCAAACGCCAAAGGCCTCGCCGTCATCGACTGGGAGGAGTGGCGTCCGCTGTGGATTCGCAACTGGGACGTCAAGGACGTGTACCGGGACCAATCCCGGCAACTAGTGGCCAAGAAAAACCCGGACTGGACCCCGGAGCGCGTGGGGAAAGTGGCTCAGCAGGAGTTTGAGCTGTCGGCCCGGAAGTTCATGCTGGAGACCCTGAGGCTGGCCAAGAGCCTGCGGCCCAACCAGCTGTGGGGGTTCTACCTGTTCCCAGACTGCTACAACCATGACTACCGGAGTGGCCTGGAGAACTACACAGGTCGCTGCCCTGATGTGGAGGTGGCCCGTAATGACCAGCTCACCTGGCTGTGGACTGAGAGCACGGCTCTGTTCCCTTCCGTCTACATGGGCACGGTCCTGCGCTCCACCACATTCGGGCGGCAGTTTGTCCGGAACCGGGTGAAGGAGGGGATGCGGCTGGCTTCGGCGGGCGACGGGCTGGCACGGCCCGTCTTCGTCTACACCCGGCCTACGTATGCCAACGAGCTGACTCCGCTGACTGAGGTGAGGGCCGACGTTGTCTAGGTCTAATTCTAATTCTGTCCCTATATATATTAGTCTACTCATCACGACCATAACTTGTGCTGTGCAGAGACCTGATATCACTGTTGTTGTTATTCCAGTAAGAAGTCAGCCAGGCACACGGTAGCTTTGAAATTCTCAGCTGACTGTTACTATAGCTGCTTTTCTCAGTTTAGTGAGTGTGTGTGACTGCATGGCTGCGTTTACACAGGCAGCCAAATTCTGATCTTTTTTTCACTAATTGGTCTTTTGACCAATCAGGTCAGCTCTGAAAAAGATTGGATGTGGAAAGATCTGATGTGATTGGTCAAAAGACCAATTAGTGAAAAAAAAATCAGAATTGGGCTGCCTGTGTAGATGCAGCCAATCACGTTTCAACAAGAGCATCAGTATGCAGTCTGTCTGAGTGATATCGATAATCACAGACAGGTTCCTTCTGGTCTTGCAACGCAGGTGTTACTCTTGACAGAGCCTAAAAATATAACGATCCATCATCAAAATGCTCTTGTTTTAAATAGGGTTGATGAGAGGAGCCTCCCTGTGAGATGTCACGAGCATATACAGTGTTAAAGGCTTTATACCCTGATGAAGACAGCTTGGCTGTGGAAACGTTGGTTATAAAATTATTGCATCTGAGCTCCTAGAGTGAGGCTCTCCTTTTCTTTTTTTAAAGCCCAGGCTTACATAATATGTCAGGGCTAAATATAGAACACACACATGCGCACACTCATGACCAAGCGTGGCATGTCCAGCAACAGAGTCGCCTGTGTTTCCCCAGAAACCTAAATATGTCTTTCTGCGGCTTCTACACCAAAATATCATTACCCATCGCCAACTTTCCAATAACACACACATGCAGTAAGCGTATGCGCATGCACATTGACCACAAAATACTGTATTTCAAGCAACTGATTCTTACCCAAACTAGAGTCACAAATGAATTGATAGGCTTCTAGGCTGTTATAGTCATTAGCTGTTATACTGTACATGTAAACAGAACTGAAAAATGACTAGTAGCAGGAATATACACTGAGTGTACAAAATATTAGGAACACCTACCTAATATTGAGTTGCACCCCCTTTTGTCCTCAGAACAGCCCCAATTTGTTAGGGTGTGGACTCTACAAGGTGTCGAAAGCGTTCCACAGGGATGCTGGCCCATGTTGACTCCCAATGTTTCCCACAGTTATCAAGTTGGCTGGATGTCCTTTGAGTGGTGGACCATTGTTGATACACACGGGAAACTGTTGAGCGTGAAAAACGCAGAAGCGTTGCAGTTCTTGACACACTCAAACCGGTGCGCCTTGCACCTACTACCATACCTCGTTCAAAGGCACTTAAATCTTTTGTCTTGCCCATTCACTCTCTGAATGGCACACATACACAATCCATGTCTCAATTGTCTCAAGGCTTAAAAATCCTTCTTCAACCTGTCTCCTCCCCTTCATCTACACTGATTTTGAATTGGATTTAACAAGTGACATCGTAGCTTTCACCTGGATTCACCTGGTCAGTCTGTCATGGAAAGAATGTTCTTAATGTTTTGTACACTCAGTGTATTTACTGTATACTTATGGTAATATACTAATGGTAATATATACATGTAAACAGGAGTAATAGTGACCAGTAGCAGGATACATAGATACTAATGGTAATGGCAATCAATAATCAATGAACAGCAGCCTAGTGGTAGTAATACATCTAATCAATAATAATAATATTAATAGCAGCAGCGTAGGTGTGAGGAGGAGCAATAGTTGTTAGCCATTTAACAGTCTTATGGCCTGGGGAGTCTGTTGGTCTGAGAACAGTCAATGTCTCAGGTGGCTGGAGTCTTTGGCAATTTTTCGGGCCTTTTGGGCCACTGTGTGTGTCAGATGATGTTATAGAGGTTGGTACTAGTGTGTCTATCTGACTAGATGAATGAGGTGCTGTCAGGCAGCCGGGGCGTCAGTGTTTACTTTCCCACTGGACCACTCTTCACACAGACACACTGGATGGGAGACGGACAGAGAGAGACGGAATGTGTGTGTAGGAATATTCTGAATGAATGAACGAGACATCATGGTTAGTCTATAGGCCTGTAGACACCATGCTTAATTGCTTCTTTGGAGTGTGTCTGAACTGACGACTCCATTCTATCATTTCCCTATATCTCTCCATATTGAAAGAGTGTGTTGGAGTGAAAGGATGTGTGTGGGAGAGTGACACATCTGGTGTCTGTATGTGTTTAAACCAGGGTTTCTTGAGAATAGATATGATGATGATTCAGAATGTCGTGTCATAATGGGACTGCGTCATGGGGTTGCATCCTAAATGGCACCCTATTCCTTACATAGTGCACTACTATTGACCAGAGCTCTATGGGCCCTGGTCAAAAGTAGTGCACTATGAAGTGAACAGGGTGCCATTTGGGAGGCGGACATGAACCGTAAAGGGCGTGGGTCAGCTCATCTGGTCAGTGTTAAAGAAATGATGAAATGTTCCTGTTCATAGAGGGCGGAGCATGTGTTTGAGATCGATTACATTCAATGTCATAGTAGTCAGCCACTTCAGACTGACTGAACTACAAATCACCTTACGCCATGAATGGCTACTCATTTATGATTTGTAGATCAGTCAGTCTGTGGTCGCTGGCTGCAATGTACTCGATCTCAAACGTGGCCAGTATGTTCATAATGCAGGACTGAATTTGTGTGTGTGTCTGCAGACAGACCTGGTGTCCACCATTGGGGAGAGTGTAGCCCTGGGAGCAGCTGGGGTCATCGTCTGGGGAGACCATACCTACGCCAGCAGCAATGTGAGTGTCCTCCTTCAAGAGCTATTTGATCATGAATAGATTATCTGTAGCCTAGTTTGAGTCATCAGTCTGGTGTTCCCCTCTGTAATATACCTACAGCTGCAGCAATGTGAGTATTCTCCCTGAAAATACCCTATTCCCTACATAGTGACTCAAACTATTTATAATCTATGAATGACCCAATTAGGGTGGTTCCCAAATGACACCCTATACCCTACATAGTGCACTACTTTTGACCACAGCCCTGTAGGGAAATAAGGTGCCATTTGGGACAGACCCCTATTTGATCATTCATAGATTATGCATAATGTTTTGAGTCATCAGTCTGGGGTGTATTCATTAGTCACAGGAACCAAACTGAAGCCAACAGCGAAAACAGAACCAAACTGGGAGGGACCTAACTGTATTTTTCCAATAGAAACATGTTTTTGTTGCAAAACGTTTTCTGTTTGGCGTCAACGATTTCCGTTGCAAAATGTTTTGCAACAGACAAACATTTTGCAACGGAATCTGACTAATGAATACACCCCTGAGGTTCCCCTCTGTAACAACTATTTCCTGTCTGTCTATCCACAATTAAATATTAATGTGTTGGTCCATTCTGAGTCTGCACCTGTGTTTCACTCTCTCCTCCCTCCCTCCCTCAGGCCAGCTGCTCCAGTCTGAATGAGTACCTACGGGGTCCGCTTGGACGGTACCTGCTTAACGTCTCCACGGCAGCAGAACTGTGCAGCCAGAAGCTGTGCACCTCCCATGGCCGCTGCCTCCGCACACTCTCAGACACTGACGCCTACCTGCACCTCAGCCCCCTCACCCACAGCATCAGCATCCAGGGGGGCAGGCTGAAGGTGACCGGTCAGCTAGGTCAGGGGGAGCTGGCTAAGTACAGGCAACACTTCCAGTGCCAGTGCTACAGCGGGTACAAGGGTGTGGGCTGTGCCCAGAGAGAGCTGGGGAAGAGTGCTGCCACACCTGTCTGGAGAGTCTGGTCTGTACTGACCCTGTTGCTCCCTCTAGGGCTTCTCACTCTGCTCCACTGAGGGAGGCGAGCAGGAGCTGACGACGTGCAATATGGGGGAAGAACCACGCCCTGGTCCTGGCCTCTACTGGGGCTCAGAGGGATTCCTGGTCAGGGATGGGCTCTAGCTGGTCTGTGGGACTGATCCATATGGAGAAGAGGATATGGGGGTGCCATCTGTCAACAGGATGAAGGAGGGGACTGAAGATACTCCTCAGTACCCTTCAGTTACCCACGCAAGCTAAAGGGACAGCATTTGAAGTGGGAAAACAATAGGCCTTCTATTTTGACTTGATGTTTTTATTGTGAGTGCTGTGTGGTGAGGTAGAAATGAAGGTCTATACTGAACTGATCTAGCCCTCCCTTCACCAGAGCTGGAAGACATCTGGAGCTAGCAGCCAGAACTACAACTAAGATGTCTGTAATGTGTATGAATGCTGACCTCAGCTGTATATTGAGTGTGTGTGTCTGTGTGAACTGTGTTATCAGTTAGAAGTCTAGTAAGGCTACTAGTGAGACTGGAGTTTGTTTGAATGTTCCTCTCTTTCGCCTAATGTGGAACCGAGGGGAATTGTTAAACCTCAACAACAGAACCTAACGCACCACACTACAACAATGCTACTTTTCTATGAAGAGACTGTGCCACCGTGAAGCTTTTGTCCAAAGAGACCTGCGCTGTGCTTGGATAGTCCAACCTCTTTCGGCTAGATGGCTATACCTTCACTATACCTTCGTAATCTTAAAAAAAAAAAAAAAAACATTTCTTTTTGTAACAGTCTCTTTTTCTACGGTCTTATTTTTTCAACCTGTAATGTTGTGGTGGAAAATAACTGGAATATTTGGAACTGACTCTCGAATATTCATTCAAATATTCATGTGCTTCAGTGAGGCTTAGCATTGTGGCAAGGAACTCATTTAATCTACATAGCTGCCTTTCTGTGTCACTCACGGACTGCTTTTGCAACATTTCATCACCTCAATCACATTAGCAAGAAAGACTCGTCTAAGAATTTTCTATAAATATTTTTAGCCCACAACAACATGTTTGTGAACACACCACATCTGCACAGATGACAGTATGTCAGTGTGAGGCCTAACATGTCTGTGATCATCCTTATTCTGTTGCCTCTAGCATCTACTTTGTAGATGTTATTTGAGTGTCTGTGAGGATTGCAAAGCAAAACTGAAAGCTTTTGCTCATTTTGTCATTTGTTTCTACTCTATTCTTCCTTCTGTTCCCTGAAACCAAAATTCCTTAGAAAATGGCTCTGGCCTCGTCCGTGGTTGTGTTTAGAAGGAATACAGCTTATGTCAATTTTACTTTTTGTAGCAGGTTTAAGAGAACTTACACAGCAGGTTAGGAGAATTAGGTGGGTTAGGGTTATCTGAAATGCACAAAATTTACTTTTGACATCAATTTCACAAGCTGTATCCCATCTAGACATGACCTGCATGCTTTTTCAGGGGACCACAGTCAGACCTCCAGGGGCCTCTGTGTGGGTCCTAGTGTCATTTTCACTGCTCTTATTTATGTCCCAAACAAGCTTCTCATTTACTTTGTTACATGTGCATTGGATGTCATTGTAATTAGTAGTTATTTTTATTACATTACTTGAAATATAAAAAGGCTCTCAATGAATTTGAATCTTGGATTTATGCTGTTCTGTCGTTATTTACATCACACGGTGGGTCAGAGTTCACAATCACTTGCCACGTGTTGCATGGTGAGCTGTTGCAAATGTTTAAAAAGCATTTTCCCCCCCCATTAATGATCAGTATAGAGAAGCTAAATTGAGTTTTTGTAGGATTTTACCATGTCATCATAAAAACAACTACAACATTGTGTCTAATGTTATCACGTGAGGGCCTTTGCAACTTGGTAGCTGTTCCTTGCTCTCCTGAGTCACCTACCCCTCTGTGCCTTTTGGCTTTTTTTCTCCCTCCAATTTTTTCCAAAAGCAATATTATTGGGCTGAGAGTACAGAGAAAGCCTTGTTTTATAACTAAAACCAGACTGAGCCTCTGTTTCTTTAGGGACCCCCCCAATCTTCCAGTTCCGACCCCCCCCCCCCCCCCCAGGAGGAAGGGCACTGCTGTTCACTCATTCAACAGCATCCTAATGTTTTGGCATGTGTAATACCATTGTGTGTACAATTGGAATATTAAAGGGAATGTGTGGACAAGATGTGAATTCCATGAATCAATAGATTATACACTGAACAAAAATATAAACGCAACGTGTTGGTCCTATGTTTCATGAGCTCTAAATAAAAAATCCCCGAAATGTTCCATACGCACAAAAAGCTTGTTTGTCACAAATGTGTTTACATCCCTGTTAGTGAGCGTTTCTTCTTTGCCAAGATAATCCATCCAGCTGACAGGTGTGGCATATCAAGAAGCTGATTAGACAGCATGATCATTACACAGGTGCACCTTGTGCTGGGGACAATAAAAGGCCACTTTAAAATGTGTAGTTTTGTCACACAACACAATGCCACAGATGTTAAGTGGGTGGGCCTATGCCCTCCCAGACCCACCCATGGGAAATCCATAGATTAGGGCCTAATTTATTTATTTCAATTGATTGATTTCCTTTTATGAACAGTAACTCAGTAAAATCTTTGAAAATGTTGCATTTATATTTTTGTTCAGTATATGAACACTTGCAAGACTGCTATTACTGTTTTTTAAATCAAACAAAAAACAAACATATGTCATTGTGGCAACATATTGTAATTAAAGCCATATAAAATCTTATGGCATTTCACAGGATCTTAATTCCCAGAATATCAAATGTGTTTATTCATAGGAAAATATGAATTCTTACTTTTTGTGGCCGTTTTCAGTGCCCTTCTTGTACCAGTTTTTTAAGAGGGGAAAAACAAAGATATTGTGACATGCCAGATGTGTGGATGGTGAGGGATGAACACAATACCATCCTAGTCTAATCTTTCCTTAATATACACATCTGGGCCACAACGATGCTCTGTAATCTCTACCATGTGGACACTTTGGAACAAAAAGGATAGTGATTTCTCTTTATTACACCATCTTTTTGTGTGTGTTATCGACATGTGTTTCATTGTTCACTTCCAAAGTAATACAAAAGAGTAAGTACTGCAAAGTATGCATGCAAGCTTCCTAACTGCTACAATAACAATACCAGTATGTTGAAGGATATTTGGAGATATACCCCCCCCTTCATAAGACCTATACATATTATTTTTTAATTATTCAGTGGGCATTTGATACAGGAAACAAGATAACAAAATAAATATTTTCATTTTATAATTTTCATTGTGAAAATGCATGACAATACAAGATACAGCAAGCCATAACTCACTAGAGCTGGCCGATATGGACTAAAATCCATATCACGATAAATTGCCTGAATTGACACAATAACGATAAATCGCACGAGAAGTTTCTAACATTAATGTGCACCACATTTTCTTGAAGGATCATCTAGTACTACTACTACCAGTTTGATGGTTGTAGCCATCAATTGTCCCATTAACAATCACCCATATTAGCACACGTATTTAATTTCAAACGTCACATTTCTCTAGTATAGGCTACTGATCGTAATGAACGATATCAGCAAAATGCCTGCGATAAGCGATCGGTATGGTCAATGTCGATCATTTTCAGTTTATCGTCCCAGCTCTACAGCTCACTATATACAAATACACACCAACAAGTTCTACAAAATGAAATTATGTTTCACTTCTAAATCTGTCAGGTTATCAACCCAAAAGTGGGTTATTTAACAGTTCCATACCAGAATGAATCCATCATTTTATTCCTTTGTCCACACCAGTTTAGTAGACGGTGCCTCTTTAGATAGTAAAGTCCTCTGAAAGTCTTTTTACAAACGTAGCAGGTATGATGTTGCTGCTTGGAATGGCTCTGGATAAGCTTTAGTAGGGCAGATGCTTCAGACCGGCGGAGTTTCCACTTGGAGCGCTCAGAACCTCTGCTCTCCTGCTTGGGCGTTTTGTGGCGGTGAGTGTTCAGATATTCCAACCACTTGTATCTGTGATTTCGCTCATGCTTCTTGAGGTTGTCTGCCCGGTGGAATACTTTGTAACACATTGAGCATGAGAAGGGCCTTTCAGTAGAATGTGTGTGCTGGTGGCGCTTCAGATGATCCGCCCGGCCGAAACTTAGACCACATTCCTCACATTGGAACACCTTGCCAGCCTTAGTGTGAGTGTGATACCTATGTCTCCTGAGAGAGTTACGGTCCTTGAACGTTGTCCCACAAGCTTTACAAAGAAAATGTCTTGATACGATGTGCATTTTACCGAGGTGGGTGTTCAGGTCCTCCTTCCGCCCGAATGTATCCCCACAACAATGACAAAGGTGAGGTTTCTCGTTGGTGTGCAGGCTCTCGTGCCGTCTCAGGTGCTCTCGCCTCTTGAACTTCATACCGCAATTTGAACAAACATGGGGAGTTTTATCCGAATGGATCATTCTGTGTTTTCCCAGATTTTTCACTGTACTAAAGGACTTGCCGCACTGGTGGCATGTATAACCGCCTGGTCCTGGATGAGCAACTTCATGATGCAACATCAGTTCCTCTTCCTGTTCAAACCGCTTCTCACACAGCTGGCAAGCCTGGTTTCTCACCTGATGAGTCTTTTCATGTGTACGCAACTCTCCTGGATCCCTGAATTTAACGCCACAATCAGAACAGACAAAGGAACTTCCAGAATGAGAATAGCTGTGGCGCTTCAGGTGATCCTTTCGGCCAAAGTGTTGGCCACATTCCTCGCAGTGGTACAGCTTGGAGGCTTTCCTACGGTCTTTGCGATCCTTTAAACATTTCGCACAAAAAGTAAATGAAACACGATATATAAAATATTCCCCACAATCCTTGCAAATGAATTGTCTCAATCCATCTTCCTCCGTCTCTCCTACACTGTTTAAGTCTATTTCAGGTTCCTCCTGACTTGTTGACTGATTGTCAACCCTTCGTGTCTGCAAGCCTTTCAAGGTGTCTTTAATGATATTGCCAACCGCTTTTAGGATTTTGCGGTATTGGTCCGGGTGTATGTCCCTGGCATGATTCTCAAACTCCAGTCCACTGGTGAGCTGTAGGACACAGAGTTGACAATAGAAAACATCCCCCTCTTGGCTCACCCTACCTGCCTCTATGAAAGTCTTTACATGCTTACGCAGGTGGAAGCACTTATGCTTTTGGAAATTATCTGCCTTTTCAAAATGGCGGTCACATTCACAGCACGTTAAAGCGTTTGTGTTTTTATGAGAGTTATTTTTCGGATGATAAATGTTCTGGTGCTTGGTGCGAGTTGTTTGCTTGTTGAATGCTCTACCACAAACCGGACATCTAATCTTTTCTTTGACTTCTGGTCCGTGCTTCTGTTTAGGAGGCACTCCTTCACTTTTGCCCTGTGCCCAAGCATGTCTTTTCTGGTGTTTTTGGTAAGATTTGAAAAACTTAAAAACCTTCCCACAGTCCAGACAAGGAAATGGAGGAGAACGTTTAGTGTCAGGTGTTTGCTGCTCTGCAGAAGATATTAAAATACATGCATCCTGATCATTCTGATCCTTAGTATCTTCGCTGTTCTTCCTGTTTTTCTTGTTGGCCCTTACATGAGTTTCTGTTGCATCTTTCCTATTGCCTTCAAGACGTATAATAATCTTGGAAGTTGAACGTTTCCTCTGTTTTTTTCTGCTTTTTTTGGTTATCGTGATCCTGTGAGTCTTCTCGTGCTTCATGAAAGAAGTTACGTATTTGAACTCCTTACCACAGTGCTTGCAGGTGTGAAGGCCTTTCATTTTCTTATTGACACTTAGGCCTGCTGCTTTGATTGACTTTCCATTTCTTCTTGCTTTCGGTCTTGGTACAACGTGAGTGTCCAGGTGCTTTGTAAATGAAGTTAGGTATTTAAACTCCTTCCCACAAGTCTTGCAGGTGTACAGGGCTTTGATATGAGTTTCCTCATGTTTTCGGAATGAAGTTAGATATTTGAACACCTTCCCACAAGTCATGCAGGTGTGCAGTGGGGAGACACCTTCTGTTTCCATTGACTTCGGTCTTCCTCTCTCACTTGCTACATCACATATTGAATGAGATCTTATCAAGTGCTGCTCCAGCTCTGGTTCGCTAGTGAAGGAGGCTTCGCAGGCATCACAGGGAAAGAACTGGAGTTCCACATTTGCAAAACCTTTACAAAAGACAAAGGCAACAAGGACAACGTTTAAATGCTTTTGACTTTGCATGTATTTCTATAACAGTTAATAACCCAGTTAATCGCAAGTTAGCCTAACCCACAACCCAATACCCTTGTTGTCTTCTCTTACCATGCCCATCATCATCCTCATGAAAGTCAGCATCCATCTCCATGTCCTGGCTGCCATGGATACTTTCAGGTAGGTTGCTGTCCTTTACCTCGAGAACAAGCAAGTCTGGAGAGACGTCTGAGATCTCCAAGGTCATGATCTCGCCATTGGCATATCCAGATAGTGAGCTAGGAGGGTCCTCCCTCTCCAAATCAATGGACTCCATGGTATTGTCTTATCCTGAGCGCACACACACACAAAATAATTATACAAACAACTATCTCTCTAAAGATGTTAGATAAAGCATAATGCAAGTGTTCGGGGGATCTCAAATTGCCTGGCTATCCGGACTCCTTGCTCCAGCCAAACGCTACGCCACGCCCCCGCCTCGATAACACCTGCAGCGTCATTGCACAAAATGATACGCAGAATCATCTGGATATGTGTGCAACAAAAGTTAAACATTCATAATCTACTACTGTTCTGTAAAGCCGTCTACGCATACAATTTCAAGCATACTTTTGATCAATCCAACGTATGCACCATAAAGCAACTGCCTCTGCAATGCAACGTTCCATTGGAAATGAATGTACTTCTGGCGTATCAAAACGCAATGAAGCTGAACGCACAGCATCATACCAACAGCGTTATTTTGTTTTGATACGTTGGTGCATATGTTGTATTTATTGCGTAAACGGCTTGACAGAAATGGTAGCAGAAGGTGAATGTTGAACTTTTGTTGACACACATTCAGATGATGCTGCATACCATTTTGCACAATGACAGTGTGACGCTGCGATGCGATCACACCGACAGTGTTTTGTGCAAAATGGTACGCAGCATCATCTGGATATGTGTGCAAGAAGTTCCAACATTCACCTTCTACTACCATTTCTGTCAAGCCGTCTAGGCATACAATTTGATGCATATGTTCGATAAATCCAACGAATGCACCACACAGAACGCACTGCAATTGCCTATGCAACGCAATGCTGCAAGGCAAACGCAGCGTTCCATTGGAAATGAATGTACTTGTGATATACCAAAACGCAAAAGCACTGTCGGTGTGATCGAGGCGTGGTGTAGCTAGCTAGCGAACGACAGAGCAGCAGAATAATTGAGTGTGTGTTGTCAGGCTAGATCTCAAATGCTATCATGGCCAAACAAACTCAATTGTTTGGTTTGACTTAACTTAAATGTTATTTTGATTGTTAGCTAACTAGCTGTGGCTAAAGTTAGCGGATGTTCGCGTTAAAAAAACGAACCATTGATTCAGTTTTCACCCCAACTAGACTACTTTCAGGGTGAGTAACCATCTACTAAAATACCAAACTTCGGCAGAGAGCCAGAGCGCACGATCGCTAATAAATTCATTAATTGACCTGATACAAACCTAAAACAACATCGAGTCACTCTGTTCTCTTTCTGCAGTGGCTACCCCGCCATGTTGTTGTGCAGCCCACAAATGTGTTCGAATAGAAACAGTGTAATTGCTAGATTTGATCGATATAAAATAACGTTATCATTACTACATCTTGTAGATGTCATTATTAATAATTAGCTAATTATTTGATAACTGTTACTCAGTTACATTAATTTGGTATAGTTTTTTTTTTTACAAGTGCGTTAATTGACTTGGAACGAAAACAACGCAGAATAATAGTTCCTTTTCGGAATTATTTATGTGAAACACACTTTATACATTTGCTTCTGCAAACAGCAGGGTCAGTGCCATTTAAAACGTAAACTTCAATGGGCTAGGGACGTCCCATGGATTTAGTCAAACTAAATGCATGCTCTTCAATCGAACGCTGCAAAATAATCACTACTCTCGGCGGGTCTGACTTAGAATATGTGGACAACTACAAATACCTAGGTGTCTGGTTAGACCGTAAACTCTCCTTCCAGACTCACATTAAGCATCTCCAATCCAAAGTTAAATCTAGAATCGGCTTCCTATTTCGCAACAAAGCCTCCTTCACTCATGCTGCCAAACATCCCCTCGTAAAACTGACTATCCTACCGATCCTTGACTTCGGCGATGTCATTTACAAAATAGCCTCCAACACTCTACTCAGCAAATTGGATGTAGTCTATCACAGTGCCATCCGTTTTGTCACCAAAGCCCCATATACTACCCACCATTGTGACCTGTACGCACTTGTTGGCTGGCCCTCACTACACATTCGTCGCCAAACCCACTGGCTCCAGGTCATCTATAAATCTCTGCTAGGCAAATCCCCGCCTTATTTTAGCTCATTGGTCACCATAGCAACACCCACCTGTTGTCTGCGCTCCAGCAGGTATATCTCACTGGTCATCCCCAAAGCCAACACCTCCTTTGGCCGCCATTCCTTCCAGTTCTCTGCTGCCAATGACTGGAACGAACTGCAAAAATCTCTGAAGCTGGAGACTCTTATCTCCCTCACTAACTTTAAGCATCAGTTGTCAGCGCAGCTTACCGTTCACTGCACCTGTACACAGCCCATCTGTAATTAGCCCACCCAACCACCTCATCCCCATATTGTTATTTATTTTGCTCATTTGCACCCCAGTATCTCTATTTGCACATCATCTTTTGCACATCTATCACTCCAGTGTTAATACTGTTAAGTTGCGTCAATTCAAATCTGGTATAGGAACAAAAAGAGGTCAATACACGTCTTCTAAAATAGACTAGTAATTTAATTAATGCAAACACTTGAATGGTAAATATGATGTTCGTATATACGGGCCCACTGAAAAACCACGCAGGGCAGTCAGAGAACTGAGCTTTTGTTATAAGTTCTTCTTTAAATACTCTGACAGAGATAGTTCCCGCTCCCTGCTGGGCCTGTCAGAGTAGAGACTGGGTGTGGTTTAAACTTACCCAACCTATCGATGGCGCACAGGCTGGTCCCAGCCCCTTGGCGCTTCACTGTTGCCGGGCATTAGTTGTTATCTTTACAACTTGTCTCGAGTCAGCAACCTCAGACATAGTTTGTTCTTCTTTGTAGCAGAACACATGTCCTTGAGCGGTTTAACAAAGAGGCAGTGTGTGTGTGAATCACAAGTCTGTCTCAGCCTACCCTCTAACGGTTCCTCACATTAATCACAGCTTGTTATGTTAAACAATCTATATAAGTACAGCACAAACCTATTATGTTTTAATCATTCATGTATTCTTTCTAAGCTAGGCATCACATCTAGTTATAAGAAAATAGATCCCAACAATACTAAATTGTAATTATTTTGCACTATGGCCTATTTATTGCCTTACCTCCATAACTTACTACATTCGCACACACTGTGTATAGATTTTCTATTGTGTTTTTGACTGTACGTTTTGTTTATCCCATATGTAACTCTGTGTTGTTGTTGTTTTTATCGCACTGCTTTGCTTTATCTTGGCCAGGTCGCAGTTGTAAATGAGAACTTGTTCTCAACTGGCTTACCTGGTTAAATAAAGGGGAAAAAAAGGATCCCAAATAGCGCAGACCCAAACAGCAGAGGACTTCATCAGAGATCTGTATATCCCACGGGGGGGCAGTATGAAAATAAAAAAGAATAATGTATGCACTAACTGTAAGTCGCTCTGGATAAGAGCGTCTGCTAAATGACGTAAATGTAAATGTAAATGATTACGAGATGCTCATGTCTCCACCCTAACAATGGGAGTCGTTGTCCCAAAGGCGGGAAGCAGGGGACAAGTTTAGGGAAACACATTTGGCTTATTTTGATCCGATTTTGCCGACATTGAAACCTCTGGCTTCGCCTCTTCCTCTCTGACTTCAGTACGCAACCATTCGCAACTGTCATGGGCTAATAACAACTGCGATTACCCAACTATTCATGAGGTACAGTATATTTTCATATACTTGTATGTTAGTTATGACATTTGTGTCACCGGACAAATAACATTTGTCGTGATAATCTGATTAAGGTTTATAGTATGCCCACTAGCTAGCTAACGTTAGGTAGTAGCTAGATAATACATGTCCATAACAGAAATGTAACATTTCCTTTGCTATTGGCTAATTGTTCTCTGAGGTTGCTGATGGACAAATCTGAAGAAATTAATAAAATCGGCTAATGGCAAAGAGTTTGTCTACAATGTGAGTTTTTGATATTGTACTATATTTAGTTTAATTTGGACGCATGGGGTTACTGTTTTTTTATTATTTTATTTTATTACACATTTCATGAATCAAATGATCAGAATGTAATACTTGTTTGGTATATACTATATATACAGTACCAGTCAACATTTTTGACACACCTACTCATTCCAGGGTTTTTCTTTATTTTTACTATTTTCTACATTGTAGAATAATAGTGAAGACATGAAAACTATGAAAGAACACATATGGAATCATGTATTAACCAAAGAAGTGTTAAACAAATCAAAATATATTTTATATTTGAGATTCTTCAAAGTAGCCACCCTTTGCCTTGATGACAGCTTTGCACACTCTTGGCATTCTCTCAACCAGCTTCATGAGGAATGCTTTTCCAACAGTCTTGGAGGAGTTATCACATATGCTGAGCACTTGTTGGCTGCTTTTCCTTCACTCTGCAATTGGGTTGAGGTGGGGTGATTGTGGAGGCCAGCTCATCTGATGCTGCACTCCATCACTCTCCTTCTTGGTCAAATAGCCCTTACACAGCCTGGAGGTGTGTTGGGTCATTGTCCTGTTGAAAAACAAAAGATAGTCCCACTAAGCGCAAACCAGATGGGATGGTGTATCGCTGCAGAATGCTGTGGTAGCCATGCTGGCTAAGTGTGCCTTGAATTCTAAATAAATCACAGACAGTGTCACCAGCAAAGCACCCCCACACCATCACACCTCCTCCTCCATGCTTCACTGTGGGAACCACACATGTGGAGATCATCCGTTCACCTACTCTGCGTCTCACAAAGACATGGCAGTTGGAACCAAAAATCTCAAATTTGGACTCATCAGACCAAAGGACAGATTTCCACCGGTCTAATGTCCATTGCTCATGTTTCTTGGCCCAAGCAAGTCTCTTCTTCTTATTGGTGTCCTTTAGTAGTGGTTTCTTTGCAGCAATTCGACCTTGAAGGCCTGATTCACGCAGTCTCCTCTGAACAGTTGATGTTGAGATGTGTCTGTTACTTGAACTCTGTGAAACATTTATTTGGGCTACAATTTCTGAGGCTGGTAAATCTAATGAACGTATCCTCTGCAGGAGAGGTAACTCTGGGTCTTCCTTTCCTGTGGCGGTCTTCATGAGAGCCAGTTTCATCATAGCGCTTGATGGTTTTTGCGACTGCACTTGAAGAAACTTTAAAAGTTCCTGACATTTTCCGGATTAACTGATCTTCAAGTCTTAAAGTAATAACTGTCGTTTCTCTTTGCTTATTTGAGCTGTTCTTGCCATAATATGGACTTGGTCTTTTACCAAATATGGCTATCTTCTGTATACCACTCCTACCTTGTCACAATACAACTGATTGGCTCAAACGCATTAAGAAGGAAATAAATTCCACAAATTAACTTTTAAGAAGGCACACCTGTTAATTGAAATGCAATGAGTAGGTGTGTCCAAACTTTTGACTGGTACTGTATATACAATATCTGAAGTAATCCACACAGTCTCTCACACACACTGAAAGAAAGCTCTACGTATTTTACTGGGTTGTGACCCACTGACACCCCCCACGGTTAGAGGGGAATAAAGCAGCCCAAGAGTTAACACACACAGGAACTTTATTTAAACACACTGAGGAAGATGAACATGGGGATGGTTCTGTAATGAACGAGCGGGCCCTGATCGACCATTTCCGGTGCCATCTGCGGGAGGGCGTCCAACGGGAGCTAGCCTGCCGAGACACCATGTTGTCCTTCAAAAACTGGTGGACATGGCCATTCGTTTGGACAACCTGCTGGCAGCCAGAGGAAGTCCTGGTAGGGATCTACCCGTTTCCACCCCGGACGAATCGGATCCCGAGCCGATGGAGCTGGGTGGAGCCGCCGGCCGAGAGAGCGGAGGAGGACAGCGACAGTGCCACTCTGGTGGCACGAATAAACCACACGTCATAGTCAACGTTCTTTTGGGCCGGGAGGCGGCAGGCAGGGCACTCACGCATCACCCCAGGTATCGAACACCCACACTTGTTCAGAGCCCTCTGCTGCACACTGTACCCTACCTATCCACTTTCTCGATCTCATGGTAGTTCCCCAGTGTAAGGCGCTAGTCGATTCAGGCGCAGCTGGGAACTTTATGGACAGGGCATTCGCACGCCATCAAGGCATAACATTGGTTCCCCTATCCATTCCACTCCCCATTAGAGCACTCGTTAGTCGACCAATAGGGTCCGGGTTTCTTACAGAAGTCACAACCATGATCACCAAGGAGACTCATTTTGAGCATGTTATTTTTTCGATTATTGAATCTCCTGCTTTCCCTGTGGTATTAGGTATCCCTTGGCTAGCACTCCACAACCCCACCTTCTCATGGGCGCAGAGGGCTCTCACGGGGTGGTCGCGAGAGTGTCAGGGTAGGTGTCTAGGTGTTTCCATTGGTGCAACCACGGTGGAAAGTCCAGACAGTACCTCTACCGTGCGCATTCCCCCTGAATACCTCGATTTGGCGCAAGCGTTCTCTAAAACGCAGGCGACTAAATTACCACCTCATCAGGCGGGGGATTGCACGATAAACCTCTGGGTAGACGCTGTACCTCCCAGGAGTCATATATACCCCCTGTCACAGGCTGAAACGGTGGCTATGGAAACCTATGTCACGAGTCCCTGCGCCAGGGGTATATACGTCCCTCCACTTCACCCGCCTCCTCGAGTTTCTTCTTTGTGAAGAAGAAGGACGGAGGTCTGCGCCCGTGCATTGATTATCGACCACTGAACAGGGAGATGATAAGATTTAGTTATCCTCTCCCCCTCATTCCTTCATTGATTGAATCAATGCATGGGGCGCGCTTCTTCACCAAATTAGATCTCAGGAGTGCGTACAACCTGGTGCGTATCCGAGAGGGAGATGAGTGGAAGACAGCATTCAGCACAACCACGGGGCATTATGAATACCTGGTGATGATCTATGGTTTGATGAATGCTCCCACAGTTTTCCAGTCCTTTGTGAACGAGGTGTTTTGGGACATGCTTGGTCGCGGTGTAGTGGTCTACATCGATGACATCCTGGTGTATTCCGCTACGCGCGCCGAGCATGTGTCCCTGGTTCGCACGGTGCTGGCCCGACTGTTGGAAAATGACCTTTATGCTAAGGCAGAGAAGTGTATGTTTTTCCAGCAGTCCGTCTCCTTTCTTGGATACCGCATTTCCACCTCAGGTGTGGAGATGGAGGGAGATCGCATTTCAGCCGTGCATAATTGGCCGACTCCAACCACGGTTAAGGAGGTGCAGCGCTTCCTTGGCTTTGCCAACTACTATCGGAGGTTTATCCGGGGCTTTAGCAAGGTTGCAGCTCCCATTACCTCCCTGTTGAAGGGTGGGCCGTCCCGGCTCCGCTGGTCTGCTGAGGCTGACCTGGCCTTCAGCAAACTACGGAGTCTGTTCACCTCAGCCCCAGTACTGGCCCACCCCGATTCATCACTACCGTTCGTAGTGGAGGTGGATGCGTCGAGGTTGGGATAGGAGCTGTCCTGTCTCAACGCTCGGGTACGCCACCCAAGCTCCGCCCCTGTGCCTTCTTCTCGAAGAAGCTCAGCCCGGCAGAGCAGAACTACGACGTTGGTGATCGGGAGCTGTTGGCTGTTGTCCGAGCCTTGACCGTGTGGAGGCATTGGCTCGAAGGGGCGAAACACCCTTTCCTCGTCTGGACGGACCACCGTAACCTGGAGTACATCCAGGCAGCGAGGAGGCTGAATCCTCGCCAGGCCAGGTGGGCCCTATTCTTCACCCAGTTTGATTTTACATTGTCATACATTCCGGGTACGAAGAACGTGAAGGCAGACGCACTGTCCCGGCTGTATGACACAGAGGAGAGGCCCAGAGACAACACCCCCATACTCCCGGCCTTCCGCATTGTGGCGCCGGTAGTATGGGCGATGGACGCGGATATAGAGCAGGCATTACGCACAGATCCATCTCCACCGCAGTGTCCAGCTGGGCTGCGGTACGTGCCTGCTCTTATCCGTGATCGTCTGATCTTCTGGGCACACACGTCACCCTCCTCTGGTCACCCAGGTATCGGCCGTACAGTGCGCTGCTTGAGCGGAAAGTACTGGTGGCCTACCTTGGCTAAGGACGTGAGGGTGTACGTCTCCTCCTGCTCGGTGTGCCCAGAGTAAGGCACCTAGGCACCTCCCAGCGGGTAAGCTACAACCATTACCAGTTCCACAACGACCATGGTCTCATCTTAGTATTGATTTTCTGACTGATCTTCCCCTCTCCCAAGGTAACACCACGATCCTGCCGCCTCCCTCCTCTGCCCGGTCTCCCCACGGCCCTGCAGACTGCGGAGGCCCTGTTTACTCACGTCTTCCGGCACAACGGGGTGCCAGAGGATATAGTGTCCGACCGAGGTCCCCAGTTCACGACCAAGGTTTGGAAGGCGTTCATGGAATGTCTGGGAGTCTCAGCCAGCCTGACCTCTGGGTTCCACATCGAGTCAAATGGGCAGGTGGAACGAGTAAATCAGGATGTGGGGAGGTTCCTGTGGTCCTACTGCCAGGACCAGCCGGGGGAGTGGTCGGTGTTCTTGCCATGGGCAGAATATGCCCAGAACTCTCTCTGCCACTCCTCTACTAACCTAACACCATTCCAATGTGTTTTAGGTTACCAACCGGTTCTGGCACCGTGGCACCAGAGCCAGACCGAGGCTCCTGCGGTGGATGATTGGTTTCGGCGCGCGGAGGAGACGTGGGTCGCTGCCCACGTTCACCTCCAGCGCACCGTGCGTCGTCAGAAGGCCAACGCTGACCGTCACTGCAGGGAGGCCCCGGTCTTCGGATTGGGTTTGGCTCTCAACCCGGAATCTGCCCATCCGCCTGCCCTGCCGGAAGCTGAGCCCGCGGTTTGTGGGGCCGTTCAAAGTCCTGAGGAGAATCAACGAGGTTACGTATAGGTTGTTACTTCCCCCTGATTACCGTATTAACCCCTCGTTTCATGTATCTCTCCTCAGGCCGGTGGTGGTTGGTCCACTCCAGGAGTCTGAGGTGCGGGAGGTTCCTCCACCTCCTCTGGACATCGAGGGGGCCCCGTTGTACTCAGTCCGTGCCATCCTGGATTCGAGGCGTCGTGTGGGGTGCCTTCAGTACCTCGTGGAGTGTGAGGGGTACGGTCCGGAGGAACGGTGCTGGGTACCGGCGAGGGATATCCTCGATCCCTCCATGTTATGGGATTTCCACCGTCGCCATCTGGCTCGCCCTGCTCCACGTCCTCCTGGCCGTCCCCGAGGCCGGGGTCGGCGCGCTGCTGGAGCCGCGTGTCAAGGGGGGGGTACTGTCACGACTTCTGCCGAGGCTGCCTCTCCTCCTTGTTCGGGCAGGCTTCGGCGTTCGTCGTCACCGGAGTCACCCAATCATCATATCAATTGTCTTGTCAATCACACACACCTGGTTATATTCACCTAATTAGTCAATTTATAAGTGTTCCCTCTGCTCCCTTGTCCTTGTGGGTGATTGTTTGTTGTGGAGGTTAGTAGCTCGGTGGAGCTCTTGTATTTGGTATCGATGGGAGTATTTTTCCCGTGTGCCTTGTATTTTCCAGTGCACCTGTTTTGTGCCCTGGAGTGTGTTTGATGCATTTCTACGTAAACCTGTATTTATCGGATTAAAGCCTGTTTCTGTGATTTACCCTCCTGCGCCTGACTCCTTCAACACCATCTTATCACAACACCAGTGTTAGAAATTGCGTAATTCAAATCTGGTATTGGAATAAGAATCAAACATAATCAAGAGATATTCAATCCAAGCTAAATTTATTATATGCAAAATGTATGTATGATAAGTATGAAGGTTCGTATATATGGGCTCACTGAAATACCACGCAGTGCAGACAGAGAACTAATCCATTGTTCTGAGTTCTTCTACAAAAACTCTGACAGAGATAGTTCCCACTCTCTGCTTGCCAATCAGAGTAGAGACTGAGCGTGGTTTAGACTTACTCAGCCAATCCGTTGGCGCACCGGCTGGTCCCAGCCTCTTGGCGCTCCACCTGTTGCACACTGTTGCCAGGCATACGTTTTTATCATAACAACCTGTGGAGTTAGCACCCAAAAGACACCATTCCACTGTACTGTGAGTACCTAGTTCAAGGACGGTTCACAGACAACGGTTCACAGACAACAAAGAGGCAGTGTTCGTATCTGTAAGAAATACAAGTCTTATCTGTCCTACCCCCTAACGTTCCTCACATGAATCACAGCCTGTTATGTGAAACAATTTATATCAGTATAGTACAAACCTATGCTTAACATTAATGCATTCCTTCTAAGCTATTCATCACATACAGATCCAATTATGAGAAAATAGAACCCCACACCAGCTTTCATGCATTACCACCAAACAGAATTTGTTCTGTGGTGCATTTTGATATTGTGCTAAATATGGTACAAGGATGTAAATTTCACATGGATAGGTGTATTGACACTTTAGCTGCCATTCAGTTCAGCACTAGCCACTGACATTATCATAATTATGTTCAATGCTTTAGCTACTCTCCTCTTTAATGGATATTTTAGTAAGAGTTACCTATGGAAATGTGTTTGCTTTTTACTAAGTCACCACTCTCTGTTATACTCTCCAGATCAAACATCTTTGGTTGAAATGAATTTTCTATGTAACTGTCTTGTGCTGGGGTTGGTGTTGCTGGCCACTGTGCTGTTGTATCTGCTGCTGCCGTCAATTTGTCAGGGCAGCAAATTGACGGCAGCAGCAGAGGATGGACCTGGTGGCCATCTCTCCTCCACCTCCGGCCATCAATGTGTCCGTCCACACGGGGCAGCTACCCGGGGACCCTCCACTCTTCTTCAGGCAAGCTCTGCCTGTCAATGGAGCTGGTAGGCAGATACTGCCCAGGTGAGGTAAGTCACCACCAGCAGCAGTAAAAACTAGCTTGGAAACTGTTAGACATCCAAACGTCTGATCTCTCCTCATAGGACATAGCCTATTGGGCAATATAAAGATGTCACAATTTTAAATGACTTAAAAGTTCAAATTGTGGCATGTACATAAGATTTAGGCTCAAGACGTAAAGGATGTGTTGATGCATATGCACTGTAGATACTGAATAACTGTGGATACCCTCTGCAAATGGCATTACAGTAGTGAGAAAGGGCTGAGGAAAATAGTTACTTAAACACCTGGTTGTCTTTACTTTACAGGCTGCAAGTGGTCCTTCTCCATGGCCAAGCCTTCTCTTCCAAAACCTGGGTGGAACTGGACACCCTGGCTTTGCTGGCCACTAACGGATACCAGGCTTTGGCTGTTGACCTGCCAGGTACGAGCTCCGATCACATCCAAGCCTGAGAATATGATGCTCTAGCTGAAATGCAGTCAAAGACCCCTTAAATTAGCTTTAATGGGCTGCACAGTGGTGTTCAAGATGTTGTTGAAGATGGCGCTGCAGAGATGGATAGCTGCCGTGTTACGGGATTCTGATCAATTCTGCTATTTCGTTTTTGTAAGCTGATCTCAACTTTTTGTACATAATATTTTCTGCCATAATTTCATATGACCGGAAACAGCTTGTGGACATCAGAACAGCGATCACTAACCTCAATTTGGATTAAGATTTCTACTTCAGCGAGTCGGCAGCTGCAGATGTACTGCTCATCCCGGACCAGGCCCGAATCCCTGAGACTCGAAAGAGGAAGAGACGGCACAAGAGAGGCAAACGAGCGGGCTGCCTGACAAGACTATGTCGAGTAAATAAACCGCCTCTACCCTATTGGCGAACGTACAATCACTGGGCGAGCGCCGTTCGAGACTATCCTATCAACGGGACCTGAAGAACTGTAATATCCTATGTTTCTTTGAGTCGTTGCTGAACAAGGACATGGATAATATACATCTAGCTGGTTTTTCTATGCATCGTCAAGACCGAACGGCAGCTTCAGGTAAGGTTAAGGGGGGAGGTGTGTGTCTCTTTGTTAAGAACAGCTGGTGCACTATCTCTAATGTTAAGGAAGTCTCAAGGTTTGCTCGCCTGAGTTAGAATACCTCATGATAAACTGCAGACCATACTATTTACCAAGAGAGTTTTCATCTATATTTTTCATAGCTGTCTATTTATCACCACAAACCGATGCTGGCACTATTTTGGGGGGTGAGATCCAGCCAGCTTCCAGTGTGATGCTACTAAAATTAGTAGTAACAGCAGAAGCACTATGAAAATGCTGTTGGAAAGATGGCAACGTTGTATTTTATTGACTTTGTAATGGTTAGGCTATATAGTCACTCTTAACCAGTTAGAATCTGACATAATGGTCTTGGGCACAGAGAAGTGCACCAATAACAACAGCAGGTTATTGTCATCTTGGATTAGTGCAAGTCCTTGATTGGTTTAAGATTATCCTTGGCTGGGTTTACTAGGCTCAAACACAGTCTGAGTTTGTGCGTTTTAACTCTATTCAGAATTAAATTGAATTACAGAGCACCTCTATCAGTAATTAAGATGTGATATTTTTCTGCTAAGGATATGTACAGTGGGGAGAACAATTATTTGATACACTGCCGATTTTGCAGGTTTTCCTACTTACAAAGCATGTAGAGGTCTGTAATTTTTATCATAGGTACACTTCAACTGTGAGAGACAGAATCTAAAACAAAAATCCAGAAAATCACATTGTATGATTTTTAAGTAATTAATTTGCATTTTATTGCATGACATAAGTATTTGATACATCAGAAAAGCATAACTTAATATTTGGTACAGAAACCTTTGTTTGCAATTACAAAGATCATATGTTTCCTGTAGGTCTTGCCCAGGTTTGCACACACTGCAGCAGGGATTTTGGCCCACTCCTCCATACAGACCTTCTCCAGATCCTTCAGGTTTCGGGGCTGTCGCTGGGCAACGCGGACTTTCAGCTCCCTCCAAAGATTTTCTATTGGGTTCAGGTCTGGAGACTGGCTAGGCCACTCCAGGACCTTGAGATGCTTCTTACGGAGCCACTCCTTAGTTGCCTGGCTGTGTGTTTCGGGTCGTTGTCATGCTGGAAGACCCAGCCACGACCCATCTTCAATGCTCTTACTGAGGGAAGGAGGTTGTTGGCCAAGATCTTGCGATACATGGCCCCATCCATCCTCCCCTCAATACGGTGCAGTCGTCCTGTCCCCTTTGCAGAAAAGCATCCCCAAAGAATGATGTTTCCACCTCCATGCTTCACGGTTGGGATGGTGTTCTTGGGGTTGTACTCATCCTTCTTCTTCCTCCAAACACGGCGAGTGGAGTTTAGACCAAAAAGCTCTATTTTTGTCTCATCAGACCACATGATCTTCTCCCATTCCTCCTCTGGATCATCCAGATGGTCATTGGCAAACTTCAGACGGGCCTGGACATGCGCCGGCTTGAGCAGGGGGACCTTGCGTACGCTGCAGGATTTTAATCCATGACGGCGTAGTGTGTTACTAATGTTTTTTTTTGAGACTGTGGTCCCAGCTCTCTTCAGGTCATTGACCAGGTCCTGCCGTGTAGTTCTGGACTGATCCCTCACCTTCCTCATGACCATTGATGCCCGACGAGGTGAGATCTTGCATGGAGCCCCAGACCGAGGGTGATTGACCGTCATCTTGAACTTCTTCCATTTTCTAATAATTGCGCCAACAGTTGTTGCCTTCTCACCAAGCTGCTTGCCTATTGTCCTGTAGCCCATCCCAGCCTTGTGCAGGTCTACAATTTTATCCCTGATGTCATTACACAGCTCTCTGGTCTTGGCCATTGTGGAGAGGTTGGAGTCTGTTTGATTGAGTGTGTGGACAGGTGTCTTTTATACAGGTAACGAGTTCAAACAGGTGCAGTAAATACTGGTAATGAGTGGAGAACATGAGGGCTTCTTAAAGAAAAACTAACAGGTCTGTGAGAGCCGGAATTCTTACTGGTTGGTAGGTGATCAAATACTTATGTCATGCAATAAAATGCAAATTAATTACTTAAAAATCATACAATGTGATTTTCTGGATTTTTGTTTTAGATTCCGTCTCTCACTGTTGAAGTGTACCTATGATAAAAAATTACAGACCTCTACATGCTTTGTAAGTAGGAAAACCTGCAAAATCGGCAGTGTATCAAATACTTGTTCTCCATCTGTACAGGTTTTGTTTACATGTAAAAAGAGAGATACAATGGGGTCCAATATTATTGGATACCTTGATCAAGATGAGCATAAAAGACTGTATGAAATAAATAATACAACTACTGAGCTATATTATACAGTGGGGGAAAAAAGTATTTAGTCAGCCACCAATTGTGCAAGTTCTCCCACTTAAAAAGATGAGAGAGGCCTGTAATTTTCATCATAGGTACACGTCAACTATGACAGACAAATTGAGAAAAAAAAATCCAGAAAATCACATTGTAGGATTTTTAATGAATTTATTTGCAAATTATGGTGGAAAATAAGTATTTGGTCACCTACAAACAAGCAAGATTTCTGGCTCTCACAGACCTGTAACTTCTTCTTTAAGAGGCTCCTCTATCCTCCACTCGTTACCTGTATTAATGGCACCTGTTTGAACTTGTTATCAGTATAAAAGACACCTGTCCACAACCTCAAACAGTCATACTCCAAACTCCACTATGGCCAAGGCCAAAGAGCTGTCAAAGGACACCAGAAACAAAATTGTAGACCTGCACCAGGCTGGGAAGACTGAATCTGCAATAGGTAAGCAGCTTGGTTTGAAGAAATCAACTGTGGGAGCAATTATTAGGAAATGGAAGACATACAAGACCACTGATAATCTCCCTCGATCTGGGGCTCCACGCAAGATCTCACCCCGTGGGGCCAAAATGATCACAAGAACGGTGAGCAAAAATCCCAGAACCACACGGGGGGACCTAGTGAATGACCTGCAGAGAGCTGGGACCAAAGTAACAAAGCCTACCATCAGTAACACACTACGCCGCCAGGGACTCAAATCTTAAGCTTAAGCCAGTACATGTCCAGGCCCGTCTGAAGTTTGCTAGAGTGCATTTGGATGATCCAGAAGAGGATTGGGAGAATGTCATATGGTCAGATGAAACCAAAATAGAACTTTTTGGTAAAAACTCAACTCGTCGTGTTTGGAGGACAAAGAATGCTGAGTTGCATCCAAAGAACACCATACCTACTGTGAAGCATGGGAGTGGAAACATCATGCTTTGGGGCTGTTTTTCTGCAAAGGGACCAGGACGACTGATCCGTGTAAAGGAAAGAATGAATGGGGCCATGTATCGTGAGATTTTGAGTGAAAACCTCCTTCCATCAGCAAGGGCATTGAAGATGAAACGTGGCTGGGTCTTTCAGCATGACAATGATCCCAAACACACCGCCCGGGCAACGAAGGAGTGGCTTCGTAAGAAGCATTTCAAGGTCCTGGAGTGGCCTAGCCAGTCTCCAGATCTCAACCCCATAGAAAATCTTTGGAGGGAGTTGAAAGTCCATGTTGCCCAGCGACAGCCCCAAAACATCACTGCTCTAGAGGAGATCTGCATGGAGGAATGGGCCAAAATACCAGCAACAGTGTGTGAAACCCTTGTGAAGACTTACAGAAAACGTTTGACCTGTGTCATTGCCAACAAAGGGTATATAACAAAGTATTGAGAAACTTATGTTATTGACCAAATACTTATTTTCCACCATAATTTGCAAATAAATTCATAAAAAATCCTACAATGTGATTTTCTGGATTTGTTTTCTTCAATTTGTCTGTCATAGTTGACGTGTACCTATGATGAAAATTACAGGCCTCTCTCATCTTTTTAAGTGGGAGAACTTGCACAATTGGTGGCTGACTAAATACTTTTTTTCCCCACTGTATGCACACAAAAAAATTAAAACATATATTTTATACTATTACAAATGTTCAGAGAAAGCGATTCTGTTTAATCAATCAATCAATCAATCAATCAATCAATTTTATTTTATATAGCCCTTCTTACATCAGCTAATATCTCGAAGTGCTGTACAGAAACCCAGCCTAAAACCCCAAACAGCTAGTAATGCAGGTGTAGAAGCACGGTGGCTAGGAAAAACTCCCTAGAAAGGCAAAACCTAGGAAGAAACCTAGAGAGGAACCAGGCTATGAGGGGTGGCCAGTCCTCTTCTGGCTGTGCCGGGTGGAGATTATAACAGAACCATGCCAAGATGTTCAAAAATGTTCATAAGTGACAAGCATGGTCAAATAATAATCAGGAATAAATCTCAGTTGGCTTTTCATAGCCGATCATTAGAGTTTAAAACAGCAGGTCTGGGACAGGTAGGGGTTCCATAACCGCAGGCAGAACAGTTTAAACTGGAATAGCAGCAAGGCCAGGCGGACTGGGGATAGCAAGGAGTCACCACGGCCGGTAGTCCCGACGTATGGTCCTAGGGCTCAGGTCTCTCAGTTGGCTTTTCATAGCCGATCATTTAGAGTTGAAAACAGCAGGTCTGGGACAGGTAGGGGTTTCGTAGCCGCAGGCAGAACAGTTGAAACTGGAATAGCAGCAAGGCCAGGCGGACTGGGGGCAGCAGGGTGTCATCATGCCCGGTAGTCCTGACGTATGGTCCTAGGGCTCAGGTTCTCAGAGAGAAAGAGAGAACGAGAGAATTAGAGAGAGCATACTTAAATTCACACAGGACACTGGATAAGACAGGAGAAGTACTCCAGGTATAACCAACTAACCCCAGCCCCCCGACACATAAACTACTGCAGCATAAATACTGGAGGCTGAGACAGGAGCGGTCCGGAGACACTGTGGCCCCATCCGAAGAAACCCCCGGACAGGGCCAAACAGGAAGGATATAACCCCACCCACTCCGCCAAAGCACAGCCCCCGCACCACTAGAGGGATATCCCCAACCACCAACTTACAATCCTGAGACAAGGCCGAGTATAGCCCACAGAGGTCTCCACCACAGCACAAACCAAGGGGGGGGGGGGCGCCAACCCAGACAGGAAGATCACGTCAGTAACTCAACCCACTCAAGTGACGCACCCCTCCCAGGGACGGCATGAAAGAGCACCAGCAGGCCAGTGACTCAGCCCCTGCAACAGGGTTAGAGGCAGAGAACCCCAGTGGAGAGGGGAACCGGCCTGGCAGAGACAGCAAGGGCTGTTCGTTGCTCCAGCCTTTCCGTTCACCTTCACACTCCTGGGCCAGACTACACTCAATCATATGACCTACTGAAGAGATAAGTCTTCAGTAAAGACTTAAAGGTTGAGACCGAGTCTGCGTCTCTCACATGGGTAGGCAGACTGTTCCATAAAAATGGAGATCTATAGGAGAAAGCCCTGCCTCCCGCTGTTTGCTTAGAAATTCTAGGGACAATTAGGAGGCCTGCGTCTTGTGACCGTAGCGTACGTATTGGTATGTACGGCAGGACCAACTCGGAAAGATAGGTAGGAGCAAGCCCATGTAACGCTTTATAGGTTAACAGTAAAACCTTGAAATCAGCCCTTGCCTTAACAGGAAGCCAGTGTAGGGAAGCTAGCACTGGAGTAATATGATCAAATTTCTTGGTTCTAGTCAGGATTCTAGCAGCCGTATTTAGCACTAACTGAAGTTTATTTAGTGCTTTATCCGGGTAGCCGGAAAATAGAGCATTGCAGTAGTCTAATCTAGAAGTAACAAATGCATGGATTAATTTTTCTGCATCATTTTTGGACAGAAAATTTCTGATTTTTGCAATGTTACGTAGATGGAAAAAAGCTGTCCTTGAAACAGTCTTGATATGTTCGTCAAAAGAGAGATCAGGGTCAAGAGTAACGCCTAGGTCCTTCACAGTTTTATTTGAGACGACTTTACAACCATCAAGATGAATTGTCAGATTTAACAGAAGATCTCTTTGTTTCTTGGGACCTAGAACAAGCATCTCTGTTTTGTCCGAGTTTAAAAGTAAAAAGTTTTCAGCCATCCACTTCCTTATGTCTGAAACACAGGCTTCTAGCGAGGGCAATTTTGGGGCTTCACCATGCTTCATTGAAATGTACAGCTGTGTGTCATCCGCATAGCAGTGAAAGTTAACATTATGTTTTCGAATAACATCCCCAAGAGGTAAAATATATAGTGAAAACAATAGTGGTCCTAAAACGGAACCTTGAGGAACACCGAAATGTACAGTTGATTTGTCGGAGGACAGACCATTCACAGAGACAAACTGATATCTTTCCGACAGGTAGGATCTAAACCAGGCCAGAACTTGTCCGTGTAGACCAATTTGGGTTTCCAGTCTCTCCAAAAGAATGTGGTGATCGATGGTGTCAAAGGCAGCACTAAGGTCTAGTAGCACGAGGACAGATGCAGAGCCTCGGTCTGACGCCATTAAAAGGTCATTTACCACCTTCACAAGTGCAGTCTCAGTGCTATGATGGGGTCTAAAACCAGACTGAAGCATTTCGTATACATTGTTTGTCTTCAGAAAGGCAGTGAGTTGCTGCGCAACAGCTTTTTCTAAAATTTTTGAGAGGAATGGAAGATTCGATATTGGCCGATAGTTTTTTATATTTTCCGGGTCAAGGTTTGGCTTTTTCAAGAGAGGCTTTATCACTGCCACTTTTAGTGAGTTTGGTACACATCCGGTGGATAGAGAGCTGTTTATTATGTTCAACATAGGAGGGCCAAGCACAGGAAGCAGCTCCTTCAGCAGTTTAGTAGGAATAGGATCCAGTATGCAGCTTGAAGGTTTAGAGGCCATGATTATTTTCATCATTGTGTCAAGAGATATAGTACTAAAACACTTAAGTGTCTCTCCCGATCCCAGGCCCTCGCAGAGCTGTGCAGATCCAGGACAGCTAAGCCCTGGAGGAATACGCAGATTCAAAGAGGAGTCCGTAATTTGCTTTCTAATGGTCATGATCTTTTCCTCAAAGAAGTTCATGAATTTATCACTGCTGAAGTGAAAACCATCCTCTCTTGGGGAATGCTGCTTTTTAGTTAGCTTTGCAACAGTATCAAAAAGAAATTTTGGATTGTTCTTATTTTCCTCGATTAATTTGGAAAAGTAGGATGATCGAGCAGCAGTGAGGGCTCTTCGGTACTGCACGGTACTGTCTTTCCAAGCTAGTCGGAAGACTTCCAGTTTGGTGTGGCGCCATTTCCGTTCCAATTTCCTGGAAGCTTGCTTCAAAGCTCGGGTATTTTCTGTATACCAGGGAGCTAGTTTCTTATGACAAATGTTTTTCGTTTTTAGGGGTGCAACTGCATCTAGGGTATTGTGCAAGGTTAAATTTAGTTCCTCAGTTAAGTGGTTAACTGATTTTTGTCCTCTGACGTCCTTGGGTAGGCAGAAGGGGTCTGGAAGGGCATCAATGAATTTTTGTGTTGTCTGAGAATTTATAGCACGACTTTTGATGCTCCTTGGTTGGGGTCTGAGCAGATTATTTGTTGCGATTGCAAACGTAATAAAATGGTGGTCCGATAGTCCAGGATTTTGTGGAAAAACATTAAGATCTACAACATTTATTCCATGGGACAAAACTAGGTCCAGAGTATGACTGTGGCAGTGAGTAGGTCCAGAGACATGTTGGACAAAACCCACTGAGTCGATAATGGCTCCGAAGGACTTTTGGAGTGGGTCTGTGGACTTCTCCATGTGAATATTAAAATCACCAAAAATTAGAATATGATCTGCTATGACTACAAGGTCTGATAGGAATTCAGGAAACTCAGAGAGGAACGCTGTATATGGCCCAGGAGGCCTGTAAACAGTAGCTATAAAAAGTGATTGAGTAGGCTGCATAGATTTCATGACTAGAAGCTCGAAAGATGAAAACGTCATTTTTTTTTTTGTAAATTGAAATTTGCTATCGTAAATGTTAGCAACACCTCCGCCTTTGCGGGATGCACGGGGAATATGGTCACTAGTGTAACCAGGAGGTGAGGCCTCATTTAACACAGCAAATTCATCAGGCTTAAGCCATGTTTCAGTCAGGCCAATCACATCAAGATTATGATCAGTGATTAGTTCATTGACTATGACTGCCTTTGAAGTGAGGGATCTAACATTAAGTAACCCTATTTTGAGATGTGAGGTATCACGATCTCTTTCAATAATGGCAGGAATGGAGGAGGTCTTTATCCTAATAAGATTGCTAGGGTGGACACCACCATGTTTAGTTTTGCCCAACCTAGGTCGAGGCACAGACACAGTCTCAATGGGTATGGCTGAGCTGACTACACTGACTATGCTATTGGCAGACTCCACTAAGCTGGCAGGTTGGCTAACAGCCTGCTGCCTGGCCTGCACCCTATTTCACTGTGGGGCTAAAGGAGTTAGAGCCCTATCTATGTTGGTAGATAAGAGGAGAGCACCCCTCCAGCTAGGATGGAGTCCGTCACTCCTCAGCAGGTCAGGCTTGATCCTGTTTGTGGGTGAGTCCCAGAAAGAGGGCCAATTATCCACAAATGTTATCTTTTGGGAGGGGCAGAAAACAGTTTTCAACCAGCGATTAAGTGCTGAGACTCTGCTGTAGACTCTGCTGTAAATTCTACATCAGTCAGTTTAACACATAATAAAATAAAATCTAAAAAAGATAGTGGTCAAAATGATTGGATCTCCTGTTTTCAATACCTTTGCGAGGATAACTCTGTAGCTGATTTGCTGCTATTCAGACAATTGAGAAATAGACTTCCTCAACCAATAAAGAGAAATCTAGCTACTTTCTTAGTTCTATCTCAGACTCTGCTGGTGACATAATATCAAAGACCCACCACCATAATTTACAGTAGGGATGACAAGGTATTTTCCGGTGGTTTGAATTGAAGAGGGCAGTCCATAAGTGCAGACAAAGGATATCAAGGATCTGGAAAGATTCTGTATTAGTGATCCAATTGACATTTTATTCATTTAGCAGATGCTCTTATCCAGAGCAACTTACAATTAGTGAGTGCATACATTTTTCATTCTGACTCCTTGTGGGAATTGAACCCACAACCCTTGCGTTAAAAGCACCATGCTCTACCAACCGAGCTACAGGAGGGCCTGTATGGAGAAATGGTCTAAGATCCCTCTCCATGTATTCTCCAATCTCATAAAACAGTGTTGTTATCCTCGCAAGGGAGGGTGCTGGAGTATTTAAAATAGGGGAGCCAATAACTTTGACCCCTATCTTTTTTAGAATTTATTTTGTATTACTTGTTAAACAAAATCAATTTATCTGCGCAATTGTATTAGTATAAAATATTCTAATATAAACATTTTTTTTGCATACAATATAGCTCAGTATTAGTATTTATTTTATAGTCTTTTTTGCTCATCTTTATCAAGGGATCCAATAATTTTGCACCCCACTGTATAACTGACCTGTTTATGTTGTGCATCCATGTAAAATGACCACTAGGTGGCAGAATGGAGCTACAAGTATCTGTAATGCATTGGCACAATGACAGATAACCTGTTTTATCTGTTGAGAACAGCATGCCCTCTTCATTTTATGATATGGTGTCAATCTAATCTCTCTTTTTTTACTCAAGTCTGAGAAGTAATACTGTCCATAAATTTACATTAAAACACGAATGTAGGGTTGCAAAATTCAGGTAACTTTCCCGGTAGGATGATTCCCAGATTTTCTATTTATTCCGTCCTGATTCCAGGAATCTTCCAACTGGGATTTCGGGAAAATGTTGGTAAAGTTACCCACATTTTTCAGCCCTCCACTAATATGTTGTATTGTGATCCCTGCTTGCTTCTATCTCCCTGTGCAGACTCACGCTCTGATTGTGTTTGGAGCACTGGACACCAACCTAGGGACCCAGTCCCACAAGAACCTCATGCAGCTCCCACACCACTCAGTCCTGAAGATGGATGGGGCGCGCCATGCCTGCTACATGGATAAACCTCGGGAGTTCCACCAAGCACTGTTGGACTTTCTCAGCAAACTGGAGTGAGAGGAGAAGGGAGATAGAGGGAAGGAAGGAAGGAAGGAAGGAAGGAAGGCAGGAAGGAAGGAAGGAAGGAAGGAAGGAAGGAAGGAAGGAAGGAAGGAAGGAAGGAAGGAAGGAAGGAAGGAAGGAAGGAAGGAAGGAAGGAAGGAAGGAAGGAAGGAAGGAAGGAAGGAAGGAAGGAAGGAAGGAAGGAAGGAAGGAAGGAAGGAAGGAAAGGAAAGGAGCGATACAGGGTTGTGTACAGTATATGAACATTCAAAGACTAGAAGCAAAGGACTGTTTCAAGTATTTATTGTTCTACCGGCACCATTATTGGTTCCATGATAAAATTCTACATCAGTCAGTTGACATGACAATGAAGAGGTTAAAAGAGAGCTAGGGAGATAGTACCAGGGTTGTATTCATAAGTGCACACCGTGCAAAATGTTTTGCAACAGAAAACAAAAACAAGCATTTCTGTTAAGAGAAATTAACTGTGAAAAGTGTGAGATCTATTGGAAATAAGTTGTCATTAAAGTGTTTTTTAAGAGGAAAAATAATCAATGGTTGACCAAATGACCTCTGGATCTCATGTACAGAAACTTGGAGAAAGACTAATGATAACATTCAGAAATGTATTTATAGACGGTAGCTCCCTGTTGCAGCATGTTTACTCTGAATTGTGTGTGTGTGGGGGGGGTGATGTTCCAAGATGAAGGTGCTGTATCTACTAAATCTGTGGAAAGGTGTTACAACTAGAAAAGTACACTCCGTTCCATTTTTTTGTTATGACAATGACCACTATTTATTTTATATGATAATGAACTTGTACATAATAGGTGATTTTTTCCATTGGACATCAAATGAAAGCCTCAAAAGTTCATTGGCTTAAACAATAATGTCCTCTATTTGAATTGTGCTGTTATTGCGCTCAATTTCCTTTAATAAGACTTCAGAAAACATTTTTGTATTTAGTAATTGTCAATTTACAACAAATACACATTGGAGCAAATTTACAATTAGACTATTTTGGTACTGATGATGCCGACGATGAGAACAATCGATGATTTGGAGATTGATTGCACATCCCTTGTGCAGAATATTACAAGTCAGCAGCCAAGTAAAGATTGACCTTTCATTCCGTTAGGCAGTCAGTCGTGAGGGATCTATCAAGGTAAGTGTCTCATGAAATCGTCTGCTACTCTGTGTGATGTTTACAAATGCTGGCGTTTTTACTTAATACAGTAGCTAGTTAATAAATTCAGGAACGTATTAATTTAGCTAGCAAACGTTAGCTAGCTAATCCTTGGTTTTCACTGCTAGTCATGGGGATGTGGCTAGTCACTGTTGTGCATGCTATGCGAAACAATGTCCCCATGCTAAAGTTCACTCAAATATATTGGTTGATTTGCAAAATGGCTAGTTGAAAAAGTCATCGCTACCTATGGGCTGCTCTCTCTCTCTCGCGCTGACTGTCACTGTCACACACACGGTTGTCGACCTGTAGCCTACATCACTCAGGGCCTGCGTCCTCTCTCCCTGCTGAAGACAGTGATACTATGCTGCCTGATAAGGATGGACTATGTGGTGGTGGTGGAGGCCAGGCCACATCGGGAGAAGACCCCTCAGTGAGCCTGTTTAGAGAGTACCTCCGCCTCAGGACTGTCCACCCAGAGCCTGACTATGGTAAGTTATGGATCTGTGTTCAATGTCTCTATACGGTGGATGTACATCTTCTATGATAATGTCTGCATCCAAAATGTGACACTTCTCTATATAGTGCACTACTTCTCACCATATAGTAGGAAATAGGGTGCTATTTGGGACATAGACAATGTCACACTTTGTGTGGACAAGGTTTTGTGTACACCACCACACAGTATCATACATCTAACCAATATACAGTGCATTCGGAAAGTATTCAGACCCCTTCACTTTTTCAACATTTTGTTATTCTAAAATTGATCAAATAGATTTTTTCCCTCATCAATCTAAACACAATAGGGAAAGGGGGATACCTGGTCAATTGTACAACTGAATGCATTCAACTGAAATGTGTCTGTCGCATTTAACCCAACCCCTCTGAATCAGAGAGGTGCGGGGTGCTGCCTTAATCAACATCCACATCATAGGTTAACTGCCTTGCTCAGGGGCAGAACAACAGATTTTTACATTGTCAGCTCGGGGATTCGATCCAGCAACCTTTCAGTTACTGGCCCAACGCTCCTACCCGCCAGGCTACCTCATAATGACAAAGCAAAAATAGGTTTTTACATTTACGTAAGTATTCAGACCCTTTACTCAGTACTTTGTTGAAGAACCTTTGGCAGCGATTATAGCCTTGAGTCTTCTTGGGTATGACGCTACAAGCTTGGCACACCTGTATTTGGGGAGTTTCTCCCATTATTCTCTGCAGATCCTCTCAAGCTCTGTCAGGTTGGATGGGGAGCGTCGCTGCACAGCTATTTTCAGGTCTCTCCAGAGATGTTCGATCGCATTCAAGTCTGGGCTCTGGCTGTGCCACTCAAGCACATTCAGAGACTTGTCCTGAAGCCACACCTGGGGTGTCCTGGCTGTGTGCTTAGGGTCGTTGTCCCGTTGGAAGGTGAACCTTCACCCCAGTCTGAGGTCCTGAGCGCTCTGGAGCAGGTTTTCATCAAGGATCTCTTTTCTTTTGCCATGTTCATCTTTCCCTCGATCCTGACTAGTCTCCCAGTCCCTGCTGCTGAAATACATCACCACAGCATGATGCTGCCACCACCATGCTCCACCATAGGGATGGTGCCAGGTTTCCTCTAGACGTGACGCTTGGCATTCAGGCCAAAGAGTTCAATCTTGGTTTCATCAGACCAGAGAATCTTGGCAAACTCCAAGCGGGCTGTCATGTGCCTTTTGCTGAGGAGTGGCTGCCGTCTGGCCACTCTACCATAAAGGCCTGATTGTGGAGTGCTGCAGGGATGGTTGTCCTTCTGGAAGGTTCTCCCATCTCCACAGAGGAACTGTGGAGCTCTGTCAGAGTGACCATTGGGTTCTTGGTCACCTCCCTGACCAAGGCCCTTCTCCCCCGATTGCTCAGTTTGGCTGGGCAGCCAGCTCTAGGAAGAGTCTTGGTGGTTCCAAACTTCTTCCATAAAAGAATGATGAAGGCCACTGTTTTCTTGGGGACCTTCAATGTTGCAGACATTTTTTGCTACCCTTCCCCAGATCTGTGCCTCGACACAATCCTGTCTTGGAAATCTACGGACAATTCCTTCGACCTCATGGCTTGGTTTTTGCTCTGACATACACTGTCAACTGTGGGACCTTATATAGACAGGTGTGCACCTTTCCAAATCATGTCCAATCAATTGAATTTACCACAGGTGGACTTCAATGAAGTTGTAGAATCATCTAAATTATGATCAATGGAAACAGGATGCACCTGAGCTCAATTTCGAGTCTCATAGAAAAGGGTCTGAATACTTATGTAAATAAGGTATTTCTGTTTTTTTTTATTTTGATACATTTGCTAACATTTCTAAAAACCTGTTTTCACTTTGACATTATGGGGTATTGTGTGTAGATTGACATTTTAATAAATTTTAGAATAAGGCTTTAACGTAACAAAATGTGGAAAAAGTCAAGGGGTCTGAATACTTTACGAATGCACTGTAGCTACCATAAATAAGTGATCTACTGTACAATCCTTTCTTCAACCCTTAACACTGGACTATATAAAGCTGAAAGAAATAAATCGGACTGAAGGCAAGCACTTGGCTAATTATTACCTGCCATGGTGTAAGGTCCACTTCTTATCAGTAACGTAACTTTTGGATTACCCAAGCTCAGTAGCAGGCGCCGAACCGAATGAGTGTGCTCGCATACTCCCTTAAAAGACATTCGCTTGAAAAATGAGAAAAAGCAGCAATAGTACTGTTTGTTCATTTTGAGTTGGCGTAGCCAGTATACTTCCTCAAAATAGTCACAATTGATCTAAGATAACTCAAGAAATCTTAGTCGTGCAATTGTACATCTAACTAAGATTTTTAGTGCAGTATTTCTCAATGAAAAAATGTGCATGAAAACGAGTTGTCTCGTTGAATGACAACAGACTTTTTATTGAAGAATCCCTACAGTTGACCAATCACTGACGAAGGGCTGTAGACTTCGGCTCCGAACTTCGGCATGCCTCCAGAATTTTTGGGGCGTGCCTGAACAACCTAAAAAACGCTCTCTGAAAACGAACAAAAACGTCACAAAATGTAATCATAATATATGCATAAACTCCACCAAACTGTTTCGGCTAGGAAGCATGGGGACGCCTTTAGGCCTATGGATTGAGCAATAAAAGCCCCACTGTGATCTTCTTAAATTAAACTTGTTTTTGACCGTGTGGAGCGCAACACCACAGAGGAATACCACAGTTGTACAACTTTTATTCCATAGGCTGGGATCCGCACTATGCAGCAATTGCAAGAGCGCATTTTTCACTGGCTGTCCATCTGGTTGCAAAAACAATGATTGATAGGCAGCTTAAACTTCTTCATATCAGCCATTATTGGGCTAAAATGCACATGCATTTGTGAACAGCTATCCACAACAATCACGGCGCAAATAGCTAAATGAGAGAGCAGCGGTTTGATTTATATCGTTGTTCTCTGTAGAAAGGTCGCTGGTTCTAATCCCCAAGCCGACTAGGTGAAAAATCTGTCGATGTGCCCTTGAGCAAGGCACTTAACCCTAATTGCTCCTGTAAGTCGCTCTGGATAAGAGCGTCTGCTAAATGACTAAAATGTAAATGTAAATGTAAATATCAATTAGTGATATCCGTGTTGCCCGTAGGCTACACCACTGCTGTCATCTTTACCTCCAAGCGTTTATTCAAATTGGATGTACAATCTTTGGATGCCGACAGCAGTCGCACCATTGGAAGACATAGCTTGGACTGTAGCCTACCAAAAGCCTATTCCTGCTCTTTTCCCACGATGCATCAAATGGATTTGGTGTGCCATCATAGTGATCTGATTTGTGGTCAGATTCGCTAAGGCGGAACAAACTTAAACTCAAGCCTTTTTTCAGTGTTGATTTGTAAGTCATTGAGGAAAAAGAAAGGTGTCATAAAGATCTTTTTCGCAAACATCATTTCTGAATTTAAAAGTAATCCTAGAAGTAATCCTAGTTTTTCAAACGTGTCTGTAATCTGAATACAATATTTTTGCTGGTAATTTAACAGATTACAGTTAGTTTTTTGTAATCTGTTACTCCCCAACTGTGGTTATAGCAGTAAACCCTATGTAATCTGTTACTCCCCAACTGTGGTTATAGCAGTAAACCCTATGTAATCTGTTACTCCCCAACTGTGGTTATAGCAGTAAACCCTATGTAATCTGTTACTCCCCAACTGTGGTTATAGCAGTAAACCCTATGTAATCTGTTACTCCCCAACTGTGGTTATAGCAGTAAACCCTATGTAATCTGTTACTCCCCAACTGTGGTTATAGCAGTAAACCCTATGTAATCTCGGTGTCTGTGACTAGTAGCCTAACTCCAGTCTTTGCCACTTTAAGAATATTGAGCTCAGAGTCCCCTTGATTGAACTCAAAATGGAAAGGTAATGGTTACAGATTGTCAGTCTTTATGGTGGGAAAACAACATCTAAGTAATTATTAAACAGGAGAGAGAGTGAGAGTGTATTTTATAACTGTGGAAGTTAATTTCAAACAGGCCTCGATTTAGACCAACACAAGTTTTACTCATTACTGTACCTATGTATTTTGGTTTTCTGTATTAGACTACTCTAACCCTTGTCATAGTGTAACAGTCTTGGCCCATGGGTTGTGTTTATCTCTTTACAGATGCTGCTCTGAGGTTCCTGGATAGAATAGCAGAGGAGCTTGGGCTGCCCATGAAGAAAATTGAGGTGTGTGTGTGGTTGGGTACATCTCTTTGACATTCAACTCTTCACACACTAGACCTCATGTCAACTCTGTCCTCCTCACACCTGTCCGTAGGTCTGCCCCGGTAGAGTTGTGTCTATCATGACCTGGCAGGGGACCAACCCTACTCTGAAGTCCATCCTGCTCAACTCCCATACTGACGTTGTGCCTGTTTACCAGGTAAATACCTGGGCCTGTATTCATAAAGCATATCAGAGTAGTACTGATCTAGGATCCGTTTTGTGTTTTAGATCACATTAAATAAGATCCATGGACAGGGGGGACCTGATCTTAGATCAGCACTCTCAGTCTGAGACGCCCCTTGAAACCCCCTGTCGTCTTTACCACTAGTGAGAGGGGAAACACATGGAAAGGAACTCATCCTATGAATGTGTCTCATTCTAGGAACACTGGAAGTATGATTCGTTTGCTGCTGTGAAAGACCCAGAGGGCAACATCTACGCTCGGGGAACACAGGACATGAAGAGTGTCACCATACAGTGAGTGTGATGTCATCACCACCCTGTTGGGATATTCTATCGTAAGACAGCGGGTCAAAACTCCCATTTAGGGTTGCAAAATGTTGGTAACTTTCCCCAAATTCCTAGGTTTTCCAGAAATCCTAGTGGGTATATTAGTGGAATCAGGAGGGAATAAGCATACAATCTGGAACCCTCCAACCAGGATTTCTTGAAAACCTGGGAATTTTAGGAAACTTGCCAGAAATGTGCAACTGTACTCCAATTTCTATGTTACCAGTGTCCTTCACATCTCCCGTTTTTTTTATTTTTTATTTGCCTCATAACCAATATGGCTACTGCTCGATGTCTCCCATAGGTATATCCAGGCCATCAGAAGACTTAAAGCAGAAGGAAAGAAGTTTATGCGCACCATCCACCTAATGTTTGTGCCAGGTAGCCAATGACCGCTCATCCTAAAACGGGCTTCTCAGAATGTAAAACTGTGATAACACTGTAATAATGTTGTAATGGCATGGGTGCGACCCAAAAGGCACCCTATTTCTTATATAGTGCACTACTTTTGACCAGAGCCCTATTGGCCTTGATCAAAAGTAATGCACTATATAGGGAGGAGGATGCCATTTGAAACTCAATCCATCATTTGACACGGGCATAGACAATTTAAAAGCACTTTTGATACCTTCTGATATAAAAAGGGCATTGTAAATAAATGTGATTGATTGAGATATGCTTTATTACTCTTTGCTCTGGATTTGACACTTTGAATGTCTTAGATGAGGAGGTCGGAGGTCACAAAGGAATGGAGACGTTCGTGAAGCTCCCAGAGTTTCAGGAATTAAACATTGGCTTTGCACTTGACGAAGGTAAATAAACAAAACCTTTTCACCTTATTAACACCCAAATATAAACAGAGGCCTGCATCCCAAATTACACACTATTCTCTTTATAGTGCACTACTTTTGACCAGGCCCCATAGGGCTCTGGTGAAAAGTAGTGCACAATGTAAGGAATAGGGTGCCACTTGGGATATACTCAGAGACTATCCAGCACTGAAACGAACACTTCCTTAGGCCCTATACTTCCCTTTTGTCACCTGATATCTGTATGTTTTAGGTCTTGCCAACCCTGGGGAAGCCTTCACTGTCTTCTATGGCGAGAGGAATCCCTGGTGTAAGTATCAGCCCTGAGTATTAGAGATTCTGGCCCTAACTGTAACAATGAAGAATGATCAAATACACACGAGCACCCAGCAGTACGCACAAGAAATGTATCCTCCTCTCACCCTGGCCTTAGTCTGTCTGTGATCCTATCTCAATTAGTCTTTCCTCGATTCCTATCTCCTCGCCTCCTTCTCCAACCTGGACTCTGGGGTAGACGTAACATTGTAAATGAAAATCCGGGACACTCAAATGACTATGATATGTTACTTTTGGTATGGTATGTACACTGAACAAAAATATAAACGCAACGTGCAACAATTTCAAAGATTTTACTGCGTTGCAGTTCAAATAAGGAAATCAGTCAATTTAAATAAATTAATTAGGCCCTAATCTATAGATTTCACATGACTAGGCAGGGTGCAGCCATGAGTGGGCCTGGAAGGGCATAGGCCCACCAACTTGGCAGCCAGGCCCACCCACTGGTGAGCCAGCCCCAGCCAATCAGAGTGAGTTTTTCCCCACAAAAGGGCTTTATTACAGACAGAATTACTCCTCAGCACCACCCACCCCCCCTCAGACGATCCCGCAGGAGAAGAAGACAGATGTGGAGGTCCTGGGTTGGCACGGGTACACGTGGTCTGCGGTTGTGAAGCCGAATGGACGTACTGCCAAATTCTCTAAAATGACGTTGGAGGCAGCTTATGGTAGAGACATGAACGTTCAATTATCTGCTAACAGCTCTGGTGGACATTCCTGCAGTCAGCATGCCAATTGCACATTCCCTCAAAACTTGAGACATCTGTGGCATTGTGTTGTGACACAACTTCACATTTTAGTGGCCTTTTATTGTCTCCAGCACAAGGTGCACTTGGGTAATGATCATGCTGTTTAATCAGCTTTTTGATATGCTACACCTGTGGATGGAGAAATGCTCACTAACAGGGATGTGAACAAATTTGTACAATTCGTATGATATGTTACAACTTGCAATTCGTACGATATGTTACGAATTCCAATTTGTTGTGGCTAACGTTAGCTAGATGGCTAATGTTAGCTAGGCTAAGGGTTAGGTTTAGGAGTTAGGTTAAAGGGGTAAGTTTAGGGGAAGGATTAGCTAACATGCTAAGTAGATACAAAGTAGCTAGTAAGTAAGTGTTTATAGTTGTTTATTAGCTAAAATGCTAAAGTTGTCCGTGATGAGATTTGAACACGCCACCTTTGGGTTGCTAGACGTTCGCCTTTTACCAACCACTCTACTTTAGTTTTTGCCTTAAAGGGGAAATATGCAGTAGCTACATCCTGTTTTGGACTTTAAAATTATATGTACCCATTGATTCTTGAAGAGTATAACTTATAAATGCCTCATGAGCTTAGTTCAGCTGTCATACCCCATCAGAACCCTAAATATAAGCTTATTTTACTCCAATGTTTGTAAACCATGTAAATGTAAACAAATACTGTATAGCCTCAAAACATGGTTAAAACTATCATTTTGATATGGATGGTCAGTCCTTGCATCCATAGCTATGTCTATGAATTTGAGAGTGGTTACATTTTTCCAGCCCCATCCATCAGTGTTTTTGTGAAACTTACGGGGAGGGGTTTTGTTATTCTTTCAACTGCTGATTGCCGCTTTAACATTTACATTTGACATTTTAGTCATTTAGCAGATGCTCTTCACAGGAGGTTGGTGGCACCTTAATTGGGGAGGACAGGCTCGTGGTAATGGCTGGAGCGGAATGGGTGGAATGCCATTCCATTAACTCCGTTCCGTCCATTATTATGAGCCGTCCTCCCCTCAGCAGCCTCCACTGATTCTCTTATCCACGTTAGGTTATATGTAACCATACCAAATGTAACATATCATATTATTAATTAGTGTCCCAGATTTTCATTTACTATGTTAAGTCTAGTCTGAGACCAGTCTGCCTTCTCAAATGTATTGGAGAAGAAGGTCCAAGGATCCTCCCCTCAGACCTTTTCCACCAATGTGTTTTGAGAAAGAGGCGAGGAGAGAGGATGTGAAAAATAATTTTTGGGAGAAAGAGCCTGTGTCTGTTTCCCTCAGGGATAACGGTCCACTGCCCAGGCAGTCCTGGCCACGGCTCCAGGTTTGTGGAGAACACAGCTGCAGAGAAACTGGTAAGACTTCCTTTGTTCACAGCTAGAGGGACTTTGTGTGTCACAAATAGCACCTTATTCCCTGTGGGCCTTGGTCAAATGTATGGGCACTATAGAGAATAGGCGGAAGGTAGTCTAGCGGTTAAGAGCGTTGGGCCAGTAACTGAAAGGTTGCTGGTTTGAATCCCTGAGCCAACTAGGTGGAAAATCTGTTAATGTGCCCTTGAGAAATGCACTTAATCCTAATTGCTTTTGTAAGTCGCTCTGGATAAAAGTGTCTGCTAAATTACTCAAATGTAGGTCACCATTTTGGACACAGCCCTTGTCCGCACACACACTATAGTTCCCGTGGCCAACTTGGCCAAAGAGAGCAGAAAAGGGTTCTGATTCTGATCACTTGGAGGATGATGATGTCAGTGACCTCACCTGCTTTTGTCTGTCTCCCTTTTCTCAGCGCAGTATTATCAACTCCTTCCTGGACTTCAGAGAGAAGGAGAAACACAGGTCAGTAAGGCAGGAAGAGAGATGAGTTCAGTCACTAGAGGGAGCCATAGCTACTTAACAGGAAAGTGATTTTAGTATTTGTGTGTGTGTTGAAGGTTGAACACCAGCGAGTGTTTCACTCTTGGTGACGTCACCACCGTCAACATGACCATGGTGAAAGGAGGCGTGGCCTACAACGTCATCCCTGCCGAGATGGACGTCAGCTTCGACTTGAGAATACCGCCCACAGTCAATTTGCAGGTGTGTCTGTGTGCCTTGTGTGCTAGGGAGGGGCATTTGAAATTATCAACGTTGGGGAAGCTAATCTGAATATGTAGTTTACCAAACTACCAACTAAGTTAAGCTACGCTAAAGCTACCCTTAAGAAAAAGAAAGTTACTTTGAAAAGGTAGGTCACTACATCCAAACTACTGCTTCATAAATGATCAAATCTAACAATAAAAGGCCACTCTAAAATGTGCAGTTTTGTCACACAACACAAATGTCTCAAGTTTTGAAGGAGCGTGCAGTTGGCATGCTGACTGCAGGAATGTCCATCGAGCTGTTGCCAGATAATTTAATGTTCATTTATCTACCATAAGCTGCCTCCAACATCGTTTTAGAGAATTTGCAGGTTACCTTAGTGTTCTTGGGCACAGGGACTATGGTGATCTGCTTGAAACATGTTGGTATTACAGACTCAGTCAGGGAGAGGTTGAAAATGTCAGTGAAGACACTTGCCAGTTGGTCAGCGCATGCTCGGAGTACACGTCCTGGTAATCTGTCTGGTCCTGCAGCCTTGTGAATGTTGAACTGTTTAAAGGTCTTACTCACATCGGCTACGGAGAGCGTGATCACACAGTCATCTGGAACAGCTGATGCTCTCATGCATGTTTCAGTGTTACTTGCCTCAAAGTGAGCATAGAAGTAATTTAGCTCGTCTGGTAGGCTCGTGTCACTGGGCAGTTCGCGGCTGTGCTTCCTTTTCTAGTCTATAATAGTTTGCAAGCCCTGCCACATCCAACGAGCGTCGGAGCCGGTGAAGTACGATTCGATCTTAGTCCTATATTGACGCTTTGCCTGTTTGATGGTTCGTCGGAGGGCATAGCTGTATTTCTTATAAGCTTCCAGGTTAGAGTCCCGCTCCTTGAAAGCGGCAGCTCTACCCTTTAGCTTAGTGCGGATGTTGCCTGTAATCCATGGCTTCTGGTTGGGGTATGTACGTACAGTCACTGTGGGGACGACGTCATCGATGCACTTATTGATGAAGCCGGTGACTGTATGTACATACCCCAACCAGAAGCCATGGGCCTACAGTGCATTCGGAAAGTGTTCAGACCCCTTGACCTTTTCCACATTTTGTTACGTTACAGCCTTATTCGAACATTGATAAAAATTAGTTTTTTCCCCTGATCAATCTGCACACAATAACCCATAATGAATGGAAATATAACATTTACATAAGTATTCAGACCCTTTACTCAGTACTTTGTTGAAGCACCTTTGGCAGTGATTACAGCCTCAAATCTTCTTGGGTATGACGCTACAAGCTTGGCACACCTGTATTTGGGGAGTTTCTCCCATTCTTCTCTGCAGATCCTCTCAAGCTCTGTCAAATTGGATGGGGTGCGTCGCTGCACAGCTATTTTCAGGTCTCTCTGGAGATGTTAGATCTGGTTCAAGTCCGGGCTCTGGCTGGGCCACTCAAGGACATTCAGAGACTTGTCCCGAAGCTACTCCTGCGTTGTCTTGGCTGTGTGCTTAGGGTCGTTGTCCTGTTGGAAGGTGAACCTTCGCCCCAGTTTGAGGTCCTGAGCGCTCTGGAGCAGGTTTTCATCAAGGATCTCTCTGTACTTTGCTCCATTCATCTATCCCTCGATCCTGACTAGTCTCCCAGTCCCTGCCGCTGAAACATCCCACAGCATGATGCTGCCACCACCATGCTTCATCATAGGGATGGTGCCAGGTTTTCTCCAGACATGATGATTGGCATTCAGGCCAAAGAGTTCAATCTTGGTTTCATCAGACCAGAGAATCTTGTTTCTGGCTGTCATGTGCCTTTTACTGATGAGTGGCTTCCGTCTGGCCACTCTACCGTAAAGGCCTGATTGGTGAAGTGCTGCAGAGATGGTTGTCCTTCTGGAAGTAGCTTAGTGGTTAAGAGCGTTGTGCCAGTAACCGAAAGGTCGCTGGTTCTAGTCCCCGAGCTGACTAGGTGAAAAATCTGTCGATGTGCCCTTGAGCAAGGCACTTAACCCTAATTGCTCCTGTAAGTCGCTCTGGATAAGAGCGTCTGCTAAATGACTAAAATGTAAATGTAAAATGTATGGAAGGTTCTCCCATCTCCACAGAGGATCTGTGGAGCTCTGTCAGAGTGACCATCGGGCCCTTCTCCCCCGATTGCTCAGTTTGGCCGGGCGGCCAGCTCTAGGAAGAGTCTTGGTGGTTCCAAACTTCTTCATTTTAAGAATGATGGAGGCCACTGTGTTCTTGGTGACCTTCAATGCTGCGGAAATGTTTTGGTACCCTTCCCCAGATCTGTGCCTTGACACAATCCTGTCTTGGACCTCTATGGACAATTCCTTCGACCTCATGGCTTGGTTTTTGCTCTGACATACACTGTCAACTCTGGGACCTTTATATAGACAGGTGTGTGTGTGTGTGCCTTTCCAAATCATGTCCAATCAATTGAATTTACCACAGGTGGACTCCAATCAAGTTGTAGAAACATTTCAAGGATGTTCAATGGAAACAGGATGCACCTGAGCTAAATATCGAGTCTCATTGCAAAGGGTCCGAATAATTATGTAAATAAGGTATTTCCGTTTTTTTCTTTTTTTATACATTTTCAAAAATTTCTAAAACTGTTTTTGCTTTGTCATTATGGGGTATTGATGAGGATCTTTAAAAAAAAAATCAATTTTAGAATAAGGCTGTAACGTAACAAAATGTGGAAAAAATCAAGGGGTCTGAATACTTTCCGAATGCACTGTATGCCCTCCCAAGCCCACCCATGGCTGCGCCCCTGCCCAGTCATGTGAAATCCATAGATTAGGGCCTAATTTATTTATTTCAAGTGACTGTTTTCCTTACGTAACTCAGTAAAATCGTGTAAATTGTTGCATGTTGCGTTTATATTTTTGTTCAGTATAGTTCCGCTACCGCCAAGCTACTGCAAAATGTAGATAAATAGCTAATTGAAATACATAGACTCCCCAACACTGGAAATTATTTCACTATTCAAATAATATCATGATTTTTTTCTTCAGATATCCAGATAGACGAAATTCTAAAAATAAAATAAATTGCTCTACTCTCTTGACCAATCAGAATATAGCAAAATGCCACAACAGCAGACTGCGCAGTTGTTTTCATGGTGCTATATTGGTTGTTTTTGGCTAACAGTAGCTTAGGCTAACAGCAACACAGTGAAAGAAGTCTGATGCTCGCCATCATAGAACTGATTCTGTTTCCCAAAAAGTTTTCTGGTGAGTGTTTTGCATTGATCTGTATCAGGTCTAGTGGACCCTCCATTGGTACTAGGCTAATCGCTATTTGAAGGGGGGAAAATAGCATACCGTTGTCAGGGCTGACTGGAGGGCTAAATGTGCTATGATATTGAGAGAAAATTAGCTTGGAAATAAATAAAACAATCACTTTGCGTCGTCAGAACTGTAGGATACTTACAGTGCGCAACTGTAAATGTGCAATGTGCTGTCAAAGCCACGTGACGTCTGAAGCCGCAGAAGAAAACATAAACACTACATTCTAAAGTTTGTTGTTTTATTAAATGTAAGCATTTCAAATGTCATGGTATGTCCTTGTGTGTAACAATGTAACATGGACAATTTCATTTCATTTAGACAAAGCTTTTTCATTGTTAAAATAGGCCTAAAAGAAATTCTCAGAATGATTACTCTCACCAAGTGTTCGAATACTAACGTCCATTTGGATATCCGGATATTCCCTGCCCATCCCTACTGTGCCGGGGTTATTATTATACACAGTTCAGCTCAATGTTATCTTCAACATTTCAAATCTTTTATTCCATTGTTAGGAGTTCGAGGAGCAGATTAAGAAGTGGTGTAAGGAGGCGGGAGAGGGCATCACGTATGAGTTTGCTCAGGTCAGTACAATAAACTGCGTCTCTCCGTACACACACTTGTGTATGAGAATGGAGACACCTGATCACAGATCAGTAGAGGATGCTATAAAGTGTTCTCATCTGGGTCGTATTCACAAGGTACGAAATGGAAGTAAACGGACCCAAACAGGGAGCGACTCCCTAAACTTTCCAAGAAGAAACACTTGTTTTGTTTTCCGTTGTGAAATGTTTTGCTACGGTGTACATTAATGAATATGACCCAGTTGTAAAACGTTCTTTGTCCTCCTCCACAGAAACACATGAACCAGAATGTGACATCCACAGATGAGAGTGACCCTTGGTGGAACACCTTCAGCACAACCTGCAAAGCCATGTGAGGACACACACACATACACATACACAGACACACACACACACACACACACTCAGTAAAGGTTAGCTTCATCTGAATTTCTCTCGCCTCAGGAAAATTACTTTGGAAAAGGAGATCTTTCCTGCAGCCACGGACAGTCGCTTCATCAGAGCGGTGAGTTAGAGCTAGGGCTGTTGTGGTGGCCGTATTACCGCCACACCGGCGGTCACGAGTCATGAAGGCAGTCAAATTCCATGTGACCGTTTAGTCACGGTAATTAGGCTTCTCCAAGCTCTGATGCTACTGATGGTCATTAGTAGCCTACCAAACTTGCCAACTGCCTGGTACTCAGCACTCTATTGTCCCTCTAATCACTCTGACATCAATGCAAATAATATCGAAAATCTAATCAAACACTTCATGAGAGCTCATATTGCGCAACATTTCTAAAGGCTATGCAATTGTGTGAGAAAACAGAGTGATAACCTCTATTAAAAAGAGGAGGACCCATCAGCTTTCTATAGGCTAGGCCTACTATATTTATTTCTCTACTTTCCTAATATTAAGCACATTGCTTATATTTACCACAGGAGGATAGCCTACCTGGCTGGCATGAAAATGAACCACGGGAAAAGCGTCCTCCATTCGCTATTTAAGTGCATAGATGACATGTATTTTTTCCAACTGCCCCTGTTTTGAGACAGGTGCATGATAATGGTCCGTTCTAAATCAAAACAAATTTCACACATATTATTTAGTATACAGTACCAGTCAAAAGTTTGGACACACCTACTCATTCCAGGGTTTTTCTTTATTTTTACTATTTTCTACATTGTAGAATAACAGTGAAGACATAAACTATTAAATAACACATATGGAATCATGTAGTAACCAAGAAAGTGTTAAACAAATCAAAATATATTTTATATTTTTGATTCTTCAAAGTAGCCACCCTTTGCCTTGATGACAGCTTTGCACATTCTTGGCATTCTCTTAACCAGCTTCACCTGGAATGCTTTTCCAACAGTCTTGAAGGAGTTCCCACATGTGCTGAGCACTTGTTGGCTGCTTTTCCTTCACTCTGCGGTCCAACTCATCCCAAACCATCTCAATTGGGTTGAGGTGGGGTGATTGTGGAGGCCAGGTTATCTGATGCAGCACCCCATCACTCTCCTTCTTGGTCAAATAGCCCTTACACAGCCTGGAGGTGTGTTTTGGGTCATTGTCCTGTTGAAAAACAAATAGTCCCACTAAGCCCAAACCAGATGGGATGGTGTATCGCTGCAGAATACTGTGGTAGCCTTGCTGGTTAAGTGTGCCTTGAATTCTAAATAAATCACAGACGGTGTCACCAGCAAAGCACCATCACACCTCCTCCTCCATGCTTCACAGTGGGAACCACACATGCGGAGATCATCCGTTCACCTACTCTGTGTCTCACAAATCTCAAATTTGGACTCATCAGACCAAAGGACAGATTTCCACCGGTCTAATGTCCATTGCTCATGCTTCTTGGCCCAAGCAAGTCTCTTCTTATTATTGGTGTCCTTTAGTAGTGGTTTCTTTGCAGCAATTCGACCATGAAGACCTGATTCACGCAGTCTCCTCTGAACAGTTGATGTTGAGATGTCTGTTACTTGAACTCTGTGAAGCATTTATTTGGGCTGCAATCTGAGGTGCAGTTAACTCTAATGAACTTATCCTCTGCAACAGATGTAACTCTGGGTCTTCCTTTCCTGTGGCGGTCCTCATGAGAGATGGTTTTTGCGACTGCACTTGAAGAAACTTTAAATGTTCTTGACATTTTCCGGATTGACTGACTTTCATGTCTTAGTAATGATGGACTGTCGTTTCTCTTTGCTTATTTGAGCTGTTCTTGCCATAATATGGACTTGGTCTTTTACCAAATAGGGCTATCTTCTGTATACCACCCCTACCTTGTCACAACACAACTGATTGGCTCAAACACATTAAGAAGGAAAGAAATTCCACAAATTAACTTTTAAGAAGGCACACCTGTTAATTGAAATGCATTCCAGGTGACTACCTCATGAAGCTGGTTGAGAGAATGCCAAGAGTGTGCAAAGCTGTCATCAAGGCAAACGGTGGCTATTTGAAGAATCTCAAATATAAAATATATTTTCATTTGTTTAACACTTTTTTGGTTACTACATGATTCCATATGTGTTATTTTGTAGTTTTGATGTCTTCACTATTATTCTACAATGTAGAAAATATTAAGGATAAAGAAGAACCCTGGAATGAGTAGGTGTGTCCAAACTTTTGATAATGTTTGTATCACAACTAAAGTGGCCAAATAACTTCTTGAAATTAAGCACATTCATCTGCTTTACAAGGGGTGTAGAGCTTAACTGGCATACATAAGCAGCGCGTGAGTTTCAAGTTTGGGCAAGATCATTTTCACCATAAAAATGTACCTTTTTATAATAAAAGCGTTACCTGCATAATCGCGTATGACTTTTGATAATGGTGTTTTCCCGCTAATGGAACATTTCTGCTTATTACTGCCATGTGCACATTGCTGCACTTATAATGTGAAGAAATAGCCTAATAGTTTATCAACATTTTAAGCTAAACGTTCTGATCTGTTGTGTCAGCCACATTGTGTATACAGTGGGGGGGGGAAAGTATTTAGTCAGCCACCAATTGTGCAAGTTCTCCTACTTAAAAAGATGAGAGAGGCCTGTAATTTTCATCATAGGTACACATCAACTATGACAGACAAATTGAGAGAAAAAAATCACATTGTAGGATTTTTAATGAATTTATTAGCAAATTATGGCGGAAAATAAGTATTTGGTCACCTAAAAACAAGCAAGATTTCTGGCTCTCACAGACCTGTAACTTCTTCTTTGAGAGGCTCCTCTGTCCTCCACTCCGTTACCTGTATTAATGGCACCTGTTTGAACTTGTTATCAGTATAAAATACACCTGTCCACAACATCAAACAGTCACACTCCAAACTCCACTATGGCCAAGACCAAAGAGCTGTCAAAGGACACCAGAAACAAAATTGTAGACCTGCACCAGGCTGGGAAGACTGAATCTGCAATAGGTAAGCAGCTTGGTTTGAAGAAATCAACTGTGGGAGCAATTATTAGGAAATGGAAGACATACAAGACCACTGATAATCTCCCTCGATCTGGGGCTCCACGCAAGATCTCACCCCGTGGGGTCAAAATGATCACAAGAACGGTGAGCAAAAATCCCAGAACCACACGGGGGGACCTAGTGAATGACCTGCAGAGAGCTGGGACCAAAGTAACAAAGCCTACCATCAGCAACACACTATGCCGCCAGGGACTCAAATCCTGCAGTGCCAGACGTGTCCCCCTGCTTAAGCCAGTACATGTCCAGGCCCGTCTGAAGTTTGCTAGAGTGCATTTGGATGATCCAGAAGAGGATTGGGAGAATGTCATATGGTCAGATGAAACCAAAATATAACTTTTTGGTAAAAACTCAACTCGGGGGGGGGGGGGGGGGGGGTGCTACACCAATGCTAATAACTATAAGTTAAGGATAACTATAAGAAATCTTAAGATGTGTTAAATAAATGATATCCAGCTATGCATTTCACTTGCTACATACAGTGAGGGAAAAAGGTATTTGATCCCCTGCTGATTTTGTATGTTTGCCCACTGACAAAGACATGATCAGTCTATAATTTTAATGGTAGGTTTATTTGAACAGTGAGAGACAGAATAACAACAAAAATGTTATAAATTGATTTGTATTTTAATGAAGGAAATAAGTATTTGACCCCTCTGCAAAACATGATTTAGTACTTGGTGGCAAAACCCTTGTTGGCAATCACAGAGGTCAGACATTTCTTGTAGTTGGCCACCAGGTTTGCACACATCTCAGGAGGGATTTTGTCCCACTCCTCTTTGCAGATCTTCTCCAAGTCATTAAGGTTTCGAGGCTGACGTTTGGCAACTTGAACCTTCAGCTCCCTCCACAGATTTTCTATGGGATTAAGGTCTGGAGACTGGCTAGGCCACTCCAGGACCTTAAAGTGCTTCTTCTTGAGCCACTCCTTTGTTGCCCTGGCCGTGTGTTTTGGGTCATTGTCATGCTGGAATACCCATCCACGACCCATTTTCAATGCCCTGGCTGAGGGAAGGAGGTTCTCACCCAAGATTTGACGGTACATGGCCCCGTCCATCGTCCCTTTGATGCGGTGAAGTTGTCATGTCCCCTTAGCAGAAAAACACCCCCAAAGCATAATGTTTCCACCTCCATGTTTGACGGTGGGGATGGTGTTCTTGGGGTCATAGGCAGCATTCCTCCTCCTTCAAACACGGCGGGTTGAGTTGATGGCAAAGACCTCGATTTTGGTCTCATCTGACCACAACACTTTCACCCAGTTCTCCTCTGAATCATTCAGATGTTCGTTGGCAAACTTCAGACGGGCCTGTATATGTGCTTTCTTGAGCAGGGGAACCTTGCGGGCGCTGCAGGATTTCAGTCCTTCACGGCGTAGTGTGTTACCAATTGTTTTCTTGGTGACTATGGTCCCAGCTGCCTTGAGATCATTGACAAGATCCTCCCGTGTAGTTCTGGGCTGATTCCTCACTGTTCTCATGTTCATTGCAACTCCACGAGGTGAGATCTTGCATTGAGCCCCAGGCCGAGGCACATTGACAATTATTTTGTGTTTCTTCCATTTGCGAATAATCGCACCAACTGTTGTCACCTTCTCACCAAGCTGCTTGCCGATGGTCTTGTAGCCCATTCCAGCCTTGTGTAGGTCTACAATCTTGTCCCTGACATCCTTGGAGAGCTCTTTGGTCTTGGCCATGGTGGAGAGTTTGGAATCTGATTGATTGCTTCTGTGGACAGGTGTCTTTTATACAGGTAACAAACTGAGATTAGGAGCACTCCCTTTAAGATTGTGCTCCTAATCTCAGCTCGTTACCTGTATAAAAGAAACCTGGGAGCCAGAAATATTTTTGATTGAGGAGGAGTCAAATACTTATTTCCCTCATTAAAATGCAAATCAATTCATAACATTTTTGACATGCGTTTTTCTGGATTATTTTGTTGTTATTCTGTCTCTCACTGTTCAAATAAACCTACCATTAAAATTATAGACTGATCATGTCTTTGTCAGTGGGAAAACGTACAAAATCAGCAGGGGATCAAATACTTTTTTCCCTCACTGTAAGTGGCTAGATGTCAAAATCAAGCTTCTTCGTGACAGCAGACATTCAATTCCCTCCTAGATCAAGATCCCTGTTTTATGTGCGATTTCTATTTAAATTTTTTATAGCGCCCCTTGTGTGCACTTCCGGTAATACCGTATACCTTGGTATGGTACAGAAACGGAATGAAAATCTGGATACCGCCCAACCCTAGTACACCATCACAACATCTTACTTTCAAACACTTAGAACTGCATGTGTTTTTATGTGTTTATGACCTCAGGACAAAACATGTTTTGTTATTGTAGAAGCTTGCACTTCAAAGCTATGTCCATATGTGTTGTTCATTTTACTTGATCATTAGGAGAAGAAATGCTTCATAAATGCCACAAGCTAAACATCTCCATAGAGACAAACCACTGTGCTTTGAATGAGCTAAATGTGGTTCTCCCTTTAAATGCATCTCTCTTGAGATTGATAAGATATTTGGTGCAATAGTAGAGCGAGGGCCCTTACCTAAAAAAATGACATTCAAAGTTGTTCTATGCTGTTTTATTCATTGAGGCAACAAGACCAAAAACATAAGTGTAAATATAAGTGTTTTTGCTGTTATGTCATTGTCAGTGTGTCAGATATTAGTTGCAATGCTTTCTTGACAAAAAGGAGGATCTTTCAATCATGTTTGTGTCCTGCTGTAGGTGGGCCTCCCTGCCATCGGTTTCTCCCCAATGAACCGGACCCCCATCCTGCTGCACGACCACAACGAATATCTGAACGAGCAGGTCTTCCTCAAAGGCATTCAGGTGTATGAGAACCTAGTGCCAGCATTAGCCAATGTGCCTGCTCTGCCTTGCGATGCCTAGAGCAGCAATTCTTAACTGGTGGGTGACCCTAATTTGATTTTTAAAAAAATTTGCCACTCGAATATTGGGTCACGACTGAGGCAACCCAGTTAAATGTGTGTCCCGAAACCAAACCAGTTGAGAACCTCGGCTACTTCACATCCTGTGTCTCGTAACCTCTCCTTGGCACGTGTCGGTCTGATCTGACACCTCTCACAGATAACCATCTGAATTATTCAAGATTAGTTTTAGAATAATCCAGAAGGCAGCGCCAAAGAATAAAATGAGATTACTTCATCCAGATATAATTTATAATAGTCCAATTTAGCACTTCACATTTGGCACTATGCCTTCTGTATGCATAAAATCTATTTTATTTTCTCTGACCATACATAGCAACTCAGGACACCGTTATACCATTGCATTACACAACATTGTAATAACAGCCTTGTAACAACATTATACTTAAGAGAATGTGTTTAATGTGTCTGTGTAAGAGGTCTTGACAAAGGGTGTGATCATTCACTACTCTAATCAATGTATGGATTTAAGTCTTAAATGCTTATCAAAGATGTATTAGAGATAAGCAACACGGTTATATCAGATGACGCTCTTTGAAGTTGGTAATTAAAATGCTGCTTGATCCAAACCTTGCACAGAATTACTTCAGATGTCCCTCCACAATATTACTTATCCACTTAAACCTAGCATCCACTATCCCCTCATTTATTCTAGTTGATCTGCCATTTGCTCTTTGGACAACTTTCTAACAGCCATTTGTTTAAAACAACTTAGATTCACAGTTAGTGAAATTGAGCTATAGTGGAAATATAACATTACATTACATTTGAGTCATTTAGCAGACGCTCTTATCCAGAGCGACTTACAGGAGCAATTAGGGTTAAGTGCCTTGCTCAAGGGCACATCGACAGATTTTTCACCTAGTCGGCTCGGGGATTAGAACCAGCGACCTTTCGGTTACTGGCACAACGCTCTTAACCACTAAGCTACCTGCCGCCCAACACAGAACCCAATTGGGCAAGAGAGGTTCTGTTATTAAAATAGTTAATGAGTATTCTAAAAAGCTCTAAATCCATCATTAGATTGTTAAGGAAGTGGTATGTCGGTACACTTACCAAGTTCTCTCTTATTCAACTTGGTATCTTCCAGTCCTATTGTAATTTGATAGGCTAAGCTACTTCTTTATTATTTATGTCATAACCTTATTGATTAGCCCCCAACCACACAAACAAGACTGAAGTAATGCCATGTTAACGTTCATATATTTCATAAACTACTTGAAACCACAGATTCATATAATGATTTTTGTTTGAAAATGAATTTATATGCCTGATAAATACACATGTTTTGATTTTTTTTTTTGATAGAGCTGATTTGAATAAAGATCTCACTTTATTGAACTGCTGTGTTATTTGATTTAGAGGTTGAGTGTTAATATTTTCTGCCCAGGGACTGCAGATAGAAAAGCGCTGTGTAGCTAAATCTGTTCTGACAAATAAAAAACAGAGATCGTATCATGCACACCACAATGCTCAAAACACTATAAGACAAAAATATCTTACATCATGAACATAAGATATTTTTGTTAAGCAAAATGTTGTTTTAGTAAACCGAATACATGAAACAGAGGAACTGAGACATAAGGAATAACTGTATTGTAGCCACGTGGGGGCCGTAATCACCATAATAAGCACCATAATGTGTTTATCACCAGTATGAACCAACCCTGCTCCCAACAGTAACAGCATTGCCACTACTTATAGACTCACAATCACATTTACATTTACGTCATTTAGCAGACGCTCTTATCCAGAGCGACTTACAAATTGGTGCATTCACCTTCTGATAGCCAGTGGGACAACCATTTTTTCTATTTTATTTTTTAGAGTATATTTTTAATTTTCATTAGTTTTATATATATATATAACCTTTTTATTTATGTATTTTTTTGTGTGGGGTGGGGGGGTTTAAGTATTACTTTTATACTATCCCAGGTATTCCTTAAAGAGGTAGGGTTTCAAGTGTCTCCGGAAGGTGGTTAGTGACTCCGCTGTCCTGGCGTTGTGAGGGAGCTTGTTCCACCATTGGGGTGCCAGAGCAGCGAACAGTTTTGACTGGGCTGAGCGGGAACTGTGCTACCGCAGAGGTAGGGGGACCAGCAGGTCAGAGGTGGAAGAACAATGACAGTAATGGTGAAGATTTAAAAAAAATTTGATCCTCATTGAGTTACCTTTTTTAGTAGAAGCTACAACATTCTTAGAATAATATAAACTGGTTAGTATTCCCATTTATAGTGTTTCCCAATTCCCTGTGAGTGCTCAACTATCCAGTTCTACCTTTTGTACTTTAAGGTCATGTTCATTATATAGTAATTTTGGATTGAGCTTAAAAAAATATGTGTCAATACAGTGAATGACTAGGCACAAGCCAAAGAGCTGGAGGCTAGAGGAAGAGGATGAAGAGGGAGAAAATTAACCTAGTCTGAGACCGCAGGGTTGTGTCATAGAGAGAGACATGCTGTAGTGGAACTGCATGATACGTGTGATTAACATTGAGACTGACCTAACATGACCAGAGATCATAGGAAGATCTGGCTGATATTACCGACATTACAACTACAGTGCCTTGCAAAAGTATTCACCCCCCTTGGTGTTTTCCTATTTTGTTCCATTACAACCTGTAATTTAAATGGATTTTTATTTGGATTTAATGTAATGGACATACACAAAATAGTCCAAATTGGTGAAGTGAAATGAAATAAATTACTTGTTTAAAAAAATTATAACAAATAAATAACATAAAAGTGGTGCGTGCATACAGTGGGGGGAAAAAAGCAATTAATCAGCCACCAATTGTGCAAGTTCTCCCACTGAAAAAGATGCGAGAGGCCTGTATTTTCATTATAGGTACACGTCAACTATGACAGACAAAATGAGGGGAAAAAAATCAGGAAAATCACATTGTAGGATTTTTTTGAATTTATTTGCAAATTATGGTGGAAAATAAGTATTTGGTTAATAACAAAAGTTTCTCAATAATTTGTTATATACCCTTTGTTGGCAATGACACAGGTCAAACGTTTTCTGTAAGTCTTCACAAGGTTTTCACACACTGTTGCTGGTATTTTGGCCCATTCCTCCATGCAGATCTCCTCTAGAGCAGTGATGTTTTGGGGCTGTCGCTGGGCAACACGGACTTTCAACTCCCTCCAAAGATTTTCTATGGGGTTGAGATCTGGAGACTGGCTAGGCCACTCCAGGACCTTGAAATGCTTCTTACGAAGTCACTCCTTCGTTGCCCGGGCGGTGTGTTTGGGATCATTGTCATGCTGAAAGACCCAGCCACGTTTCATCTTCAATGCCCTTGCTGATGGAAGGAGGTTTTCACTCAAAATCTCACGATACATGGCCCCATTCATTCTTTCCTTTACACGGATCAGTCGTCCGGGTCCCTTTGCAGAAAAACAGCCCCAAAGCATGATGTTTCCACCCCCATGCTTCACAGTAGGTATGGGGTTCTTTGGATGCAACTCAGCATTCTTTGTCCTCCAAACACGACGAGTTGAGCTTTTACCAAAAAGTTATATTTTGGTTTCATCTGACCATATAACATTCTCCCAATCCTCTTCTGGATCATCCAAATGCACTCTAGCAAACTTCAGACGGGCCTGGACATGTACTGGCTTAGGCAGGGGGACACTGCAGGATTTGAGTCCCTGGCGGCGTAGTGTGTTACTGATGGTAGGCTTTGTTACTTTGGTCCCAGCTCTCTGCAGGTCATTCACTAGGTCTCCCCGTGTGGTTCTGGGATTTTTGCTCACCGTTCTTGTGATCATTTTGACCCCACGGGGTGAGATCTTGCATGGAGCCCCAGATCGAGGGAGATTATCAGTGGTCTTGTATGTCTTCCATTTCCTAATAATTGCTCCCACAGTTGATTTCTTCAAACCAAGCAGCTTACCTATTGCAGCTTCAGTCTTCCCAGCCTGGTGCAGGTCTACAATTTTGTTTCTGGTGTCCTTTGACAGCTCTTTGGTCTTGGCCATAGTGGAGTTTGCAGTGTGACTGTTTGAGGTTGTGGACAGGTGTCTTTAATACAGGTAACAAGTTCAAACAGGTGCCATTAATACAGGTAACGAGTGGAGGACAGAGGAGCCTTATTTTCCACCATAATTTGCAAATATATTCATTAAAAATCCTACAATGTGATTTTCTGGATTTCTTTTCTCAATTTGTCTGTCATAGTTGACGTGTACCTATGATGAAAATTACAGGCCTCTCTCATCTTTTTAAGTGGGAGAACTTGCACAATTGGTGGCTGACTAAATACTTTTTTTCCCCACTGTATGTATTCACCCCCTTTGCTATGAAGCCCCTAAATAAGATCTGGTGCAACCAATTACCTCCAGAAGTCACATAATTAGTTAGATTGCACACAGGTGAACTTTATTTAAGTGTCACATGATCTGTCACATGATCTCAGTAATATACACCTGTTCTGAAAGGCCCCAGAGTCTGCAACACCACTAAGCAAGGGGCACCACCAAGCAAAAGGCACCATGAAGACCAAGGAGCTCTCCAAACAGGTCAGGGACAATGTTGTGTAGAAGTACAGATCAGGGTTGGGTTATAAAAAAATATCCGAAACTTTGAACATCCCACGGAGCACAATTAAATCCATTATAAAAAAATTGAAAGAATATGACACCACAACAAACCTGCCAAGAGAGGGCCGCCCACCAAAACTCACAGACCAGGCAAGGAGGGCATTAATCAGAGAGGCAACAAAGAGACCAAAGATAACCCTCAAGGAGCTGCAAAGCTCCACAAAGGAGATTGGAGTATCTGTCCATAGGACCACTTTAAGCCGTATTCTCCACAGAGCTGGGCTTTACGGAAGAGTGGCCAGAAAAAAGCCATTGCTTGAAGAAAAAAATAAGCAAACACGTTTGTTGTTCGCCAAAAGGCATGTGGGAGACTCCCCAAACATATGGAAGAAGGTGCTCTGGTCAGATGAGACTAAAATTGAGCTTTTTGACCATCAAGGGAAATGCTATGTCTGGTGCAAACCCAACACCTCTCATCACCCCGAGAACACCATCCCCACAGTGAAGCATGGTGGTGGCTGCATCATGCTGTGGGGATGTTTTTCCTCAGCAGGGACTGGGAAACTGGTCAGAATTGAAGGAATAATGGATGGTGCTAATTTCCATACAGGGAAATTCTTGAGGGAAACCTGTTCCAGAGATTTGAGACTTGGACGGAGGTTCACCTTTCAGCAGGACAATGACCCTAAGCATACTGCTAAAGCAACACTCGAGTGGTTTAAGGGGAAACATTTAAATGTCTTGGAATGTCCTAGTCAAAGCCCAGACCTCAATCCAATTGAGAATCTGTGGTATGACTTAACGATTCCTGTACACCAATGGAACCCATCCAACTTGAAGGAGCTGGAGCAATTTTGCCTTGAAGAATGGGCAAAAATCCCAGTGGCTAGATGTGCCAAGCTTATAGAGACATACCCCAAGAGACTTGCAGCTGTAATTGCTGCAAAAGGTGGCTCTACAAAGTTTTGAATTTGGGGGGTTGAATAGCTATGCACGCTCAAGTTTTCTGTTTTTTTGTCTTATTTCTTGTTTGTTTCACAATTATTATTTTTTTTGCATCTTCAAAGTGGTAGGCATGTTGTGTAAATCAAATGATACAAACCCCACAAAAATCTATTTTAATTCCAGGCTGTAAGGCAACAAAATAGGAAAAATGTCAAGGGGGGTGAATACTTACGCAAGCCACTGTATGTATTCACGGTCCGTCGGACTTAACAATGTTCCCTGTGTCAGTGCACAAAACCAAAGTACTTATTTATGTAGGGCTATTATAACTCGGATTTGGCTACAGACACAGACACATGAAGTGTTGAACTACTGTTCAATTCCCTTTAGAGATCCATTCCAATTAATGGAGTAGGGCCCTCCTAGGGGGGATCAGCAGGAAGAGAAGAGGTGGTGGTGGGTCAGTAATTAGAATGCTCTCCCCAGGATGTGGCAACAGGATTAAAGCCTGCAGGGCTGTCAGGGAGAGTCCTCAAAGCTGTAACCTCTAGCACCCACCAAGCACCCCACCGCCCCCTCACCCCTTCCTGGAGATTGGAGAAACAGGAGTAGATACTGCCACACTCTCTGTCCGTCTGCTTAGTAGGAGAGAGATGGGATTTTCAGTAGTAGTAGATCTCCTCAATTACAACTTCCTCAATATGTGTTGGCCTGCCCAAATTTCCTGCAACTCCACCTTATAATTATAGTGCAAAAGTCATTGACTGACCTTGTATTTTGCACAACAACGTGCGTTTTGCGCTTCTTATCGTATCATACTTGCGCTTATCCTATACTTGCTTATGTCGTTTTATGTTGTGTGTTTTGATCCATCCTTTTATGTCGCACACAAATTGACTTTTGGGGAGATTTTAAAGATTTACTGAACTGAACAAATAACACCATATTTGTGTTCACAATTTTCAAAGTGTTTTCAGAATAGCCGGTACTGACATCAATCTCACATGACTCTGAAATGTGTCTTTGATTGCCTTTTATTCAGGAGAGCATTTTGCATCATCATGATGTTGTGGCCGGTGACACTTTGCTTCTTAAAAGTCCAATATTGAAAACTTGAATGCCGACATTCAAGACATTTTGACACTGTATCAACAGTGGACTAATGAAAAAAAAACTGCCAAAAGATGAGTGGAGTTCCCCTTTAACTTTGATAGCATTAATATGTGGAGAGCATGCATACTAGTTAATCTTACACCTGCTGGTGTTGCCTCCCTGCCTGCCGGTGGGGTCCCTCACATGGGGCACAAGCAAGCCAGCCAGAACTCAACAAGCTGCTTTGAAGCAGCAATCTCATGTAACCTTTAGAAGGTCAGTTTAACAGCAGAGAGCTGAGCTCTTCAGTCTAGATTTCACCAAGGACCCCTAGGGGCCGAGGCACAAAGAGGGACCTGTTAGATTCATTAACTGGCACAAGGCCAGTGCTCAAGTAAGCAATGTACTGTATGTCAATGACTGTTAGGGTTTTTCAAGCTTGAAGAAGACTGGTAGAATAGAAAGGACCTAATTGAATTGAGGTTTTGTCCAGTTGGTATAGACTACATTGGCAAGTCTCCTACGCACAGTGATTTATCAGAGAAGCTCGAGCTCTTACACAGTTGCGCATCAGTGGGTTCACATGATAGCAGTAGGATATAGGCTTTCCAATAGTCTGATGAAGTAGGAGGAAAAACAGTAGGCAAACTGCATTGCATAAGTTTCCTTCATGCATATCAAGTTTCCTTTTTTTTATCTCTACATCACTAGGCTCAACACATGAAAATAAATATAGGCATAGTAAATCACAATTTAGATATTTTATTTAATAATAAAAATTAATCATTTTTAATGTCAATAAATCTTGAAAGCATAAAAAATACATGACAATTAGGGGCAGAATGTAAATGTTTTTATTTGTGAATTAAATTAACTGACAATGTATTTGAAGTCTAGCTCATCTATGAAATTGAGCCTATATCACATTGGTTTAAAGTGGTCCTCTTAATGCGTGAAATAGAGATAGACTACACTCGTGCCTGTGCGTCGGATGCTGCTGAGACTAGTGCAGAGTGGGCGAGTGAGCGACTCTGCGGTATTTTGGCAGGAGCATCAATCATAGGCTAGTCCACACTTGTTTACGGTCGAAATCAGCAGGAGACCCGAAATAACGTCGAAAGGCGATTGGACATTAACGTTTTGGGATCTTAGTTCACATTTTTCCTAACCCGTTTTCAAGATTTTTAATGGAAAATGGCGATATGCACTCCGTCTTGCAGCATTGTCTGCTTGGTATCGTTCCAGATTATCTTGATTTTCAATGTACAGTGGCCTGGCGCGGATGGTCTCACGTTCCCCCAGCAATACACGTAAGTATTCTATATCACTGGCTGCTCAGCTGTCACACACAACATGCGTATTTTGAGGTCCGGCATTTGAATGCCACGTTGGGTGACGGTCATTGTGCTGGTGTACCACCTCTGGTTTCCTTTCTTCAAATTAGGTTACTCACATTGTATTTCTGACGTGAACATATTTCTCGCTATGCTGCGACTGCTCTGGCAAACGAGGAACGGGCAATAAAACAGCCAATATAGGATGTTTAAGGGATGTGGACCGTTGCTTTCTGTCATATCACAATACATGAAGGAATCACATACAAACACGGTACTATTTACTATTCACCAATTACCATTTACCATTGACTACATGTATCATTTACCATTTAGTCTAACAGTTAAGAGCGTTGGGCCGTTAACTGAAAGGTTGCTGGTTCGAACTCCCGAGCTGACTAGGTGAAAAATCTGTCCATGTGCCCTTGAGCAAGGCACGTAACCCTAATTGCTCCTTTAAATCGCTCTGTATAAGAACGTCTGCTAAATGACTAAAATGTAAATGTATTAGAATTATTATTTTTGTCATATCATTGGCACAAACAATACTGTTTGCTTGCCACCCAGTATCTGTCAACAGTCTGGTTGGCAAGAGCAGGCTGCTTGCCACCTAATTGATGGTTGTTGTGTTCATATGAGGCTCAATGAGAGTTTCGTCGTCACAACATCTCTGTGTGTCTCATGATGTCAATGCAGTGCTGGCTGCTGTCTTTGATCAAAGTGGGCAGCATCACTATTTTTTGTTTCCTTCCAGACAGTCACAGTCCTGAGGGAATATAGTGGAGGACATGGTAGTATATAGCCATGATCCACTACTTCTACTGCTGTAAAATCTTTAGCTTTTGTTTGGGATTCAAGCACGTTGAATCAGAATGACACAACAACATTATGTGGACATGCTTTTATTTGGGATGTAGGTCTAGTTAGGTAGCCTATGAGGTGTGTGGTTTTGTTTGGTACTTTGTACAGAACGACATACATATCAATCAATCAAATGTATTTATAAAGATCTTTTTACATCAGCAGATGTCACAAAGTGCTATACAGAAACCCAGCCGAAAACCCCAAACTGCAAGCAATGCAGATGTATCAAACCATCAACATATCTTGATGGTTTGCCGACAACTTGATGGGATTGCATTTTCTATAGGAGACATGATGGTTGTGTGTGCAGGGATACAGAACACTGTTGTTCAATACATTTAATAAACCGTTTTTATTGCACAAACAACATACATTCTAGTGTAGTCTACTGTCTCAACGGAGTCACTCACTCCAGTCCTCTCTTTGAAAGACTTTAAAATTGATCAAGGGTTTCAGAGGAGTGCTGATCTAGGATCAGGTTCCCCCTGTCCATATAATCTTATTCATTGTGATCTAAAAGGCAAAACTGATCCTAAATCAGCACTCCTACTCTGAGAAGCTTGAGACATATGGCCCTTCCTTATGTGGCTTCTGGGACTACGACCACCAGATCTGGAATGTAATCTGGGGCTAAAGCATGTCTTACTTTAAAAATGGATCAATAGAATGAATCAATAAAAACCTCTATAGCCATTAGCCCAAATAGACAATCTCTGTGCCCTAATTAGTCTGTGAGAGGAGATTAAACACTAGCCGGAAACAAGACAGGTAACTGTGACTTAAAGGAAGTAAGTAGCCTACAGTTGTAATGCTTGGCTTACTCTGGCAGTTACAGTGAGCCCGACAGTAATAATGCCATTCTAGCTATGATTGAAGCTGATTTTAATAAGCCTGCGTTCAAAATTCATGTTCAAAATTATCCTCAATCTGTCCATAGTGGAATAGTCATCACATTGTGACCTACTTTTAATCATCCTCTTCCCAGCTCTTCTTCTCCAACCTTTAACCCTTTCACTCGTAAGCACAGCTGGCACTTAACTTGAGACCACAGCTTTCCGGGCCTTTCTCCAGACTGCAGTCAGGCAGGCAGGCTCTCACCAGATGGGGCTGGGATCTTTGGGACAGTAGAAGGAAACTCTGGGCCAATGACAGCTGGAGTTACTGGGAGTGGTTTGTTGTGTATCAATGAGAGCAAGGGTCTTTGGAGCAGCAGGGGAGGTGTGTGTGTAGGGGGGAGTGGAGTGTGTGTGGGGGGGTTATTGTGGGGGGTACATAAGGCTGCCCTCTCCTTCCCTCTGGTTATCTGCTGAGTGAGTGCATTGAATCAGCACCACTTCCCTCAGCCCTGGGTCTCTTCATGTAAGCTAAATGAAGCAGAATCGCTACACTGAAGAACAGCAGCTCCGTCCAATTAAGAATTAATACTGCAGCAGTCAGGGTTTATCCCTTTTCTCCATCCCTCACAGCCCCCATCCCTCCCTCCCCTCCGTCTCTTTCTCACACTCGCTCTTCCTCAGAATCTCTCTCTCCTGCCTCTTCCCGTCTCGTTCACCCCAACCTCTCTGTATATCTCATCCACTCCAACTTTCTCTCATTCCTTCTCTCCTTCCCTCTCTCTTTGGAGGTGAATATGGGTCACAGCGGGCCGTGTAGTGCTACTTTCTCTCTCTCTCTCTCTCTCCAGTCCCTGGGTGTGTATGTATGGTAGGTAACAGAGGAGAGACAGGAGCATGGCAGGCAGAAGCTAGCTCCTTAACACACAGTTCTCTGATGTCCCAGGGGGGCCCAGGAGGAGGGGAAATGGAGCGCACTAAGAAAAGCTAGGATCGGGCTTCAGCTGCTCTGAGTCACACAAGCTGCAGCATCCCAAATGGCACCCTATTCCCTATTTAGTGCACTACTTTTGTAGTGCACTATAATGGGTCCTGGTCAAAACTAGTGCACTATAAAGGGAGAAGGGTGTCATTTAGGATGTGCCACAGTCAGAGACAGGGCTTCTGCTCTGCTCTGTTCTGCAGTTCTGTGGGCACTAGCAGTAGTCATGTAACCAGGCCTGTTTAGTCATGCACTATCATATACTAAAGGCATTTATTACCACCCTACTCTTCCTTTAAAAAATGACAATCTTTAGTCATATTATATCAGATATTATGTCTGTCTGTGTTCGTCAACAGACAGGGGGTGCTCTGCAGTTCTGAGTGTAACAGTCATGAAACAAAGCCTGTTTAGTCACACACACTCATTTATTGCCACCTCTCCTTTAAAACAATACCATCTTTGGTCATATCATGTCTGTCGTTCTGTGTCCAGCATCTCTTGCATAATCATCACACAGTAGCCTAATTTGCATCAGACAGGACTACGGCTATTTTTAAATCATTAATGAGTCTGTTAGTCATTTATAGTGCTTCGATGTGTCATCCAGCAGCCAACGTCTGGTAGTGGAATGCATTGTCTTTCTACAGTATCTGTCTGCATCGGCTCTTCTCTCAGCTAGCTGTACTGGTGTCGGTTACATTGTGACTGGCTGTGTTGTGGCTCAATAGCCGATGATTCACGAGAATGTTTATAATGTAGGCTAGTTGTTACAGTTGTTACCCGCTTGATTCTTGTGCTGCTGGTCATTACTCATCTGATACTTGCTACCTACATTGTGTGCCTATATATAGCCCTTGGCTTGATTTCACAGAGTGTTCAAGTATGGATAACTGCATAGACTGTGTTCTTAATGCAATGTCTGTTTATAATACCCTTGGCAGAGTCTAGGCCTATATATCTTGATGTGTTAGTGACCTACTATATCTACTGTTTAGCATCGGAGTGATGAACCCTCTTTTGGAACACTGTAACTGAAGATTGTTCCAGAAGTGTATTTGCTGTGATTGTTGAGTGTAGCATAAGGCAATGGACTACAATAGTAAGAATAATGTGTCCTTCGATTGACTTGCTCCACCATTTTAGATGTGCTTGCTTTACTGCAGCATTTCTCAGGCCTGATGAAGCAACAAAATATGGCCCTCATATTTTACTTGCTGAATGGGCTCATCAATGATTAATGCTCCCTAAAGTACTTGAGTCGAGCATTGGGGCTTTGCTTTTTTTTTTTGTGTGGAGTCAGGTGGTTGAATGTGCTTCTACTTATGGGTTTGTTGCAGGAGAGAATCTAACCCCACCAAGGGAGTGAGAGGAAACTGATGTTCTTGGCTCGGAACCACCACTGTTACTCTGAGAGTTCCTTTGCTTCGACTCAGAATATCTTGTAGATACAGTTCCACTTTTGACCAAGTCTGCATCCCAAATGGCACCCTATTCCCGAAGTAGTGCATTTATTTTGACCAGGGCCCGTAGCCTCCACTTTCTCTCTTTATCATTGTTAGAGTGGTGTCGTCATTTCCATGTGTTAGGAGGGGAATGTGAACTGTTAAAGCTAATTATGGGGATCACAAGCAAGGTCCTGGTCATAACACACTCCTATTGTCTCAGTTTGGATGGGGTTAAATTGCAGATGTACTGGTATTGGTTAAAGTAATACCTCACCTCCATATTGTGTGTCCACAGAATAATGCACTGGGCCAGGCGCATCGAGCAGGAGATCGACAGAGTCTTCCAGCACATCAGTGGAGCCCAGCAGCTAAAGGGGGTGAGTGCTTGCCTAACCACTCTTCCCCAGGCTAGAAGCTATCGCATATAATGGTTCAACAGTGAGAGAGACGGCTTGTCAATCTGTGTGTTTGTCCTGCATTTTCTCATTGGATCACATTGTAACCTATATTTTGAACTCATTGCTCCTGATTGTCAAGTCTCAGAATATGTGTGTCTGAGTTGCCCTCTGTGTACTGTAAGATATATATGTGGGTGTGTCTTCTGTACTGAGAGAGTTGTGAGTGTGCACGTGTGGGTGTGCGCGTGTCTATGTATGTGTGTGTGCCTGTGACCGTGACCATACTATGACAGGTGACTGAACAATACAACATCCTTTAACATATACTGTACAGTAGCCGAATCGTAAAACTTGAATCAGCTGTAGTGGGCCACTGGGTCCTATACATGGTGAGGGATGCATGTCCTCGATGCTGTGAGTGAGCGATGACTGATGGTCGTGGCTCGTGTCCTCTGTGTTCCTCTGTGTTGGTGTCAGAGAAGAACAGATGGTCTGGCAGCCTGCAGTAAATCCTCGATGGGAGCCATGCACCTTTTCCTCATTCATTTACCCATAATCCTGCCCAGTGTCTGAAACAGCCTGGGAGCGAATGTTCCACAGCCTGGCGCTACACAGTGTAGGCCTCAGGAGAATCCTGTGCTCATTTGAAAAAGGCACATAAATTGAACTGAACCTTTATCTATCTGTGGTTTCTACCCAAACTTGAGTTTCTACTCAATTGCGAGTAGAATGCCGCTGGAGGGAATAGCTGCTGTTTTACAGGCTCCTGACCAATTGTGCTATTTTGTCTGTCTTTTTTGTACAACATGTTTCCGCCATCGCTTCCTATGTCCAAAAAGAGCTTCTGGACATTAGAACAGCAATCACTAACCTCGATTTGGATGAGGATTTCTACTTCAATGAGTTGGCAGCGAAGGACTTACTGCTCATTCCGGACCAGGCCCAAATCCCCGACATACAGAGAAGGAAGAGGCGGCGTTATAGAGGCCGACATGCGGGATATCTGACGAGACTACTTTGGCAAGTGGTTAGACCGCCTCTACCCTCTGTTCTATTGGCCAACGTGCAATCACGGGAGAATAAGCTGGACGAGCTCCGTTCAAAACGATCCTATCAACGGGACCTGAAGAACTGTAATATTATATGCTTCTCGTAGTCATGACTGAACAAGGACATGGATAATATACAGTTAGTTGGGTTTTCTGTGCATCGGCAAGACAGAACATCAGCGTCTGGTAAGCTCAGGGGGGAGGGGTGTGTCTCTTTCTTAACAACACCTGGAAGTCTCTAGGTTCTGCTCGCCTGAGTTAGAATACCTCATGATAAGCTGTAGACCATACTATTTTACCAAGAGATTTTTCATCTATATTTTTAGTAGCTGTCTATTTACCACCACAAACCGATGCTGGCACTAAGACCGCACTCAACTAGCTGTATAGGGCCATAAGCAAACAAGAAAATGCTCATCCAGAGGCAGCACTCCTAGTGGCCAGTGATTTTAATGCAGGAAAACTGACCTCATTTCTACCAGCATGTCACCTGTGCAACTAGGGTAAAAACAACTCTGGATCACCTTTACTCCACACACAGAGACTCATACAAAGATGCATACAGTCTGTAATACCTACATGTTTCAAGCAGACCACCATAGTCCCTGTGCCCAAGAAAGCCAAGGTAACCAGCCTAAATGACTACCGCCCCGTAGCACTCACATCTGTAGCCATGAAATGCTTTAAATGGCTGGTCACAATCTCTATTGCACTCCACACTGCCCTTTCCCACCTGGATAAAAAGAACACCTACGTGAGAATGCTGTACATTGACAACAGCTCAGTGTTCACCACCATAGTGCCCTCCAAGCTCATCACTAAGCTAAGGACCCTGGGACTGAACACCTCCCTCTGCAACTGGATCCTGGACTTCCTGACGGGTAGCCCGCAGGTGGTGAGGATAGGCAACAACACATCCGCCACGCTCTCCAAACAGGTCAGGGACAAAGTTGTGGAGAAGTACAGATCAGGGTTGGGTTATACAAAAATATCTGAAACTTTGAACATCCCACGGAGCACCATTAAATCCATTATTAAAAAATGGAAAGAATATGGCACCACAACAAACCTGCCAAGAGAGGGCCGCCCACCAAAACTCACGGACCAGGCAAGGAGGGCATTAATCAGAGCGGCAACAAAGAGACCAAAGATAACCCTGAAGGAGCTACAAAGCTCCACAATGGAGATTGGAGTATATGTCCATAGGACCACTTTAAAGAAAAAAATAAGCAAACACATTTGGTGTTCGCCAAAAGGCATGTGGGAGACTCCCCAAACATATGGAAGAAGGTAATCTGGTCAGATGAGACTGAAATTGAGCTTTTTGGCCATCAAGGAAAACTCTATGTCTGGCGCAAACCCAACACCTCTCATCACCCCGAGAACACCATCCCCACAGTGAAGCATGGTGGTGGCAGCATCATGCTGTGGGGATGTTTTTCATCGGCAGGGACTGGGAAACTGGTCAGAATTGAAGGAATGATGGATGGTGCTAAATACAGGGAAATTCTTGAGGGAAACCTGTTTCAGTCTTCCAGAGATTTGAGACTGGGACGGAGGTTCACCTTCCAGCAGGACAATGACCCTAAGCATACTGCTAAAGCAACACTCAAGGGGTTTAAGGGGAAACAGTTAAATGTCTTGGAATGGCCTAGTCAAAGCCCAGACCTCAATCCAATTGAGAATCTGTGGTATGACTTAAAGATTGCTGTACACCAGTGGAACCGATCCAACTCTGTCTTATTTCTTGTTAATATTTTGCATCTTCAAAGTGGTAGGCATGTTGTGTAAATCAAATGATACAAAATCAATTTTAATTCCAGGTTGTAAGGCATCTGTATGCCAATTAGGCTCTACACCCCTTGTAAATCGGATTAATGTGCTTAATTTTAAGAAGTTATTTGGCCACTTTAGTTGTGATACAAACCTTATTAAAACACATAGGCCTATGGGCTAGGCTACATGAGGTGTGCGACTATGATTAGAAAAAGTCGCAAAAAAAGGCATTGTTTCTTATGCTAGCCATCATTCACAAGTGATAATATATCATTCACAAGTGATAAGCTAATATTGTCACCCATCAGGCTATTCTTGATTTAATCTTGTCTTTACATATAGTAAATAATATATGTGTGAAATTTGTTTTGATTTAGAATGGACCATTATCATGCACCTGTATCGAAACAGGCAGCGGGAAAAAATATATGTCATCTATGCACTTAATTAGAGAATGGAGGACGCATTTCCCGTGGTTTATTTTCATGCCAGCCAGGTAGGCTATACTCCTGTTGTAAATATAAGCAACAACAGTCCATTATTACTTTAAGACTTGAAGATCAGTTAATCCGGAAAATGTCAAGAACTTTGAAAGTTTCTTCAAGTGCAGTCGCAAAAACCATCAAGCGCTATGATGAAACTGGCTCTCAGGAGTACCGCCACAGGAAAGGAAGACCCAGAGTTACTTCTGCTGCAGAGGGTAAGTTCATTAAAGTCAATATCAACTGTTCAGAGGAGACTGCGTGAATCAGGCCTTCATGGTCGAATTGCTGTAAAGAAACCACTACTAAAGGACACCAATAAGAAGAAGAGACTTGCTTGGGCCAAGAAACATGAGCAATGGACATTAGACCGGTGGAAATCTGTCCTTTGGTCTGATGAGTGCAAATTTGAGATTTTTGGTTCCAACCGCTGTGTCTTTGTGAGACGTAGAGTAGGTGAACGGATGATCTCCGCATGTGTGGTTCCCACCGTGAAGCATGGTGGAGGTGTGGGGGTGCTTTGCTGGTGACACTGTCAGTGATTTATTTAGAATTCAAGGCACACTTAACCAGCATGGCTACCACAGCATTCTGCAGCGAAACGCCATCCCATCTGGTTTGGGCATAGTGGGACTATCATTTGTTTTTCAACAGGACAATGACCGAAAACACACCACCAGGCTGTGTAAGGGCTATTTGACCAAGAAGGAGAGAGATGGAGTTCTGCATCAGATGACCTGGCCTCAACAATCACCCGACCTCAACCCAATTGAAATGGTTTGGGATTAGTTGGACCGCAGAGTGAAGGAAAAGAATCCAACAACAGCTCAGCAAATGTGGGAACTCCTTCAAGACTGTTGGAAAAGCATTCCTCATGAAGCTGGTTGAGAGAATGCCGAGAGTGTGCAAAGCTGTTATCAAGGCAAAGCGTGGCTACATTTAAGAATCTAAAATGTAAAATATATTTTGATTTGTTTAACACTTTTATGGTTACTACGTGATTCCATATGTGTTATTTCATAGTTGTGATGTCTTCACTATTATTGTACAATGTAGAAAATAGTACAAATAAAGAAAAACCCTTGAATGAGTAGGTGTGTCCAAACTTTTGACTGGTACTGTATATATATTATACAGTGCCTTCAGTAAGTATTCACACACCTTGACTTTTTCCACATTTTGTTGTGTTACAGCCTGAATCTAAAATTAGTGAACACCAAGACGCTCAATCTGTTTTCAACTTTGTAATTTCAATAACCTAATTTTAATAAAAACCTTGAACCCACCTGTCCCTGACTTTTCCTAAATATGTGTATTTTACACTCTATCAGTACTTTCAGACAAATATCATAAAATACTAAAATGTTCTGAGCATTTCATCCTCAAAGCGCCATGACGGTCAAAATGACAGTGTGCATATTTAACAGTAGAATAGCCGGGCCTCGAGGAGTACCAATAGCCACCAGTCTAATAAATCAATTTAACTAGGACAGCCTGGCCTCATTGAACCACCCTTTTGTGCCAATGTGATTTGGTTGTGTTTATGAAGGTGTTCGGTAACATTACAATACTAAATGTAAATATTTGAAAAAACGTAATATTTTCATTAGTTTATGTAACTGTAGGCTATACAGTGTATGTAAAAACAAAAAAAACACCAAAAACTGAATTTCAAGTGTAAAATCTATTTTATTCATGGAGGGCCTTTGTTACAACTATTAAATAAAAAGCATGTGCATTGAAACACAGTAAAAGCTACTTTTTATAACGACAAAACAAATGAAAATACCCAAGCTGCAAGACACACAGTCAATGAAGAAAATATCAGAAAATATCATTAGCCTAAATATCAGTATAGGTGCCAAGCGTGCTTGTGAATAGTGAAAATCAGCACAAAAGCAATAATGGCATTATATAATGAATATAAGTGTCGATATGACAGTGGTCAAAAATAGTATATTATTGTCAGTTATTGGACACATTATTTGTGGCCTCGCTCATGCTTACAGTATGGTGTGCATCTTCACGCAACAGTTGGATCTCATTTAGCTGTTATCCCTTGTCCTAACAGTCACCACAAATCTTCAACACTTTCACTTGATTGCAACACTTCCCACAAACAAGTCGCTTGGAGCTGAAACAGGTGTCGTGGGTTCTGCCCACCTTGCAGCTTCTCCTCCCCGGAGCTGTGCGCAATTTGGCTCGAGCAATGGCTCGCGTTCAATCTTTGCTGCTCTCTTGGCCCTCATATGTCTCTCACGTAGCCCGTGTGCCAGACTCATGATGAAGTCTCTCCTGCTCATGGGTGTTGTTCATGCACTGCTTGAACAACACGTGTGCGTTGAAAGCAGCCAAGTCAAGCATGTTGTAGAACACAGCAACAGGCCAGCGCCTAGTTCCTCCTTTCACCTAGTACAGCCATGCCATCTGATCCAAAACAATATCCGACACTCGCTCACCTGCTGCCCGATATGGATCCTTTCCCAGATATGGAAAGCTGTTCAGGAAAAGTCTATTGAGACCCAGAGTCTCTTTTTCAAAGGAGACCTGGCCAAGAAGGCAGTAACAATCAATACATTACAGAATTAAAACATACAACAATACAATACAAAAATATGATCCAGCCTAAAAAAAGCATTTACACTCCTCTGTAACAGTCTCCCATCAAAATTGTAAATTAATTCAGTGGCATTAACATATCTAGATGAAGCATGGATTGTAGACTATTCCATGCCTCTGGTGCACAAGACGAGAATGCAGTCTTGCCTAATACTGTAAATGTCCTGGGGACTTTAAGTAGCAACCACCTAGCAGACTGGGTATGGTAACTGCTGGTGGTGAAGGAGACCAGACTACAGAGGTAGAGGGAGTTTACCCAAAGTGGCTTTGTAGATGAACACATACAAATGTAACTTTCTGTGCATATAAAGTGAGGTCCAACCCACCATTTGGTACAAGGTGCTATGGTGGGTGAGTGACTTGGCATTTGTAATAAAGCGCAAGGAAGCATGATAAACAGATTCCAGTTTCTGTAAGACAGAGGAGGCTGCATGCATATACAACAAGTCACCATAATCAATTACAGAGAGAATAGTGGCCTGAACAAGCTTCTTTCTAGCCTTAAGCGGGAAGCAAGCCTTATTACGAAAATAAAAACCCAATTTCAATTTAAGCCTCCTCACAAGATTATCCATATGAACTTTAAAGGACAGCTTGTCATCCAACCATATACCTAGGTATTTGTAGGGTGACACTTTTTCAATGGATAAGCCACCAGATGTGACAATGCTAACCTTCTCTGGCTGAGTGCGAGCTCTGGTAAAGGCCCGTTTGAGACCATAAAGGGAGGCCTGCAGTGACTGAAAAGCAGTCTGGAGCTCTTCAACAACCTGAACCAGAGAAGGAGTGCATGAATATACAGTGAGGGAAATAAGTATTTGACCCCTCTGCAAAACATGACTTAGTACTTGGTGGCAAAACCCTTGTTGGCAATCACAGAGGTCAGACGTTTCTTGTAATTTGCCACCAGGTTTGCACACATCTCAGGAGGGATTTTGTTCCACTCCTCTTTGCAGATCTTCTCCAAGTCATTAAGGTTTCGAGGCTGACGTTTGGCAACTCAAACCTTCAGCTCCCTCCACAGATTCTCGATGGGATTAAGGTCTGGAGACTGGCTAGGCCACTCCAGGACCTTAAAGTGCTTATTCTTGAGCCACTCCTTTGTTGCCTTGGCCGTGTGTTTTGGGTCATTGTCATGCTGGAATACCCATCCACAACCCATTTTCAATGCCCTGGCTGAGGGAGGTTCTCACCCAAGATTTGATGGTACATGGCCCCGTCCATCGTCCCTTTGATGCTGTGAAGTTGTCCTGTCCCCTTAGCAGAAAAACACCCCCAAAACATAATGTTTCCACCTCAATGTTTGATGGTGGGTATGGTGTTCTTGGGGTCATAGGCAGCATTCCTCCTCCTCCAAACACGGCGAGTTGAGTTGATGCCAAAGAGCTCGATTTTGGTCTCATCTGACCACAACACTTTCACCCAGTTCTCCTCTGAATCATTCAGATGTTCATTAGCAAACTTCAGACGGCCCTGTATATGTGCTTTCTTGAGCAGGGGGACCTTGCATGCGCTGCAGGATTTCAGTCCTTCATGGCGTAGTGTGTTACCAATTGTTTTCTTGGTGACTATGGTCCCAGCTGCCTTAAGGTCATTGACAATATCCTCCTGTGTAGTTCTGGGCTGATTCCTCACTGTTCTCATGATCATTGCAACTCCACTAGGTGAGATCTTGCATGGAGCCCCAGGCCGAGGGAGATTGACAGTTATTTTGTGTTTCTTCCATTTGCGAATAATCGCACCAACTGTTGTCACCTTCTCACCAAGTTGCTTGGCGATGGTCTTGTAGCCCATTCCAGGCTTGTGTAGGTCTACAATCTTGTCCCTGACATCCTTGGAGAGCTCTTTGGTCTTGGCCATGGTGGAGAGTTTGGAATCTGATTGATTGATTGCTTCTGTGGACAGGTGTCTTTTATACAGGTAACAAGCTGAGATTAGGAGCACTCCCTTTAAGAGTGTGCTCCTAATCTCAGCTCATTACCTGTATAAAAGACACCTGGGAGCCAGAAATCTTTCTGATTGAGAGGGGGTCAAATACTTATTTCCCTCATTAAAATGCAAATCAATTTATAACATTTTTGACATGCGTTTTTCTGGATTTTTTGTTTGTTATTCTGTCTCTCACTGTTCAAATAAACCTACCATTAAAATTATAGACTGATCATTTCTTTGTCAGTTGGCAAACGTACAAAATCAGCAGGGGATCCAATACTTTTTTCCCTCACTGTATGACTGTATCATCTGCATGTAGATGCAACTTTGCTGGTTGTAACCCAATTGAGAACACAGGAGCTAAAATGGAACCCTGGGGCACACCTCTATTAATCTCAACAAAGCTAGACTTGTGATTGTCAGCATATACACATTGTGTTCTGTCAGAAAGATAGTTCCTAAACCAATTTACTGCCCCTTCACTGAGACTAATGTTACTGAGTCTAGCTAGCAACAATTCATGGTCAACTGATTCAAATGCCTTTGATAAATCAATAAACAGTGTAGCACAATAATCAGAGATGTCATGATAAATGTTTTCCCCGACATCTGAGTCGTTTTCATTCAGATCTTATAGCAACGCTAACGCAGCATGTGCATCCATTTGTCTTGGTCTTGCCATTGTAAATTATGCGCGCTCTCACTGTGTATCCTACTCCAAGTAGGCCTAGAGTAGACTAATAAAACTGATTGGATTTGGTGGACTGATATAGGGTGCACCGTTTTGAGATTATAATTAGAATAGTTGAATACAATAGAATGGCCTGCCCTGTTCTTCATTCACAATTAGTGATTAGATAATTATGCATTGTTCGCTTCCCCTCACTCATCAACTCACCCATTCTCCCCTTTTCTCCCCATCGTACTAAACTTCATTTATTTCATCTGTTGTTATATGTGTGAAATTAGTTTCAGTATAGTTTAGGTTCAGTTTTAAGGCAATTATCGGGGTGATTATCAACCGGGCATGGCACATTCAAGTTTTGGAGAAGGAGCGGAGCAGGCCAGGGGAAATCAATCCAAAAATTACATGCCCTCCTAAAACTGGTTATAACTCCAGTTCTGTTTGTGAAATTAAGATTCTAACAATGACAGTGTGTTTTTTAAGACTTATTTAGGAAAAGTCAAGGACAAGGGGGACATGACTTAAAAAATGGCAGTAATTAAACATTTGAATTTGTTTTGAGATATTATGATGCTCTCTGACTTTCTAGTGTTAATATACACAATCACAAATAAATCTATTCATATTTCATTTAGGAAGGTCATAAAAAAACATGATACAAGGCAATTTATTTCAAAAGAACATAATATAACATGTTTTGAGTTGTATTTATCTGTGCTTAGTAGCCAAGGCTATGGCTGTGCCATGCCAATCTATGGCAGCACCATGCCAATGAAATCAAGTTGTTCATTTAGCAGACATCACAGGCCCTGCCCTACCACAGTCAACACACATATTGTTTTCAGTCTTTGTTTCCATTGAACATGCCATACAAATAAAGGCATTATATACACTACCGTTCAAAAGTTTGGGGTCACTTAGACATTTCCTTGTTTTCGAAAGAAAAACAATTTCTTTGTCCATTAAAATAACTTAAATACAGTATAGACATTGTTAATGTTGTAAATGGCTATTGTAGCTGGAAACGGCTGATTTTAAATGGAATATCTACATAGGCGTACAGAGGCCCATTATCAGCAACCATCAGTCCTGTGTTCCAATGGCACGTTGTGTTTGCTAATACAAGTTTATCATTTTAAAAGGCTAATTGATCATTAGAAAACCCTTTTGCAATTATGTTAGCACAGCTGAAAACTGTTGTGCTGATTAAAGAAGCAATACAACTGGCCTTCTTGAGACTAGTTGAGAATCTGGAGCATCAGCGATTGTGGGTTCGATTACAGGCTCAGAATGGCCAGAAACAAATAACTTTCTTCTGAAACTCGTCAGTCTATTCTTGTTCTGAGAAATGAAGGCTATTCCATGCGAGAAATTGCCAAGAAACTGAAGATCTCGTACAACGCTGTGTACTACTCCCTTCACAGAACAGCGCAAACTGGCTCTAACCAGAATAGAAAGAGGAGTGGGAGGCCCCGGTGCACAACTGAGCAAGAGGACAAATACATTAGTGTCTAGTTTGAGAAACAGACGCCTCACAGGTCCTCAACTGGCAGCTTCATTAAATAGTACCCGCATAACACCAGTCTCAACGTCAACAGTGAAGAGGCGACTCCGGGATGCTGACCTTCTAGGCAGAGTTGCAAAGAAAAAGCCATATTTCAGACTGGCCAATAAAAAGAAAAGATTAAGATGGGCAAAAGAACACAGACACTGGACTTTTTCTTTGCAACTCTGCCTAGAAGGTCAGCATCCCGGAGTCGCTTGTGTATAGAGTGCCTTTGTCCTCCATTCTTTTTGATGACACATACACTACATGACCAAAAGTATGTGGAAATCTGCTCGTCGAACATCTCTTTCAAAAATAAAGGGCATTAATATGGAGTTGGTCCCCCCTTTGCTGCTATAACAGCCTACACTCTTCTGGGAAGGCTTTCCACTAGATGTTGGAACATTGCTGCGGAGACTTGCTTCCAATCAGCCACAAGAGCATTAGTAAGGTTGGGCACTGATGTTGGGCGATTAGGCCTGGCTAGCAGTCGGCGTTCCAATTCATACCAAATGTGTTCGATGGGGTTGAGGTCAGGGATCTGTGCAGGCCAGTCAAGTTCTTCCACACCGATCTTGACAAACCATTTCTGTATAGACCTCGCTTTGTGCACGGGGGCATTGTCATGCTGAAACAGGAAGAGGCCTTCCCCAAACTGTTGCCACAAAGTTGGAAGCACAGAATTGTCTAGAATGTCATTGTATGCTGTAGCGTTAAGATTTCCCTTCACTGGAACTAAGGGGCCTTGCTCGAACCATGAAAAACAGCCCCAGACCATTATTCTTTACAGTTGATACTATGCCTTTGGGCCGGTAGCGTTCTCCTGGCATCCGCCAATCCCAGATTAGTTTTTCTTCGTCGGACTGCCAGATGGTGAAGCGTGATTCATCACTCCAGAGAATGCGTTTCCACTGCTCCAGAGTCCAATGGTGGCGAGCTTTACACCACTCCAGCCAACGCTTGGCATTGCGCATGGTGATCTTAGGCTTGTGTGCGGTTTTTCGGCTATCCAAACCCATTTCATTAAGCTCCCGACGAACAGTTCTTGTGGTGACATTGCTTCCAGAGGCAGTTTGGAACTTGGTAGTGAGTTTTGCAACCAAGGACAGACGATTTTTACGCGCTACGCACTTCAGCACTCGGCGGTCCCGTTCTATGAGCTTGTGTGGCCAGCCTACCACTTCGCGGCAGAGCCGTTGTTGCTCCTAGACGTTTCCACTTCACAATAACAGCACTTACAGTTGACCAAGGCAGCTCTAGCAGGGTAGAAATTTGATGAACTGACTTGTTGGAAAGGTGGCATCCTATGACAGTGCCACGTTGAAAGTCACTGAGCTCTTCAGTACAGGTCATTCTACTGCCAATGTTTGTCCACATATTTTTGCCATGTAGTGTATTTTACAGTAAGAATATAATGGAATATCCCAAATGGCTATTGCTGATTGTCACCAGTAGCCTACACATGAGGAATGCATGGAGCAATGGTTATTCTAGGAAAAAGTAATATTTGGTAACAGAGACCATTCCTTTAATTTGTACAGTTGTTTGGCAAAAATAGTTTAATTAGAAACGTTGGAATCTGCTCTTTCTGATAGGGTATAGTAATCAAAACATCTGGCCTGCATGGACCTCTGTAGGGTGAAATGGAGGAAGTGCTATTTGGTGAGCTCCTTACTTCTTTGTCAATGCAGACTGTCAATGCATCAGTCTCCTCTCTATTCGAAAATGTATAATAATCAGACTATTGTCAATTTAATGGTGTCTTTAGGCCACATCTGTTATTAATATTATATTTGTGAAATTAGTTTCAAAATAGTTTAGGTGAAGTTTGGTCGGGCAGCTGTTTTCTTACAGTCAGAAAATACATTATCATCTTATTTGAGTATTTACAGTGAATGTGCTTCTGGATCAATCAATACATTTTCTGACTGATTACAATTAGCATTTGGTGTTCTGAGGTTTCTTATTATCTATTTTAACATAATAAATGTATTCATTTAGCAATTTATTATTTACTATAGAATATTTATACAATTGAAATATCAACGGTCAGAATGACCATCATGGCTATTCTAGTAGTTATGGAATTCCGGCGCTCTGAGTGTTAAATATATTTTTGGGTCACTGGCCTACACACAATACCCCATCATGTCAAAGTGGAATTATGTTTTTATTTTTTATTTTAACAAATTAATTTAAAATAAAAAGCTGAAATCTTCAGTCAATAATTATTCAACCCTTTTGTTATGGCAAGCCTAAATAAGTTCAGGAGTAAAAATGTGCTTAACAAGTCACATAATTAAGTTGCATGGACTCACTCTGTGTGCAATAATAGTGTTTAACATGATTTTTTAATGACTACCTCATCTCTGTACCCCACACATACAAGTATCAGTAAGGTCCCTCAGTCGAGCAGTGAATTTCAAACACAGATTCAACCACAAAGATCAGGGAGGTTATCCAATGTTTCGCAAAGAAGGGCACCTAAATTCAAAAAGCAGACATTGAATATCCCTTTGAACATGGTAAAGATATTATTTACACTTTGGATGGTGTATCAATACACCCAGTCACTACAAAGATACAGGTGTCCTTCCTAAATCAGTTGCTGGAGAGGAAGGAAACTGCTCAGGGATTTCACCATGAGACCAATGGTGACTCTAAAACAGTTACAGAGTTGAATGGCTGTGATAGGAGAAAACTGAGAATGGATCAACAACATTGTAGTTACTCGACAGAGTGAAAAGAAGGAAGCCTGTACATTATAAAAAATATTCCAAAACATGCATCCTGTTTGCAACAAGGGGCTAAAGTAATACTGCAACAAATGTGGCAAAGCAATTCACTTTTTGTCCTGAAAACAAAGTGTTATGTTTGGGGCAAATCCAATACCACTCTCCAGATATTCAAGCATAGTGGTGGCTGCATCATGTTATGGGTATGCTTGTAATCATTAAGGAATGGGGAGTTTTTCAGGATAATAAAGAAACTAAATGAAACTAAGCACAGGCAAAATCCTAGAGGAAAACCTGGTTCAGTCTGCTTTCCACCAGACACTGGGAGATGAATTCACCTTTCAGCAGGATAATAACCTAAAACACAAGGCCAAATCTACACTGCAGTTGCTTTCCAAGAAGACAGTGAATGCTCCTGAGTGGACGAGTTACAGTTTTGACTTTAATCTGCTTGAAAATCTGTGGCAAGATTTTAAAATGGTTGTCTAGCAATGATGAAAAAGAAAAGGAAAGCCGCACACTCTATGAGCTCAGATGCAATAATTTAATATCCTAATAACCAATGTTTCGACAGACAAGCTGTCTTCATCAGGGTATGTCTAGCAATGATGAACACCCAATTTGACAGAGCTTGATGAATTTTGAAAAGAATAATGGGCAAATATTGTGCAATCCAGGTGCTAAGCTCTTGAAACATACCCAGATAGACTCACAGCTGTAATCGCTGCCAAAGGTGATTCTAACATGTGTTGACTCACATACTGACCACACCCCTCGTGTTACGTGTGCGAGCATTGCAAAATAAATGTACACATAAATGTTATTCAATAATTTCATCCAAACTTCTCACGCGCGTCAACAAGTGTTTGGTGCGTAGCCAGGCGCTAAAATAGAACTTTGTTCTTTTTTTGACACAAATTAGCTAGCAACAGCAAGCTAGCTAGCTAAATGGCCATGAATGTTTCATGTGTTTCGACCTGTCCCCAAATTAATATAGTTGGTTCAAAGTTCGTTTTGATATTTCAACCTGCGTGTCCTGATCGCGTCTTGTGTGGATGGACAAAATCAACATGCGCGTGATGGGGCACACACGCACGTGACTGGTCTAGTCAGCATGTCTGGGGTGTGAATACTTATTTAAATGAGATATTTCTGTATTTCATTAAAAAAAGATTGCTAACATTTCAAAAAACATGTTTTCACATTGTTATTATGGGGTATTGTGTGCAGATGGGTGAGAACTATATATTTAATCAATTTTGAATTCAGGCTGTAACACAACAAAATGTGGAATAAGTCAAGGGGTATGAATACTTTCTGAAGGCACTGTATATTATCGAAAAGAGGCCATCTTAGGTTTCTAGCGAACCTCAGGTTTGCCAATCAACTGTAAAAAATTAGCACATAGGACCCATTGGAAATTAGCACTTTTTTTGCGAATAATAATTTCTACACGAGCGCATTCAGCACTGGTTTGTTTAGAAAAATATAATTTCTATGTTATTTGATTATATTCCAATACCTTCTGTGAGCTACCCGTTAGCCTATCCTTTATCACATTAATGGAAGGTGTGAAAAATGATAATAAGCTACTGTTTGTGTTTCCCTGGCTGAGTTGATGAGCTGATTTGGCCAGAGAGGAAGAGGCGAAACAAGAGGTTTAACTTGCCAAAATCTGTCCAAAATAAGCCCAATGCGTTTCAATGTGCTTATTTTAGACCAAGCTTGTTGCCTGCCTTCCCGCATTGAGACAACGACTTCCATTGTTAGGGTGGAGACATGAGCATCTCGTCATTTTATGCAGATCTCTGATTTGACCTATCAGTTGATTGACAGCTGATTGAACAATGATTTGGTCATTATCATTCAAGAATCTGGCACTTTGCCGCACCCATGTGTTGATGAAATTTGACTTCCGCTTTATCCCAACCCTGCCGAAAGACACACATAGCCTATATACAGGTTGAAGAGGTTGGAGTAGGGGCCTGCCACACTGGGCGCCCGTGGAGCAGTTGGCGTGGGGGGTTAAGTGTCTTGCTAAAGGGCAATGGCAGGTAATGGCATATAGAGGACCACAGTATGAGTCATAATACCCATAAAACCTAGCGGTCAAATAGGGAAATGTTCCAATCGTTTTTCCACCATTCATTTTTCTCATAGTGGATTTTAGAAACACTTAAAAGAAGAGCTGTGTAGGCTTACCCTGGTGTGACGTTTTGATAACCGTGTAAATCTCTTTCGGACAAGGTGACTTTTATCAATATATTTGCCTGTATTTACCCTCAACAAATGAAATGCTAATTAGCTGCTAATGTGGCTATCATAAAGAACTACAAATGCCATGATGACGATAATAATAATAAAGGTAAGCCTAGATGATCTGGACGAGACTGCGAAATCGAGGAAAGGGTAAGAATCTCTGGATAAACGATCTAATGTTAGCTAAATGTAGTAATGAAAAATTTGACACATTTATTTAAATGTACCTGTTAGCAAAGGTGACAGCTAGAGATTACGTGCAGGAGCTTGCAGGGATTTGTAGTCTTGCATGATGTCTACTTTGATGCTAATTAGCAGTTTTGAATCTGAGAGTACATTTTAAGTGTTTCTAAAATCCCCTATGGGAAAAATGATTGGAACCATTTCCCTGTTTCCCTGGCCTTCCTCTGACACCGCCTGGTACAGAGGTCCTGGATGGCAGGAAGCTTGGCCCCAGTGATGTACTGGGCCGTATGCACTACCCTCTGTAGTGCCTTGCGGTCAGAGGCCAAGCAGTTGCCATACCAGGCGGTGATGCAACCAGTCAGGATGCTCTCGATGGTGCAGCTGTATAACTTTTTGAGGATCTGAGGACCCATGCCAAATCTTTTCAGTCTCCTGAGGGGAATAGGCTTTGTCGTGGTGTGTTTGGACCATGATAGTTCGTTGGTGATGTGGACACCAAGGAACTTGAAGCTCTCAACCTGTTCCACTACAGCCTCGTCGATGAGAATGCGGGCGTGCTCAGTCCTCTTTTTTTCCTGTAGTCCACAATTATCTCCTTTGTCTTGGTCACGTTGAGGGGGAGGTTGTTATCCTGGCACCACACGGCCAGGTCTCTGACCTCCTCCCTATAGGCTGTCTCATCGTTGTCGGTGATCAGGCCTACCACTGTTGTGTCGTCGGCAAACTTAATGATGGTGTTGGAGTCGTGCCTGGCCATGCAGTCATGGGTGAACAGGGAGTACAGGAGGGGACAGAGCACGCACCCTGAGGGGCCCCCGTGTTGAGGATCAGCGTGGCAGATGTGTTGTTACCTACCCTTACCACCTGGGGGCGGCCCGTCAGGAAGTCCAGGATCCAGTTGCAGAGGGAGGTGTTTAGTCCCAGGATCCTTAGCTTAGTGATGAGCTTTGAGGGCACTATGGTGTTGAACGCTGAGCTGTAGTCAATGAATAGCATTCTCACGTAGGTGTTCCTCTTGTCCAGGTGGGAAAGGGCATTGTGGAGTGCAATAGAGATTGCATAATCTGTGGATCTGTTGGGGCGGTATGCAAATTGGAGTGGGTCTATTATTTCTGGGATAATGGTGTTGATGTGAGCCATGACCAGCCTTTCAAAGCACTTCATGGCTACAGACGTCAGTGCTACGGGTCGGTAGTCATTTTAGGCAGGTTATCTTAGTGTCCTTGGGCACGGGGACTATGGTGGTCTGCTTGAAACATGTTGGTATTACAGACTCAGTCAGGGACATGTTGAAAATGTCAGTGAAGACACTTGCCAGTTGGTCAGCACATGCTCGGAGTACACGTCCTGGTAATCCGTCTGGCCATCCGGCCTTGTAAATCTTGACCTGCTTAAAAGTCTTACTCACATCGGCTACGGAGAGCGTGATCACATAGTCATCTGGAACAGCTGGTGCTCTCATGCATGCTTCAGTGTTACTTGCCTCGAAGCGAGCATAGAAGTGGTTTAGCTCGTCTGGTAGGCTTGTGTCACTGGGCAGCTCACGGCTGTGCTTCCCTTTGTAGTCTGTAATAGTTTTCAAGCCCTGCCACATCCGACGAGTGTCAGAGCCGGTGTAGTACGATTCAATCTTAGTCCTGTATTGACTCTTTGCCTGTTTGTTGGTTCGTAGGAGGGCATAGCGGGATTTCTTATAAGCGTCCGGGTTAGAGTCCCGCTCCTTGAGCTTTGCAGCTCCTTCAGGGTTATCTTTGGTCGCTTTGTTGCCTCTGATTAATGCCCTCCTTGCCTGGTCTGTGAGTTTTGGTGGGCGGCCCTCTCTTGGCAGGTTTGTTGTGGTGCCATATTCTTTCCATTTTTTAATAATGGATTTAATGGTGCTCCGTGGGATGTTGAAAGTTTCTGATATTTTTTATTAACCCAACCCTGATCTGTACTTCTCCACAACTTTGTCCCTGACCTGTTTGGAGACCTCCTTGGTCTTCATGGTGCTGCTTGCTTGGTGGTTCCCCTTGCTTAGTGGTGTTGCAGACTCTGGGGCCTTTCAGAACAGGTGTATATATAGTGAGATCATGTGACACTTAGATTGCACACAGGTGGACTTTATTTACTTCACCAATTTGGACTATTTTGTGTATGTCCATTACATGAAATCCAAATAAAAGTCAATTTAAATTACAGGTTGTAATGCAACAAAATAGGAAAAACGCCAAGGGGGATGAATACTTTTGCAAGGCACTGTATATCAGTGCATTCGGCAACAACCTAACCATTATGAAACTTCTATTCGATTAAATAAGCCTTGCGTAGCAAATTATCAATTACATTTTTTGTTGACCAATTTCGACGCTCTCGTTGATGTCTATACACAAATTCCTCACAATAACCAGGTTTCCATCCAACCTTTCAGCAAGTAAAGTACATGTCAGATAAAACATGTCACGACAGGCCTGATGGAAAGCAAATGTTTCGGTAAACTTTCCAAATGGCGACAAAACAAAATACACTAGACAAGGTGGGATCTTTTTGTGTCTGTAAAATTAATTATGAGAAAAATGGCAGTGGAAATGCCTTTATGCGCAAATATTGATATAATAACCATCATATCGAGGTAAACTTGGAGTCATGCGATGATATGGTGTGTGGTCCTTCCACTACGACTCGAAACCATGCAGTTTATTAGGCTACAGATGAAATACACTGAGTATACCAAACATTAGGAATTCGTCGGGGCATGGACTTTACAAGGTGTCAAAAGCATTCCACAGGCATGCTGGCCCATGTTTACTCCAATGCTTCCCACAGTTGTGTCAAGTTGGCTGGATGTCCTTTGGGTGGTAGATCATTCTTGATATACACGGGAAACTGTTGAGAGTAAAAACCCAGCAGCGTTGCAGTTCATGACACAAACCGGTGCGCCTGGCACCTACTACCATACCCCGTTCAAAGGCACTTCAATATTTTGTCTTGCCCATTCACCCTCTGAATGGCACACATACACAATCCATGTCTCGATTGTCTCAAGGCTTAAAAATCCTTCTTTAACATGTCTCCTCCCCTTCAACTACACTGATAGAAGTTGATTTAACATGTGACATCAATAAGAGGTCATAGCTTTCACATGGATTCACCTGGTCAGTCCGTCATGGAAAGAACAGGTGTTCTTAATGTTTTGTACACTCAGTGTAAGGTATGATGAACTTCACAGGGTGGTGAAAGTGCACAGTGATCTTGATGCTCTTTTCCAATAAATATCGAGGGTCTTATTCTGGTGACATCGATGCTTGACTGCCATTTGACAAATACAAATAATAATCTCATCATGTAGACTAGTCTACCCGCACTGTATCTGCAAGCTGTTGGCTAGAGCGGACGTGCCAAGACCAGAGTAGGCACATTTGCTATTTAAAGCAACAGTTTTTGTGACAAAACTATCAGTAGATTTGAAAATGCGATGGAAACATATTGAACTTTAGATTTTTATTCGGTACATGAAAACTTAAGAGAAAAATTAAATGTTGTGTGCACTAAGTCATCATGCATTTCTATCTGCAACAAGTCCATTTGTTGGAAATACCACTGGTGGGAAAATGTGCATATTTTTTGTTTATGCGCATTCTAGAATATTCACATGAAAATCTGTCGCCAATTGGATGGAAACCTAGCTTTTGTGGTCTTATTTTTGTGGACAGATTTTGTGGACCCTCTCACTTCAGCTCTTCCTCTCTGTGTATTTCCGAATTTCATGGCCTTTTTCATTTTATGGCCACTCTATCCATAATCGCAAGGGATATGTCAATCAATGCAAGTAAGAAGACCGATTTTGGTGAAGTCTCCTGGTCTGACAAACACCGCTGTAGCTCGGTTGTGACTAGAGGGAGTACAGCTACAACCGGAAGTGACTTTTCGTAGCAGGTTAGGAGAGCATTTTAGCTAACCCTTTTCCTAACCTTAACCTAAGTCTCCTAACCAGCCACGTTAATTATCCTAACCTGCTGCTAAAGTTCTCCTAACCTGCTATGAAAAAGTAACTTCCGGTCGTAGCTGTACTCCCTCTAGTCAGAACCCTGTAGCGCTGCCACCGTCCACCGCAGATGCGGAAGGCCAACATTGGCGGATGCCGAGGATTGGGACGCAGCCCATAAAAAAAAAACAGATATCTCTAGCTTAAACAGAGATTTTGATGGGGATTTTTTAATGACGCTAATTAGATTTTCACGTGGGCGCGGACATCGTCTTTAGGGTGTAACAAGTAGAAGCTCAGTATTGAGAAGTCATGATAAAAACATAGTTTGACCAGTCTTGATCAATCAGCTCTGTAAGGACATGGATTTTTGCACATGCTAATAGCTCTTAACACCTTGTCTGTTGTCATCATTCTCAACCCCCAGTTCAGTTCAGCAGTCAATCTAGCTGCTACAAACCTTCTTTGGGATTAGTTCATACATTAAAAAAAACCTCTTAATAAGAATGATAGACTATAAAGTTAAAGGGATACTTTGGGATTTTGGAAATGAGGCCATTTATCTACTTCCCAAGATTCAGATGAACTTGTGGATACCATTTTTATGTCTCTGTGTCCAGTATGAAGGAAGTATGAGGTCGTTTCATGAGCCAATGCTAACTAGCATTAGCATAATGACTGGAAGTCTATGGTTATCACGAATTCATATGACTCTGGGGAAGTAGATAAAGTGCCTCATTGCAATTAAAATAGCAACACACTTAAAACCAATATAATTCAAAAACAAACAAGGCAATAAAAGAGATGAATCAAAGAACATAAAACACAAAGGCCTCAAAGCTAAGTTAGAAAGGCCTGTTTTCAAAAGGGAATTTGAACACCTCAAGCAGTTTCTCACAGTACAATGCAAAGTTTGATATAAAATACGGGTAATAAAACATATAAAAAGTATGATACACTTTATAAAATATACACAAACAGTTATGATTAATCAGGCGTTATTTATCACTACAATTTAAGAAATATTGCTCTCAAATTCGATTTCTCATAGTTTTACCTCCATGTAGCCTAATGCCTGAAAAGTAGCGCTGCTTGACACTGGTAGCCCTGCTACCACACTTACTGTCTGTAGTCCTTGCAAACTGCACTTTATACCGGCAATATGCACAGCACTTCATAATTTTCTGAACTGGATTAAACTGGGCCTCTGATACAGATTCCAACACCTTGCCCTAAACCTCAATAGGGGGCTTGAAGTGATATTGATTCGGCTGTTTCTGGAACCAATTTACATGACATGAGAAATGTGTGTTTTTATGTGCTGGACCCACAAGCACATCATAAGAGAACAAATGTGTATGCCTGGTGTTAACTCTGCATCTGGTTGAATGCATGGTTGGCCCACCTGTCTGTCAGTGGCAAATTGTCTGTCTGTCATTTGCAAATCTCAATTCGAATAATAGACTATAAAGTTATTGGTGTCTATTCATACGATCTTGTCATGTCTTGAATTTTATTTCGCTTTGGTGATCTTGAACATGGAAAAATAGTCTACCAACTGCAATTGACATTACTGTGAGATAAAAAAACGGATTTTGTTCAATTAAATAGTACACATTTGACTTATTATTAACAGCTTTTGTCAAATATGTTAAAGGATCAGTGCAATCAAAAACATGGTTGTCCTGTGTTTTATATACATTTCCACACTATGAGGTTGAAATAATACTGTGAAATTGTGAAAATTATGATAATAACTTTTAGTGTAAGAGCTGTTTGAAAAGACTGCTTGTTTTGGTGGCGGTAAATTAGTTAATAGACCAATGAGAAAGAGAGTTCCAAACATCTCTGCCAATAACAGCTAGTTTTCAGTTTTCCTCTCCCCACTCAGAACACTCCCATATAGTCCTAGCTAAATTCTTCATTGAGAAATTGCTCTCTGCTAAGAAGCTATTTCTGTTTTAATTGAAAACAATGACAGTAAGGTACTTACAGTGAGGGAAAAAAGTATTTGATCTCCTGCTGATTTTGTACGTTTGCCCACTGACAAAGACATGATCAGTCTATAATTTTAATGGTAGGTTTATTTGAAGAGTGAGAGACAGAATAACAACAAAAAAATCCAGAAAAACGCATGTCAAAAATGTTAGAAATTGATTTGCATTTTAATGAGGGAAATAAGTAGGGCATTGGGCCAGGGCATTGAAAATGGGTTGTGGATGGGTATTCCAGCATGACAATGACCCAAAACACACGGCCAAGGCAACAAAGGAGTGGCTCAAGAAGAGGCATATTAAGGTCCTGGAGTGGCCTAGCCAGTCTCCAGATCTTAATCCCATAGAAAATCTGTGGAGGGAGCTGAAGGTTCGAGTTGCCAAACGTCAGCCTCGAAACCTTAATGACCTGGAGAAGATCTGCAAAGAGGAGTGGAACAAAATCCCTCCTGAGATGTGTGCAAACCTGGTGGCCAACTACAATAAACGTCTGACCTCTGTGACTGCCAACAAGGGTTTTGCCACCAAGTACTAAGTCATGTTTTGCAGAGGGGTCAAATACTTATTTCCCTCATTAAAATGCAAATCAATTTATAAAATGTTTGTTGTTATTCTGTCTCTCACTGTTCAAATAAACCTACCATTAAAATTATAGACTGATCATGTCTTTGTCAGTGGGCAAACATACAAAATCAGCAGGGGATCAAATACCTTTTTCCCTCACTGTATGTAGCAAGTGAAATGCATAGCTGGATATCATTTATTTGACACATCTTAAGATTTCTTATAGTTATCCTTAACTTATAGTTATTAGCATTGGCGTAGCACCCCCCCCCCCCCCCCCCTCCCCCCTCCCCCCCGATGCGGGGGTGCCACCAACCACCCCACCCCAAAGAACAGGATTGAAAGTCATACCTTCGGTATTTCCAAATACCCCGGTATAAACGGAACAGTGGGGAAAAAAAGTATTTAGTCAGCCACCAATTGTGCAAGTTCTCCCACTTAAAAAGATGAGAGGCCTGTAATTTTCATCATAGGTACACGTCAACTATGACAGACACATTTTTTTCCCTCACTGTAATTGTTACCCAGAAATTATTTTATATTGAGATAAAAACGTCTGCATTGGACCTTTAAATTATGTTACTAGGCTACTGTCACAGTCTGGATCCTGATCGACCCACGTCACTGAATGATAAAAATGTGACATGTATTGGGAGGACTGACCTCTTTGTGCATGTTATAGTTTTTACTGCAAAGGTCTATTTCTCTCAAAAAATATTTGACCAATTAAAAGTGCAATGTCAAATCAAATTCAAACGTTATTTAAATTGCATTTTAAAATGTATTCGCTAGAATACTCTTGCATGTTCTGATGGGACAGGAATCTTGTTACTTTTATGTAAGGTTACTGGTTAGTTTTGGTCACAATCTTTACTTTGGGTTGAGAGTGCAGTGTGCACTCCAACCAGCAGTGGCAGCAATACGCCAAGTAGGTGTCCATCTGCCAGAAAGACTAATGCAAAAAGTTAATACAAATAATAAATACCCCCAAAAAGCAACAAATCAGAGCTTTCTAACAGTATAAGGCATTACTAGGTACTGTTCATGGCCCTCTCATGAAGATATGTTTTATACAGCCATCCACTTCACTAAACATTCAACAGGTTAACTACCATAAGTTATGAAGTTATGAAATAAGTTATGAAGTTCATCATAATTAACGGTATGTAATCTGCCTATATACTCTGCATGCTTTTCCACGTGGTGGTGGTTGTACAACATAACATAATCATCGCGTGACTCCAAGTTTACTTCGATATGATGGTTATTATATCAATATTTGCACTTAAATGTGTTTCCACCACAATTGTCGCATAATCTATTTCACAGACCCCAAAAATGATCCACCCTTGTGTAGTGTATTTTGTTTTGTCTACATTTTGAAATTTTACAGACAAATTTGCAGTTTCCATCAGGCCTGTCGTGAGTTTCTTTATGCGTCAGGGAATTCATCCCAATGAAATGGTTGGATGGAAACCTGGTTATAGAGAGAAAGATATGTCATCAATAGCCATTATTTTGTATTATTTATTTAACTTAAATTTACCTGGAAATTAAGAAGAAATTAAGTCAACTTAAGCAGAAAAGCTAAAAAAAAGATACAACAATATTGTCACATCAAATGAATGTGACAGCAATATCAGTAAAACAAATTATGGTATAAAATCAGTTTGTCATCTAAAGAATTCAGGTGAAGGATGCTAGTTTATCTAACACAATTGTACACTGTTGGGTGTTAATGTTAAAAAGTAGCATATATGCACAGCAATGCTCAGTTTATTTTAAAGATGTTCTTGTCACGCAGAGATGCATACTCAGTCAGAGATGCATAGTTCTCCCAGAGCCTCAGATAACATATTTAGGCCTCTACATGGAAGTGAAATAATACGACTACAATGTCAACAATATAGAAATTAGGAACTTGATTCCAATCTTAAACTGCAGTGCTCACTAATCTCTTAATGAATTGCATGTTGTTGGAGGTTCCAGAGGTAGTCGTTGGCAAAGTTCATAATCTGAGTCATGGCGTTGAGTATCAGGATATCCATGTCGTCATCCAGCATCCCCTCCTCGTGGTAGTTCTTCACCGGCAGGATGCAGTTCATGGGAACGCCTAGCTCATTACTGCAGATCTCCATCTGAAAAACGTTGGAGACAAAAAGGGCTGGATCAGTTTTGCTTGAGTGATGATAATTCGATCATTTCAGCACAACCAAGATTTAATGGCTGACTACATTGCAGATATTGCATTGCATTAACCAATGGTTGCGTGCCACATCATCAACTGTGCAGTTGGGCATCAGATTGCCTCATCATATTTTATGGTTAGCTGACATGTTAAACACTTGTCCAGGCAATGTGAGATTTGGCATGCGTCTGTAATGTAGTCAGCATAGAACGCAGCCAATGTGAAATTTGATCAGGTCTGAGGTCATGTGATTCACCTTCTCTTTGATCGTCTTGCTGTAGTAGATTCTCTTCACATCTCTGTTCACCAGTTCACAAGCCTTGTCTGGCATGGTCATGACAACAACTTGAGGGATTTCTGCCGTAGAAGTGAATATTTAATGAATAGAAGGACTAACATATAGTGCCTTCGGAAAGTATTCAGACCCCTTGACTTTTTCCACATTTTGTTGCGTTACAGCCTTATTCTAAAATGGATTAAATATTTAAAAATTGTAAAACTAATGTAAAACTAAAATAAATACCTTATTTACATAAGTATTCAGACCCTTTGCTATGAGACTCGAAATTGAGCTCAGGTGCATCCTGTTTCCATTTATCATCCTTGAGATGTTTCTACAACTTGATTGGAGTCCACCTGTGGTAAATTCAATTAATTGGACATGATTTGGAAAGGCACACACCTGTCTATATAAGGTCTCACAGTTGACAGTGCATGTCAGAGCAAAAACCAAGCCATGAGGTCAAAGGAATTGTCCGTAGAGCTCAGAGACAGGATTGTGTCGAGGCACAGATCTGGGGAAGGTTACCAAAACATTTCTGCAGCATTGAAGGTCCACAAGAACACAGTGGCCTCTATCATTCTTAAATGAAAGAAGTTTGGAACCACCAAGACACTTCCTAGAGCTGGCCGCCTGGCCAAACTCAGCAATCGGGAGAGAAGGGCCTTGGTCAGGCAGGTGACCAAGAACCCGATGGTCTCTCTGACCGAGCTCTAGAGTTCCTCTGTGTAGGTGGGAGAACCTTCCAGAAGGACAACCATCTGTGCAGCACGCCTCCAATCAGGCCTTTATGGTAGAGTGGCCAGACGGAAGCCAGTCCTCAGGCAGATGACAGCCCGCTTGGAGTTTGCCAAAAGGCACCTAAAGACCCTCAGACCATGAGAAACAAGATTCTCGGGTCTGATGAAACCAAGATTGAACTCTTTGGCCTGAATACCAAGCATCACATCTGGAGGAAACCTGGCACCATCCCTACGGTGAAGCATGGTGGTGGCAGCATCATGCTGTGGGGATGTTTTTCAGCGGCAGGGACTGGGAGACTAGTCAGGATCGAGGGAAAGATGAACAGAGCAAAGTACAGAGAGATCCTTGATGAAAACATGTTCCAGGACCTCAGACTGGGGCGAAGGTTCACCTTCCAACAGGACAACGACCCTAAGCCCACAGCCAAGACAATGCAGGAGTGGCTTCGGGACAAGTCTCTGAATGTCCTTGAGTGGCCCAGCCAGAGCCCAGACTTGAACCCGATCGAACATCTTTGGAGAGACCTGAAAATAGCTGTGCAGCAACACTCCCCATCCAACCTTACAGCGCTTGAGAGGATCTGCAGAGAAGAATGGGAGAAACTCCCCAAATATATGTGTGCCAAGCTTGTGGCGTCATACCCAAGAAGATTCGAGGCTGTAATCGCTGCCAAAGGTGCTTCAACAAAGTACTGAGTAAAGGGTCTGAATAATTATGTAAATGTGATATTTCCATTTTTTATATTAATACATTTGCCAAGATTTATAAATACCTGTTTTTGCTTTGTCATTATGGGTTATTGAGGGGGGAAAACAATTTCATCCATTTTAGAATAAGGCAGAAACATAACAAAATGTGGAGAGAGTCAAGGGGTCTGAATACTTTCCGAATGCACTGTAAGTAACACTGTATCATGTAATAGTGAAAAGTCAAGAGCTGCAGCTGAAAGGTGTCAATTGATACCCAGCCATAGTTGCAGTTACCATTGAGAAACGTAGAGAGTTTAAAGATCTTACTTACTCATTCTACTGGCTTCTGCCCTGATGTTCTTCATCTTGTCTATGACATCCTTTGACATGAGAGAGATTTTGTCGGCTGTCACAATACTCACCAGGCAGTGAGCTTTGTCACTAAAGCTGGGATTTTGAATGAATTCTTTTTTTTTGTCCGTTAATGGGTGGAAAGGGTTGAACTGGCCAAGAAAAGATAAGATTTGTTAGTGTGTGTGTGTGTGTGTGTGTGTGTGTGTGTGTGTGTGTGTGTCTGTGTGTGTGTGTGACTTCTGAATTACCTCATAGCCCTCTGGTAGATGGCCCTTCAGAGCATTGATGATGTCATCAGGGTGCATCCCATTTTTTTGTGTTTCCAGACCCATGACATCATTGAATGCAAAGGGAAGACGTTTTTCTCCTGAACGGCCTTGAATGTAGTGTGTGTCATACTGAAAATAAATGGTTTATTTAATAACATTTATCGTTTTTTTTCTATGGAAAGGATAGATACCCTCACACTCGGAAACATGAAAAAGATCCCAAACTGAGGCTCAGAGTCAACAAATATATACACCGAGCGTACAGAACATTAGGAACACCTGATTTTTCCATGACAGATGAAAGCTATGATCCTTTATTGATGTCACTTGTTAAATCTACTTCAATCAGTGTAGATGAAGGGGAGGAGACAGGTTAAAGAATCATTTTCAAGCCTTGAGACAATTGAGACATGGATTGTGTATGTGTGCCATTCAGAGGGTGAATGGGCAAAACAAAAGATTTAAGTGCCTTTGAACGGGGTATGGTAGTAGGTGCCAGGCGCACCGGTTTGTGTAATGAACTGCAACGCTGCTGGGTTTTTCACGCTCAACAGTTTCCCGTGTATATCAAGAATGGTCCACCACCCAAAGGACATCCAGCCAACATCCAGTATTGGAGTCAACATGGGCCAGCATCCCTGTGGAACGCTTTCGACACCTTGTAGAGTCCATACACCGATGAATGAAGGCTGTTTTGAGGACAAAAGGGGGTGCAACACAATAGTAGAAAGCTGTTCCTAGTGTAAATGTTGTGTGTGTGTGTCTATTTTATATTTATATTTGAATTGACACACCTACTCATTCAAGGGTTTTTCTTTATTTTGACATATGGAATCATGTAGTAACCAAAAGAAAGTGTTAAACAAATCAAAATATATGTTATATTTTGTAGCCACCCTTTGCCTTGATGACAGCTTTGCACACTCTTGGCATTCTCTCAACCAGCTTCATGAGGTAGTCACCTGGAATGTATTTCAGTTAACAGGTGTGCCTTGTTAAAAGTTAATTTGTGGAATTTCTTTCCTTCTTAATGCGTTTGAGCCAACCAGTTGTGCTGTGACAAGGTAGCGGTGTTATACAGAAGATATATAATTTATTTAGGGCACATTGCCCCGAAATGTGCAAAAAGGTGCATAAAGTAGAAATGCAAGACCAACGTTTCGGTTTTTAAGTCAAAGGATGTAACTAAGCAGTAGAATACATAATTTAACATTTCTACTTTGTGTTCTACTGTGTAGTTTTTATTTTATTTTATTGAACTAGTAGGCAAGTCAGTTAAGAACAAATTCTTATTTACGATGACGGCCTACCCCGGCCAAACCCTCCTCTAACCCGGACGACACTGGGCCAATTGCGCGCCACCCTATGGGACTCCCGATCACGGCCGGTTGTGATACAGCCGGGGTCAAACCCTGGTCTATAGTGACGCACCTAGCACTGCGATGAAGTGCCTTAGACCGCTGCGCCACTCAAGGAACCCATTTCTTAGTTACATCCTTTGCATTTATCTAGGCTTGATTATGTGATGTAATCAACTCATTTATATTTTATTTATAGACAGATTTGTGTGCTTTCATTTGTCTTGATCCTTTTCATTATGCACCTTTTGATATAAAAATATATAAATTATATACATTTGTGCATCTGAGTCTCCATTTTAGAAGTTTCCAACAGTCTGCTTGTATCTATCCTTTCCATGATCCTACTTTTTCAAACCTACGCCCCTGTGATTGACTACGTTTTGCATTTAAAAGAGCGCAAACAACCTCTCTTTGTTTCTATAAGTCCCTCTTCATGTCTCTGTTCTGCCTGTTTGTAGCTCATTAAATACTGTATGTCTTAGTGTACCAGGATATATTAGGGAGCCATATCCCATGCCTGCATTGTGTCTGTGTTAAATGTATTAGGCACTGCAGCTTACTGTCGTGGTGAAGCTTGTGCCAGAGGTAGCAGCTACCAGGGCACCACCTGTTGTCCGATTTTGGAAGACATTGTTGACTGAGTTGATGAAGCTGGACTTTCCAGAACCGACTGGTCCATGTAGCAGGCATCTGAGCTGACCCACGTCAGGATCACTCACTTTAAAGCTCCTCAGGTCATCCACCATTTGGTCTCTCTCTCTTTTACTGTCAGAGACAATATAGAGTACCTGTTACTTCTTGTTTTGTTTACCTGGCCACTGTTTCCAAATGCTAACCTTTTAGCATTTGTGGCACAGATTCTATGCAAAATAGTGGCCGTGGACTGCTTATAATTATGTACAGGGAAATTGCATCAAGATTACACCAGGACTTAACTGATTTAAGATGGTGGGAAAACTGATATCAGCAATTTAGCATAGCACACTATTCACACAACACAACCCTTGATAGTGATTGTAATGATAACCAAAACGTCCATTTGACTTTCTCTCTCTTTCTCCTTCATCCTCCATATTTGGTCTGTCAGTACAGTACTTACCTCCAACATGTTTTCCTCCATTGTTGGTCAAATTCTGTGTGACACACATGGAACACATTTTGATTAACTTAACTTAATTATTGTTTTCCACATTCCAATCTCTTACTTTCAAAATAATTTGAAGATTTTGATTACAATGACACATATTTAATGAGAGTAGTCTACAGTCAATGACACAGGGTATGTACTATATATGTAATGCCTTGGGGCTGTGGTCAATGCATGCGCTAAAACGGTGAATGCAGATTCCCAGAACAAGTAAAAATAATTGGGACTGATGCACTGTGCTTGAACAGAATTTGCACTCACACCTGATATTCACTATCAGGGGTTGACTGTATTTGACCGATATGTCATATCTCTCTTACCCTTCTCTGGTGGGATTGGTGGGGGTGTCTGTGCTGGCGTTGATTCTCCTCCGCCCATGTTTGCTTTTCTGAGAGGGAATGTAACAGGGTTGGGGTCAATTCCAATTTCATTTGAAATTCCAATTTAGTTATTGAATTCACTCATGAAGTGGAGAATTTACAGTGGGGAAAAAAATTATTTAGTCAGCCACCAATTGTGCAAGTTCTCCCACTTAAAAAGATGAGAGAGGCCTGTAATTTTCATCATAGGTACACGTCAACTATGACAGACAAATTGAGATTTTTTTTCTCCAGAAAATCACATTGTAGGATTTTTAATGAATTTATTTGCAAATTATGGTGGAAAATAAGTATTTGGTCACCTACAAACAAGCAAGATTTCTGGCTCTCACAGACCTGTAACTTCTTCTTTAAGAGGCTCCTCTGTCCTCCACTCGTTACCTGTATTAATGGCACCTGTTTGAACTTGTTATCAGTATAAAAGACACCTGTCCACAACCTCAAACAGTCACACTGCAAACTCCACTATGGCCAAGACCAAAGAGCTGTCAAAGGACACCAGAAACAAAATTGTAGACCTGCACCAGGCTGGGAAGACTGAATCTGCAATAGGTAAGCAGCTTGGTTTGAAGAAATCAACTGTGGGAGCAATTATTAGGAAATGGAAGACATACTAGACCACTGATAATCTCCCTCGATCTGGGGCTCCACGCAAGATCTCACCCCGTGGGGTCAAAATCATCACAAGAACGGTGAGCAAAAATCCCAGAACCACACGGGGGGACCTAGTGAATGACCTGCAGAGAGCTGGGACCAAAGTAACAAAGCCTACCATCAGTAACACACTACGCCGCCAGGGACTCAAATCCTGCAGTGCCAGACGTGTCCCCCTGCTTAAGTCAGTACATGTCCAGGCCCGTCTGAAGTTTGCTAGAGTGCATTTGGATGATCCAGAAGAGGATTGGGAGAATGTCATATGGTCAGATGAAACCAAAATAGAACTTTTTGGTAAAAACTCAACTCGTCGTGTTTGGAGGACAAAGAATGCTGAGTTGCATCCAAAGAACACCATACCTACTGTGAAGCATGGGGGTGGAAACATCATGCTTTGGGGCTGTTTTTCTGCAAAGGGACCAGGACGACTGATCCGTGTAAAGGAATTAATGAATGAATGAATGGGGCCATGTATCGTGAGATTTTGAGTGAAAACCTCCTTCCATCAGCAAGGGCATTGAAGATGAAACGTGGCTGGGTCTTTCAGCATGACAATGATCCCAAACACACCGGCCGGGCAACGAAGGAGTGGCTTCGTAAGAAGCATTTCAAGGTCCTGGAGTGGCCTAGCCAGTCTCCAGATCTCAACCCCATAGAAAATCTTTGGAGGGAGTTGAAAGTCCGTGTTGCCCAGCGACAGCCCCAAAACATCACTGCTCTAGAGGAGATCTGCATGGAGGAATGGGCCAAAATACCAGCAACAGTGTGTGAAAACCTTGTGAAGACTTACAGAAAACGTTTGACCTGTGTCATTGCCAACAAAGGGTATATAACAAAGTATTGAGAAACTTTTGTTATTGACCAAATACTTATTTTCCACCATAATTTGCAAATAAATTAATAAAAAATCCTACAATGTGATTTTCAGGATTTTTTTTTCTCATTTTGTCTGTCATAGTTGACGTGTACCTATGATGAAAAATTACAGGCCTCTCTCATCTTTTTAAGTGGGAGAACTTGCACAATTGGTGGCTGACTAAATACTTTTTTCCCCCACTGTAGTTCCAAAACTCTCTGCATATAACAGCTAGTTTTTAGTTTCCCCCTCCCCACTCCTAGACAGTCCTAGCAAAATTCTTGCTTGAGAAATTGCTCTTTGCTAAGAAGCTATTTTTGTTTGTTTTTAACCATTTTAATTTAAAACAATCACAGAAAGGTACTTAATTGTTCTCCAGAAATGATTTGATAGTGAGATAAAAAACAGCTGCATTGGACCTTTATCTCAACCCTGAAATGTGAAAAGACTATTTGGGTTGAATAGTATGTCATGTCTGCACTGCAGCTATTAGGGCTTGGACGATACCAGTATTACAATATTTTTTCCATGGCAAAAATGAAAATACGAAGCAGACCAAACTCTTTGGTCCTTTAAATACCTGGTGTATGTAAAATATTGTGTGCTATAGCTTGGAAAATAGTTAAATGTGACTCTGGATGACAACATAATGATGTTTGTTTCCAACATTAGGGCTGTTTTCCTAAATAAGTTTAATCTGCTTCGCTTCGTGTTTTGTTTCCTTGCCACGATACTTACGAATATTGCGATATTGGTATCGTCCCGGCCCTAGTAGCTACACTACATGGTCAAAAGTATGTGGACACCCCTTCAAATTAGTGGATTCGGCTATTTCAGCCACACCCGTTGCTGACAGTGTTATGTGGGCAGCTTGTCTCTCCCTTTTCTGTTTCCCTTCTTCCTTGTTTTGTCCCCTCTTTGTCTGTTGTATCTGTATGTGTGTTTGTCCCCATTATGTGGGTGTGTCTGGAGTGGATCGGGGGGCGTGCTCAGGATCTGCCTCTCCTGTGCAGCTGCGGGTTGTTTCCAGTGATTCCTGCCTACGCAGCTGCATCCTATTCTCTCATCAACCTGCACTACTAATTCATGGGCATGGCTCTCCACCGGCGCCAGATCGTTGTTCTTACTAGAGCGGTAACTTGGCTCACCAGTAGAGTTAAATTGTCTTTGTCTTCAGCCTGGCTCTTTACTCTCCTTAACCTGTCGTTTGTTTTGTCTTCAGTTCAGACACACCTCCCAACCTGCCTTCCTGCCTGCCGGCCTGCCTGCCTGCCTCAGCCTCTCCTTCCTCCGGAGCCGACTAGCCCACTCTGTTCCTTTTCTTCAGTTGTTTTTGGACTAAGACAAATTGAACTTTTATTAAAATAATTTTTGTTTCCTCCACTCCCTTAGTCGTGTTTGTTTCTCTGAGTGCTGGGTTGAACCATAGCCTAACAGAACGATCTGGCCATGGACCCAACAGAGAAACAGCACGGGGCAAACGAAGACAGCTTCCAACAAGCTATCCAGGCTCAAGGAACGTTGCTAGGACAGCATGACCAATTGATTCGGACTCTTTTGGAAGATAATCATCAACTGCTGAACCAGGTGACTCAGTTAACTACACAAGTCTCTAAATTGGCTGTTATCAGTTCTCCATCTCTCTCTGACCCCCAGTTTGATGCACCCCAAGTTGTTTCCTCTGACATTATGCAGGCTTCGTTCCATCGGGAACCCCCTGTCACGTCGCCTGAACCGTTCAATGGAGAATTGGACAAGTGCCGGGGATTTTTGCTTCAGTGTGACTTGATTTTTCGGCAGAGACCACTGTCGTTTTCTACTGATTCCTCTAAGGTATATTATGTTCTGGGGCTGTTAAGAGGGAGAGCTCTGGTTTGGGCTGAGGCTGTGTGCTCAAATCAAACTGCTGATTTTGCTGATTTTTCTGCTAAATTGCAGACTGTTTTTGACCATCCTGACCATGTGGGTAATTCCTCCAAGATACTTTTTGATTTGAGGCAGGGTTCTAACAGTGTGGCTGAGTACTCTATTGAGTTCTGGACGTTGGCAGCGGACTCCAAGTGGAACAATGTGGCACTTCAAGGAGCATTTCTAAACGGTTTGAATGAAGCCATTAAGGATGAACTGGCTGCTCGTGATGAGCCACATGATTTACATTCTCTCGTTTCCCTGTCCATTAAGCTAGACAACCGGTTGCGGGAGAGGCGTCGGGAGAGAGGCGGTCGGCCACATCTAGGAGGACGAGTTCCCCAGCCTTCAACCACTCGAGTCTCGCCTCCCCGGAGCCGGCAGCTTCTTGTTCCTGATCCCATCCCGAGCACAGAGAAGGAACCAATGCAAGTGGGTCGAGCTCGACTACCTCCAGCAGAGCGGCAACGGCGCCTCCAGGCGGGTGAGTGCCTGTACTGTGGAGACGCCACACACATTCTGGCTACCTGCCCTAAGCGACCAAAAGACAAGGCTCGCTCGTAACGGTGGGTCTACTTGCGAGCCCAGAGTTAGATCCTGAACCCATCATTCCCCGATTACAAGTACCTGTAACCTTACGTTTCCAGAGTCATTCCCTGCCACTCTCAGCTCTCATAGACTCAGGTGCAGAAGACAACTTTATTAGCCACCAGTTCGTTACACAAGCTCGTATCCCCATGGAGCCACTACCTACCCCCATTCGGGTCACAGCCCTTGATGGGCGCCTCCTCGCGGAGATAACTCATCAAACCACCCCCGTTTCCCTAGTGCTTTCTGGCAATCATTGTGAAAGCATTCAGTTAAGAGTTATGTCTGGCTCAGCTACCTCCCTAATCCTTGGCTTCCCCTAGTTGGCTCTTCACAACCCACAAATTGATTGGACACGTCACACCATTCTCAGTTGGAGCACTAACTGAATTCAGAGTGCCTTAGGTCAGCGGTTCCCCCCACTAAGTGTAACCCAACTCATCCCTCAGCTCCTCTCGATCTGTCATCTGTCCCCAAAGAATACCATGACTTAGCTGAGGTTTTCACTAAGGACAAGGCTCTGTCTCTACCACCACATAGGCCTTATGATTGCCCTATTGAACTGCTTCCTGGTGCTCCCTTGCCCTCTAGTCGCTTATACAATCTGTCCCGACCGGAAAGAGAGGCAATGGAGCAGTATATTGGTGATTCTCTGGCCTCGGGCATAATCCGTCCCTCGTCGTCTCCTTTGGGTGCAGGTTTCTTTTTCGTGGAAAAGAAAGACAAGTCGTTACGCCCCTGTATCGATTTCAGGGGTTTAAACAACATAACTGTTAAAAACAAGTATCCCCTTCCACTCATCAACTCAGCTTTTGAACCTCTGCATGGCGCCACAGTTTTCTCCAAGCTCGACCTCAGGAACGCTTATCACCTTGTCAGAATCTGAAAGGGAGATGAGTGGAAAACCGCTTTCAACACTCCACTGGGGCATTTTGAGTATTTGGTCATGCCCTTTGGGCTCTCAAACGCCCCTGCTGTATTCCAAGCCATGGTGAACGATGTTCTTAGGGATTTTTTGAACCGTTTTGTCTTTGTATACCTGGATGATATTCTTGTTTTTTCCAAGTCACCCGAGGAGCATGAGTCACACGTCCGTCAAGTCCTTCAACGGCTCTTGGAGAATAAGCTGTACGTCAAAGCAGAAAAGTGTGAGTTCCACAAACAGTCTACATCGTTCCTTGGTTTCATCATTGAGAGCGGGCAGGTGAAGGCGGACCCCGAGAAGATCCGGGCAGTGACGGAATGGCCCACACCCACCACCCGTAAGCAACTTCAACGATTTTTGGCCTTTGCTAACTTCTACCGTAGATTCATTAATGGTTTTAGTAAAGTGGTGGCACCCCTTACTAGACTCACATCCCCAAAAGTCCCTTTTCTGTGGTCCCCTGAGGCGGAGCAGGCGGTAGGGGTTTTGAAGGAACTGTTTTCCACCTCCCCCGTGTTGATACACCCCAATACCTCTCTGCAGTTTATTGTGGAGGTGGACGCGTCTGACTCAGGTGTGGGAGCAGTCCTCTCCCAGCGCTCCCCCACTGACCAAAAGCTTCACCCCTGTGCTTTTTTCTCCAAGAAATTGTCACCCACAGAACGGAATTACGACGTTGGAAACCGGGAACTGCTGGCGGTCAAGCTAGCACTGGAAGAATGGCGGCACTGGCTGGATGGAGCTGAACTGCCGTTTGTGGTCTGGACAGACCACAAAAACTTGGCTTACATCCAAGCCACTAAGAGACTCAACTCACGCCAAGCCAGATGGGCCCTGTTTTTTAGTAGGTTTAACTTTATTCTTACATACAGACCGGGGTCAAGAAATGTTAAACCAGATGCTTTGTCCCGCCAGTTTGCTGACCCTTCGGAGACCAGCGAGCCTGAGGCAGTCCTGCCTTCCTCATGCGTCGTGGCGGCAGTACAGTGGGAGATCGAGTCTCTTGTGAAGACTGCACTTGCCACGGACCCGGGACCGGGTGATGGACCTCCCAACCTACTCTTTGTTCCCGAGACGGTCCGGTCTCAGGTGTTGCAGTGGATTCACACCTCCCGTTTTGCTGGTCACCCTGGGATGAGACGCACGTTGACGCTGCTTAGGAGACATTTTTGGTGGCCTTCAATGGAAACTGACGTTCAGGCTTTTGTGGCAGCCTGTTCAACCTGTGCTCGGGGCAAAGCCTCCCATCAGTCCCCTTCGGGGCTGCTGCTACCCCTCCCAGTTCCCAGCCATCCCTGGTCCCACATAGCCATGGATTTTGTCACCGGCCTACCCAAGTCTGAAGGTAATGATACTATACTTACCATTGTGGACAGATTCTCTAAATCTGTTCACTATATAGCATTACCAAAATTACCGTCTGCCAGTGAGACAGCGGACCTCCTAGTCCAACATGTATTCCGTCCCCATGGAATACCTGTGGACATCGTATCTGATAGAGGCCCACAGTTTACTTCCCGTGTTTGGAAGGTTTTCTGTTCTGCTTTGGGTGCTTCCGTTAGTCTGTCCTCAGGGTTTCATCCCCAGACCAACGGTCAAACGGAAAGAGCCAATCAAAACCTCGAAGCAACCCTTCGTTGTGTGGCTGCTCAACATCCATCATCCTGGGCCAAACATCTGCCTTGGATAGAGTACGCCCACAACTCCCTCACCACCTCTGCCACCGGCCTTTCACCCTTTGAAGTTACCATGGGTTATCAACCCCCTCTGTTTCCTGCTCAGGAGAAGGAATTGGCTGTTCCTTCGGTTCAGGAGAACCTCCGCCGCTGCCAGAGAGTGTGGAGCGACGCTCGGGAAGCGTTGCTTCGGACCACCGACAGGAACAAGACGACAGCGGATAGGAGCAGGACTCCCGCACCTGTGTTTCATCCTGGTCAAGAAGTTTGGCTGTCATCTAAGAACGTACCTCTTCGTAACAAATCACGCAAGCTGTCTCCTCGGTACCTGGGTCCGTTTGTGGTGGAGTCCATCGTTAACCCCGCTGCGGTTCGTTTGAAGTTGCCTTCAGCCATGAAGATACACCCTACTTTCCACGTCTCCCAACTGAAACCTGTGTCCTCCAGCCTTTTGTGTCCGCCGGCAGATCCACCTCCACCTGTTCGCCTCATTGACGACCATCCGGCCTACACCGTCAGTAGGCTCCTGGACTCTCTGAGGCGGGGTAGGGGTCTCCAATACCTAGTCGATTGGGAAGGTTATGGACCAGAGGAGAGGTCTTGGGTCCCTAAGCGTTTTGTGTTGGATCCTCAGCTGATCACGGACTTCCATCACGACAACCCTGACAGGCCTGGTGGGTCGCCAGGTGGCGACCATTGAGGGGGGGGTACTGTTATGTGGGCAGCTTGTCTCTCCCTTTTCTGTTTCCCTTCTTCCTTGTTTTGTCCCCTCTTTGTCTGTTGTATCTGTATGTGTGTTTGTCCCCATTATGTGGGTGTGTCTGGAGTGGATCGGGGGGCGTCCTCAGGATCTGCCTCTCCTGTGCAGCTGTGGGTTGTTTCCAGTGATTCCTGCCTACGCAGCTGCATCCTATTCTCTCATCAACCTGCACTACTAATTCATGGGCATGGCTCTCCACCGGCGCCAGATCGTTGTTCTTACTAGAGCGGTAACTTGGCTCACCAGTAGAGTTAAATTGTCTTTGTCTTCAGCCTGGCTCTTTACTCTCCTTAACCTGTCATTTGTTTTGTCTTCAGTTCAGACACACCTCCCAACCTGCCTGCCTGCCTGCCTGCCGGCCTGCCTGCCTGCCTCAGCCTCTCCTTCCTCCGGAGCCGACTAGCCCACTCTGTTCCTTTTCTTCAGTTGTTTTTGGACTAAGACAAATTGAACTTTTATTAAAATAATTTTTGTTTCCTCCACTCCCTTAGTCGTGTTTGTTTCTCTGAATGCTGGGTTGAACCATAGCCTAACAGACAGGTGTATAAAATTGAGCACACAGCCATGCAATCTCCATAGACAAACATTGGCAGTAGAATGGTCCGTACTGAAGAGCTCAGTGACTTTCAACGTGGCACCGTCATAGGATACAACATAGGAAACAACATTCGGAGAGTACTACGCTGCCTTACACAGGAAGCGGCACAGGTCCTAATCCAGGCACTTGTCATCTCCCGTCTGGATTACTGCAACTCGCTGTTGGCTGGGCTCCCTGCCTGTGCCATTAAACCCCTACAACTCATCCAGAATGCCGCAGCCCGTCTGGTGTTCAACCTTCCCAAGTTCCCGCTCAGCCCAGTCAAAACTGTTTGCTGCTCTGGCACCCCAATGGTGGAACAAGCTCCCTCACGACACCAGGACAGCGGAGTCACTCACCACCTTCCGGAGACACTTGAAACCTCACCTCTTTAAGGAATACCTGGGATAGGATAAAGTAATCCTTCTACCCCCCCTTACCCCCCCCCCCCCAAAAAAAAAAATAACATATTGTAAAGTGGTTATCCCACTGGCTATAAGGTGAATGCACCATTTTGTAAGTCGCTCTGGATAAGAGCGTCTGCTAAATGATGAAAATGATACCACCTTTCCAACAAGTCAGTTACTCAACCGCGAAGTGGTAGGCCACATAAGATCACAGAACGGGAACGCCGAGTGCTGAAGCGCGTAAAAATGGTCTGTCCTCGGTTGCAACACTCACTACCGAGTTCCAAACTGCCTCTGGAAGCACAAGAACTGTTCGTCGGGAGCTTCATGAAATGGGTTTCCATGGCCGAGCAGCCGCACACAAGCCTAAGATCTCCATGCGCAATGCCAAGCGCCGGCCAACCTGACAGAGCTTGATAGACTCTGCAGTGAAGAATGGGAGAAACTCCCCAAATACAGGTGTGCCAAGCTTGTAGCGTCATACCCAAAAAGACTTGAGGCTGTAATTGCTGCCAAAGGTGCATCAACAAAGTATTAGGTAAAGGGTCTGAATACTTATGTAAATGTCATATTTCTGTTTTTAATTTCAATACATTTGCAAAAAAAATCTAAAAACCTTTTTTGCTTTGTCATTATGGGGTATTGTGTTTATTTATTTTTATTTAACCTTTATTTAACCAGGTAAGCCAGTTGAGAACAAGGGGGCATGGGCAAGTTGCAGCGGAGGGTGCAGAGCTGGTGGCCGGGGTAGTGGTAGCCAGGTGGAAAGCATGGCCAGCCGTAGCAAAATACTTGTTGAAATTCTCAATTATTGTAGATTTATCGGTGGTGACAGTGTTTCCTAGCCTCAGTGCAGTGGGCAGTTGGGAGGAGGTGCTCTTATTTTCCATGGACTTTACAGTGTCCCAAAACATTTTGGAGTCAGTGCTACAGGATGCACATTTCTGTTTGAAAAAGCTAGCCTTTGCTTTCCTAACTGATTGTGTATATTGGTTCCTGACTTCCCTGAAAAGTTGCATATCGCGGGGGCTGTTCGATGCTAATGCAGTACGCCACAGGATGTTTTTGTGCTGGTCAAGGGCAGTCAAGTCTGAGGAGAACCAGGGGCTATATCTGTTCTTAGTTCTGAATTTTTTGAATGGGGCATGCTTATATAAGATTGAGAGGAAAACACTTTTAAAGAACAACCAGGCATCCTCTACTGACGGAACGAGGTCAATATCCAACCAGGATACCCGGGCCAGGTCAATTAGAAAAGCCTGCTCGCTAATGTGTTTTAGGGAGCGTTTGACAGTGATGAGGGGTGGTTGTTTGACCGCAGACCCATTACGGACGCAGGCAATAAGGCAGTGATCGCTGAGATCCTGGTTGAAGACAGCGGAGGTGAATTTAGAGGGTAAATTTGTCAGGATGATATCTATGAGGGTGCCCATGTTTACAGATTTAGGGTTGTACCTGGTAGGTTTGTTGATAATTTGTGCGAGATTGAGGGCATCTAGTTTAGATTGTAGGTTGGTCGGGGTGTTAAGCATATCCCAGTTTAGGTCACCAAGCAGTACGAACTCTGAGGATAGATGGGGGCAATCAGTTCACATATGGTGTCCAGGGCACAGCTCGGGGCTGAGGGGGGTCTATAGCAAGCGGCAACAGTGAGAGACTTATTTCTGGAAAGGTGGATTTTTAGAAGTAGAAGCGCAAACTGTTTGGTCACAGACCTGGATAGTACGATAGAGCTCTGCAGTCTATCTCTACAGTAGATTGCAACCCCACCCCCTTTGGCAGTTCTATCGAGACGGAAAATGTTGTAGTTGGGGATGGACATTTCTGTATTTTTGGTGGCCTTCCTAAGCCAGGATTCAGACACTGCTAGAACATCAGGGTTGGCGGAGTGTGCTAATGCAGTGAATAACTCAAACTTAGGGAGGAGGCTTTCGGATGTTAACGTGCAAGAAACCAAGGCTTTTACGGTTACAGAAGTCAACAAATGATAACGCCTGGGGAGTAGGAGTGATACTGGGGGCTACAGGGCCTGGGTTAACCTCTACATCACCATAGGAACAGAGGAGGAGTAGAATAAGGATACGGCTAAAGGCTTTAAGTACTGGTCTTCTAGTGCGTTGGGTACAGAGAAAAAAAGGGGCAGATTTCCGGGCGTTGTAGAATAGATTCAGGGCATTATGTACAGACAAGAATATGGAAGGATATGAGTACAGTGGAGGTAAACCTAAGCGTTTGGTAACGATGAAAGAGATAGCATCACTGGAGGCACCGATTTGAGTCGGTCTCCGCGTGTATGGGGGGTGGGACAAAGGAGCTATCTAAGGCAGGTTGAGCTGGGCTGGGGGATCTACAGTGAAATAGTACAATAAGAAATAACCGAAACAGCAATAAGCAAGGCATATTGACATGGGAGAGAGGCATAAAGCAATCACAGGTGTTATTCGAGAGAGCTAAGACAACAGCTGGTAATGGCGACAAAGTTTGGGCTGAGGCTAAACATAAACAGGATGCGGTACCGTATAAAGGAACAGTCCAGCAGGCATCAGCTGTATTGCTGAGTTATAAGGTCCGGTGAACAGCAATAGGAGAGTTCGAAGGTAGTTCGGGGGCTTCTACAGCACTGGCGAGTAAGAGGCCACGGCTTACGTGTGCTAGCAGGCCGGGGCTAGCAGATGGATCTTCGTGGTCAACGTCGTAACGGGAAGCCTGTTGAAACCACATCAGACGGTTTCGTCGGCAGACCAGTCGTGTTGGATCGGCGGGGCTCCGTGTCAACACTAGGAGGTCCCGTCCGGATGACAGAGAGGTAGATAGCCAGGAGATGGGCCTGGCTCGAGGCTAGCTCAGAGCTGATTAGCCAACAACTACATCCATTTGGTTGCAGCTAGCTAGTTGCGATGATCCGGTATTAAAGGTCCAGTGATTCAGTGATTCCGGCAGAAAAACCGATATGTTCTGGGTCGATAACGCGCTGTGCAGACTGGCCGATAATAGTCCAGGCTAGAGCTGGCTGGTAGGTAGTGCAGGCCACGGACAATGGTGAAAAACCGCTAACGGTGGCTAATAGCAAGTAGCTAGTTAGCTGGCTACTCCCGTCCTGTAGACAGAGAGGTAGATAGCCGGGATATGGGCCTGGCTCGAGGCTAGCTCGTGGCTAACTGGTGCTTGCTTCGGGGGCAGCAGTGATTAGCCAACAGCAACATCCATCCGGTTGCGGCTAGCTAGTTGCGATCCGGTGTTAATGTCCAGTGATTCAGTTATTCCGGCAGAAAATACGATGTTCTGGGTGAAAACCGCTAACGGTGGCTAATAGCAAGTAGCTAGTTAGCTGGCTAGCTAGTTTCAACTGGAGATTCTAGATAAAAGGTAAGTCAATAATAGAATCCGTTCCACATTGAGTGAGGCGGGTTGCAGGAAAGTATATTTTGTAGAAGGATGAAAAGTGTGATGGGGAAATAAGTACGAAAAATACAAAATAAATACAAAAAACAGGCTATTTACACGGACACACAACAAAGAACACGACCACACTGCTACGCCATCTTGGATCCTCCCAAGATGTGTGTAGGTTGATGTGAAAAAAATGTTAATCTATTTTAGAATAAGCCTGTAACCTAACAAAATGTGGAAAAAGTCAAGGGGTCTGATTACTTTCTGAATGCACTGTATATGGTCTGTGTGTGCTGAGTGCCTCCTTGTTGCTGTCAACTCAAGGATCGAAAACTGTTGCAAATGATGTGAAATGCAGTAATAGAATCAGTACATGTACAACATATGTGGAACTATCATTTAACTGCACTTCAATTGATGTTGTCTGTTTTTGTACTCTTTTTGCAGATCTACAATGAGAAAAGAAGGCAGTTCAGCCTGGTAAAGAATTCTCCCTATGAGATGGTGGAGAAGGTGGCTTCAGACATCGAGAATCTACTAGCCAAGAAACGCAAAGCACTTGATGTAAGTCAGCAATTTGACTTCTATTTATTTCACAAAAAAACATAACATTTAGTGGCAGTTTGATAGACACAGATTTAGCCCGGTCCTGGACTAAAAAGCAAGTTCAATAGTGAATCTCCATTGAAAATGCTTCTTAATCCAGGATTCCCTACCGGAGCCAAGCCCACCCACTTGTGGCATTGTGTTGTGTGACAAAACTGCACATTTTAGAGTGGCATTTTGTTGTCCCCTGCACAAGGTGCACCTGTGTAATAATCATGCTGTTTAATCAGCTTCTTTATATGCCACACCTGTCAAGTGGATGGATTATCTTGGAAAATGAGAAATGCTCACTAACAGGGATGTAAACAAATGTATGCACAACATTTGAGAGAAATAAGCTTTTTGTGCGTATGGAACATTTCTGGGATCTTTTATTTCAGCTCATGAAACATGGGACCAACACTATACATGTTGTGTCTATATTTTTGTTCAGTATATTTAGGAAAAAAATCCACCCCAAATCAGCTTTTCAGGTGTTTGTGAAAGCAAAGACAGGTGGAATGCATTTTTAACAAGTTACAATTCAATTTGTGTTACAGTAAACATTTGTTATTGTGTAATTATTTAATCGTTTTCATCTATGGCCTGGAAACCGCCCCATAATGTAGAAGATGTATAGGAACAACAGAAGACAATGTTACACATTTCCCTTGTGCACAGATTATAGGCAGCTTCTAAAATCATTGCAGTATAGCAATTTGATTTTATCCTTTTGCATCGCAAATGAAAAAATATATTGTACTGTAATCGATCTGGTCCTCTACCAATTTTTCCTATCAGCAGAATAAATTGTTTTGCATTGTTTATAAAAGCAGAATACATTGTTTTGCATTGTTTATAAAATATAAAATACATTTTAAAATGAATGTAAATAGACTTACCTTGCTGGTACTAGTTCCTCTTGAGGCTTAGATTCTGATATAGTTGTGAAAAAAGGATTGCACCAGCAGCTATTTATACCTTCACACTAGAAAGTGAAATTGACTGGTGCAGTGAACCACAGTATGTGCTGTACCAGTTACTTTCACTTTCAAGTGTTAAATGTAGAATAACTACATTTGAAGTCGGAAGTTTACATACACTTAGTTTGAAGTCATTAAAACTTGTTTTTCAACCACTCCACACATTTCTTGTTAACAAACTATAGTTTTGGCAAGTCAGTTAGGACATCTACTTTGTGCATGACACAATTCATTTTTCCAACAATTGTTTACAGACAGATTATTTCACTTATAATTCACTGTATCACAATTCCAGTGGGTCAGAAGTTTACATACACTAAGTTGACTGTGCCTTTAAACAGCTTGGAAAATTCCGGAAAATGATAGGCTAATTGACATAATTTGAGTCAATTGGAGGTGTACCTGTGGATGTATTTCAAGGCCTACCTTCAAACTCAGTGCCTCTTTGCTTGACATCATGGGAAAATAAAAAGAAATCAGCCAAGACCTCAGAAAAAAAATTGTAGACCTGGTTCATCCTTGGGAGCAATTTCCAAACTTCTGAAAGTACCACATTCATCTGTACAAACAATAGTACACAAGTATAAACACCATGGGACTTGTGAAAAACTGAGTTGAAATGTATTTGGCTAAGGTGTATGTAAACCTCCGACTTCCACTGTATCTAGATAATTCCACAAATGTATCAGGTGATGAGGGCTGTCTAGCTCTCCTATTTCTATACCCATTTCTTGTAAATGGGACCATTACAGGAATAGAGGGTTCATAGTTTTACTTTCAATATAACTCTTTCACTTTCTTCTGTGACAGATGAGAGCATCCTGTGGTTTACCCAGAAAGACAAACACTCAGCTCCTTGTTTTCTCTGTTCTCTAACCTGAACTCTTGAACTTGCAGAGGCTGGCCAGTGAGGCAGAACGTGTCCCAGAAAGACAAACACTCAGCTCCTATAGTCTTCTAAACCCATTGCATTTCTATGAAGTCAGACCATTTATGAACACAATTATATTTTATCAATGACATTACAAGTGAGAGAAGGTCAGTTGATGAGGGCTGTCTAGCTCTCCTATTTCTATACACATTTCTTGTAAATGGGACCATTACGGTAATAGAGGGTTCATAGTTTTACTTTCAATATAACTCAGACCATTTATGAACACAATTATCTTTTATCAATGACATTACAAGTGAGAGAAAGTCAGTGGATAAAGGCCCCTAAAGAAAGACAAAAAGGTGGCCAGTATGATGCAGATAAACTTTTGTGAACTATTAACATAAATAATTACAGTATTATATTACAGAATGCAAACTGCTGTAATATAATATGCTTATGTTTCTCACAGTACCTGTGTGGTTAATTTGTCTTGAAACTCCCAGGATGTATACATTTTCTAAATATCCCTCCCATTCAACTAGGCCTATTCAAAATAAAGGGCAGGACCTTTGTTTTCTCTGTTCTCTAACCTGAACTCTTGAACTTGCAGAGGCTGGCCAGTGAGGCAGAACGTGTCCAGCGAGACCATCCCTGGCATGACAGCGCCAAGGTAACACTACTGTAACACACCCTACCAGCAGACTGTCTGCATTTGTAATGTATAAAAGCAGGGTTTCATGATACTAAGCACATCCCCTGTTGATACAAAGATTATATCAACAGTAAATGTTCACCCCACCATCATCATGCACTCCTCAAAGTCATCAATTACCTCCTCACAGCTGATGGTACTGGTGCACTCAACATCCTGATTCTTCTTGACCTTAGTGCCGCCTTTGACACTGTGAGCCATTAGATCCTACTCAGCAGGCTGGAGGGTCTGGGTGTTGAGGGCACTACACTCTCCTGGCTACAATCCTACCTCACCAACCGGACCTCCTATATCTCAATCAATGGCCACACCTCAGACTCAGCTGCGGTTATACAGGGTATCCCCCAGGGCTCTGTGCTGGGTCCCTTACTCTTCATCATCTACATCCTCCCCCTTGGTCAGATCCTCCGTCGCTTCAACCTTAACTTTCACTGCTACGCTGATGACACCCAGATCTACCTCAGCACCAAATCCCTCCTCAACCCACCTCTGACCCACATTGAATCCTGCCTCTGCAATAACAACCTGGATGCAACAAAACTTCCTCAAGCTCAACAGTGCTAAAACAGAACTCCTCCTCATAGGCACCAAATCCATCCTCACCGAAGTTGGCACCCTCACCATTGACGACACCACTGTCTCTTCCTCCCCCCATGCACGCAACCTTGGCACCATCCTGGACTCCACCCTCTCCTTCGACCACCACATCCAGCAGACTGTCAAATTATTCTTTAAACTCTGCAACATTGCCAAAGTCAGGTCTCCTCCCGTCTCAACTACTGCAAGTCTTTACTCTCAGGCATCAACTTAAGCTCCCTCCATAAGCTGCAAATGCTTCAGAACTCTGCAGCCCGACTTCTCACCCACACTAAGGCCTGGCAGCACATTACCCCTGTCCTCCATGGACTCCTCTGGCTCCATGTCTCCCACTGCATTGTCTCCCCCCCTTCTTCTCCCCTACCAACCCACATGACCACTCTGTTCCACCACAGCTGGCCATCTTGTTGTCCCCAGGTTCAAACTTCAGTGCTTTGGTGACAGGGCTTTCTCAAGGGTTGCTCCATGGCTCTGGGCCCGGTTGCATAAAACACCTTACGTTAACAGTGCTGCCAACTCTCACGCATTGGGCATGAGACACATGCATTTGACCCTCTTCTCACGCTCACATGCCACACCTCCTATTTCGCACACATTTAATAAAGTACTGCTTTTATCCAGTGTATCAATGGGTTAACTTTTCAACTGTGCTTCCAAATCATTTTGAAATTGGAGCATATGCGCCTGATATTCTACATCACGAGCATTGTAACCACGGCAGCTTCACCCGGGAGATCCATAATTTTCCTACCACCGCACTGTGAACCACGGAAGATATAAGCTTGTGATTGGTTTAGTAAGGGTCCGGGATGAAGGCGATTGGATGCGCATTTGTAAAGAAACGCCCCTCACGATTAGAGTGGAGCAGGCAGCCACTGCAGACTGGACAGGCACGTTCATTCTCTGCTGAACAGTTTATGAACTCAATTGTCAAAAGAGCAGCACAGCAACTTGAAGCGCTGTTTTGTACACATAATTGTCAACAAATTAATTTGCTGTCACTCCTGTCGCAGAATGCTTCCTTTTGACAGCATGTGATACTCAGGGCCGTAGGTATGGGTGGGCCTAGGCCCAGCCACTGGGGAGCCAGGCCCACCCAATCAGATTGAGCAACAAATAAATATATATATATTTGTTATGCTCTTTCCTTGTCAATGTTCCAAACGGGACATTATTTGTATTTTTACCTAAACATGCAAACATCATCAGATAGAATGCATAGCAAGCAGTGAACTGTGTTTTGATGAAGTATAACAGAACAGATTAACTGTAATGACATTCACTCTGACGGGACTGGTTGCGAAAAAGAACTAATTGAATGCCACACCCCCAATAAGCACAAATATAACTGCATTGAGGCATATGTCACTGTGATTCTATGGCTATATACACCATGCCACTGCCTATTTCATTTGTTCATTTAGCAAACAAGACAGCTCATAATCAATGTTCCCTCTAATTTGTTTAGGCACTGGGCAAATTTCAGGTCTGCTGACCGCAAACTTGAACATTGTGAAAATTCGGTGCAACTTCCAGCGCATGTTTACTGTGAACACTGAGGCTGTACCCGCTTTAAGTTACAGTTTCAGACAGTGGTCAAGTAGGCTACTGTGGCTATTTGATCATAATGTAGGCCTATCAGAGTGGTCTACCATAACAAAAATGCATCCCATAACATTTTAACATGGAAAAGCTGTTCTATCATTCAGCCTACAGTAGAAGACAATGTGTGGTGTTAAATGTAGGCCTACATTCCATGATACTTTTGGAGAAAAAAAAACATGCAGGGCTTGACATTAACCTGTTTATTCAGTTGTCCTTCAGACAAGGAGGTGGCTGAAAATGTTGTTGTGTTGTTTGATGTAAGAAACCACTTTACAAAATAAAATGCATTATTATTGCCATACCATTATTACAGAGAATCAGACCTATTATGCCACCTTCTGCCTATTGGCTACTTAGCTTATTAAAGCCTGTCTCAAAATACAACACTGCCCCTTTAAGAAAAAAAGAGCCATACCCAACTCGCTTTTCAAAGATGTACATGTTTTGTGCTCTTGTAGGAAGCAATCACTCACCCATTGCTGACTACAAATGATCTATAACTGGGCTAATAACTCACTAACTAGCAAAGGATATAAACAAATGTGCACATGTGGCTACGTGCAGTTTTCGCTTTGATCTGAAAACAAGCACATCTACTCACGACCGCTCATGCTGTAAACACAGTCCACTTCAAAGTGAATGGCACAGATCCATATATGGCAATGGTCTATTTGCATATAGGCCTACTGCATCTCTGATTGGTTATGCCGCGCCGGTCTGTGTAAAGTACATGATGAGTCCTGTGTGTCAGTGCAATAGAATCCTACTCCGATGCGTTCTGCCTACAACAAAATCTCTTGCATAGTTAGTTTTGCATGCTAAGTCTTGCATAGTTCGTTTTGTTTTGGTATGTTGCATTGAAAGTGGCTAATATTGCGTTGATGTTTCCAACAAGGCACAAAAGTAATACTGCAAAAAATGTGGCAAAGCTATATTGAAATGCCCCTTGCCTCAGATATCCTGTTTTGCTGCTAGGCACAAATGGTAGGCATAAATGCCAAAGATCTATGTAGAGTAAGATGATGACAAGTTTTCGCAAATCAGCCTTAACCATCTGAAAATGTATATTAATTAGATTTTTCTTATGTGTGGGATAATTTGTAGAAATCAACTGTCACATGAACATATTCAAACCCATAGGATTTGGGAAACGTAGATCAGGGGTGGAGACCTACCTCTAGGCAGAATTTTCTACGGTCCTATTTTAAAGGGATAGTTCACCCAAATGAATTACATATTTACATGTTTGTTTCTTATGGACAAGGAGAGACTGCAATCCATCCTATGGCTAGCCACTGCCACCAACCGTTAATATTAGCATAAAATAAAAATGTAATTCAATGTTCCCAAGTTAGTATACTCTAAATTTCATGCCCAAATTAACTCAAAGTATCTTCAAACCAAGTGGTACAATGTTTAGTGTGTATTCAACTTTAAAATAATCCTGAATACATCCGACCTGTGATTGAAATATATATATATTCCACCCTGGTCATGGGCCAAAGCCGTTGGAAAATATGTAGAATTGCAGGAAATTAGCTTTAAAACAGATTTTGTTTTTTATGGAAGGAGCACAATCCATGGAAAATCTAGCTGGCTAGTTAGCTAGCTATTCTGTAAGCTAGCTTGGCATGCTAGAAGCTAATAGAAAGAAGAAGAAAAAAAACATATTGTAAAGTGGTTGTCCCACTGGCTATAAGGTGAATGAACCAATTTGTAAGTCGCTCTGGATAAGAGCGTCTGCTAAATGACGTAAATGTAAATGTAAATGTAAGTTGAGAAAAAAGTAACTACAAGAAACGTGATTCATTGTCTTCTGAAGCAATTTGGTTATCCTGTCTTCATTGTAGAAGTTATATTTTGCTCTCTCACATAACAAATGCGATCTCTTTGACGAGACCCCCCCCCCCCCCCCCCCCCACCATTCAAAATCCTTTGTTTCCCTAACCCCTAAACCTAACCTTAACCCCCCCTCCTGCTTTTTAGTCTGCCATTGTTTTCTTTGGATATCAGTTTTTTTTTTTTTTTTTCTACAATTGTAAAGTGACTTTGGGTGCTTGAAAAGCACTATATAAGTCCCATGTATTATTCTTCTTCTTCTTCTTCTCATCAGTTTCCATGCCCCTTATTCACTATGAAACTCAAAGGTTTACTACCATGTCTGTTTACAGCTGCTGGAGTCCAATAGTACTATTTCCTAGTAATCTACTCAGATTTGCAAAGCTTATAATGCGCTCATCCTATCCCACACTGCATTATCAATCATCCATCCTTGTGCACAATCAGTCATTATTACAGCCAGGGTGGTCTGGTCTGAGATCACCAGTCAGGGGCAGAGGACGGAGCTCAGGGATGAGCTGGTTCGACAGCGCTGGGTTGGGATAGCTGGTGCTGTAACTGGCAGTACGGACTAAGCATGCCCAGCCCAGCCGTGGGGGCACTGCTGAGTCCTACACACAATGACATTCCACTTTTCCACATGCTTTGGTTCATTAGCCCACTGAGGCAGGACAGGGCCTGTGGACTCATCCCCTGTCCTCCCTCCCCTGCCACACCACCCCAGCCCTCCCTGGGGCAACAGGCAGCAGCAGTGACTCCTTCTGTGAGCCTCACCACCACTGGCTCGCGCTCTGTGTACGAACCAGCAGAGCTCACAAATAACAACTCTTCCCATCCTTATGCACCAAAAAACAGAGTTTGGTTGGATGATTCAGTGGGTTTGACCACAATGTCGTATTCAGTCGTGGGTGTATTATGTATATGAAATACAGGGGTGTAGTTTGTGGAGTTCCTTCGTGACAGCAGGACAGTTTGTTTCAGATTAGCATTTCCGATTTATTTTATACTTGTTGAGGGAGTATGGTCGGTAACTCTGTTTACCCTATTATAAGATTGTGACAAACTTAGGGTTGCAAAGGGAGGGTATATTACTGGAAATTTTAGAAGTTTACCAGTAAACTACCAGAATTTTGGTAACTTTCAAGTTTTTATTTTATTTTATCAGATTACATCTAGTGGCCTTTTTAGATACTTCAGATTATTACAGGTGTCTGTAATTATATATGGTCCTCTGTGTGGCCTTATCACATGTAAAATATATAATATAGGCCTAATCAAATGAGATGATAAGAAATGACAAAGTTGTAAAACATTATCCAAAATATAAATAATCAGTTAAATGAATACCGTTGGTGTTTAATGTGAGGTTTTCAGCATGAAATATCCTTTATATATTTTTTACATACTTTTATTTATCTCAACTGGTGGCAGTTGTGCAAAAAGTCAATAGATGGAAGAGTTGCTTTGTTCATTGAAAATAATGCCTGTCACGCATGCTCCCGCTCCCTTGCGCTCGAGGGCGTCAGGCTGCCCATCATTACGCACACCTCTTTCCATCATTACGCGCATCAGCATTCATTGGACTCACCTGGACTCCTTCACTTTGTTGATTGCCCCCTCTATATCTGTCTGTTCCCCAGTTTGATCCCCGTGTCTGCATTGATGTTGTTTCGTTTCCCCTGTCCAGACGCTGTCCGTGGGGGGGTTGGTGACGTGGAAGCCTCAGCTGGCTCGTCGGGCTTCCACGCCTTAGCTGGCTCGAGAGGTTTCCTTCCCTCGGTTGGCTCGGCAGGCCCCCATCCCACGTCACGCCTCAGCCGGCTTGTCAGGCTCCCACGCCTCAGCCGGCTCGTCAGGTTTCCACGCCTCAGCCGGCTCGTCAGGCTCCCACGCCTCGGCCAGCCCGTCATGCTCGACAGGTTCCTCCCCTCGGCCGGCACGTGAGGCTCCCATGCCTCGGCCGGTCCATCAGGCTAGACAGGTTCCCGCTCCTCGGCCGGCTCGTGAGGCTCGTCCGGCACCCATGCCTCGACCAGCCCGTCACGCTCGCCCAGGTGGGATGCCGGGTGGCGTCCCTAGAGGGGGGGGGAGTACTGTCACGCCTGCTCCCGCACCCCCTCCCTGGCCCTCGAGGGCGCCAGGCTGCCCATCATTACGCACACCTGTTACAATCATTATGCGCATCAGCGCTCATTGGACTCACCTGGACTCCTTCACTTTGTTGATTGCCCCCTCTATATCTGTCTGTTCCCCAGGTTGATCCCCGTGTCTGCATTGATGTTGTTTCATTTCCACTGTCCAGACGCTGTCCGTGTTTTGTTACATGTCTTTTATTTATTAAATCATCAACCTGTCTCCCAGCGTCTGTCGAACCGAGATCGACACAATGCCATTGTTGACTAGATGCTTTTTTTCATTAATTAGGCTATTTTCACTTGAACGATATGGTCTATCCACAAGAAACTTAAGGTCAATATGGACACAAATATAAAAAATTAATAGTATATATGTATACATTTTTATAAATTACCAAAGTTACCATAGATTACCTGTTAATTACCAAACCTACTGAAGATTCCAGAACTTTGGTAAATTACCGGTAGCTTTGCAACCCTAGGCCAACTTGCCGTCATCTATGTTATATATCTGTTTTGTTTTGGTCTTTACCAGGAGTGGAACATGACGTATTACGATTCCAAGGCAGAGCTAGACTATGTGAGTAGAAAGTGAAAAGCTAATTTCTAAACATCCTCTCTCATTTGTTGATAAAGCTTTTGAAATCTGCTGAAGAATGAAGTGGTAGTAATATTGTGTGTGTGTATGTATCTACGTGTGTTAGCAGTACTCCCTGCAAGATGGTGATGGGGAAACAGTGAGCCCTCCACTACAGGTGGAGTTTGTGTATGACCCTAACTTCAAAAATAAGGTCAACTACTCCTTCACAGCCGTTCAGATCCCCACAGACATCTACAAAGGAGGTGAGTTTCACATTTGTGCAATGGACAGTGAATGTCTCATGATTATGTGATTTAGCAGTCATTTGCTGCTCAGTTGAAACTATGGCGCTGTACACGCTTGGGTAGTACAACTGATGTACAACACATTTGACACAATGGTTTTGAAACAACTGATATTTTGGCAGAGAGTTTGTCTCCACAATAACGTGTGATGGACATTTTTAAGTTTGTGCTTTTCTAATAACCAATTTCTGTATTCAATTCATGTGCTTTTCTAATAACCAATTTCTGTGGTCGTGCAAGTGACCGATTGAACGAATCCTCACTATCAGTATCTGCAATTTGCCAGTACGCCCAGAACCTTGTTTTGATAAAGGGATATCTCAGTTTCAAGGTCTCAGCTTAGAGGGAAGAAGCCTCGTGAGGTATTGGTCTGTCACATGCATGACCCAGTATTGGTTAGTAACATGAATTAAGCAAAACGTTAATGATGAATGAATTATGAATGATGAATAATGCAAATAAAACTTGTCTGTATATAAGAGAACTAACTGGACTGCCCGGGAAGAGCTCCTGATCGACATGTGTACTTGGTGCATTGAGTTGGTTGGAACCTCTCCAGCACGCTGGTAATAAACAATGATTCATTTAAGATTTACTTTGAGTGTCCCTGTGTAAGAATTTCAATTGACAATTTGGCATCAACGAACAGGATGATTGATTCTGCCTGCGGAGCTTTCCAGTGGGGGTCTGCGAGGAAAACCAGTGGCGCATTTTATGAAGCTTGAGGGAAATTCCCGTCTGATCAAAAGAGGACGAGACCCGCCCAGACCCTTACTGTGAGCTGCCCAGGAGGAGACACGTCATCCGCGAACAATTGAGGGACGGCAACTGATTTCAGTAAGTCAATTGAAATGAATTTGTAAAAAATATATATTTTTAATGATAAAACCAATAAAATTAAGGCGAGTAACGCATAAAAAGGTACCCATAGTCTTATAGAGAGAAGGCTATTCACTAGTCTTATGAGAAGACTAGAGGGAAGGTGTAACGGTACCATGGAAAGCCCCGCTGACAGCTGTCTGAAGGCTTTTATTGAAGAAGTGTCTACGTGGTCTGTTATTTATATGTATAGGACATACATATGATGCATAGCAAGTAACAACAAGAGAAAAATCGTTGAAGATGCACATGGGGTAATAAGGGAGATTAACGAGTGTGTTTGGGAATAGTACTAAATGAATGTGGATGTGAAAGTTGTGTGATAGTGAGATATGACGTATTAAGCTGATTGAAATGTGGATAATAAATGGATTGAAAATATTACTATTAAGATTTAAATTTGGATAATAAGATTGATTTAAATGTGGATATTAAGCTGATTGTAATGTGGATAACAAGAGATTGAAATATGGATAATAAGCTGATTGAAAATTGGATAATAAGAGATTGAAATTTAGCTACTCTACCGGTCAAAAGTTTTAGAACACCTACTCATTCAAGGCTTTTTCTTTATTTTTACTGTTTTCTACATTGTAGAATAATAGTGAAGACATCAAAACTATGAAATAACACATATGGAATCATGTAGTAACCAAAAAAGTCTTAAACAAATCAAAATATATTTTATATTTGAGATTCTTCAAATAGCCAACCTTTGCTTTGATGACAGCTTTGCACACTCTTAGCATTCTCTCAACCAGCTTCATGAGGTAGTCACCTGGAATGCATTTCAATTAACAGGTGTGCCTTCTTAAAAGTTAATTTGTGGAATTTCTTTCCTTCTTAATGCGTTTCTGCCAATCAGTTGTGTTGTGACAAGCTGGGGGGGGGGGGGGGGTTATACAGAAGATCGCCCTATTTGGTAAAAGACCAAGTCCATATTATGGCAAGAACAGCTCAAATAGGCAAATAGAAACGACAGTCCATCATTACTTTAAGACATGAAGGTCAGTCAATATGGAATATTTCAAGAACTTTGATCGTTTCTTCAAGTGTAGTCGCAAAAACCATCAAGCGCTATGATGAAACTGGCTCTCATGAGGACGGCCACAGGAATGGAAGACCCAGAGTTACCTCTGCTGCAGAGGATATGTTCATTAGAGTTACCAGCCTCAGAAATTGCAGCCCAAATAAATGCTTCACAGAGTTCAAGTAACAGACACATCTCAACATCAACTGTTCAGAGGAGACTGTGTGAATCAGGCCTTCATGGTCGATTTGCTGCAAAGAAACCACTACTAAAGGATAATAAGAAGAGACTTGCTTGGGCCAAGAAACACGAGCAATGGATATTAGACCGGTGGAAATTGTAGACCCCCACAAGTCTGGTTCATCCTTGGGAGCAATTTCCAAATGCCTGGAGGTACCACGTTCATCTGTAGAAACAATAGTATGCAAGTATAAACACCATGGGACCACGCAGCCATCATACCGCTCAGGAAGGAGACACTTTCTGTCTCCTAGAGATGAACGTACTTTGGTGCGAAAAGTGCAAATCAATCCCAGAACAACAGCAAAGGACCTTGTGAAGATTCTGGAGAAAACAGCTACAAAAGTATCTATATCCACAGTAAAACGAGTCCTATATTGACATAACCTGAAAGGACGTTCAGCAAGGAAGAAGCCAATGCTCTAAAACCGCCATAAAAAAGCCAGACTACGGTTTGCAACTGCACATGGGGACAAAGATCGTACTTTTTGTAGAAATGTCCTCTGGTCTGATTAAACAAAAATATAACTGTTTGGCCATAATGACCATCGTTATGTTTGAGGAAAAAGGGGAGTGCTTGCAAGCCGAAGAACACCATCACAACCGTGAAGCATGGGGGTAGCAGCATCATGCTGTGGGGGTGCTTTGCTACAGGAGGGGCTGGTGCACTTCACAAAATAGATGGCATCATAAGGAAGGAAAATTATGTGGATATATTGAAGCAACATCTAAAGACATTAGTCAGGAAGTTAAAGCTTGGTTGCAAATGGGTCTTCCTAATGGACAATGACCCCAAGCATACTTCCAAAGTTGTAGCAAAATGGCTTAAGGACAACAAAGTCAAGGTATTGGAGTGGCCATCACAAAGCCCTGACCTCAATCCTATAGAACATTTGTGGGCAGAACTGAAAAAGCGTGTGCGAGCAAGGAGGCCTACAAACCTGACTCAGTTACACAAGCTCTGTCAGGAGGAATGGGCCAAAATTCACCCAACTTATTGTGGGAAGCTTGTGGAAGGCTACCTGAAACGTTTGACCCAATTTAAAGGCAATGCTACCAAATACTAATTGAGTGTATGTAAACTTCTGACCCACTGGGAATGTGATGAAAGAAATAAAAGCTGAAATAAATAATTCTCTCTACTCTTATTCTGACATTCCACATTCGTAAAATAAAGTGGTGATCCTAACTGACCTAAGACAGGGAATTTTTACTAGGATTAAATGTCATGAATTGTGAAAACTGAGTTTAAATGTATTTGGCTAAGGTGTATGTAAACTTCCGACTTCAACTGTACATACAGTGGCTTGCGAATGTATTCACCCCCCTTGGCATTTTTCCTATTTTGTTGCCTTACAACCTGGAATTAAAATGGATTTTTGGGGGGTTTGTATCATTTGATTTACGCAACATGCCTACCACTTTGAAAGTGCAAAATATGTTTTGGGGTGAAACAAACAAGAAATTTGACAAAAAAAACAGAACTTGAGCATGCATAACTATTCACCCCCCCAAAGTCAATACTTTGTAGAGCCACCTTTTGCAGCAATTACAGCTGCAAGTCTCTTGGGGTATGTCTCTATAAGCTTGGCACATCTAGCCACTGGGATTTTTGCCCATTCTTCAAGGCAGAACTGCTCCAGCTCCTTCAAGTTGGATGGGTCAAGCTGGTGTACAGCAATCTTTAAGTCATACTTAAAGACTGTGGGCGGCAGGTAGCTTAGTGGTTAAGAGCGTTGTACCAGTAACCGAAAGGTCGCTGGTTCTAATCCCCAAGCCGACTAGGTGAAAAATCTGTCGATGTGCCCTTGAGCAAGGCACTTAACCCTAATTGCTCCTGTAAGTCGCTCTGGATAAGAGCGTCTGCTAAATGACCAATTTATTTATTTATTTATACCACAGATTCTCAATTGGATTGAGGTCTGGGCTTTGACTAGGCCATTCCAAGACATTTAAATGTTTCCCCTTAAACCACTCAAGTGTTGCTTTAGCAGTATGCTTAGGGTCATTGTCCTGCTGGAAGGTGAACCTCCGCCCCAGTCTCAATTCTATGAAAGACTCTGACCAGTTTCCCAGTCCCTGCTGAAGAAAAACATCCCCACAGCATGATGCTGCCACCACCATGCTTCACTGTGGGGATGGTGTTCTCGGGGTGATGAGAGGTGTTGGGTTTGCGCCAGACATAGCGTTTTCCTTGATGGCCAAAAAGCTCAATTTTAGTCTCATCTGACCAGAGTATCTTCTTCCATATGTTTGGGGAGTCTCCCACATGCCTCTTGGCGAACGCCAAACGTTTTTGCTTATTTCTTTCTTTAAGCAATGGCTTTTTTTCTGGCCACTCTTCAGTAAAGCCCAGCTCTGTGGAGTGTATGGCTTAAAGTGGTCCTATGGACAGATACTCCAATCTCCGCTGTGGAGCTTTGCAGCTCCTTCAGGGTTATCTTTGGTCTCTTTGTTGCCTCTCTGATTAATGCCCTTCTTGCCTGGTCTGTGAGTTTTGGTGGGCGGCCCACTCTTAGCAGGTTTGTTGTGATGCCATATTCTTTCCATTTTTTAATAATGGATTTAATGGTGCTCCGTGGGATATTCAAAGTTTCTGATATTTTTTTATAACCCAACCCTGATCTGTACTTCTCCACAACTTTGTCCCTGACCTGTTTGGAGAGCTCCTTGGTCTTCATGGTGCCGCTTGCTTGGTGGTGCCCCTTGCTTAGTGGTGTTGCAGACTCTGGGGCCTTTCAGAACAGGTGTATATATACTGAGATCATGTGACACTTAGATTGCACACAGATGGACTTTATTTAACTAATTATGTGACTTGTGAAGGTAATTGGTTGCACCAGATCTTATTTAGGGGCTTCATAGCAAAGGGGGTGAATACATATGCACGCACCACTTTTCCATTATTTATCTTTTTGAATAGTTATTTTTTTCATTTCACTTCACCAATTTGGACTATTTTGTGTCTGTCCATTACATGAAATCCAAATAAAAATCCATTTAAATTACAGGTTGTAATGCAACAACATAAGAAAAACGCCAAGGGGGATGAATACTTTTGCAAGGCACTGTATGTTGCATAGGATGTAACGATATAAAAGTATACGTGGTCTGAGAACCACTGATAATAGCACAAGGTGTTATTGTAGGCATGTGAATACCTAAGTATAGTTATATAAGGAAAATAATGAATACCCCAACCAGTTCTGTGTGAGCTGAGTTTTCAGATCTATAACATTATCTAGGGCTTCTGTCCACCACTGCCCATCGATCTACAGGTAGTGAGCACTGACAGGAGAAGCCATTTAAATATTTGAGAGGGTAACAGCCCCCGGACACTGATTTCCTCTATATGAAAGATATGTGTACCTCTCGGGCTGCTGCGCTGTGATCGTTGCTGCGGTGTTGACGATAATAACTAAAGATTGATAATGTTATATAGGGATTCTGTATGGAGATATGAAAGAAGAGAGTATTATTCCCGAATATGCTGTTAAATAGAACAACTATCGTAAATATCTAAACCACTGTATGAATAGAACACTAGTCTAAAGGGGCAATTGGTGAAGAAAAGTATACTGGGTTACTAGAGATTTTATAAAGTAACAATGGAAAAAAAAAATATAATAATAATATACAACTTGCACACCCACACGTAGACGTACGTAAGTGGTGTAAAACATATTCTGAGAAATGTTCAGACTGGTCCCTTTATGGATAATTTGATAAAGATAAGGTTAAAGCATTGTATGACTGTCCAAAGGGTCTGAGAAATAGAGTCTCAGACAAAGATTGGCATATATCCACTTTTGGTAAAGGTACGGGACTTGACTTACCCCTAACCAATAAAACTATAAATAGAAACAATTAATGTTGAACATGATTTTCTGTTAACTAAACTTAAGGCTACAATTTATTGTACTCCCGATGGAGTTTTCATTGATATCCCAATTGATGACGTTCTAAACCAATGAGTAGGCAAAATGGAAACTGCATCTATTTCCCTGTCTATGCTGTCTCAGGTGCCAGACTTATTATGGACAGAGCAGGTAATCTACAGGGGACTGATAGACAGTGCCAGCCCAGTTATTGTGAAAGTTTATGCCAGAAAGAGACTCTAGTCTTGAGAGCTAAAAAAGAAAAAGAAAAAGGAAGCTCCCTCCAAAGTTTATCTCTCTGAATTGGCAGATTTCCCAAAAAAAAAAATACAGATTCAGAAGTAAATGTTTCAATACAAGGTCACATGACGAACAGAGGGATTGAGCATTGGGACTGATATTTGGGTTAAGCTTCCTGTGGAACAATAGATAGCCGCCAGTACACAATGAACTCTAACAGGCTGTAAGAGGCTGTGGGGAAATTTGGGACAGAGGTATGAATAATTGAATAAGACACGTTTTTTTTGGACAATCTATAGTTTGGGTAGCACCAGTGGTCTGCAGCCACTGGTAGAGTTCTTACACAGGGACACACAAAGTAAATCTTAAATGAATCATTGTTTATTATCAGCGCGCTGGAGAGGTTCCAACCAACTCAATGCACCAAGTACACATGTCGATCAGGAGCTCTTCCGAGGGCAGTCATGTTAGTTATCTTATATACAGACAAGTTATATTTGCATGATTTAGCTTCTTCATCATTCAAAATTAATTAATCATTAACGTTTTGCTTCATTCATGTGACCAACCAATACTGGGTCATGCATGTGACAGACCAATACCTCACCAGGCTTCTTCCCTCTAAGCTGAGACCTTGAAACTGAGATATCCCTTTATCAAAACAAGGTTCTAGGCGTACTACCAAATTGCAGATACTGATAGTGAGGATTCGTTCAATTAGTCACTTGCATGAACACAGAAATTGGTTATTAGAAAATCATATGAATAGAACACAGAAATTGGTTATTAGAAAAGCACAAACTTAAAAATGTCCATCACAAACACTTGTGTAATTTTTGGGGGGAAGAAAAACTCTCCATACCAAATGCTTTGTACATCTTGAGTGTGTAAAGGGCTAGAGTGTTTTTCTATCTTAATTTAGACAGGTGGGAAGTATAAGTTTTACAAGTTAGTAGAGGGGAGAACAGCAGTGCTTGACTTGGACTCAAGGAGGTGCCGGTACTCAATTTTGGGTGCCGGTACTGTTTATATTTAAGTGCAGGAGCTCCACAATACTTTTGAACTAACTTTCTATAAGAGGAACAGGAGCTCAAGCAGTACAAAATTTGAGATGCTGGTACTCCTCTCCGGGGAGTTCCTTCTGAACTGAGCTGCTGGACAGGAAGGAAACTGCTTAGGGATGTCACCATGTGGCCATTGATTCTTTTAAAATAGCTACAGAGTTCAATGGCTGTGATTGGCGAAAACTGAGGATGGATAAATAACATTATCAATAACATGGATCAATGGACAATAATGACCTAAATGACAGAGTGAAAAGAAGAATACAAATCATGCATACAGTGCATTCGGTAAGTATTCAGACCCCTTGACTTTTTCCACATTTTGTTACGTTACAGCCTTACTCTAAAATGTATTAAATTAACATTTTCCCTGATCAATCTACAAACAATACCCCATAATGACAAAGTGAAAACAGGTTTTTAGACATTTTTGCAAATGTATGAAAAATAGAAAACAGAAATACCTGATTTACATTAGTATTCAGACCCTTTGCTATGAGACTCGGAATTGAGCTCAGGTGCATCCTGTTTCCATTGATCATCCTTGAGATGTTTCTACAACTTGATTGGAGTCCACTTGTGGTAAATTCAATTGATTGGACATGATTTGGAAAGGCACACACCTGTCTATATAAGGTCCCACAGTTGACAGTGCATGTCAGAGCAAAAACCAATCCATGAGATTGAAGGAATTGTCCGTAGAGCTCCGAGACAGAATTGTGTCGAGGCACAGATTTAGAGAAGGGTACCAAAAAATTTCTGCAGCATTGAAGGTCCAGGGGAAACACAGTGGCCTCCATCATTCTTAAATGGAAGAAGTTTGGAACCACTAAGACACTTCCAAGAGCTGGCCGCCCGGCCAAACTGAGCAATAAGGGGAGAAGGGCCTTGGTCAGGGAGGTGACCAAGAACCCGATGGTCACTCTGACAGAGCTCAAGTGTTCCTCTGTGGAGATGGGAGAACCTTCCAAAAGGACAACCATCTCTGCAGCAGTCCATCAATCAGGCCTTTATGGTAGAGTGGCCAGACGGAAGCCACTCCTCTGTAAAAGGCACTTGGAGTTTGTCAAAAAACACCTAAAAGACTCTCAGACCACGAGAAACAAGATTCTTTGGTCTGATGAAACCAAGATTGAACTATTTGGCCTGAATGCCAAGCGTCACGTCTGGAAGAAACCTGGCACCATCCCTACGGTGAAGCATGGTGGTGGCAGCATCATGCTGTGGGGATGTTTTTCAGCAGCAGGGACTGGGAGACTGTGTAGCTCAGTTGGTAGAGCATGGCGCTTTCAACGCCAGGGTTGTGGGTTCGATTCCCACGGGGGGCCAGTATGAAAACAAATGTATGCACTCACTAGATTACCTCACTAACTGCTAAATGACTTAAAATGTAAAAATTAGACTAGTAAGGATCGAGGGAAAGATGAACGGAGCAAAGTACAGAGAGATCCTTGATGAAAACTTTCTCATGACCTCAGACTGGGATGAAGGTGCACATTCCAACTGGACAACGACCCTAAGCACACAGCCAAGACAACGCAGGAGTGGCTTCGGGACAAGTCTTTGAGTGGCCCAGCCAGAGCCCGGACTTGAACCTCTCTGGAGAGACCTGAAAATAGCTGTGCAGCGACGCTCCCCATCCAACCTGACAGAGCTTGAGAGTATCTGCAGAATAGAATGGGAGAAACTCCCCAAATTCAGGTGAGGTGACTTGTATTAATGTGATGACTGTTATTTATTGAATCAACTAACTATGTTTAATTGTCACTCAATTAAAGGAATTATGTAACAATTCACTCATTAGGGAATTTGGGGCACCACGGAAGAAGTTGTTTAACGAGTTACCATCTCCCAAATTAAACTCTTAGAAGATATATGTTATATATCAATAACAGTCACTTATTAAATAATTACCTCATCATTCTCATTCTGAATGTCGCATAATCCTTGAACCTGCAAGAACCCTAACCTTATTGATGAATCAGTAATACACAAATTGGCTTAATTATTTATTTACTCACTAACTAAATAATAACACAGAATACATAAACACACACACACGGTATAGGTTATTGATTACCAACGTAATACAATGAAAACAAATTCCTAGTGGACTGGACTAACAATAGCATGACTGCTTGGTAAGGGGAAGGAGGGATCAATAGAAAGAGAGTGAAAGGGAGAGACAGCGATTAAACTTATCGTTGTTACATTTGGAAACCACCGCTCATGCATATTTACGCGTAGCTGTCCTTGATTGTCGTGTCTCTGTTGAACCACTTTCTCAAAAAGGGTTTGAGTGTCCTATCCCACTTCGGTGAGACTCGGTTTGTCTTCGAATGGAGTGTTCGTTAGAATAGATACTTCAGATGTACCAATGGTTGTCTGAGATGGGATTGTCCTTCCCAACTCGTGTCTTCAGTGAAAGTTCTAGAATACTTTACATGCCAGCTGCAGACTGATATTATAAGGTCTAGTGCGTTTATCTGCTTCTTCACCTCGTGTAGAGGTTTAGAGTTTCAGAGTTTCAACATTTCAAACGTATGGACAAACGTCTCACATTTCCTGGTCTTAGAGTGTCAACCATTTGTAACGTTCAGCTCCCGCTGCACGTCTGCTGGTCTTTCTGGTCTAACCATTTTAAGCCATGTAGCTACAGGCTTTTATGCCCTCTGGGTAAAAGGGGCGTTCCATCGTGATGACATGATCTCTAATGTCACTCGGAGCGTGGCTAGTCACTGTGCATAGTTTATATGAAAAACGATTATCTCATTAGAAGACTAAAATCACATTCCTATCTTCACCAAAATACTCTCCATTTGCCAAGCTGATCTGGCACCTTTGATCCTCACCAAGGAGAGAGAGTCATGAGACAGGTGTGCCAAGCTTGTAGCGTCATACCCAAGAAGACTTGAGGCTGTAATCGCTGCCAAAAGTGCTTCAACAAAGTACTGGCATACATATTACTCTTACAGAATTTCCACGTGGGAGAGGAAATTGGAAATGTAATCAAAACCTATTGGATGATAACTTGTTTTTAACTAGGACAGAATAATTTATAACATACTTTTTCCGACATAACATAGGTACAGCAGATCCCCTTATTGTATGGGACACTTTTAAATGTGCGTTTAGAGGCCATGCAATTCAGCACTCATATCTAAAACAAAAGCAATTTAGGTCAAAAGAGTCCATATTAACAAAGGAAATGGAAGGACTAACAGTACAGCTAAATAGCAATAAACTGTACTATAGAGGCACAGAATACGTTAGAGGAAAAACTAAAAGAATGGAGGAACTTATTCAAGTGTAATGAAAATAAAGCAAACTGGATGGAAAATTGGGAAAAATGCACCAAATTATTTTCTCATCTTCAGCATAGAAATGCTACCAAAAATAATTTACTGAAACTGGTTACAAATGATGGTCACCCATGATTCACCAAACAATATTTTGAAAGAGAAAGCAAAGTATTTTAAGCATTAGTTTTCATTTTCTCCTCTATCTCCTCTAATCGAAGCTAATTGTATAGATTTGTTTTCTATTAATAATGTACAATTAACAGCTGTACAGAAAGACTCATATGATGGCCAAATTACAGAGGAGGAACTTCTTGATGCAATTAAAGCCTTTAAGTCCGGGAAAACTCCAGGGTTGGATGGCATACCAAACCTTTTTTGATATACTCAGAGGACCATTATTAGCATGTTTTAACCACTTCTACAAAAATGGTTGATTATCAGATACTCAACAAGAAGGTCTGATTTCATTATTACTGAAACAGGATCCAAGTGGTAAATATAAAGATCCAGTCCAGTAAAAAAATTGGAGGCCCCTTAAACTTCAGTGTTGTGATTCAAAAATTCTAGCAAAATGCATAGCGCATAGAATTAAAAAGGTATTGTCGGATATTATTCATCCTAATCAGACAGGTTTTTTACATGGACGATACATTGGAGATAATATAAGACAAGTACTGGAAACAATAGAACACTATGAAAAATCTGGGAAACCAGGCCTGGTATTCATAGCTGACTTTGAAAAGGCTTTTGATAAAGTACGACTGGAATTTATATATAAATGCCTGGAATATTTCCATTTTGGAGAATCTCTTATAAAATTGGTTAAGTTATGTATAGTAACCCTAGGTGTAAAATAGTAAATAATTGCTACTTCTCAGAAAGTATTAACCTGTCAAGAGGAGTAAAACAAGGTTGTCCACTATCGGCATATCTATTTATTATGGCCATCGAAATGTTACCTATTCAAATCAGATCCAACAATAATATCAAGGGGTTAGAAATCAAGGGCTTAAAAACAAAGATGTCATTGTACGCTGATGATTCATGCTTTCTTTTAAATCCACAATTTGGATCCCTCCACAGCCTCATAGAGGGTCTAGATACGTTTTCTAACCTCTCTGGATTACAACCAAATTATGATAGGTGTACTATATTACGTATTGGATCACTAAAAAATACAACTTCTACATTACTGTGTAGTTTACCAATAAAATGGTCTGACGGTGATGTGGACATACTCGGTATACATATCCCAAAAGAAAGAAATGATCTCATAACAATACATTTTTATAGAAAGTTAGCAAAAATAGATAAGTCTTTGCTACCATGGAAAGGAAAATACAGTTTTTTAAATTATATGAGAAAAAAATATTCAATTTTATTTGGAACGGCAAGCCAGACAAAATTTAACGGGCCTATTTATATAATGAATGTGAATTCGGAGTGCAGAAATGATTAAATATTAAAGCATTAGACCTCTAACTAAAGGCTTCAGTCATTCAAAAGTTATACTTAAATTCAAACTGGTTGTCACGATCGTTCATAGACGGGTCAGACCAAGGCGCAGCGTGATATGCATACATGTTTATTTGAACCGAATAAACAATGACAAAACAACAAACGAAACGAAACGTGAAGTCCAAGGTACACAAACAACATACCTCACACGGAACAAGATCCCACAACCCACTAGTGCCAATAGGCTGCCTAAGTATGGTCCCCAATCAGAGACAACGAGCGACAGCTGCCTCTGATTAGGAACCACACCGGCCAACATAGATCTAGACATACTAGACTATAAACATAGATCTACACCACATAGAAAATCACACCCTGACTCAACAAATAAGAGTCCCCAGAGTCAGGGCGTGACACTGGTTCTCTAGCAGATTAGTAAGATTGTCTCACCCCATGTTCAAGAATGGCCTTTTTCCCTGTATTCAGATTACAACCTCTCACTTCGGTTATTTGAAAATGAAATAATCTAAAAAATATCTCTATTTTTAAAACAAGCCATAGAAAGTTGGTTGCAATTTCAGTTTAATCCACCAGAAAATACAGAACAAATAATACAACAAATTTATACTAATTTATTTTTTAAAAAATATTATGAAAAAAAAGGTATAATCTTTGTCAATTATATCATAAATAGGACTGGTGGAGTTGTGTCACACATGCAGCTAACACAAATATGGAAATGTCTACTCTACACAAAATTACAACCAACTAATTGCAGCATTACCGCAAAAATGGAAGAGGCAAGTGGAAGGGGGAAAAAGTAGATAGCACTACTGGGTGATTTGAAAGCTCATAGTCAATCGATCAATAATATAATAATACTTTTAGCAAAAACGTTTGTCTTTAATTTACAATCTGTAGAAACTATGAGAATAGAAATGTTCATAACTTTTGTGAAACATCACAGCACAGTTGAAAAATATATGGCAAATAGAAATAAAAAATGGATGGTGTTAATAGATAGATGGGAGGGGTTGAGTAGAGCTGAAGGGTGGGATTAAAAACAACAAGATAACTAATGTAAAATATATTGTGTCCATAAAATGAATATAGGTTCCGAACCTTTGTGAAACCGCACAGTTAAAAATATATGGCAAAATAGAAAACAAACTGGAAGGTCTTCAGAGATAGATGGGAGGGGTTGAGTGGAGCTGAAGGATGGGATTTAAAACAAACAAAAGATAACTATTGTAAAATACATTGTGTCCGTAAAATGTATATAGTAGGTATAAGCTGGAAGTAGAAGCCCAAGTGTCCATTAGTTTACTCCAATTAGGGGAGGGGTGGTAGGTTTAGGGGAAAATAATAAAGGAAAAATATAGGGGGGATTGGAAATGATGCAGACAATTACATTTAGTAATGATGGAAGCTACAATCTATCTGCAGTATTAAAGCTGATCTACGCCCTAAAAAAATTATTACTGAGTAAAGGGTCTGAATACTTATGTAAATGTCATATTTCCGTTTTTTTTATTTGATACATTTAGTACAATTATGGGGTATTGTGTGTAGATTGATGAGGGGAAAAAACAATTTCATCAATTTTAGAATAAGGCTGTAACGTAACAAAATGTGGAAAAAGTCAAGGTCTGAATACTTTCCGAATGCACTGTATGTATGCAACAAGGCACGAAAGTAATACTGCAACAGAAAAACCACAGCCTAAATGCAAAGCCTTATGTTTGGGGCAAATCCAACACAACACATCACTGAGTAACTGCCTCCTTTTTATCAAGTGTGGTGTTGGTTGCATCATGGTATAGGTATGCTTGACATCGGCAAAGACTGGGGAGTTTTTCAGAATGAAAATAAATGGGATGGAGCTAAGCACAGGCAAATCCTAGAGGAAAACCTGCTTCAGTCCACTTTACACTAGAAGAGGAATTCACCTTTCAGCAGGACAATAACCTACAACACAAAGCCAAATCTACACTGGAATTGCTTACCAAGACAGTGAATGTTCCTGAGTGGCCAAGTTTTGACTTAAATTTGCTTGAAAATCTATGGCAAGACTTGAAAATTGCTGTCTAGCCATGATCCCCAAGACCTTGACAGAGCTTGAAGAATTTTTAAAAGAATTGTTAGGTTCTAAGTTCTGGAACAAATCCAGTCGGACACCAGAGGAAGCTCAGACTAGATATATTCCACCCAAACTGGAGGCTACAGCTGCATAGCACCCATACAATTCACACAAGCATATATTTATACCTTCCGATTAGGTGGAGTCACCTCATTGTATTTCTATCCGTCTCTGTAATGCTGGGCCATAACCGAGTGATCTTCCTATTGGTTTTATCGTAGCCTGAGTCCAGAACCTTCGTTGGCAGGGATGTGTGTGTGTGAGAGATAAGACTACAGTTGGAGTGTTGTTGGGATGGGCCCCTCTAGCCCCCCTCAAAGAGGTTTCTTCTCTCTTCATTTTTGTCCTTGCCTCGATTTTACACTCCACGTCTCTCCCTGTGTCACGGTTTCGGCCGAGACTACTCCTCCTCCTGGTTCGGGCAGGCTTCGGCGTTCGCCGTCCCCGGAGTACTAGCTGCCACCGTTGAATGTTTCGTAGTGTGATTGCTTTGGTCTGTCTTGTACACCTGTGTCTGTTTGTGTTCTGATTACGTGTCCTATAAGTTCCCTGTTTTGTATTGGTTAGTTTGTGTGTCGTTGTCTGCCTGTATTTCGGAGCTGCGTGTTGACGCTCTGTTTGTTTGTTTAGTGTTTACGCATGGTTTACGTATTCACTCGCCTCTGTTTGTTTTCGAGGCCGTGTATTGTATTTTGCACTTTTGACTAGTAAAGTCTGTTGGACGAAGCCTCTGTGTCCTGCGCCTGACTCCTCCACCACATCCACATCGGTTACTCTGACACCCTGCCTTAGTTCCACAGAAACTCGCCTGACCTTACCATGAACTGAACTCGACTGTGGCTCTTTACCTACTTCCTTAGAAATATTAATATACAGCAATAACATATACTATATATACAAAAGTATGTGGACACCCTTTCAAAGTAGTGGATTTGGCTATTTCAGCCACACCCATTGCTGACAGGTATATAAAGTCGAGCACACAGCCATGCAATCTCCATAGACAAACATTGGCAGTAGAATGCCTTTACTGAAAAGCTCAGTGACTTTCAATGTGGCACCATCATAGGATGCCACCTTTCCAACAAGTCAGTTTGTCAAATTTCTGCCCTGCTAGAGCTGCCCCTGTCAACTGTAAGTGCTGTTATTGTGGAGTGGAAATGTCTAGGAGCTACAACGGCTCAGCCGCGAAGTGGTAGGCCCTTCAAGCTCACAGAACGGTACTCTGGAGCAGTGGAAACACGTTCTCTGGAGTGATGAATCACGCTTCACCATCTGGCAGTCCGACGGACTAATCTGGGTTTGGCAGATGCCAGGAGAACGCTACCTGCCCCAATGCATAGTGCCAACTGTAAAGTTTGGTTGAGGAATTATGGGCTGGGGCTGTTTTTCATAGTTCGAGCTAGGCCGCTTAGTTCCAGTGAAGGGAAATCTTAACGCTACAGCATACAATTACATTCTAGACAATTCTGTGCTTCCAACTTTGTGGCAACAGTTTGGGAAAGGCCCTTTCCTGTTTCAGCATGGCAATGCCCCCGTACCACAAAGCGAGGTCCATACAGAAATTGTTTGTTTGACTGGCCTGCACAGAGCCCTGACCTCAACCCCATCGAACACCTTTGGAATGAGTTGGAACCCCGACTGCGAGTCATGCCTAATCACCCAACATCAGTGCCCGACCTCACTAATGCTCTTGTGGCTGAATGGCAGCAAGTCCCCGCAGCAATGTTCCAACATCTAGTGGAAAGCCTTCCCAGAAGAGTGGAGTCTGTTGTAGCAGCGAAGTGGGGACCAACTCCATATTAATGGCCATGATCTTGGAATGAGATGTTCGACGAGCAGGTGTCCTCTGTAGCTCAGCTGGTACGTGGTCCTCTGTAGCTCAGCTGGTAGAGGACGGCGCTTGTAACGCCAAGGTAGTGGGTTCGATCCCCGGGACCACCCATACACAAAAAAACATGTATGCACACATGACTGTAAGTCGCTTTGGATAAAAGCGTCTGCTAAATGGCATATTATTATTATTATTATTATTAGTATTATTATTATTATTATTATTAGTCTATCTGGACATACAGAGACTTTCTGGACTTCCCTTTGTCACTGCAATAACACTCTCCAGCTCCAACATCCTAACCAATAACAAGTTATTACTACTAATAAGTGGATTATGCAATCACAAACGGACTCATTATGCAACTAAAACGGGCTGAAGTCAAATAGTCTCCTACAGAATAATTGGCAAATATTGCACAATACAGGTGTGCAAAGCTCTTATGAGACTTACCCAAAAAGACTCACAACTGTTATCGCTTGCGAAGGTTTTTCTAACATGTACTGACTCAGGAGGTGAGTGCTTATCTAATTGAGGTATATTAGTGTTTGATTTTTCATTCATCTTTAAAAATATATATATAATTTGTCTTCCAATTTGACATTACAGAATATTTTGTGTAGATCATTGACAAAAAATTGCAATTAAATCCATTTTAATCCCACTTTGTAACGCAACAAAATGTGAAAAAAGTTAAAGGGGGTGTAGACTTTCTATAGGCACTGTAAGTGAGACCAATATGTCTTCTACATGGTCTTCCCCTTCAGCCCCAGTGATTCTAAATGAGCTGAACTGGACCCAGGCGCTGGAGAAGGTGTTTATGGAGAACAGTCAAGAGGATCCTTCCCTCCTGTGGCAGGCGTTTGGTAGCGCCACTGGGGTCACCCGCTACTACCCAGGTACATGATGTCCTTATTACAGGAATACATTATGTCCTTATTACAGGAATACAGGATGCCCTTATTACAGGAATACATTATGTTCTTATTACAGGAATACATGATGTCCTTATTACAGGAATATAGGATACACTTATTACAGGAATACATTATGCTCTTATTACAGGAATACATTATGTCCTTATTACAGGAATACATGATGCATTTATTACAGGAATACGTTATGTCCTTTTTACAGGAATACAGGATGACCTTATTACAGGACATCCAGGATGCCCTTATTACAGGAATACAGGATGCCCTCATTACAGGAATACAGGATGCCCTTATTACAGGACATACAGGATGCCCTTATTACAGGAATACATGATGTCCTTATTACAGGAATACATTATGCCCTTATTATAGGAATACAGGATGCCCTTATTACAGGAATACATGACGCTCTTATTACAGGAATACAGGATGTCCTTATTACAGGAATACAGGATGCCCTTATTACAGGAATAAATGACGCTCTTATTACAGGAATACAGGATGATCTTATTACAGGACATACAGGATGTCCTTATTACAGGAATACATGATGCCCTTATACATGATGCCCTTATTACAGGAATACATGATGTTCTTATTAAAGGAATACAGGATGCCCTTATTACAGGAATACAGGATGCCGTTATTAAAGGAATACAGGATGCCCTTATTACAGGAATACATGATGTCCTTATTACAGGAATACAGGATGCCCTTTTTACAGGAATACATGATGTTGTTATTACAGGAATACAGGATGTCCTTATTAGAATTATAGGATCTCTTTGGTCTTTTCCTTCACGACAATGCAATATACTGTAAAGCAATACAAGTTTACTTGAATATGAATGGTTATATGGTTATATGAATGGTTGTAAATATGATGGGTTGTGAAACTAAACCGCCGCGTCCCAAATGGCACCCTATTCCCTTGATAGTGCAACATTTTTTATCAGGGCCCCTAGTAGTGCACTACAGTATATAGGGAATAGGGTACCATTTGGGTACAGCTATAAACCTGTGATTTATCTCAATATCCTATTATTTCTGGGCAACAATTAAGTACCTGACTGTGATTGTTTTCAATTAAAATTGTCAAAAATAAACTAAAATAGCTTTTTGGGAAAGAGCAATTTCTCAAGCAATACTTTTTTTAGGACTGTCTGGTAGTGGAGTCGGGAGGTGAAAACTAGCTGTTATTGGCAGAGAGGTTTGGAACTCTCATTCTTATTGGTCTATAAACTATTTTACCGCCTTGAGATGTCACCAAGCAGGCCAAAACTCCATCCCACCAAAACAGGCTGAAATTTATTTTCAAACAGCTCTTACACTAGAAGGGCATTCTCATCATTTTCACAATTTCACAGTATTATTCCAACCTCATAGTGTGGAAATATATATAAAACACAGGAAAGTCAGGTTTTTGACTGCACTGGTCCTTTAAGCATCTACATTTACATTGACATTTTAGTCATTTAGCAGGCGCTCTTATCCAGAGCGCTTACTTAAAGGTTACAATAACTCAAAGGAAGGTAATACCACAAAACCTATGAAATGTAAATACAATATTAGTTCCATTGTCTTATATGTATCAAATATCATCGTCTGGTGGTAGACTGGTAGGGGCAAATAAATACTGAAAGTAAAAATTCTGTATGTTTTTATTACCTTATCTGTAGCCACACCTTGGAGGGCCCCTGATAAGATCGACCTGTATGATGTGAGGAGAAGGCCTTGGTATGTGTTACCTATTCTGTTCTCTTATAATAATTTATTTTGATGATGGTTGAAGAGTTCATTTTGAGGATTCTTATGATGAGCATTTGGGGATCTTCTCTTTCTTTTTCATAAGGTACATCCAAGGGGCCTCATCTCCCAAAGACATGATCATACTTGTTGATGTGTGAGTTCTCTAATTTAAGTTCCAATAACTTAGTTCCAAAATGACTGGTTACACTATAAGAGAGTGCAGTTTGTGTGTGTGTGTGTGTGTGTGTGTGTGTGTGTGTGTGTGTGTGTGTGTGTGTGTGTGAGAGATAGAGAGAGCGAGTGCTTGCGGCCAACTGGCCAGCCACATTATCACAGGGTCAAGAGCATGACAGTGACAACCAATGTCACATGATAAGCATCTACATGGGGAGTGTATTGCATCATGCAATTAGTGTGCATGCGTGCACGAGTGCATGTGTGTGTTTTTGCGTATGCGTGTGTGTCATGATACCTTTCCCCTGTCCCCCCTCAGGAGTGGCAGTGTGAGCGGCCTCACTTTGAAGCTGATCAAGGCATCAGTGATGGAGATGCTGGACACTCTGTCTGATGACGACTATGTCAACGTGGCCAGGGTGAGTGTGTCTGATAGTGTGGTAGTTACTGTAGTTACACCTGGGATTGACATTTCATTGGTTATGCATTTGTTTTTTTTGTAGAGTTCTATTTCATACTATTTTTCGATACATAGACATCAACATAAAACATGTTTCACAACCTTAAACAACACAATAATTACTCATATGAACGGTTATACATTTGTTAATAACCCATTTCCTCTTTCACTCACTGTCTTTATCTCTTGCGGTCTATCTAGCCTGCTCTCTCATAGTTGTTCCTCAATCCCACTTCTGCTCTGTCCTTCTCTCTCCTGTCCTGTTTCAGTTTAATGAAAAGGCAGAGGCAGTGGTCCCTTGCTTCAAACACCTGGTCCAGGCCAACGTTCGCAACAAGAAGATCTTCAAAGAGGCTGTGCAGATCATGCAAGCTAAAGGCACCACAGACTACAAGTCTGGTTTCCACTTTGCCTTCAATCAGCTACTAAACGTAAATGACTTAAAGCTCAACACTCTGAACGACCGCATTCTGTACAAGTGATGCCCAATTCTTTAGGGCTCCTACTATGAACTAGACAAGGACATTTCCCAAAGAAAATGTGTGTGCTTGCTATTTTGTGCTTTGAGCAAGCACATTAATGACATTTCATTAGAGATAACAGGCCAACCAGCAAAACATTTAAGAATGGCTCTCAAGGAGTAGACCATGTTGGGTATGGAATTGGGTGTACTTGTGGTTGTGGCTTGGTGGTATCAATGGCTTGGTTGCCAGATCCCCTTCTGCTTTAGCCACCTCCCTTGTTGTTGTTATGCCAGACTAATACAGTATTATAAACCGGGTCCTGGATGCTGATTGGCTGAAACAGCATTTCAGCCGTGTGTATATCAGACGATATACCACGGGTATGACGCAAAAATACTTGTTTAATGTTTTATTTATATTGGTAACCAGTTTATAATAGTAATAAGGCACCTCAGGGGTTTGTGGTATATGGCCCAGATATCACTTCCACTCGGGCTTTATTGCTTAAATATACTTTACAGTTACAGTATCAACCTTGCCTTCCTCTAAATCACGTACGCTTGTTAACGCACCTGGAGATAAGAAAGATAAGAGAGTATAATGCCGTACGATTGCAAACAGCAGTAACTATACATTGGGACAAAGTTGAGTTAAGACCGAAATCAGACTTTGTCGTAATGTTTTGTACACTCTGTGACGAGTACTGGGGATACGAAGAGGCAGGACGCAGACGCAGGAATCAACAATGTAAAGGTTTACTTAACACTGAGCAAGAGAACAACAAAGAGCAATACTGACATTAACTAAACATAATTCTAGGCATATAGATCCTAAGGGTAACTTATGAGACAAAGCATGAACAAAGAGATGCTTACTAGGCCAGAGGCCTAGAAGCCTAGGAAATGAGAATTGACCATACAACCTTCCTCCATGGACTGGAAACAGGATAAGAGAGAACAAAGGCATTTAATTCCATTTATAACATCTGCAGGTGTAACTCTTTCAATCCAAAACCAACCACCATTGACCAATCAAACGATACCAACTTTACCGTAACCTGACCACCAGGCCCAATCTGCACAGGGTGTGACAGCATCTAAAGGCTTGTGTGGGGGATGAGACCAATGTAAATATGACAGAATTCCAGAGACAACCATAATTTCCCTTTGCATAGAATAATTTAGAGTTCACCATGTATAGATACAAGTTACTACAGAGACCATACATCCATATAGATAGCATCAGAGTTATCCTCAGTGAACAAGTTTCAGATAGATACCAAACATAGATACTATAGTATTATTCTATCACACATTCAATAGTCAGTCCTCTGTATTCTGTAACAGAGAGTATAACATTTTGTCCCCTCAGAGGGGGAATGTCTGACTAGTCCTTGGGCATTGTACTTTGTCCTTTCCTTGTGTTTGCCATGCGGACCCATAGGTGATAGAGAGCACATAAATTAGGGCCTAGCCTACAATGGTAAGAGAGATAGCAAACAAAATATGTAAAACCAAGCTAACATAAAGCAAATGACAGTGTTCAAATTATAGTTATACAAAGTAATATATTTCTTAAGTATAAACATTTCCATGATGAAATAGTTCTTACCTTATGGCGAAAAAATGCTTGAAGGTTACTACAATAAAACATTCAAAACATAAAAAAATAACTACACCACCGTTCAAAAGTTTGGGGTAACTTTTTTTGTCCATTAAAATAACATCAAATTGATCAGGAATACAGTGTAGACATTGTTAATGTTGTAAATGGCTATTGTAGCTGGAAACGGCTGATTTTTAATGGTCCTCTGTAGCTCAGCTGGTAGAGCACGGCGCTTCTAACGCCAAGGTAGTGGGTTCGATCCCCGGGACCACCCATACACAAAAATGTATGCATGCATGACTGTAAGTCGCTTTGGATAAAAGCGTCTGCTAAATGGCATATCATATTATTATTATATTATAGGCGTACAGAGGCCCATTATCAGCAACCATCAGTCCTGTGTTTGCTAATCCAAGTTTATCATTTTAAAAGGCTAATTGAACATTAGAAAACCCTTTTCACAGGTCCTCAACTGGCAGCTTCATTAAATAGTACCCGCATAATACCAGTCTCAACGTCAACAGTGAAGAGGCGACTCTGGAATGTTGACCTTCTAGGCAGAGTTGCAATGAAAAAGCCATATCTCAGACTGGCCAATAAAAACAAAAGATTAAGAAGGGCAAAAGAACACAGACACTGGAAAAAGGAAGATTGGGAAAGTGTTATGGACAGACGAATCGAAGTTTGAGGTGTTCGGATCACAAAGAAGAACATTTGTGAGACTCAGACCAAATGAAAAGATGCTGGAGGAGTGCTTGATGCCATCTGTAAAGCATGGTGGAGGCAATGTGATGGTCTGGGGGTGCTTTGGTGGTGGTAAAGTGGGAGATTTGTATAGGGTAAAAGGGATCTTGAAGAAGGAAGGCAACACTCCATTTTGCAACGCCATGCCATACCCTGTGGACGGCGCTTGATTGGAGCCAATTTCCTCCTACAACAGGACAATGACCCAAAGCACAGCTCCAAACTATGCAATAACTATTTAGGGAAGAAGCAGTCAGCTGGTATTCTGTCTATAATGGAGTGGCTAGCACAGTCACCGGATCTCAACCCTATTGAGCTGTTGTGGGAGCAGCTTGACCATGTGGTACGTAAGAAGTGCCCATCAAGCCAATCCAACTTGTGGGAGGTGCTTCAGGAAGCATGGGGTGAAATCTCTTCAGATTACCTCAACAAATTGACAACTAGAATGCCAAAGGTCTGCAAGGCTGTAATTGCTGCAAATGGAGGATTATTTGACGAAAGCAAAGTTTGAAGGACACAATTATTATTTATATTAAAAATTATTATTTCTAACCTCATCAATGACTACATTTCCTATGCATTTTGCTATATTTCCTATTCAAACTCATTTCATGTATGTTTTCATGGAGAACAAGGAAATGTCTAAGTGACCCCAAACTTTTGAACGGTAGTGTACATAACACCATTAAATAAAGTTGGAGTGTAGTTAGAACTCTCAAACTGTTTCCATCAAACAGAAAAACAACAAGTTGGATAAACGCATTTAGATTGTAGATACTGCGCTTTGCCTTTGCATTACTCATATATACTGAACATAAATATAACCGCAACATGTAAAGTGTTGGTCCCATGTTTCATGAGCTGAAATAAAAGATCCCAGAAATGTTCCATATGCACAAAAAGCTTATTTCTCCCAAATTTGTTGCACAAATTTGTTTACATCCCTGTTAATGAGCATTTCTCCTTTGCCAAAATAATCCATCCACCTGACAGGTGTGGCATATCAAGAAGCTGATTAAACAGCATGATCATTACACAAGTGCACCTTGTTCTGGGGACAATAAAAGGCCACTCTAAAATGTGCAGTTTTGTCACAAAACCCAATGCCACAGACATCTCAAGTTTTGAGGGAGCATGCAATTGGAATGCTGACTGCAGGAATGTCCACCAAGGCTGTTGCCATAGAATTTAATGTTCATTTCTCTACCATAAGCCGCCTCCAACATCGTTTTAGATAATTTGTCAGTATGTCCAACCGGCCTCACTACCGCAGACCACGCCAGCCCAGGACTTCCACATCCGGCTTCTTCACCTGCGGGATCGTCTGAGACCAGCCACCCAGACAACTGATGAAACTGTGGAGTATTTCTGTCTGTAATAAAGCCCTTTTGTGGGGAAAAACTCATTATGATTGGCTCAGCCTGGCTCCCCGGTGGGTGGGCCTGGCTCCCAAGTGGGTGCCCTCCCAGGCCCACCCATGGCTGTGCCTCTTCGCAGTCATGTGAATTCCATAGATTAGGGCCTAATACATTTATTTCAATTGACTGATTTCCTTATATGAACTGTAACTCGGTAAAATCGTTGACATTGTTGCATGTTGCGTTCATATTTTTGTTCAGTATAGTTGTTTAAGGTCATACAAAGGCAGAGTGCAGCATCTGCATTTTAGGGGTCATAAGTCAAATCAGTGGGCATGATTGATATGCATAAAACATTACTTCATAATAAGATAATACATCAGTGCATTATCACTTATCTTCCTACAACATACTGTATTTGGCTGGAAAGCAAAAAAACTTGAAAGCATTTTTCTCAGTTTCACTGTTTGCATAGTTACTGCCCTTTGCCTTGTAGGGCAGCATAGTGAAAGCCATATCAGGGGAACAGCTCATCTTATTCCCTATACAGTGCACTACTTTTGACCAGAGCCCTATTGGAAATAGGGTGCCATTTGGGACATAGACAGTGTCCCCTCTTGCCTGCTTTATTCATCACATACTAACTTTCTGTATTAATCATTCACTTGCTGTGTTTTGTATGAATGTTAGCACACACTGTCTTTCTGTTTCTCTTTCTCTTTGTGTTTTTAGAAGACGAATGTCCCGCGAGCTCACTGCAATAAAATAATCATGCTGTTCACGGATGGAGGAGAGGATCGAGCTCAGGACATCTTTGAGCAGTACAACTGGCCCAACAAGACGGTCCGTTTCTCAGAAACTAAACACACACACAAAACACATAAGCTGACATTTCAATCACTATTTCATTGGTAACTTCATTCTTCCTTATTCATTGATGACTTCATTCTTGGAATCCATAAATGCGCCACTAGGGTTGAAAAAATTCCTCCTACTTATTTCCTCCTGATTACAGGAATCTTCCAACTGGAATTTCTGGTCAAAGGATACCACAATGGATATCACACTTGGCTGTGTATCTCCGTGTTAATGACCCTGAATAAAGATGAATGGGTTATTTGAATTCTCTTTCTCCTAAGGTGCGGGTCTTTACATTCTCTGTGGGGCAGCACAACTATGATGTCACACCCTTGCAGTGGATTGCGTGTGCCAATAAAGGTGAGTGGGATCAGTGCAGGGGCTATTTTGTCTAACACGCATCAGTGAAGATCCCTCTTAACTTGTCCAAAAATAGATGCAGTAGGGGGTTGTAACAAAATGGCAGTTTTCATTTCCTTGTGCCCTAATAAACATGACACTTGTCTGCTTAAGAGAAGTTACTGTAGTCTTTCAGTTTATAACCCCTAGCCTAGGTTATAAGCGCTTGATACACAACCTCCATCTTCACTCTCCCTCATCTGTGCCATAATTGTGAACTCTGTTTCTCACCTATCTCTCTTGTTACCCCCCCCCTCTCTCTCTCTCGCGCTCTCTCTCTCTCTCTCTCTCTCTCTCTCTCTCTCTCTCTCTCTCTCTCTCTCTCTCTCTCTCTCTCTCTCTCTCTCTCTCTCTCTCTCTCTCTCTCTCTCTCTCTCTCTCTCTCTCTCTCTCTCTCTCTCTCTCTCTCTCTCTCTCTCTCTCTCTCTTCTCTCCTCTCCCTCTAGGTTTCTATTTTGAGATCCGCTCCATCTGTGCCATACGGATTAACACCCAGGTGGGTTTGTCTAGTGCCTCTTACACAGCTGATCCTGGGTCAGCCAGTTCTCCTCCTGGCACTGCTTCCTACTTCCTAGAATTGTTGTTGTTTATTGGAAACTGACTCTAATGTAGCGTATATATTATTACCCTGAGGTTATTACTGTGAAGTGTTTCCACTTACAGCCTGACAGGAAAATATATAAAGTTGGACAAATTTTACTGAGCATCTTTCCATCAGCAATAGCACGTAGTCATTTGAAATACCTTTCCGTTTCCTGTGTAACATCAGTGTGTGCGTCCCAAATGGCACCCTATTCTCTACATAGTGCACTACTTTTAACCAGAGCCCTATGTGCCCTGGTCAAAAGTATTGCACTATAAAGGGAATACAGTGCCATTTGGGACTGTTTGCTATTCCTGTGTGTTGTTACCAGGAGTACCTGGATGTGCTGGGCCGCCCCATGGTCCTGGCAGGCAGCCGTGCCAAGCAGGTTCAGTGGACCAACGTCTATCAGGATGCCTTGGTGAGGTCACCTGGCTCAGAACATTCAGCTACACTACCAGTCAAAAGTTTGGACACACCTACACATTCAAGGGTTTTTCTTTATTTTTACTATTTTTTACATTGTAGAATAATAGTGAAGACATCAAAACTATGAAATAACACATATGGAAACATGTAGTAAACAAAATAGTGTTAAACAAAACAAAATATATTTTATATTTGAGATTCTTAAAATAGCCACCCTTTGCCTTTATGACATCTTTGCCCACTCTTGGCATTGTCTCAACCAGCTTCACCTGGAATGCTTTTCCAACAGTCTTGAAGGAGTTCCCACATATGCTGAGCACTTGTTGGCTACTTTTCCTTCACTCTGCGGTCCGACTCATCCCAAACTATCTCAATTGGGTTGAGGTCAGGGGATTATGGAGGCCAGGTCATCTGATGCAGCACTCCATCACTCTCTCTCTTGGTCAAATATCCCTTACACAGCCTGGAGGTGTGTTGGGTCATTGTCCTGTTGAAAAACAAATGATAGTCCCACTAAGCCCAAACCAGATGGGATGGCGTATCGCTGTAGAATGCTGTGGTAGCCATGCTGGTTAAGTGTGCCTTGAATTCTAAATAAATCACAGACAGTGTCACCAGCAAAGCACCCCCACACCATAACACCTCCTCCTCCATGCTTTACGGTGAGAAATACACACACGGAAATCATCCGTTCACCCACACCGCGTCTAACAAAGACACGGCGGTTGGAACCTAAAATCTCCAATTTGGACTCCAGACCAAAGGACAAATTTCCACCGGTCTAATGTCCATTGCTCATGTTTCTTGGCCCAAGCAGGTCTCTTCTTATTATTGGTGTCCTTTAGGAGTGGTTTCTTTGCAGCAATTCGACTGTGATGGCCTGATTCACACAGTCCCCTTTGAATAGTTTATGTTAAGATGTGTCTGTTACTTAAACTCTGTGAATTATTTATTTGGGCTGCAATTTCTGAGGCTGGTAACTCTAATGAACTTATTCTCTGCAGCAGAGGTAACTCTGGGTCTTCCATTCCTGTGGTGGTCCTCATTAGAGCCAGTTTCATCATAGCGCTTGATGGTTTTTGCGACTGCGCTTGAAGAAACTTTCAAAGTTCTTCAAATGTTCCGTATTGACTGACCTTCATGTCTTAAAGTAATGATGGACTGTTGTTTCTCTTTGCTTATTTGAGCTGTTCTTGCCATAATATGGACTTGATCTTTTACCAAATAGGGCTATCTTCTGTATACCACCCTACCTTGTCACAACACAACTGATTGGATCAAATGCATTAAGAAGGAAAGAAATTCCACAAATTAACTTTTAAGAAGGTACACCTGTTCATTGAAATGCATTCCAGGTGACTACCTCATGAAGCTGGTTGAAAGAATGCCAAGAGTGTGCAAAGCTGTCATCAAAGAAAAGGGTGGCTATTTGAAGAATCTCAAATATAAAATATATTTTGATTTGTTTAACACTTTTTTGGTTACTACATGATTCCATATGTGTTATTTCATAGTTGTGATGTCTTCACTATTATTCTACAATGTCGAAAATAGTAAAAAAGAAAGAAAGAAAAACCATTGAATGAGTAGGTGTCCAAACTTTTGACTGGTGCTGTATATCTAATCTATAGCCTGAAGGCCAGTCTGTTTGTACTGTCATGCCAACTTCATTTCAGTCAGTCACTGTTTGGTATGACAATGAGTGACAAGGAGTTGGCATGATAGCACCAACAGACTGGCACTCAGGCTAATTCATCTACATTGGACTTAAAGGGTGACTGCACTTCATGCTTTGGCCACATTTTTCATCAATCTCATTAACAAATGAGAGTTGTCTTGGGGGTGTGGTTTGAGGTGGGTGTTTCATGGGTTTGTCTTTGCCAGTCAATCACAACAAACAAGGAAAGTAGCTAGCCAGTTCGAGTTGAAACATTATTGAATGCAAGCTGGCAACATGCATCAAACATGTTGTCAGGTTTGCTTAATTATGAGCTAGCTAGCTAATGTTAGCTGGTAGGGATAAAACCTTTCTTCAGGTGCAACATTAGCTATGCAAATCTTCCTCTCACATTACACATTAGTGAGAGGCTATGTATTTAGCTAGTTACATCACAGTATCATAGCCTAGTATCATAGTGGCATAGCCTATCAAATAATGACATGTAGCTCTTTGACGGTTGACAGCCCAAGTAGAAACTAGTCAGATGTAATCCATATCCTGGCCATCTGCCCAAGATTGTTGATTAACTTTCTGGAAGCCCATTTTCTCTAGAGTGGCTATTTCCCAAGCAAGGGAAAATACTAACCACACGTCTTGTCTGGGAAAGAGGTTCCAGTTGGCCAGTTCGTTTTGCGCAGTGGTGGAAAAAGTACCCAATTGTCATACATGAGTAAAAGTAAAAATACCTTGATAGAAAATGACTCAAGTAGAAGTGAATGTGACCCAGCAAAATACTACTTGAGTAAAAGTATAAAAGTAATTGGTTTAAAATATACTTAAGTATCAAAAGTAAATGTAATTGCTAAAATATACTTAAGTATCAAAAGTAAAAGTAGAAATCATTTCACATTCTTTATATTAAGCAAACCAGACTGCACCATTTTCTTGTTCTTTTCATATATGGATAGCCAGGGGCACACTCCAACACTCAGACATCATTTACAAATGAAGCATTTTTGTTTAGTGAGTCCGTCAGATCAGAGGCAGTAGGGATGACCAGGGATGTTCTCTTGATAAGTGCGTGAATTGGACCATTTTCCTGTCCTGCTAAGCATTCGAAATGTAATAAGTACTTTTGGGTGTCAGGGAAAATATATGGAGTAAAAAGTACATTCGTTTATTTTGGAATGTAGTGCAGTAAAAGTAAAAGTTGTCAAAAATAGAAATAGTAAAGTAAAGTACAAAAACGGCTTAAAAACTTACTTAAGTACTTTACACCACTGGTTTTGAGTGCCCCGGGTGGGCGGGGTTTGCTCATTTTCGACCATTCCATTGGTCCTCCTAAGGAGAGGTCTCCGTCCACCCAGGGCACCGGGCCATGCAAAGCGAACTCGCCCAGTCTTTACCCCAAAAATATGTGTTAATAGGCAAAAGGGGGCATGAATTGTTGACATAATTGTAATCCAAACCAAACCCTCAAGTCATGACACAGTCACTTATCAAACTCCATTTTGGTCGAGACTGACTTTATAACCAAAATTATCCTATTTACACTTTGTAGTCAATTTTGCCACTATAATGAATGTTTCTGACTCATATCGATGCCACATAGGCTGTTTAAAACCAGAGAAGTTGGTTCTAAGGAGCAGTTGACCTTACAGTATATACACACGGTCCACTGACAGAGACATACCATTGAGTGCTCTGTAGGTGGATGATAATAATATATCCACATCTGATTTCTAAGTTCCATAAGCATTACAATCTCCTGTAATCATATAGTGAGGTGCCATTGCACAATGTAGACACATTGGGGCAGTTTCCCAGACACAAATTAAGCCTAGGCCTGGATTATGATGTGTTCTGTTGGTAGTGTGGGAGAGGACTATTAGGGAAAACACTTAACGTTTTGTTCTTTTGTTTGTCTTGTTTCTTTATAGGGTCTGGGACTGGTTTTTACTGGAACCATGCCTGTTTTTAATCTCACCGTGGATGGAAACTCACAGGTGCAGTCATTTAAAACAGTTCACGTTGACCAATGGCAATCTTTCTTTAATAAATCACAATTTCTTGAGGTTTTGTTTACTGGTTGTTTTCTCCACAGAATCAGCTCATATTAGGTGTCATGGGGGTGGACGTGCATCTGGACGAAATCAAAAAGCTGACACCACGATACAACGTCAGTATACCGCATCATATCTTACTTCACACACACTTGCATGCACACAAGTAATAATTTATTCTATGCTCCGTAACTTTGCAGCTTGGAGCCAATGGGTACATATACGCCATCGACCCAAATGGATACCTTCTCCTGCATCCAAACCTTCACCCAAAAGTGATGTATACCAAATTCCCCCACTGAAAGATCACTGTGCAGTTTATAGGGAGTATTGTAAATAGATTGTAGATTGTAAATTTTTATTTGATACAAAGTGAATGTTGTTGGATGTAGGTTAGATATAGAACCTAGTGTGTACTGCTTATTGCATGTCATTCCAATTAGCTAAGATAAGATTGTCAGTGCATGTATTCAACTGAAAATATAATACAACTGAGATTTATTCAACTGAATGTGTTACTGTAAAACATGGGGATGCTGTGATATCCCTAATGTGACTGGTGCTTTTCCGCAACAGCTGCTCGACCTACCAGAGCCTGTAACACTTGACTTCCTGGATGCTGAGGTGGAGGATAGCTCCAAACAGGAAGTGAGTATAATAGCATGCACTGTGCCATATACTATATACACTGAGTATACTTAAGCAATAAGGCACGAGGGGGTGTGGTATATGGAAAATATACCACGGCTAAGGGCTGCTCTTAGGGACGAGGCAATGCGGAGTGCCTGGATACAGCCCTTAGCAGTGGTATATTGGCCATATACCACAAACCCCTGAGGTGCCTTATTGCTATTATAAACTGGTTACCAACGTAATTAGAACAGTAAAAATAAATGTTTTGTCATACCCGTGGTATACTTGATATACCACGGCAGTCAGCCAATCAGCATTCAGGGCTCGAACAACCCAGTTTATAAAAAACATTAAGAACACCTGGGCCCAGATTCACAAAACACTTCTTAAGCAAAAACATAAGAAGCTTCTTAAGAAAAAAAATTAAAAAGTTCATAAGATAGTTCGTAAGTGCGATTCCTCAACAATATCTTAAGATTAAATGATTTTCTTAAGAACTTCTCAAATATCTTCTTACCAATCTTCTTAAGATGTTTGTTGCTAGGCAACCGATTTAGTTAGCTATCTAGCTAGCAATGGCAATCATGTTAGCATATTTCCTACTGAGATTACTGTTCTAAAATGTTCTTGGGTTTAAAATAATCAATACTGAAACTTTCAGATGAAGTTTGTGAGTGAATAAACATGTTCAATTGCTTTCATGAGCTTATTCTCTCACTGCCCTGAGTTTAAGACAAGGGTTCAGCTATCTTGGAATTAAGAACAAATACAAAAAATGTATATTCTAGAATCAAACTTTTTGCTTAAGGAGAAACAAGAAATAGTGCAAGAACATTTCCAATAACCTTTTTGAGGAATAGCAACTTTGCTTAACTTTCTTCATAAGTCTATAGTTAAGGGAAAAATGGCAGTTAAGAAGAAATATCTTCTTAAGAAGGTTTTGTGAATCTGGGCCCAGGTGAAAGCTATGATCCCTTATTGGTGTCACTTGTTAAATCCACTTCAATCAGTGTAGATGAAGGGGAGGAGACAGGTTAAAGAAGGATTTTTAAGCCTTGAGACGCTGCTGGGTTTTTCACGCTCAACAGTTTCCCGTGTGTATCAAGAATGGTCCACCACCCAAAGGACATCCACCAACTTGACACAACTGTGGGAAGCATTGGCGTCAACATAGACCAGCATCTCTTTCGAACGCTTTCGACACATTGTAGAGTCCATGCCCGACGAATTGAGGGTGTTCTGAAGGCAAAAGGGTTGGGGGGGTGCAACTCAATATTAGGAAGGTGTTCCTAATGTTTGGTATACTCAGTGCATAGCTTTCATATAAATCATGCATTTATGCCAATGGGAAATCTGTGTGTGAATGTGTAATGCATATCTAAGTTAGAATGTTAGGATTTAGCTAACCTATTCTATATACAGAAGTAGTAAGAGTTACTCATCCAGTTACAATACTTGTACTTATCCACTCAATTATATGGTTAAAGGGGGGAATATTGACATACTGTGCACTAAATACACCAATAATTCGATAAGTACATGAATGTAGTACAATCAAAGTGTGTATACCAAATGGCACCCTATTCCCTATATATTGCACTACTTTTGACCAGAGCCCTATTGTGTTGCACCATATAGGGAATAGGGTGCCATTTGGAACATTACCTAAAATGTTGTGCTGCTAGACCATGGAGATGCAACCGCATAGGTAACATACTATCTCTACATTCCAGATCCGCAAACAGATGATTGATGGCAGACCGGGTGATATGCAGATTAAGACGCTTGTTAAATCAATTGATGAGGCAAGTGTGCGTGCGTGTGTGTGTGTATGTGCGTGTGTATTGTTCCTTACTTTACACCTAGACACTATATCAGGTATACAGTACCAGTCAAAAGTTTGGACACACCTACTCATTCAAGGGTTTTTCTTTATTTTTACTATTTTCTACATCGTAGAATAATAGTGAAGACATCAAAACTATGAAATAACACATATGGAATCATGTAGTAATCAAAAATGTGTTAAACAAATCAAAATATATGTTACATTTTAGATTCTTCAAAGTAGCCACCCTTTGCCTTGATGACAGCTTTGCACACTCTCGGCATTCTCTCAACCAGCTTCACCTGCAATGCTTTTCCAACAGTCTTGAAGGAGTTCCCACACATGCTGAGCACTTGTTGGCTGCTTTTCCTTCACTCTGCGGTCCAACTCATCCCAAACCATCTCAATTGGGTTGAGGTCGGGTGATTGTGGAGGCCAGGTCATCTGATGCAGCACTCCATCACTCCTTGGTCAAATATGCCTTACACAGCCTGGAGGTGTGTTTTGGGTCATTGTCCTGTTGAAAAACAAATGACAGTCCCACTAAGCACAAACCAGATGGGATGGCGTATCGCTGCAGAATGCTGTGGTAGCCATGCTGGTTAAGTGTGCCTTGAATTCTAAATAAACACTGACAGTGTCACCAGCAAAGCACCCCCACACCTCCACCATGCTTCACGGTGGGAACCACACATGCGGAGATCATCCGTTCACCTACTCTGCGTCTCACAGAGACACGGCGTTTGGAACCAAAGATCTCAAATTTGGACTCATCAGACCAAAGGACAGATTTCCACCGGTCTAATGTCCATTGCTCGTGTTTCTTGGCCCAAGCAAGTCCCTTCTTCTTATTGGTGTCCTTTAGTAGTGGTTTCTTTACAGCAATTAGACCATGAAGGACTGATTCACGCAGTCTCCTCTGAACAGTTGATGTTGAGATGTGTCTGTGACTTGAACTCTGTGAAGCATTTATTTGGGCTGCAATGAGGTGCAGTTAATTGTCGATTTCTGAGGCTGGTAACTCTAATGAACTTATCCTCTGCAGCAGAGGTAACTCTGGATCTTCCTTTCCTGTGGTGGTCCTCATGAGAGCCAGTTTCATCATAGCGCTTGATGGTTTTTGCGACTGCACTTGAAGAAACTTTCAAAGTTCTTGAAATGTTCCGGATTGACTGACCTTCATGTCTTAAAGTAATGATGGACTGTCGTTTCTCTTTACCTGTTTGAGCTGTTCTTGCCATAATATGGACTTGGCCTTTTACCAAATAGGGCTATCCTCTGTATACCACTCCTACCTTGTCACAACACAACTGATTGGCTCAAACGCATTAAGAAGGAAACAAATTCCACAAATTAACTTTTAACAAGGCACACCTCTTAATTGAAATGCATTCCAAGTGACTACCTCATGAAGCTGGTTGAGAGAATGCCAAGAGTGTGCAAAGCTGTCATCAAGGCAAAGGGTGGCTACTTTGAAGAATCTCAAATATAACATATATTTTGATTTGTTTAACACTTTTCTGGTTACTACATGATTCCATATGTGTTATTTCATAGTTTTGAAGTCTTCACTATTATTCTACAATGTATAAAATAATAAAAATAATGAAAAACCCTGGAATGAGTAGGTGTTCTAAACTTTTGACTGGTACTGTACTTTACTTCACATACTTCATTCACAGTAATGACTGTAAACCCTAGGAACCCAACAGCCATGGTCATGGACTGGGAGCAAACCTATTTTAATATGTAACTTTTCCCCCTTCATTGCAGCGATACATAGATGAGGGAGTTCGGAGTTACACCTGGACACCCATCAATGGTACAGACTACAGGTGAGGAGGCAGGAGATAGAGGTGTGGGTTGAAGGGTAGAGGATTAGTAATGGTAACCATTGTAATAGGATATGAACTGCTGAAGATGACAGGTTTGAGTGTGTGGGTGGACGGACTCTATACCTAGTAGGTTAATGGTAGTAGTGTCTTCTCTTGTGCCTCAGACTTTGATTCATTTCCTCTGTTTTCTTTTGGGGATGCTGCCACTTGTAGTCTGGGCCTGGTACTGCCACCCTACAGTGAATACTACATCCAGGCAGACCTGAGTGATGTGATGCTGCAGCTCCAGTGTGAGTACTACTGCCCACCCAGAGAGCCGCTGTCTCCCTTTAGCTCTGGTCCAGGGCGTTATGAGCGGCTTGCTGACGCTGAGCCCGATGACATGGGCGGTTGATGACAGTCTCTCTCTCTCCGTTGCAGATCTGCAATCTTTGCTGCCCAGCTCCTTTGAAGCAGGGGGACACGTGTTCCTGGCTCCCAGGTACAGAGATGTGTGTGTGTGTGTGTGTGTGTGTGTGTGTGTGTGTGTGTGTGTGTGTGTGTGTGTGTGTGTGTGTGTGTGTGTGTGTGTGTGTGTGTGTGTGTGTGTGTGCAAGAGTTTTGTGCAAGAGTTTTGTGCGTGTGTGTAATCTCATCTCTGTCTAACCGTTCTTCTTTTAGGGAATACTGCAAGCGTCTGCACATCTCTGACAACAACACACAGTTCCTGGAGAACTTCCTGTCTCTCATGGTGGAGATCACACCAGAATCTGAAGACTGTGAGTTTCTCTTCTTTATGTCAATGAGTTTGTAGGGTGGTTAGTGTCATGCCCTTCACCATACTACACAAGCTTTGAACTGCTGTAGATGACATGGAAGGACACTTGAGGCCAACAAAACATTATATTTGGGAAGTGTGCAATGCACATTTTTCACCTACAATATTTTATAAAGACTGACGGGTTACATTAACTGTGTGTGTGTGTGTTCACAGGTGATCAAGGCCTCATTCACAACCTGATCTTGGATTCTGGAATCATCTGGCAGCTAGCATCTAGAGTGTGGAAGAACAAGGATATCCAAACGTGAGTGAACTCAACAAATAATTGCCCTATAACATTGATATTAAAAACAATTCATGTGAATAATAACAATATGTGTAACGTCTGAGTGAATTAAATTACTTTTTGCTTCAGGTATGGTTTCCTGGCATTATTTGCAGCCACAGACGGAGGTGTCACCCGGGTCTTCCCCAACTCGTGAGTGTGTGTTTGAGGAGTTACAGATATCACTCTGGCTAATAAAATATACTTTGTTTGTTAATAATTGCATGCCTTTCCTGTCTGTGAGCATTATGGTAGTTGAATGTGAGTATGCTTGAATACTTACACATTACTCAAGCAATACTGCTTGAATACTCAAGCATTACTCAAGTAATACTGCTTGAATACTCAAGCAATACTGCTTGAATGTGAGTTGTCCTGGGCTTCCCAGGGCTGCTGAGTCGTGGGATGAGGACCCTGAGCCCTTCAACTCTAACTACTACCGGCGCAGCCTGGACAACAAGGGCTATATGTTCAGAGCTCCACCCAGAGCCTGTGAGTAACACACACTGATATACGCTACATGGTCAAACGTATGTGGACACCCCTTCAAATTAGTGAATTTGGCTATTTCAGCCACACCCGTTGCTGACAGGTTTATACATTCGAGCACACACCCATGCAATCTCCATAGACAAACAATGGCAGTAGAATGGCCCGTACTGAAGAGCTCAGTGACTTTCAACGTGGCACCGTCATAGGATGCCACCTTTCCAACAAGTGAGTTCGTGAAATTTCTGCCCTGCTAGAGCTGCCCCGGTCAACTGTAAGTGCTGTTATTGTGGAGTGGAAACGTCTAGGAGCAACAACGGCTCAGCCGCGAAGTGGTAGGCCACACAAGCTCACAGAACGGTACTCTGGAGCAGTGGAAATGCGTTCTCTGGAGTGATGAATCACGCTTCACCATCTGGCAGTCCGACGGACAAATCTGGGTTTGGCAGATGCTAGGAGAATGCTATCTGCCCCAATGCATAGTGCCAATTGTAAAGTTTGGTGGAGGAGGAATAATGGTCTGGGACTGTTTTTCATGGTTTGGCCCCTTAGTTCCATTGAAGGGAAATATTAACGCTACAGCATACAATGGCATTCTAGATGATTCTGTGCTTTCAACTTTGTGCCAACAGTTTGGGGGAAGGCCCTTTCCTATTTCAGCATGACAATGCCCCCGTGCACAAACTGAGGTCCATACAGAAATGGTTTGTCGAGATCAGTATGGAAGAACTTGACTGGACAGCACAGAGCCCTGACCTCAACCCCATCGAACACCTTTGGAACGCCGACTGCGAGCCAGGCCTAATCAGCCAACATCAGTTTCCGACCTCACTAATGCTTTTGTGGCTGAATGGAAGCAAGTCCCTGCAGCAATGTTCCAACATTACATTTTACATTTTAGTCATTTAGCAGACGCTCTTATCCAGAGCGACTTACAGTTAGTGAGTGCATACATTTTCATACTGAATGGAAAGCCTTCCCAGGAAGGTGGAGGCTGTTATAGCAGTAAAGGGGGGACCAACTCCATATTAATGCATCAAAGGGGGGACCAACTCCATATTAATGCCCATGATTTTGGAATGAGATGTTTGACGAGCAGGTGTCCACATACTTTTGGCAATGTAGTGTATATGACCTTGGAGATAAAAGTCAGGTTTTTAGATAGCAAGCAGGTTGTAGGCATTTAAAGACATTTCACTCATATAACGTGAAGTGATTCATTCATCTTGTTTATAACCTATCACGATAACACAGATCAATCACTGCTTTCTGTTTGCATGAACTTTGACCCTGTTAACCTTTGTCATAGCCATGGATGATCCGGTGACCTCGGAGAACGGCACCATCGGAATCCTGGTCAGCACTGCCGTGGAAGTCAACCTGGGAGGCAAGAACCTGAAACCGGCAGGTAAAGCTGTTTTGGTTGTGAATACAGTAATTGGAGGAGGTGTTATCTTTTAATGTCAATGGCCCCGTATCGTTGCAAAATTCCGGTAATTTTCCCAAAATTCCCAGGATATCTGGACTCCTCCAACCAGGATTTCTGGAAAACCTGGGAATTTATGGAAGTTACTGCAATTTTGCAATTCTAATGGCCTCAGATCCTGGTTGCTTTGTCCTTCTCCCTCTTCTTAAAGGAGAAGTTTACCCAAAATCCAGAAACTCCCAAGTGATTCCATAAATTGAAACTAGTTCAGTGGATGTTGCCCTCTCCACCTCTCTCTCCCTGTAGTGCTGTACTGAAACTGCTGAAAAAATGGGTCATGTTACTCGTGACGTTGCTGGATGCAGGCCACGCTCTGCTCCGTTGCCAGTGTGGACAAATTCTTTGTTTTATTGAGCGTACGGCCGAATGAGCTATTTTTGGCATAAGTACTATCGGTTATAAGTCAGGAGATGTGTACTTTTCCACCTAAAACATTTGCCATTATTGTATTAAGCCGACTGCCACAGCAGCGGAGATTAGTAACAACTGCGCATGTGTGCCCTCGTGGGAAGACCCTGCTACGAAGGAACGTCACGATATGCCCTTATATGGAGGTTGATGTCACAGATTACATTTTTTGGGGTGGGAGAAGGAGCTAGTGCGAAAATGGATAAAGTTAGGCATATCGCAGGTAAAGTTAGTTACCAAAATGGAAAAGAGATGGCAGTTAGAGCAAGCTGGTGTTCGGTCCCTGGTTGCACTTTAGACAGGAAATCAAGGGAAGAAGACACCAAATGTCACTGACACCAAATGTCACTGTTTTCCGGTAGAAGATACGGAGAGATGCTGAAGATGTTTAGTTGCAATTCCAAATAGTAAATGTGACTCACCGCCTCGATTCGGTCTTATGTAGCAAAATTTGAAATTGTGTTTTTTACATTTAATATGATGTAAATACTCCTGCAGCCAACCTTGCATCGCTGCATGTGTGTAGCAAGCACTTCAGCGACGATGCATATGAACGAGATGTGCAGTCTGAAATGATGGGGACAGAAACCTGAAGGAAACTAAAAGATGCAGCTGTTGCTACTGTATTTCCATGGACTGGATCTGGCGCAGTGCCAGAATACAAAGGCATGTTTAAGATGAGAAAGCGACAAAGCAAGCCTGATTCTTGACGTTCAATGTGTTTTTATTGTGTTATTACCATGGCACCATATCATGTAGACATAAAAGTGCCCTACAGGTTAGCATATGTGCTCCATGTATTTATGACAGTTGAGACAATAGACATTGTGTCACTTTACATTGCAGAATAGGATTGTGATAAATAAACATAGGCCATATAGTGTTTTGGGCTAATGTGAAAACATAAACCCACTAACGGTCCCGCTCATAGAGGTTTCAATAAAGTAAAGTAGCTACTTACTCGTTAGATAACTGTCCATTTGGCCCAGCTGGAACAGCGGTGCGTCTCCAATTCGTATTTGGAATACGGAAGAAATCATCCAGGACACCAGAGTTTATGTGGGCAGTCAAATATTATTTTTTTCTCGCAAACATCCTTTCTGAATTTCTAAGTAATCCTCGAAGTAATCATCTAGTTTTTCAAAAGTATCTGTAATCGGATTACAATATTTTTGCTGGTAATGTAACGGATTACAGTTAGCGTTTTTTTTTGTAATCCATTACATGTAACAGATTACTTGTAATCCCCAACCCTGTGTGTAACGCTGTCTTCACTTCACAGACATGTTTTTTTTTCATCTGTGAATTAGGGCATATCAGGACGTTTCTACATAGCATGGATTCCCCCAAGAGCGCACATGCACAGTTGTTACCCATCTCTGCTGCTGTGGCAGTTGGCTACATAAAATAATGATATTAACCTCTACGGGATCGGTGTTCTGTATATGGGACGGTTGAGCTAACGTGCGCTAATGTGATTAGCATGACTGTTGTAAGTAACAGCAAACTTTCCAGGACATAGACATGTCTTATATGGGCAGAAAGCTTAAATTCTTATTAATCTAACTGCACTGTCCAATTTGAGAAAATACCATGCTATTGTTTGAGGAGAGTGCACAACAACAAAAAATGTATCACGGCAACTGGTTTGATACATTCACCTCTGAAGGTAAATAATGTACTTACATTCAGTAATCTTGCTCTGATTTCTCATCCTAAGGGTCCCAGAGATAAAATGTAGCATAGTTTTTGTTTGATCAAATCCATTTTCATATTCAAATGTAGGAACTGGGTTCTACAGTTTGAACCCCTGCTGTCTCTGGCTCCACACCCACCCCGCCCGGCCATCTAGATGTATGAAAGTTAGTGTATAAGCTAATGATCCATCATGTATGACATTCCTGGGAGTGTGTAAACGTACATTTTGTATTACCATATCATTTTTGTATGTTCTCGATAGTTATGTACTTGAAAATGTATCAATTGACCAATTCGGCACATTTGGGCATACTAAATTGTGCCTAAACTGCAATATTATATTGTGGCCTTTCTCTTGCATTTCAAAGATGATGGAACAAAACCAAAAAATAGAAAACACATGTTTTTTTGTTTGTATTATCTTTTACCAGATCTAATGTGTTATATTCTCCTACATTAATTTCACATTTCCCCAAACTTCAAAGTTTTTCCTTTCAAATAGTATCAAGAATATGCAAATCCTTGCTTCAGGTCCTGATCTACAGGCAGTTAGATTTGGGTATGTCATTTTAGGCGAAAATTGAAAAAAAGGGTCCGATCCTTAAGAGGTTAAATCATCACACATGTTTTAGGTGGAAAAGTACACATTTCCTGACTCAAAACCAATAGTACTTTTGACAAAATAACTAATTTGGCTGTGCGCTTTCAATAAAACAATGAATTTGTCCACACTTTGCGGATTTCTAAATCATGAATTCACTGGCAACGGAGCAGAGCGAGGCCTGCATCCAGCAACGTCACGAGTCACGTGACCCGTTTTTGCAGCTGTTTCAGTACAATACTACAATGTTTCTGGATTTTGGGTAAACTTCTCCTTTAATGGGCTATCTCTCAGTCTTCTGTTAAACTGTACCTCTATCTTTCATGGTCTGGTCTCATGGTCTTGTTTTAACTCTCCTGCTGACCAGTGGTGGGGGTGAAGCTGGACCTGGAAGCCTGGGTAGACAAGTTCAAGATCTTGGCCAGCAACGTGTCTGACAGTCGTCAGGGCTCGCAAAAGGTACTGTATGAAAGGCTGGGTAAAAATGATCAGTCCTCTGTGTGACTGCTGTGAAGTGACTTGAACAGATCCAGTCTAACGTTATTATGTTATGATGACTCTCTGACTTCCTTTGTACAGTGTGGGCCATCCAGAAGTTGTGAGATGGACTGCGAAGTCAACACTGACGTAAGAATTCCTCTCCTTTCACATAGCCCTACATTGTACAAACTGCTGTCACAGTACCCAACCAGACACAACCCACGCACACATACACACACACAACAGGCTGGGAGCAGCACAGGGTCAGCCTCAGAGCAGACCCCCTGGAGCAGTTTGACTAGTTCATGTCAACCAAGTGTCTGGGGAGTAATGGCGTGATTTGTTTGTGTGTGTGTCCAGTGCTGGTCTGTGTGACAGAAAGAATAGGAGAGAAAGAGAGTGTGAGAGTCTGTATGTGCCTATCAGTAGTGATATAATAATACAATACAATTCCCTGTCTCTAGGACTTACTCTGCTATCTGATTGACGATGGTGGCTTCCTGGTGATGTCCAACCAGAGGGATCACTGGAAAAAGGTATGGAAGGCCAACGTCAGTAGGTACCAACCAGGTCATCTTACACAATCTCTAAATGGTAAAATAGCATAATAAAGTTGATTATCGAAGATATTGATTGATTCTTTGGTACCTGTATGTTAAAATTATAACATTCAGTCTGTATTATTTGACTCCATTAGTTTTAATAGGTGCAGACCAGTCACAAAGCCTTACCCTTGTTTTTTTGCTATAGCCCAGTGTGCAAATAATACAGACTGATTGTTCTCAAATATATTGTATGATAGATCTGTGTATTAAAGAGATGGAGATGTAGGTCTGACAAAGATCTTGTCTACGTGCCTGTCAGTTATTCCAGTATCTTGCTGTTCCAGGTGGGCCTTTTCTTTGGTGATGTGGACCCCTATCTGATGCACGCGCTGTATAACAACTCCATCTACGCCCGCCGACAGTCCTTCCAGTACCAGTCAGCATGTGAGCCAGTCAGCAGCAGTCACACAGGAGCAGCACCCAGGGGCATCTTTGTGGTGAGAGTTCCAGGACCAGGGCAGCCTTACCTTACCTACCCTATTTCATCTCCAGGGCCCGTATTCATGAAGTGTTTCAGAATAGGGGGTGCTGATCTAGCATCAGTTTTGCATTTTACAGGGGGTTCTGATCCTAGATCGGCACTCCTACTCTGAGAAGCTTTACGGATGGATACAGGCCCTGAAAAAACTACTAACTATTCCACCTAGCCTATCAAAGGTGCAGCTACCACAACATTGTTTATACCCTCAGATCTACACAAGTCCCTTAGTGGTACACTCTTAGAAAAAAGGGTTCCAAAAGGGTTCTTCGGCTGTCCCCATAGAATAACTATTTTTGGTTCCAGGTAAAACTACTTTTTGGTTCCAGGTAGAACCGTTTTGGGTTCCATTTAGATACCTCTATGGAAAGGGTTCTACATGGAACCCAAAACGTTTCTACTTGGAACCAAAAGGGTTCTACCTGGAACCAACAAGGGTTCTTCAAAGGGTTATCCTATGGGGACAGCTGAAGAACCCTTTAAGGTTCTAGATAGCACCTTTTTTTCTAAGAGTGTAGGGGTGCTAAAGGTTGTTTCTGGAAGGGGCTATCAACTTCAACTTCATAAGGCTCTGGTCAAAAGTAGTGCACTATAGGGAATGGCATTTGGGACTTATTCTATATCTTTCAATGAGTAATGGCTTCTCCTTGTGTTCTCTCTTCTTCTCCTCCCCTTGGTCCCAATGTGTTGTGTCTAGCCCTCCATCGCAGACATGCTCAGTCTGGCCTGGTGGACCTCAGCGGCAGCATGGTGAGGCCATCTCTATTTTAGCACAGATCACATGACCTAAAGAACAAGATGTATGAAACTTAACCATTTAAAGAGGTGATCTGGGATTAGTACATACATTTACATCATTTAGCAGACGCTCTTATCCAGAGCATACATTTTAGGACTTAATGATACAGCCATAGATTCTTGGAGAATATAACTAGTTAAACTGTCTTACTCCATCACAACCCAAAATATAATCTTGTTTTACAATATAATTAATAAACAAATACTGTATAACTTCAAAATATGAATATAATTTTGATCTCATGGATGGTCAGTCCTTGCATCCATAGCTCCGTCTATGAATTTGAGAGTAGTTACATTTCTCCAACTCCATCCCTCAGCTGTTTACCAAAACATTGTTGTTGTTTGAACTGCAGATTGCCCCTTTAAGCATGTCTAGTCTCTGCTGTTAACCCCCTAAGGTCGATGTCCGCGCCCCTGCGGAAATCTAATTTGTATAATGAAAAAATCTCCATAAAAATCTGTCAGTTTAAGCTAGAGATATGTTGTTGTTTTCTTTGCATTGGATGCGTCTCAATCCATCACATCCGCCTATGTCGCACTTCCGCATCTGCGGTGAAAGGTGACAGAGCTAGAGCTGTGTTTTTCAGACCATGAGACATCCTGAAAATCGGTCTTCTCACAAAATCATCCGTAGTCTACAAACTATTAAGACCCCTCTATGGAAAGACTCTCATGATGGTGTTCTTTGTTTTGCTCACCTACTCCCACAAGTGTCTTGGGACTCGTCTAAAGTCAGTACAGCCGATCTGCCAACTTCTGTCTGTAGCGTCCGAACAGTTTGGGCTACACACTAATATGACCCCTCTGTAGAAAGGTGAGACTCGCAAACGCGTACATGTCGGTTGTTTTGCTCTAGGATGCCCATAGACCTCACAAGACTTGTCTAAAGGTCCCCCGGTACCAGTTGAAAAAATGAATGGAAGTATACAGTGCCTTCGGAAAGTATTCAGACTTTTTCCACATTCTGTCTTATTCTAAAATTGATTAAATATAGACACCTGTCTATATGAGGTCCCACAGTTGACAGTGCATGTCAGAGCAAAAACCAATCCATGAGGTCGAAGGAATTGTCCTTAGAGCTCCGAGAAAGGATTGTGTCGATGCACAGATCTGAGGAAGGGTACCAAAACATTTCTGCAGCATTGAAGGTCCCCAAGAACACAGTGGCCTCCATAATTCTTGTATACAGTGCCTTCGGAAAGTATTCAGACCCCTTGACTTTTTCCACTTTTCTAAACGTTTTTAACGTTGATTAAATTGTTTTTTTCCCTCATCAATCTACACACAATACCCCATAATGACAAAGCAAAAACTGGTTTTTAGAAATGTTTGCAAAATTATTAAAAATAAAAAACTGAAATTATACAGTTACATAAGTATTCAGACCCTTTACTCAGTACTTTGTTGAAGCACCGTTGGCAGCGATTACAGCCTTGAGTCTTCTTGGGTATGACGCTACAAGCTCGCACACCTGTATTTGGGGAGTTTCTCCCATTCTTCTCTGCAGATCCTCTCAAGCGCTGTCAGGTTGGATGGGGAGCGTTGCTGCACAGCTATTTTCAGGTCTCTCCAGAGATGTTCATTCGTGTTCAAGTCCGAGCTCTGGCTGTGCCACTCAAGGACATTCAGAGACTTGTCCCGAAGCCACAAGCTGTGTGCCAAAAACGAGTCACATGCAGTCTGTTTAGTTCCAAAAATAAAGGTTACAGTGCCTTGCAAAAGTATTCATCCCCCTTGGCATTTTTCCTATTTTGTTGCATTACAACCTGTAACTTAAATTGATTTTTATTTGGATTTCATGTAATGGATATACACAAAATAGTCCAAATTGGTGAAGTGAAATGAATAAAATAACTTATTCTACAAAATAAATAACGGAAAAGTGGTGCATGCATATGTATTCACCCCCTTTGCTATAAAGCCCCTAAATAAGATCTGGTGTAACCAATTACCTCCAGAAGTCACATAATTAGTTAAATAAAGTCCACCTGTGTGCACTCTAAGTGTCACATGATCTGTCACATGATCTCAGTATATATACACCTGTTCTGAAAGGCCCCAGAGTCTGCAACACCACTAGCAAGGGGCACCACCAAGCAAGCGGCACCATGAAGACCAAGGAGCTCTCCAAACAGGTCAGGGACAAAGTTGTGGAGAAGTACAGATCAGGGTTGGGTTATAAAAAAATATCAGAAACTTTGAACATCCCACGGAGCACCATTAAATCCATTGTTAAAAATGGAAAGAATATGGCACCACAACAAACCTGCCAAAAGAGGGCCGCCCACCAAAACTCACGGACCAGGCAAGGAGGGCATTAATCAGAGAGGCAACAAAGAGACCAAAGATAACCCTGAAGGAGCTGCAAAGCTTCACAGCGGAGATTGGAGTATCTGTCTATAGGACCACTTTAATCCGTACACTCCACAGAGCTGGGCTTTACGGAAGAGTGGCCAGATTAAAAAAGCCATTGCTTAAAGAAAAAAATAAGCAAACACGTTTGGTGTTCGCCAAAAGGCATGTGGGAGACTCCCCAAACATATGGAAGAAGGTACTCTGGTCAGATGAGACTAAAATTGAGCTTTTTGGCCATCAAGGAAAATGCTATGTCTGGCGCAAACCGAACACCTCTCATCACCCCGAGAACACCATCCCCACAGATAAGCATGGTGGTGGCAGCATCATGCTATGGGGATGTTTTTCATCGGCAGGGACTGGGAAACTGGTCAGAATTGAAGGAATGATGGATGGTGCTAAATACAGGGAAATTCTTGAGGGAAACCTGTTTCAGTCTTCCAGAGATTTGAGACTGGGACAGAGGTTCACCTTCCAGCAGGACAATGACCCTAAGCATACTGCTAAAGCAACACTCGAGTGGTTTAAGGGGAAACATTTAAATGTCTTGGAATGGCCTAGTCAAAGCCCAGAACTCAATCAAATTGAGAATCTGTGGTATGACTTAAAGATTGCTGTACACCAGCTTGACCCATCCAACTTGAAGGAGCTGGAGCAGTTTTGCCTTGAAGAATGGGCAAAAATCCCAGTGGCTAGATGTGCCAAGCTATAGAGACATACCCCAAGAGACTTGCAGCTGTAATTGCTGCAAAAGGTGGCTCTACAAAGTATTGACTCTGGGGGGGGTGAATAGCTATGCATGCTCAAGTTCTGTTTTTTTGTCTTATTTCTTGTTTGTTTCACAAAAAAAATTATTTTGCATCTTCAAAATGGTAGGCATGTTGTGTAAATGAAATGATACAAACCCCCCAAAAATCAATTTTAATTCCAGGTTGTAAGGCAAGAAAATAGGAAAAATGCCAAGGGGGGTGAATACTTTCGCAAGCCACTGTACATACATGTAAACATTTTCCTGATCTTTCTTATATCTCTCAGATATAGGACAGACACTTCAGAACAAACTTCCTTTAGATTCCTTTGGGGGGGATCTGTTATTCAATGTGTGTGTATGGGCTAATAGTAGTAAGGCCCCCCAGAAAAACTCATCAAATACTTTATTTATATATTTTTGGGATACTTCAAGGGGTCTTAAAATTCTAAATTAAATAGCAAAATGATCCTTGGTAGTAGAACCCCCCCTCCCCGGTTTAGACAGGGTTTAGACTCTTATGGGTTAATGAGGTATGACGTCAGGTTTAGGTCAGAGAGATGTCCTGTCTATTACTGTGATATTACTCTATGACTCAGCATCCCTCTCACTGTTTGTTTCATCTATATCAGGTCTGTAGTCCAGCAGCTGCTCTATGGACTGGCCTACAACAGTTGGCTCTATACAGGTTGGTGCACATTTCTTATTCTTGTGCTGCATGTGTGCCTTTCTCCAAGCTGATATGTTAGGGGAATATGTTTCCATAGGCAATGGGAAAGTAGTTGGTGTACACGGGACAGCACATTGCCAGGGCTGTCTTGCTGGAAATGTTTTTACATAAAACATGAACACTCTCAGTACATGTCACATGTATGAAGCTGAATCCCCACTGTAGACTTGAGGTTCAATCCCCGCGTCCACCTTTCCCTCTGTTTCTCCCACGTGCCTGTATCGCCCTCTTATTTCATAACTGTCAAATAAAGTGTCAAGATACCCTAACAAAAAACATTTCTGGGTGTTTCATTCCTCCTTTGTTGCAGGTGATGTTCTGGCAGATGGGTTTGACCAGAGGGAGAGCAGCTGTGTGACCATCCAAAGCCAGTTCTACTTCACCAACACCACCAACTCATACAATGTGCTGCAGGACTGCGGGAACTGCTCCAGGTGTGTGTGTGTGTGCACATGCATGTGTTTGTGCGTGCGCGTGTATGTGTGTACAAATATGTGACCTCTTTTCCTCTGTTGTAGGTTATTCCATGCTAAACGGATAGAGAACACCAACCTGTTGTTTGTGGTGGCTGAGACACTTCCCTGTAGCTCCTGTGAGATCGAGAGACTGACCCAGGTCAAAACGGAGTGTATCCTTCATTTGGTCACCTAGGCTACGGCAAGCCTTTAGGGACATAAGACAGGCAGGGGGTCCACTACAACCTCACCAGGACTGCAACGTCTACTAATCTTCACAAAGGCTGTCCACAAACGGGGGCATGATCTCCTGCATGTTACAAAAACCTAATGCGTTGACTTATTAGCTAATACAGCTAGCTGTAGCCTACATTTTGTAAATAAGTGAATCACTGGGTGTTATGGGTGTTATCGTATCCATATAGAAGACTCTATATAGGCCCAAAGTGTCACTGCATTTCCTTGTTGACCCTCTGACCTTAACCCAGGCCAACAGTCCAGGAGGAGGATCCCTGTGAGGTGTTGAACTCTGCACGCTACCGGAGAGGCCCGACCGAATGCTGGGACTACAACATCTGGGTAAGGAGTTCTCTAGTACCACAGACATGGGGTGTGTCCTACATGGCACCCTTTTCCTTATATACAGTAGTGCACTACTTTTGACCAGAGTCCTATGGGCCCTGGTCAACAGTAGTACCCTATAAAAGGTAATAGGGTGCCATTTGGGACACAACCATGGTCTCTTGTGCATCACTTCCTATTGTTATTATTTGCATATATAGTATATACAGTGAGGGAAAAAAGTATTTGATCCCCTGCTGATTTTGTACGTTTGCCCACTGACAAAGACATGATCAGTCTATAATTTTAATGGTAGGTTTATTTGAACAGTGAGAGACAGAATAACAACAAAAAAATCCAGATGTCAAAAATGATATAAATTTATTTGCATTTTAATGAGGGAAATAAGTATTTGACCCCTCTGCAAAACATGACTTAATACTTGGTGGCAAAACCCTTGTTGGCAATCACAGAGGTCAGACGTTTCATGTAGTTGGCCACCAGGTTTGCACACATCTCAGGAGGGATTTTGTCCCACTCCTCTTGGCAGGTTTCGAGGCTGACGTTTGGCAACTCTAACCTTCAGCTCCCTCCACAGATTTTCTATGGGATTAAGGTCTGGAGACTGGCTAGGCCACTCCAGAACCTTAATGTGCTTCTTCTTGAGCCACTCCTTTGTTGCCTTGGCCGTGTGTTTGGGGTCATTGTCATGCTGGAATACCCATCCACGACCCATTTGCAATGCCCTGGCTGAGGGAAGGAGGTTCTCACCCAAGATTTGACGGTACATGGCCCCGTCCATCGTCCCTTTGATGCGGTGAAGTTGTCCTGTCCCCTTAGCAGAAAAACACCCCCAAAGCATAATGTTTCCACCTCCATGTTTGACGGTGGGGATGGTGTTCTTGGGGTCATAGGCAGCATTCCTCCTCCTCCAAACACGGCGAGTTGAGTTGATGCCAAAGACCTCGATTTTGGTCTCATCTGACCACAACACTTTCACCCAGTTCTCCTCTGAATCATTCAGATGTTCATTGGCAAACTTCAGACGGGCCTGTATATGTGCTTTCTTGAGCAGGGGGACCTTGCGGGCGCTGCAGGATTTCAGTCCTTCACGGCGTAGTGTGTTACCAATTGTTTTCTTGGTGACTATGGTCCCAGCTGCATTGAGATCATTGACAAGATCCTCCCATGTAGTTCTGGGCTGATTCCTCACCGTTCTCATGATCATTGCAACTCCACGAGGTGAGATCTTGCATGGAGCCCCAGGCCGAGGGAGATTGACAGTTCTTTTGTGTTTCTTCCATTTGCGAATAATCGCACCAACTGTTGTCACCTTCTCACCAAGCTGCTTGGCGATGGTCTTGTAGCCCATTCCAGCCTTGTGTAGGTCTACAATCTTGTCCCTGACATCCTTGGAGAGCTCTTTGGTCTTGGCCATGGTGGAGAGTTTGGAATCTGATTGATTGATTACTTCTGTGGACAGGTGTCTTTTATAAAGGTAACAAACTGAGATTAGGAGCACTCCCTTTAAGAGTATGCTCCTAATCTCTGCTCGTTACCTGTATAAAAGACACCTGGGAGCCAGAGAGGGGGTCAAAAACTTATTTCCCTCATTAAAAAGCAAATCAATTTATAACATTTTTGACACCTGGGAGCCAGAGAGGGGGGTCAAAAACTTATTTCCCTCATTAAAAAGCAAATCAATTTATAACATTTTTGACATGCGTTTCTCTGGATTATTTTGTTGTTATTCTGTCTCTCACTGCTCAAATAAACCTACCATTAAAATTATAGACTGATCATTTCTTTGTCAGTGGGCAAACGTACAAAATCAGCTTGGGATCAAATACTTTTTTCCCTCACTGTAGGTAGTTGTTCTCTAGTCCTCTCAGTCTGCGTCTTCTCTTTGTTTCTCTCTTCTAGGAGAACACATCGGAGTGTGGGAGAGGCCATTCCATACAATCTTCAATGGGAATCCTTCTCTCTATCCAGCTGATCCTGACTCTTCTCTCTCTCTGACACCTGGACTAGACCCTTGCCACAGTCATCATTCACTATCTCCTGCCATCCATTCTCTTACTCTTTCTTTTGTTCTTCAACATTTCTTTATCCACTTCTGGGTCGGTGTTTGACCTCTGCAAAAACTGTTTATTTTGTTTCATAATTCCAACTTCCTCTTTCCTCTCCCTTTCTCTAGTGTCATTTCCCTTCATCTCTCTCTCTCTACATTGCCATTGCATGTCTCATATGACAAGCCATTTGAAAAGAAGAGAATTTCTCTTATTTTGATGACAGTAAACTGCCCCAAGTGTGAGATATGGAACTTTTTTTTTTTTTTATCATCCATATCCTTTAAAAAAATCACTCCAAAGGGTTGTTTTGAAAAATATTTTATTGACTTAGATATTAGTTACCGCCAATGCTCAATATGTTCTAAAAGTGCTTCCAAAAGCCAAATAAGAAGGGATTGAGAGATAAAAATAAATAAAAATAAAAATATTGTTGTAACAAAAGTATAGTGGACCGTTGCTATCAACTGATACAGTACATTTCGTTTTTGTGAATTTTACATGAACATATAGTAAATATAAAAGAAAATACAAATATGTAATTAGATATATATGAACAAAAATACATCTATGGAATGAGATATATATATATATATATATATATATATATATATATATATATATATATATATTATATATATATATACAGTACCAGTCTAAAGTTTGGACACATCTACTCATTCAAGGGCTTTTCTTTATTTTTACTATTTTCTACACTGTAGAATAATAGTGAAGACTTCAAAACTATGAAATAACACATATGGAATCATGTAGTAACCAAAAAAAGTGTTAAACAAATCAAATCAAAATATATTTTAGATTTTAGATTCTTCAAAGTAGCCACCCTTTGCCATGATGACAGCTTTGCACATTCTTGGCATTCTCTCAACCAGCTTCACCTGCAATGCTTTTCTAACAGTCTTGAAGGAGTTCCCACATATGCTGAGCACTTGTTGGCTGCTTTACCTTCACTCTGCGGTCAAACTCATCCCAAACCATCTCAATTGGGTTGAGGTCGGGTGATTGTGGAGGCCAGGTCATCTGATGCAGCACTCCATCACTCTCCTTCTTGGTCAAATAGCCCTTATATAGCCTGGAGGTGTGTTGGGTCATTGTCCTGTTGAAAAACAAATGATAGTCCCACTAAGCGCAAATCAGATGGGATGAAGTATCGCTGCAGAATGCTGTAGTAGCCATGCTGGTTAAGTGTGCCTTGAATTCTAAATAAATCACAGACAGTGTCACCAGCAAAGCACCATCACACCTCCTCCTCCATGCTTCACAGTGGGAACCACACATGCGGAGATCATCCGTTCACCTACTCTGCATCTCACAAAGACACAGCGGTTGGAACCCAAAATCTCAAATTTTGACTCATCAGACCAAAGAACAGATTTCCACCCGGTCTAATGTCAATTGCTCGTGTTTCTTGGCCCAAGCAAGTCTCTTCTTCTTATTGGTGTCCTTTAGTAGTGGTTTCTTTGCAGCAATTCGACCATGAAGGCCTGATTCACGCAGTCTCCTCTGAACAGTTGATGTTGAGATGTGTCTGTTACTTGAACTCTGTGAAGCATTTATTTGGGCTGCAATCTGAGGTGCAGTTAACTCTAATGAACTTATCCTCTGCAGCAGAGGTAGCTCTGGGTCTTCCATTCCTGTGGCGGTCCTCATGAGAGCCAATTTCATCATAGCGCTTGATGGTTTCTGCGACTGCGCTTGAAGAAACGTTCAAAGTTCTTGAAATGTTCCGGATTAACTGACCTTCATGTCTTAAAGTAATGATGGACTGTTGTTTCTCTTTGCTTATTTGAGCTGTTCTTGCCATAATATGGACTTGGTCTTTTAACAAATAGGGTTATCTTCTGTTTACCAACCCTACCTTGTCATAACACAACTGATTGGCTCAAACGCATTAAGAAGGAAAGAAATTCCACAAATTAACTTTTAACAAGGCACACCTGTTAATTGAAATGCATTCCAGGTGACTACCTCATGAAGCTGGTTGAGAGAATGCCAAGAGTGTTCAAAGCTGTCATCAAGGCAAAGTGTGGCTACTTTGAAGAATCTCAAATATAACATATAACACATTAAGACTTTTTTGCTTACTACATGATTCCATATGTGTTATTTCATAGTTTTGATGTCTTCACTATTATTCAACAATGTAGAAAATAGTAAAAATAAAGAAAAACCCTTGAATGAGTAGGTGTGTCCAAACCTTTGACTGGTACTGCATATATATAAATCTATGGAAATATATACTATATATATATATATATATATATATATCTCTCATTCCATAGATATATTTTTGTTCATATATATATTATATAAAAACAAAAATACATGTATGGAATTAGATGTATGAACAAACATGCATAGCCTATATGTCAAATGTTATACTCCATTTGGATGGTTGAAGATGACCTACTGAAGCTTCACCTTGCATCGTGTGCAATGATTTGTCCATGTGATCTGAAAAGCTCATGCTTTTGTGTATGCTAACTTCTGGAGAATGCAGCTTATGTATGGGCAGCTTTCAGTGTAAACATTTGATGATGCCATTCCCTGACACCCTTTGTTGATATTCCCTTCTAGTCCCTGGAAGCCTTTATGAAGAAACACATTTGGGTTATAGAAAAAGGAGTCATATTTTTGACACGCTTTTTTTGATGAAATATTTGTAAAATGTTTTTTCTTTCATGTCTGCCTGGTGTTCCACCCAGCAGTGCCTTGGTGCACTGCTATTGGATGAGCGGGACTTTAGAGCTCAGATCTGGACAGTGGACACTGCTGCTCCAGACCTGGAGAAAGGCACACTCGACTCTATGGACTTACTGACTGAAAGGACAGCCCTGGATGGATTTTGTGGGCCATGGGAAATGTTAAGGTGGCGTGGACTGTGTGAGATGAAGGGAGATACGTGTACATTTACATTTACGTCATTTAGCAGACGCTCTTATCCAGAGCGACTTACAAATAGTCTAGGATGACATCTCAGACGGCAAGGTATTAGGGATATAGCACAATTGAAACAGCGCAGAGTTGAAACAGCACAGTTGGGAGTGCAGTTACAGTACTTTCCCTTGTCATTTCCCCATGGACACAGAGGCACAGCTATCGTTCAGCCTGCTCCAGTCTGTTTGTGAAAAGGTGCAGTCACCTGTGTGACCAAGAGCGGAGCGTGGATGAAGGACAGCCTGGATAGCCTGCTTCCCCAGTGCTCAGTGTCATCTCCCTCTACACTGTAGTTCAGTGGTATACTGCAGGATCTCATGCTATTCTACACATTTTGCCATGAGGCTGAGACAATTTTGCATTTTTAAAGCTAATTTCCTGCTATTCTACACATTTTGCCATGAGGCTGAGAGAAAATGTTGCAGTTTTACAGCCAATTTTCTGTAATTCTAAAATAAAAATACATGGCATATGACATGTTCATATCGTATCTGGGGAGGGTGGGGGACTGAAGAACACTCAGTTTGGACCATGTTTTTTATTATTATTTATATATTATTCAAGACAGACAAGACTAGACAAAAATCTGTTTGTACAAAACATACAAATAATCGTCTCAACAAGAAGAACGTGTTTACAAAAGTAAATTAACAAACAAAAATTATATACAGCGAAGCTGCACACCTCAACCCAGTACCCATCCCAGACCATGGGCATTTTAAAGACGCAATAGCATTTTATCTGGGCTTTTCATGATTGATTTGGGGGAATTAAATATTGAAAACAACTCTAAGTCCACATTATAGGAGGACTAATGCTCTTTATACAGTATGCTATTAACTCTGAAGTCAGTGTTTTAGTTTGGTACTTTTAATTTATGATGTACTTATTGCATGATTTTATGGAAGATTTCCAGATTGATGTATAAACTAGTAATAAAAAGTATTTGACATTTCTTTACAGGTGAGCGTGAGTAGCCTAAGCACTCTCCCACTCCGTGGGGATTTCCCAATGGGTGCCACCTTACACGTAGCGCTGGTCCAGTGCGTCGTTCAGCTTTGAGAGCGCAGCCAAACGACGTCCTGGACCAGAGCTACCTTACACTATGAGTGTTGTGAGAATCTGATTGGCATGTGGGGGTTATGGTCGATGACCTCTGATTGACCTTTGATTATGCTTCATATTACCTGTTATAAATTAGGTAATAGCATTGATTGTGAGAATGCACTCAGTGGGCAGTTTGTTCATTGCAAAATTTAAAGAACGTTGAATGTTTTTGAAAAATATAGGGGGGATGGGCATTTTAAGCAGTTTATTTTAAAAAGTCTGTAACATCTTTCCTAATCGTTTTATTTATTAGGCTATGAAATAATATGAATGTTTAATGTCTTTCTGTACTTTTGGTTTGGTTTGCTGCTATTATTGTTGTTTGCTTGGGACAGCGTTTCCTCTCCTTGTGCGCAGTTGTACACGTCACCTCGTGTTTTGTACAGATGACTCAAAGCAGTCAACGGAAGAAGGCCAACTTTGTACAACATTTTGTCTGCCACATGAAAAAATAATCTCTAAATGTTTATATATGATATTTGGTGATTAAATGCTATTGATATTTTTCACTTCAGCTCTTTGTGATTTGTGTTCCTTTGATTTAATGCTATTGTGGTATGCAGTGCATTTGATAACTTCTTTTTTATAGTACTGTAAGTTTCATGACTAACCTCCACTATTGAAATATATATACACACCTACTACCATACCCCATTCAAAGGCACTTAAATATTTAGTCTAGCCCATTCACCCTATGAATGGCACACATACACAATCCATGTCTCAATTGTCTCAAGACTCAAATCCTTCTTTAACCTGTCTCCTCCCCTTCATCTACACTGATTGAAGTGGATTTAATAAGTGACATCAATAAGGGATCATAGCTTTCACATGGATTCACCTGGTCAGTCTATGTCATGGAAAGAGCAAGTGTCCTTAATGTTTTGTATACTCAGTGCATACATACATACTCTCAGAATGGCAGACTAAGGCCTAGTTTTCTGTGACATTTTAGTGCCAGAAAGCATGAGTAGGAAGGCCCCACTCACGCACCCACACACTGATGAAGAAGTTTTACTTACACTCACACATGGAGCACAAAGAAGAATGAACACAGAGAAAAATTGACATTGACCTTAGAAAATAAGAATAAATTAATTGGGACTGGAATTTATTAAAATAATAATTAAAGGTTATATATGTTGAATGTTAAAGGTTGACTAAAGTAATATAGTAAAATGGTTAAGGATGAGATGTTTGTTTTAAGGTACAGTATATTTGGACTATGTCTACTAGGGTTGGAGGATCAGGTCTTAGGGCATGTTGGAGGTTGATAGTGAAATGTTATAATTAAGCAATAAGGCACGAGGGGGTGTGGTATATGGCCAATATACTACGGCTAAGGGCTGTTCTTAGGCACGACGCATCGTGGAGTGCCTGGACACAGCCCTTAGCTATGGTATATTGGCCATATACCACAAACCCCTAAGGTGCCTTATTGCTATTATAAACTGGTTACCAACGTAATAAGAGCAGTAGAAATAACTGTTTTGTCATACCCGTGGTATACGGTCTGAAATACCACTGCTGTCGGCCAATCAGCATTCAGGGCTCGAACCACCCAGTTTATAATGTTGAAATAAGAGGATGGTGGGATGTAGGATGTTTAAGATGTAACTAGAGTAATAACATTAGGTTTGAGTGAGATTAGAATTGGGTGAAATTAGAATAGTAAAGGGAATAAGAAGTGTTAATGTTTAAAACAAGTAATGGTGATGATATGTAGCTAAAAGTATATTAAGGGTGATAGCTTGACCTAGAATAACCCCAGGTTAGACTAGTTAGAAGGAGGCAGGAAATCCTGTGGATGCGAGCGTGGAGGAGCCTGTGGTTTTAAAAAAGCCCAGGGTGACGAAAAAGTGGGGGTTAGTGGGTGGCTGAAAAAGCCTCTGAGAGTTTGCAGATGCAAGATTTTGCAGCGTCAGTGGAAAGAAATAGGTGTTAGGCGGAGAGTAATGATAGATTGGGTAGGGCTAGGACCACAGATACAGTGCATTTGGAAAGTATTCAGACCCCTTCACTTTTTCCACATTTTGTTATGTTACAGCCTTATTCTAAAATTGATTAAATACTTTTTTCCCCTCATCAATCTACCCACAATATCCAATTTTGACAAAGCAAAAACAGGTTTTTAGAATTTTTCCCAATTTAATAAAAATAAACTACTGAAATATCACATTTACATAAGTATTGAGACCCTTTACTTAGTACTTTGTTGAAGCACCTTTGGCAGAGATGACAGCCTCGAGTCTTCTTGCGTATGACGCTACAAGCTTAGCGCCTCGAGTCTTCTTGCATATGACGCTACAAGCTTAGCACTTCAAGGGGTCTGATTACTTTCCGAATGCAATGTATATACATATATACACACAAACACACACACACATACATACATATACAGTAACCAAAAATCATGTAGTAACCAAAAAAGTGTTAAACAAACCAAAATATATTTTATATTTGAGATTCTTCAAATAGCCACCCATCAAGGCAAAGGGTGGCTATTTGAAGAATCTCAAATATAAAATATATTTTCATTTGTTTAACACTTTTTTGGTTACTACATGATTCCATATGTGTTATTTCATTGTTTTGATGTCTTCACTATTATTCTACAATGTAGAAAATAGTAAAAATAAAGAAAAACCCTTGAATGAGCAGGTGTGTCCAAACGTTTGACTGGTACTATATATATATACAGCTGTGGAAAAAATTAAGAGACCACTGCAAATCTTTCTTAAATCAGCATCTCTACATGTATTACAGCCATTCCATTCCAGTGTCTGTTGAATTCTAACACAGGCACACCTCATTCTACTGAATTAGGTACTGATTAGGTGATCACCTGAACCAAATCTTATTTAACGAGGAAAAGTATAAAAACCACTGCTGTGGTCATCACTATCCTCTTGCAATAGGACCAGCTGGATGGCAAAAACTGTGCTAATAGTACCTCAAAAGTAATTTTAATCAAAAAATAACTATTGACCATGCCAAAAGAGTTGAAAAGGAAAGTTTTGAGTGAGGAAAAGAAGGGTTCAATTCTGCCTGTACTGGCAGAGGGATACAGTGAGCGTCAGGTTGCTTCCATCCTTACAATTTCCAAGACGGCGGTTCATAAGAACAAGGTCAAGCAGTGACATTGGGGACAACAAAGCGACAGACCGGCAGAGGGTGAAAACGACTCTCTACTGACCGGGATGACCGCCAACTCATTCGAATGTCACTCAACAACCGTAGGATGACATCACATGACCTACAAAAAGAATGGCAAACGGCAGCTGGGGTGAAGTGCACGGCAAGTTCGAAACAGGCTCCTAGGGGCAGGGCTGATGTCGTGCAAAGCTAGAAAAAAAGCCCTTCATCAATGAGAAGCAAAGAAGAACCAGGCTGAGGTTTGCAAAAGACCATAAGGATTGGACCATAGAGTACTGGAGTAAGGTCATCTTCTCTGATGAGTCCAATTTTCAGCTTTGCCCAACACCTGGTCGTCTAATGGTTAGACGGAGACCTGGAGAGGCCTACAAGCCACAGTGTCTCGCACCCACTGTGAAATTTGGTGGAGGATCGTGATGATCTGGGGGTGCTTCAGCAAGGCTGGAATCGGGCAGATTTGTCTTTGTGAAGGGGCGCATTAATCAAGCCACGTACAAGGTTGTCCTGGAAGAAAACTTGCTTCCTTTTGCTCTGATATTGTTCCCCAACTCTGTGGATTGGTTTTTCCAGCCGGACAATGCACCATGCCACACAGCCAGGTCAATCAAGGTGTGGATGGAGGACCACCAGATCAAGACCCTGTCATGGCCAGCCCAATCTCCAGACCTGAACCCCATTGAAAACTTCTGGAATGTGATCAAGAGGAAGATGGATGGTCACAAGCCATTAAACAAAGCCGAGCTGCTTGAATTTTTGCGCCAGGAGTGCCATAAAGTCACCCAACATCAATGTGTGAAGACTGGTGGAGAGCATGCCAAGACTCATGAAAGGTGTGATTGAAAATCAGGGTTATTCCACCAAATATTGATTTCTGAACTCTTCCTAAGTTAAAACATTAGTATTGTGCTGTTTAAAAATGAACATGAACTTATTTTCTTTGCATTATTCGAGGTCTGACAACACTGCATCTTTTTTGTTATTTTGACCAGTTGTCATTTTCTACAAATAAATGCTCTAAATGACAATATTTTTATTTGGAATTTGGGAGAAACGTTGTCAGTAGTTTATAGAATAAAACAAACATGTTATTTTTATCCAAACACATACAGTGGGGAAAAAAAGTATTTGGTCAGCCACCAATTGTGCAAGTTCTCCCACTTAAAAAGATGAGAGAGGCCTGTAATTTTCATCATAGGTACACGTCAACTATGACAGACAAAATGAGGAAAAAAAATACAGAAAATCACATTGTAGGATTTTTAAAGAATTTATTTGCAAATTATGGTGGAAAATAAGTATTTGGTCAATAACAAAAGTTTCTCAATACTTTGTTATATACCCTTTGTTGGCAATGACACAGGTCAAACGTTTTCTGTAAGTCTTCACAAGGTTTTCACACACTGTTGCTGGTATTTTGGCCCATTCCTCCATGCAGATCTCCTCTAGAGCAGTGATATTTTGGGGCTGTCGCTGGGCAACACGGACTTTCAACTCCCTCCAAAGATTTTCTATGGGGTTGAGATCTGGAGACTGGCTAGGCCACTCCAGGACCTTGAAATGCTTCTTACTAAGCCATCAGTGAAAACCTCCTTCCATCAGCAAGGGCATTGAAGATGAAACATGGCTGGGTCTTTCAGCATGACAATGATCCCAAACACACTTCATTGCCCGGGCGGTGTGTTTGGGATCATTGTCATTCTGAAAGACCCAGCCATGTTTCATCTTCAATGCCCTTGCTGATGGAAGGAGGTTTTCACTCAAAATCTCACGATACATGCCCCATTCATTCTTTCCTTTACACGGATCAGTCGTCCTGGTCCCTTTGCAGAAAAACAGCCCCAAAGCATGATGTTTCCACCCCCATGCTTCACAGTAGGTATGGTGTTCTTTGGATGCAACTCAGCATTCTTTGTCCTTCAAACACGACGAGTTGAGTTTTTACCAAAAAGTTATATTTTGGTTTCATCTGACCAGATGACATTCTCCCAATCCTCTTCTGGATCACCCAAATGCACTCTAGCAAACTCCAGACGGGCCTGGACATGTACTGGCTTAAGCAGGGGGACACGTCTGGCACTGCAGGATTTGAGTCTCTGGCGGCGTAGTGTGTTACTGATGGTAGGCTTTGTTACTTTGGTTCCAGCTCTCTGCAGGTCATTCACTAGGTCCCCCCGTGTGGTTCTGGGATTTTTGCTCACCAATCTTGTGATCATTTTGACCCCACGGGGTGAGATCTTGCGTGGAGCCCCAGATCGAGGGAGATTATCAGTGGTCTTGTATGTCTTCCATTTCCTAATAATTGCTCCCACAGTTGATTTCTTCAAACCAAGCTGCTTACCTATTGCAGATTCAGTCTTCCCAGCCTGGTGCAGGTCTACAATTTTGTTTCTGGTGTCCTTTGACAGCTCTTTGGTCTTGGCCATAGTGGAGTTTGGAGAGTGACTGTTTGAGGTTGTGGACAGGTGTCTTTTATACTGATAACAAGTTAGAACAGGTGCCATTAATACAGGTAACGAGTGGAGGACAGAGGAGCCTCTTAAAGAAGAAGTTACAGGTCTGTGAGAGCCAGAAATCTTGCTTGTTTGTAGGTGACCAAATACTTATTTTCCACCATAATTTGCAAATAAATTCATTAAAAATCCTACAATGTGATTTTCTGGAGAAAAAAAAACTCAATTTGTCTGTCATAGTTGACGTGTACCTATGATGAAAATTACAGGCCTCTCTCATCTTTTTAAGTGGGAGAACTTGCACAATTGGTGGCTGACTAAATACTTTTTTTCCCCACTGTACTCTCTGCATCTAAGTGTGACTGTGACCTCTCCAGCTTGCTGACAATAAACAATGATGCATTTAAGATTGACTTCGAGTGTCCCTGTTTTAGAATTTCTAATACAATTGATAAAATAAAATACATTCTCATCAATCTACACACAAAACCCTATAATAACAAAGCGAAAACAGGTTTTTAGTCATTTTAGCAAATGTATATATAAAAAATATATATACTTTATTTACATAAGTATTCAAACCCTTTGCTATGAGACTCGAAATTGAGCTCAGGTGCATCCTGTTTCCATTGATCATCCTTGAGATATTTCTACAACTTGATTGGAGTCCACCTGTGGTAAATTCAATTGATTGGACAGGATTTGGAAAGGCACACGACTGTCTATATAAGGTCCCACAGTTGACAGTGCATGTCAGAGCAAAAACCAAGCCATGAGGTCGAAGGAAAACATTTCTGCAACATTGAAGGTCCCCAAGAACACAGTGGCCTCCATCATTCTTAAATGGAAGAAGTTTGGAACCACCAAGACTCTTCCTAGAGCTGGCCGCCCAGCCAAACTGAGCAATCGGGGGAGAAGGGCCTTGGTCAGGGAGGTGACCAAGAACCCGATGGTCACTCTGACAGAGCTCCAGAGTTCCTCTGTGGAGATGGGAGAACCTCCCAGAAGGACAACCATCTCTGCAGCACTCCACCAATCAGGCCTTTATGGTAGAGTGGCCAGACGGAAGCCACTCCTCAGTAAAAGGCACATGACAGCCCGCTTGGAGTTTGCCAAAAGGCACCTAAAGACTCTCAGATCATGATAAACAAGATTATCTGGTCTGATGAAACCAAGATTGAACTTTTTGGCCTGAATGCCAAGTGTCAAGTCTGGTGGAAACCTGGCACCATCCCTATGGTGAAACATGGTGGTTGGCAGCATCATGCTGTGGGGATGTCTTTCAGCGGCAGCAACTGGGAGAATAGTCAGGATCGAGGGAAAGACGAATGGAGCAAAGTGCAGAGAGATTCTTGATGAAAACCTGCTCCAGAGCGCTCAGGACCTCAGACTTGGGTGAAGGTTCACCTTCCAACAGGACATTGACCCTAAGCACACAGCCAAGACAACTCAGGAGTGGCTTTGGGACAAGTCTCTAAATATCCTTGAGTGGCCCAGCCAGAGCCCGGACTTGAACCCGATCGAACATCTCTGGAGAGACCTGAAAATAGCTGTGCAGAAGAAGACTCAAGTCTGTAATCTCTGCCAAAGGTGCTTTACTGAGTAAAGGGTCTGAATACTTACATAAATGTGATATTACCGTTTTTAATTTCTAAAAACCTGTTTTTGCTTTGTTATTATGGAGTATTGTGTGTAAATTGATGAAAAAATAAATATTTTATCAATTTTAGAATAGCGCTGGAACGTAACAAAATGTGGAAAAAGTGAAGGGATTTGAATAGTTTCTGAATACACTGTATTGTTTCTGCAATGTGGATTCACCCTCTATAGATAATTATTTGGTCATTTGTCTGCAGAAAAACGTTGTTATTAGGTCAAAAAACAGTAGCAGTATGCAAATCAGGGAGCCAAATGAATGGCCACAGATAGAACAATGAGTCAGATATTTCACTGGATGTATAAATGTGAAGAATCCATTTGGCTTATCTACTCATTATCAAATATGGTGATGAGAGGAAGCCCAGTCGCCAGCAATGGGAGAAGATGGAGCGAGATGGATTTTGGCTCCATACATGTGTGGATTCATGTTTTTTTCCCTTCTCCATAATGAATGTACCATATTATTATTATTATTAATTTATTTTTTGTACTTTTTACCCCTTTTGCTCCCCAATTTCGTGATATCCAATTTGTAGTTACAGTCTTGTCCCATCGCTGCAACACCCCTACAGACTCAGGAGAGGCGAAGGTCGAGAGCCATGCGTCATCCAACACACGACCCTGCCAAGTCACACTGCTTCTTGACACACTGCTCGCTTAACCCGGAAGCCAGCCGCACCAATGAACACCGTACAACTGGCGACCTAAGTCAGCGTGCCCGGCCCGCCACAAGGAGTATAATGAATGTACCTTTTTTTCATATTTTTCTTTTCACCCCCGTCCAGTTGGGGCGGCAATACAACAATAGTTGTGGTGCACCATAAAATCTCAGAGAAGAAGATCACCTGTGACTCCTCCAGAAGATTAACTGTTAGATGGATTATATTAATATTTCTCTACTGTGATTTCTAATTATTGAAATGGAGGAGACAAAGGAAGGTTTAACATGTAAAGGGGTCGCTGAAAGGCTGACACTTGGTATCACCAGAGTGCTTGGTATGCATTCCTTTTCGCTGGCTAGCTAGCATTTGATTAGCAAGCCTGTTGTTGCTGCTAGGCTAGCTAGCTAGCTAGCTAGAAGCCTGTTTGGGACGTCCTGTTAGGATTTTTTTCTCATTACATTACAGTTGTGGCTAACATTAATTATCATTCTGCTGTATCATATTTTGGTGTCACAGAGAGTATGCCTGGGGTGATGGACGTGCGTTTTGTGGAGAGGGAGCCTGCAGAGAAGCGATGTCTGCTGTCATGGGAACAGGTAAAAACACAGGCTTGCTGTCCTTCTTTCCATCACGACAGTGTAGGAAAGGAGAGAGAGAGGCTCCTTATCCCGGTTTGGGAGTGTATTCTGTGTATATCCATTTGAATTCAATCACTTTTTGACAGGATCACTTTTTGACAGCAACAAACTTCCCATACATATTTGCCCATGGAAGAAGTGGTCAGAAAGTGACTTTTTGGACCTAGCCCAAAGGCCGGCAGATGGCGATATTGAGTTGTCATCTTACCGTCCAAATGCATTGTATGCAGCCAGCAAAACATTAGTATCCCTTGTGGACCGGCACATACCTAAAACATTCTCCATTCAGGCTGCATGGGCTTTGATTTCCTCCTTAAAGGGATACTTTGGGATTTTACCAATGAGATACCCATAGACTTCCGTTCATTGCGCTAATGCTAGTTAGCATTTGCTCTCAAAACTACCTCTAACTAATGCCTTCATACTGGACATAAACATACAAATGGTATCCACCACTTCATCTGACTCTGGGGAAGTAGATGAATTGCCTCATTTCCAAAATCCCTTTAACTTTATTTAATAGCGAGAAGGCGGAAAAAAATGGAAAAATATGCATACTTTCCTTATGAAACACAATTTTCCACCACCACGCTATAGTGGCTAAACGCTAATCCTGGATGTTGTCTATCATGTTCAGGCAATCAAGTTGCAGCAGCAGGGCTGCCAACTTTTGAATATACTGTAGCTTTGAGTGAGATTTCCTATCGTGAATGTCATTGGCTCCACCTCTAGTCGGGGGTCTGTTATTCAAAAGCAAATTTCCTGCCATTCTATATAATATGAGCTTTTAAACTGACCAAATCAATTAAACAGATAATACAATCCCCTGAACACAATATTATATAGTTTAAATCTGTATTGTCCCCCCACTAGAATCAGTTACACATTTGGGTTCACAATCTGTTTGGGAAAAATTATGTTCATAATTAGACAAATCAAGTCACCCTACCGAAATTCATGGTTAATGCTGCCTTTTCGTTATTACATCCTCATGAACCTAGTGCTAAATTGCCAATGACCAAACGAGGTGAATTATGTAGCCTATGGATCTGAGCTAATGGAAGTAAATCACTATAGTAGGTTATTATGACACGCTGTCATTTACATTTTACATTTTAGTCATTTAGCAGACGCTCTTATCCAGAGCGACTTACAGTTAGTGAGTGCATACAATTTTTTTATTATTATTAAAAATAAATAAATTATACTGGCCTCCCGTGGGAATCGAACCCACAACCCTGGCGTTGCAAACGCCATACTCTACCAACTGAGCTACATCCCTGCCGGCCATTCCCTCCCCTACCCTGGACGACGATGGGCCAATTGTGCGCCGCCCCATGGGTCTCCCGGTCACGGCCGGCTACGACAGAGCCTGTCATAAGCAGTGGAGGCTGGTGGGAGGAGCTCTAGGAGGACGGGCTCATTGAAATGGCTGGAATGGAATATTGGAACGGAGTCAAACGTGGTTTCTATATGTTTGATACCGTTTCATTTATTCTATTCCAGCCATTACAATGAGCCTGTCCTCCTATAGCTCCTCCCACCAGCCTCCTCTGGTCATAAGGAAGCATTCTGAGACAGGGACAGGACTGACAGCAAATTAATCTGTTGACAATTATGTGTACAAAACAGTTTTACAAGTTGCCGTGCTGCTCTTTTGACAATTGAGTTCATAAAATTTGATCAGTGGAAAATGAATGTGCATGTCCAGTCCGCCGTGGCTGCACTCTTCTCTAATCGTGAGGAGCGTTTCTTCACAAACGCGCATCCAATCTCCTTGATCCCCGAACCTTACTAAACCAATCACAAGCTTCAATCTGCCGCAGTTCACAGTGCGGTGGCAGGAACATGATGGATCTCCCCAGTGAAGCTGCTGCGGTTACAATGCTCATGATGTAGAATAACAAGCGCATATACAGCTGTGGAAAAAATTAAGAGACCACTGCAAATTATTCTTAAATCAGCATCTCTACATGTATGACAGCCATTCCATTCCAGTGTCTGTTGAATTCCAACACAGGCACACCTCATTCTACTGAATTAGGTACTGATTAGGTGATCACCTGAACCAAATCTTATTTAACGAGGAAAAGTATAAAAACCACTGCTGTGGTCATCACTATCCTCTTGCAATAGGACCAGCTGGATGGCAAAAACAGTGCTAATAGTACCTCAAAAGTAATATTAATCAAAAAATAACTTTTGACCATGCCAAAAGAGTTGAAAAGGAAAGTTTTGAGTGAGGAAAATAAGGGTTCAATTCTGGCTTTACTGGCAGAGGGATACAGTGAGCGTCAGGTTGCTTCCATCCTTAAAATTTCCAAGACGGCGGTTCATAAGAACAAGGTCAAGTAGCAGACATTGGGGACAACAAAGCTACAGACCGGCAGAGGGTGAAAACGACTCTCTACTGACCGGGATGACCGCCAACTCTTTCGAATGTCACTCAACAACCGTAGGATGACATCAAATGACCTACACAAAGAATGGCAAACGGCAGCTGGGGTGAAGTGCACGGCGAGGACGGTTCGAAATAGGCTCCTAGGGGCAGGGCTGAAGTCGTGCAAAGCTAGAAAAAAAGCCCTTCATCAATAAGAAGCAAAGAAGAGCCAGGCTGAGGTTTGCAAAAGACCATAAGGATTGGACCATAGAGTACTGGAGTAAGGTCATCTTCTCTTATGAGTCCAATTTTCAGCTTTGCCCAACACCTGGTCGTCTAATGGTTAGACGGAGACCTGGAGAGGCCTACAAGCCACAGTGTCTCGCACCCACTGTGAAATTTGGTGGAGGATCGTGATGATCTGGGGGTGCTTCAGCAAGGCTGGAATCGGGCAGATTTGTCTTTGTGAAGGGGCGCATTAATCAAGCCACTCTACAAGGTTGTCCTGGAAGAAAACTTGTCTTCCTTTTGCTCTGATATTGTTCCCCAACTCTGAGGATTGGTTTTTCCAGCCGGACAATGCACCATGCCACACAGCCAGGTCAATCAAGGTGTGGATGGAGGACCACCAGATCAAGACCCTGTCATGGCCAGCCCAATCTCCAGACCTGAACCCCATTGAAAACTTCTGGAATGTGATCAAGAGGAAGATGGATGGTCACAAGCCATCAAACAAAGCCGAGCTGCTTGAATTTTTGCGCCAGGAGTGGCATAAAGTCACCCAACATCAATCTGAAAGACTGGTGGAGAGCATGCCAAGACGCATGAAAGCTGTGATTGAAAATCAGGGTTATTCCACCAAATATTGATTTCTGAACTCTTCCTAAGTTAAAACATTAGTATTGTGTTGTTTAAAAATGAACATGAACTTATTTTCTTTGCATTATTCGAGATCTGACAACACTGCATATTTTTTGTTCTTTTGACCAGTTGTCATTTTCTGCAAATAAATGCTCTAAATGACAATATTGTTATTTGGAATTTGGGAGAAACGTTGTCAGTAGTTTATAGAATAAAACAAAAATGTTATTATTACCCAAACACATACCTATAAATAGTAAAACCAGAGAAACTGATCATTTTGCAGTGGTCTCTTACTTTTTTCCAGAGCTGTATGCTCCATTTTTTTCAATGTGTGAGAAATAAGAGGTGTGGCGTGTGAGTGTGTAAAGAGGGTAAAAGCGTGAGACGGCCAATGCCTGTGAGTTGGCAGCACTGCAGAAGTCTGTTTTTCCACTCCTAACCTAATGCAGCGCTATATCGCATTAGTGGAAACTAAGACCGTTCTCAGGGCGGGTCTGTCGGTTTTGACTTTTCGTAGCAGGTGAGAGGAACTTACGCAGCAGGTTAGGAGAATTAGGGTAAGGTTAGGAAAAGGGTTAGGTTTAGCTCAAATTGTCCCCAACGTGACTCGAACATACTGTATCTAGCTACAACCAGGTCTGCCCTGGTTTCCACTAATGAGATGCTACCAATGCCGCAGGCCTAAAAGAAGCAGAACTCGTGGTCTGATAGTTTCAACCTGATTGGCTGAATGCGATACACAACATCTGGGATTAGTATTTAGCCACTAGCATGGTGGTGAAAAATATGCATTTTCCGCGTTCTCGACATTAAATAAAGTTGAGGAGGAAATCGAAGCCTATGCAGCCTGAATGGAGAATGTTGTAGGTACGAACCAGTCCACGAGGGATACAAATGTATTGCCGGCTGCATACAATGCATTTGGACGGTAAGATAACACGACTCAATAATGCCATCTGCCGGCCTTTGGGCTATTTTGGACCTGAATGCCAAAACATTCAGGAGATAAAGGTGCTCCAAGTTGACCCATTTTGCATACCCCACCCTACCGTGAGACATCCATGTCTTCATCACTGGAAAATATAAACGGTTGAATTTGATATCATTTAAAAGCTTAAACTGTTGTCAAACTATTTTATTATTTATTGAAAAAAGTTTACTTAGTAAAACGTTTCATTTTTAAACCTTTAACGTCAATTGTCTAAAAACACGTAAACTCCTATTTATTTATTTTTTCTTCGCATATGTTGTAGCTTAGACCCTATTTCACGTCATCTGAGGTTTTTGTTGTGCTGCCATTGGTTGAGACACAATTTGCTCTTGAACACAGGGTGGGTCTAATTTCAATCATATACACTGAACAATGATATAAATGCAACATGCAACAATTTCAAAGATTTTACTGAGTTACAGTTCATATAAGGAAATCAGTCAATTGAAATACATTCATTGGGCCCTAATCTATGGATTTCACATGACTGGGAATACAGATATGCATCTGTTGGTCACAAATACTTTTAAGAAAAAGGTAGGGGCGTGGATCAGAAAACCATTTGCCTCATGCAGCGCGACACATCTCCTTCGCATGGAGTTGATCAGGCTGTTGATTGTGGCCGGTGGAATGTTCTCCCACTCCTCTTCAATGGCTGTGTGAAGTTGCTGGAGATTGGCAGGAACTGGAACACGCTGTCGTACACGTCGAGCCAGAGCATCCCAAACATGCTTAATGGGTAACATGTCTGCTGAGTATGCAGGCAGAAGAACTGGGACATTTTCAGCTTCCAGGAATTGTGTACAGATCCTTGCGACATGGGGCCGTGCATTATCATGCTGAAATATGAGGTGATGGCGGCGGATGAATGGCACGACAATGAACCTTAGGATCTCGTCACGGTATCTCTGTGCATTCAAATTGCCATCGATAAAATGTAATTGTGTTCGTTGTCCATAGCTTATGCCTGCCCATACCATAACCCCACCACCACCATGGGGCACTCTGTTCACAACGTTGACATCAGCAAACCGCTCGCCCACACAACGCCATACACGCTGTCTGCCATCTGCCCGGTACAGTTGAAACTGGGATTAATCCGTGAAGAGCACACTTCTCCAGCGTGCTAGTGGCCATCGAAGGTGAGCATTTGCCCACTGAAGTCTGTTACGACGCTGAACTGCAGTCGGGTCAAGACCCTGGTGAGGACGACGAGCACGCAGATGAGCTTCCCTGAGACGGTTTCTGACAGTTTGTGCAGACATTCTTCGGTTGTGCAAACCCACATTTTCATCAGCTGTCCGGGTGGCTGGTCTCAGATGATCCCGCAGGTGAAGAAGCCGGATGTGGAGGTTCTGGGCTTGCGTGGTTACACGTGGTCTGCGGTTGTGAGGCCGATTGGACGTACTGCCAAATTTTCTAAAACGAAGTTGAGCATTCAATTCTCTGGCAACAGCTCTGGTGGACATTCCTGCAGTTAGCATGACAATTGCACGCTCCCTCAAAACTTGAGACATCTGTGGTATTGTGTTGTGTGACAAAACTGCACATTTTAAAGTGGCCTTTTATTGTCCCCAGCACAAGGTGCACCTGTGTAATGATCATACTGTTTAATCAGCTTCTTGATATGCCACACTTGTCAGGTGGATGGATCATCTTGACAAAGGAGAAATGCTCATTAACAGGGATGTAAACAAATGTGTGCTAACAATGTTAGCGAAATAAGCTTTTTGTTCGTATGGAAAATTCTGGGATCTTTTACTTCAGCTCATGAAACATGGGACCAACAATTTACATGTTGCGTATTATATTTTTGTTCAGTATATTTGGTCACCTCTTGAAAAGCATATCAGTCAGAACAATCTTTTTTTTATTATTCCATGCAAAACAATTGCGCAAATGTAGCTCTATCATCAGAGTTATACAGAAAATAACTGCATGCTTTTCATGATCAGTAAACACCAATTGATTTAGTAATTTCTCAATATTGGCCACTATTAATTGGAAATTTGAGTGATATAAAATAAAAGTGAGCTATACCTGACAAGTATGAGTGGTTTAGGTTTAATTTCTCATCCTTTGTGGGCTGTGTCTGTCAAGCAACAGAAGGGGGCATTTGCCGATGCACTGTTAGCTGATAGCCTAATGTTTACTTTGCAAGCTACCGGGGAGAAACTTTGTATAGTTGGTTAAACATAGCGGGAAGTAGACCGAATGTACTTTTTTCTCCAACCAACGTAGGCCTACCTAGCGCAGTTAGCTAACATTATCCCCTTGTCAACATTGTTTTTAAGAGTGTTTAATCACGGTTGCTGCTGACAGACATGATACATTGATTGATGGGCCACGTCAAATTGGCTATCTAGCTAACAGATTACATCCATATGGCTAGTTAACACGCTAACTTTCAGGGGATAAACTAGATGGCTATATCCAAATATTGTTTGATTTGCTTGCCATCTATAGTGGTGATGACAGTAGTCCGACTGACAACTTTACTAGGACGAGGATTTGCCAATGTCAAGTTCTTTCCAAAAGCCTATTCTTGGATGACAACCTGGTCTCAGAGCATTTCGTATTATTCTGTACAAATATCTAAAACACTTAATTTAGTATGATACGTTACATTTCGTATGGTTACATTAGACAGATGGTTACTTATGGTTACCCAAAGGTTGCGTGTTCGAATCTCATCACGTACAACTTCAGCATTTTTGCTAATTAGCAACTTTTCAACTACTCACTACTTTTTAGCTACTTTGCAACTACTTAGCATGTTAGCTAACCCTTCCCCTAACCCTAACCTTAACCCTTTAACTTAACCCTAATCCCTAACTCTATCTCCTAGCCAAGCTAACATTAGCGAGCTAGCTAACGTTAGCCACCTAGCTCAAATTTGTAACATATATGTTTTGCATATTTGTAACATATTGTTCGTTTTGTAAAAATTTGACATATTGTATGTTTTGTAAATTCGAAACATATAATACGAATTGTAATTCGGAACATACTGTATCAAACGAAATGGATTATGGACAACCACCAATTAATACATACAATACGAAACATAACATATCATACAAAATGGAGTGTCACGGATTTACTTACAGAATAATACGAAATGCTCTGAGACCAGGTTGCTGATGAAGCAAGCTAAATTACACCTTGTTTGCTTAGCTAGCTAACTACATGCCAAATGGATAGCCTTCCGTCACGTATCTGATATTACATGATCAGTTGATGTTTACTGATCATGAAAAGCATGCAGTTACTTGCTGTACACTCTGATAGCACTAAATGTGGAATAATCAGAAATGTGTAGTTCTGACTATGTTCTTCAAGAGATGATGATATTAAAACCAAATAGTAATTTATTTAACAATCCCTTGAAAAAGCACGTAGTTGTCAATGGTTTTAGCGGAACTGGGTTTCTCCTTGCCCCCCAGAAGCCAAATTGAACGCTCTCCACCGTATTGTGACATTTTATTGATAACGAACTATAGGTTTTCTATGGAGGATTAACAGTATACATTAAAAGAACAGAAATTCCAATTTAAGTCAACATTCCCTGATGTGTGGCCCTCCAACCATTTTTGTGGTACCATTTGAAAGTTGTAATTTCAGTTTTATTCCCATTTAGTATATTTATCGGACAGGCGGTCATCTTTGTGGTCGTAATTATAAGTTACAATTTAAATTCAATTTCAGTGGTCTGAAGGGATAGGTCCGTTCTATGAATTCTATGTATATGATTGAAATGACACCCACCCTGTATTCAAGAGCATGTTGGTTGTGTCTCAACCGATGGCGGGCACCACAAAGAAACTCTGCTGATGTGAAATACAGTCTAATCTACCAACCTGGTTTCAGACTATTTCCTATAATTCTGTACATAAATCCGAGACACTCCATTTAGTATGATATGCTACATTTCGTATGGTATGTGTTTATTTGTGGATGTCCATCACCCATTTCGTATGATATGTTACGAATTACAAATCGTATTATGTTACGAATTTGCAAAACGTACAATATGTTACTAATTTGCAAATGTACTATATGTTATGAATTTGTGAAACGTATGATATGTTACAAATTCTAGCTAGCTGGCTAACGTTAACTAGGCTAGAGGTTAGGGGTTAGCGTTAAGATTAAGTTTAGCTATTTTTTATTTTATTTAACCTTTATTTAACTAGGCAAGTCAGTTAAGAACAAATTCTTATTTACAATGACGGCCTACACCAGCCAAACCCGGACGACGCTGGGCCAATTGTGCGCAGCCCTATGGGACTCCCAATCACAGCCGGTTGTGATACAGCCTGGAATCGAACCAGGGGGTCTGTAGTGACGCCTCAAGCACTGAGATGCAGTGCCTTAGACCGCTGCACCACTCGGTAAGTAGTTTAAAAGTTGCTAAAATGCCAAAGACCAGACTGAAGCTACAACATATGCGAATATAACAACAATTGAGTTTACGCGGTTTTAGGTAATTGATGTTGATATTTATGAAGAAAAATTATAAAATAGTTTGACAACCCTGTTTTGTAAGCTTTTCAATTGTATCAATCTCAACCGTTTGTTTTCCAGTGACGAAGACATGGATGACTCATGGTGGGGTGGGGTATGCAAAATGGGTCAAATGTATCTCTTGATTCAGTTCCAAAAATGCAGTTCCAAAAAGTCACATTTTGAGCACTTCTACAATGGGCAAATATGAATGGAAAGTTTTGTTCAAATCAAAAGGGGTGCTGTCAAAAAGTGATTGTATTCAAATGGATTTACCCTTCTGTGTTGTCATTGATTGTTTGTGCGGTTTACAGAAAAATACCTGTGTTCTGCCCGAGGACCTCCGAGACTTTTATCTCACAACGGATGGTTTCACCCTTACCTGGAGTGCCAAACTCGAGAGTAGGTAACCCTGACAGTGACACATTCAGCTCCAAACATCCATAGAAGATCAGACAACCAGTTCTTCTCTCTTTGACACTCTTTCCTCTATTGTACCAGATGAGTCTGTGCCTTTAGGATGCATGGTGCTCAACGGTGTGGCCAACTTGCGTCCTCTTTGCCAGTCGTCGTCAGTGTTCTCCCTCCCCAACGCACCCTCACTGGCTGACCTGGACTGGGATGAGGAACAAGTTGAAGGTGACACCACCTTGTTCAGCTACTTAGTGGATTCTCTAGTTTCAGCCTCCAATGTTGTTGTATGCTGAATCATCTAGCTATGGGTTCCTTTAAAAAATGTTGGACATATTGTAGAATACGGGGCATTGATGCAAATGTTCCATAAATTGTTACGTCATGTATAGATAGGCCTATCTAGTTAACAACAATAGTAGGACACACACATCATTCACACATTCTGTTTTCCTCAGAGTCAGAGTGTGGGCCGGCGGAGCCCCATTTTGATTCCAGGAGCCGTATCTTTGAGCTGGACCCCTGCAGCGGGAATGGCAAAGTCTGCCTGGTCTACAAAGACTGCACAGAAGGTACTTTCCCATTTACCCATGTGATATGCCACATGCACTGTGTGCGTAAAGGATCATGAAAAAATAAGAGAGGAAGACAATTTCAGTTTGCCATATTTAAAACCACACTTTATGGAAATGTGCCCATCATTATTTAATCACCCTTGCTCTCTGTCCCCTGGCTGTTTGGTTCCAGGTGTGGTGGCCCAGAAATGTGAAGTGTGGTTCCTGGATCGCTCTCTGTACTGGCACTACCTGACGCCCAGCTTCACTGCCTACTACCGCCTGATGATCACCAACTTAGGCCTGCCAGAGTGGCAGAACGCCTTCACCCCCTACGGCCCCAGTCCCCAGGCCAAGGTAATACATCGTTACCCCCTAGAAGGAGCGAGGCTGGGGTTCTGGGATTTTGTTGGAATTAGGCCAAAATTTAAGAGGGTACATTTGGTGGCTAAGAGCACTTGAAAATAGTGACCCATTGTTCTTATGTATTGCATGTAGATATCATTGTAGATGTGGTACAAATACATTTATTATAGGCCCACTACCATGTATGTAAGTAAAAAACTAAATCAGCACAGCCAAAAAGGTGATCCATTACATATAAGGTAAACATAGATTTTATTGTTTCTTTCAATGTACAATATATAGTAATGTCAAACATAACATACCCCAGTTAGAGTTAGGCTATGTATAAGCACACTCCGGCCACATCAGCTAAAACAAATAAGTCAGGGGATTATGCCTAGAATGAAAGTGTGTTGACTGAGGTATGTTGTACGTTGACCCCCAAGCTCTGACTCCATGGAGGGTCATTAAGTGCATTTGTTTCATTGCCCTGTCGGCCTTACATACCTTGACTAGGTCTCACATAAAATAATATTAGTATTTTAGTCATTTAAGTGAGTTATAGTAAGTAACTTAGAAATGTGTAGCTATACTTTTTGATTAGACAACTTACAATAAGCTTTGTTATGTATGTTTAAAACAAGTCTGTCTTATGAAAGAGATTTCTCTCAGCACGCAAACAGTAGGAAATAATGCCATGAGTTTGTTTGTTTGGTTAGTTAGTTTACCCATTGTGCTTGTGTCATCTCTCTCCCCAACAGCAGTGGGCGTCTCTCTACCAGCCCCTGAGTTTCCACTGTGAGCCCAGTATGGCCGACCTCGCCGGAGAGCCGCCCATCAACAAGCTGGACCCCAGCAAAGCCTTCCGGGGCAAAGCCAAGCTGCTCGCCCCGAAGAAGAAACAGTCGGCCCAGGGAGGGGGGGGGGGCACTGCCAAGGGGCAGGGGAGCTCGGGGAGGCATAGTGGGGGCAGGCGATAAGGATGAGGAGACTTCCCCCTCCCCCACCCCAAAAAACACATTCAATGGGCTATGGCAGTTTCCCCTGCATTTGTGTCTTGGGTGAGGTGAAAAGGGCCCGGAAGCAACATGTCTGGCTGCTACCCTTCAAAATATTGAAGCTAACGTTCTATGTGGTAGCTAATGGGGCTACAGCACTTGGCTTCTCGAGTAAGTAATGGCAGGGAAACGGCAGCTATGTATTATACCACTATAAATGCTTCTTCTCCTGAATGTGTGTGCATGTGTCTGTGCGTGCCTGACATGTTTTCTCTAGCAATGCTGCTAGTCCCTGTGAAGCCTTGCAGGCCATTTTGCTGATCCTATTTATTTTCCTTGTGTGTCTATGGCTGTATGTATTTTCTATTAAAGGCAGATGAGAATTGTTGAGGTTAAACCTGTGTTATTGTCGATGGCCATTTTAATGAGTCCAGATTTCCTCCAGTGTCCTCAGATTTGCTGCATTTGTTCTTTGAAACCGATACGAGTAATGAGCACCAATTACATTCTTGACATAGTCTCTCGCATTTTGCCATCAGTTTCAAGACTCCATGATTCTATTGGTTGAGGGGTAAGCTAAGCTGATCCTAGACTTGTATATGCAGCTTTGACTTCTGTTAGAGGTGGTCTCATTCATCCTTAGCCTGGGAGCCAAACTGAATTCATGCTCTGTTTCACAGTTGTTTCACTTTCACGATTCATTCTGGACTGCCTCCAATAGACTCACTTGGACTTGGACCATCGAGAAATTAACCAGTCCAATCAGTGTCCTCTCAGAACTACTCAGCACTACATCCCCAATTGTTCGCCAATGTTTCTGTTCCATTGGATCCTCCTCCAGTTACTTTTGGTGTAGCAAGTGTGCACAAAGATAGCTGGGGTGCCTCACACACACACCTCTGGGCCGAGGTTTTTCTGCATATCCAGAGGGACAGCCGCCTCCTCTGCCTCGTCCTCTAGCTCCCTTCTGTGTTCACAGGGGGAGGGGTGGTGCAGTTCCACAAAGACCTTGTAGACGGAAGCCCCTGTGACTCCTCCCACCAGGGGGGCAAGTACAGGTACCCACCACCAGCCGTTACCTGCCCTGCACAACAGAGAGCGAGAGAGGGAGTGTGGAGATTGGTTACAGTGGTCAAAGTCAGTCAAAAACTAACAAAAATAGCTTTGGGGAGTTTTGTCGTACATAATTATATATTGTATTATTTGGCAGCCATTGATCTGGATTTTGGCAGCCAAGGAGCTGGAGCAGTTTTGCCTTGAAGAATGGGCAAAAATCCCAGTGGCTAGATGTGCCAAGGTTTTCTGTTATTTTGTCTTATTTCTTGTTTGTTTCACACTAAAAATAATTTTCATCTTCAAAGTGGTAGGCATGTTGTGTAAATCAAATGATACAAACCCCCAAAAAATCCATTTTAATTCCAGGTTGTAAGGCAACAAAATAGGAAAAATGCCAAGGGGGTGAATATTTTCGCAGGCCCCTGTAACTACAATGTTGTTGATCCATCCTCAGTTTTCTCCTATCACAGACATTAAACTCTGTAACAGTTTAAGGTCACCATTGGCCTCATGGTGAATGTTAGGAAGGACACCTGTATCTTTGTAGTGACTAGGTATTGATACACCATCCAAAGTGTAATTAATAACTCCACCATGCTCAAAGGGATATTCAATGTCTGCTTTTTTTATATTTTTTACGCATCTACCAATAGGTGCCCTTCTTTGCGAGGCATTGGAAAACCTCCCTGGTCTTTGTGGTTGAATCTGTGTTTGAAATTCACTGCTCGACTGAGGGACCTTACAGATAATTGTACAGTATGTGTGGGGTACAGAGTTATGTTAAACACTATTATTGCACACAGAGTTCATGTAACTTATTATGTGACTTGTTAAGCACATCTTTACTCCTGAACTTATTTAGGTGTGAATACTTTCTGAAGGCACTGTAAGATAAAAAGCCCTTGCAAGATTAGCAGGCAAGGTTGGGGTCAATTCACTTTCCACTCAGTTCTGAAAATGGCCAATTGACTTTTGAATTCACAAATTGAATATAAATGAAATTACTGGACTCCCTGAACCAAAACTGAAAACTGAACTGACCCCCACCGGGTCTTACCCCCCACTCCCCTCAAGTCTTACCGGAACACCTCTGGCCCCCAGCCTGCTATAGCGGTGAAGATTCGAGGTCCCAGGTCGCGGCTAGGGTTGATAGCGTATCCGCTGTTGCTCCCCAGAGAGACTCCTATGAGCAGGACCAACAGGCCCACAACGATGGGCTCACCCCCCGATGGAGCAGGCTGGTTCCTTTGGTCAGACAGGGCCATCAGGCACAGCAACAACATGGCCGTGCCGATCACCTGGAACGCACACAGCGAGAAAACGGGCATTAGGTTGATATGTTTAATGTCTAGGAGAGAGGAAAACAACCATGATTGACACTATGGGGCCGAATCAGACTTAGGAAATGTATGCCTTTTTTAAGCATTCTGATTTAAGCACTTCTCAGTATTTGGTATTCAGACACCATATGCATGTGCGTAACATGGTTTGCGGGTGTGGCTCCCTTGCATGCACTGAATACGCTTAATTCAAACCAACCAAAAACACCTACTGGCCAATTTGATCAGATAGTTTTTCTTCAATATGTTTTTCTGTTCATTCATCTAAAGCAATCCCTCTAAATACTGTGTACCTTGAATTTGAATTTGATCGGCACAACATTAGAATGTAGCCTATGGAAAATGCATTCAGAATGGATATAAATTAAAGACAGTCGTCAAAACATGCATTTTTATCTCTGTTCAGAACCCATGTGTAGATTTCAAAACACTGATATTTCACTATATATGTTTAGGGAAGTTTTCATGAACCCTAGGCTACTTCATGGAAAGATTTGGAGAGCCTTTACGCAAAAAAAATAAAAAAATAAACTGTTTTGATTCATTCTGAAAATTGCCACATTCAGTTCTTCACCCCATGTTAATGTTGGAGGATTAGTGCACATATAATTATAATAGGGAGAATAGTGTACAATAGTATACCCTGGCCCATTGCCCACACTGACCATGGAACTTAAGGTTACCTAATGTATGGGGTTCTCAAAGTGGGGTCCGCGGACGAGGTAGGCTACTGCAGGGGGTCTGTGACATGTTTTAATATATATTTCATTTTTTAAATGAATATTACTAACAACAACAGATTAAACAACTTTTGTCCAAGGGATCAGTGGAATAAGTTTAGATGGTTTAATACAATACAATGTAATATTATTTTTAAAAAACAATTTATGTTCTTACAGTTTTTCTCAGTCGCTTTGGTGCATTTCTTAGATCAAAAGTGCAATTCTTGATACTACTTGTACAAATTCCAAATCATCTAGTCACTTGTGCACATCATTAAAGCAATTTCTTATTCCTTTGAACAAATTGCAATTGCTTTTGTACATATTGCAATTGATAATGTACAAGTGTCAGCTTTTTTCCACATTTTCAATTGCTCATGTCATGTTGATCAAAATATAGTAGATGGGTCTCTGTTGAATAGTCTTACCCCTCAAAACATCTAGGCATTAGTTCCTTGCATAAGCCATTACATGCAAAATTGTTGAACTATTTGTCATAAACTGTCAAGCATAGTTTTACACATTTCTATTAGACCTTTTGTACAAAAACGTAAATTGCTGAATCGTGCAGGTGAAATTAACCCTCACTCATGAAGGAATGTAAAGTGTTAGTTCAACCAACAATCAACCAGTTGTCTAAATTGCTCAAAGGTGCATCTCATGAAGAATCAATTGGCAAGCATATATAGACAGACCACAACACAGAGTTGCAATTTTCCAATAATGGATGGACCAGGAAACGAACAGGGTCAACAGCCAAGAGGAGGAAGAAGAGGAGCAAGGATGCGTGGTGGAAGGCAAAACAGAGGAAGAGGCAGAAGAGGACATAGGCGCATATCTGATGACATAAGGGCCACTATTGTAGACCATGTTGTCAATCATGGCCTTACAATGGCTGAGGCGGGTCGAAGGGTGCAGCCGAATATTGGGAGATCAACCGTGTCCTCAATAGTACAAACGTTTCGAAGAGAGAACAGGTATGTCCACCAATGTACAGTGCACTGTTACTGTATATAAGCAGTATACTGTATACTTCCTACAATGCTTCATATTACAGTAGTCCACTTGTATTTCACAGCATACAGAAATATACTCTATACAGATACATACTGCACCTTACATGCACCCACCTGTATGTTTTACAGTAAAATGTGTGTTCGCATAGTTTTTGTCTATGTGAAAGTGTGCGATGCATCACTGCATTTTTCCACACATAGGACTGCAAGATTACCTCAAACCGGTGGCAGAGGACGCCTTTTCACACCTCAACAGGAGGAGGCTATTTGCACCATGGTCCGAGCAAACAATGCCATGAGACTCAGGGAAATACAAAGGACCATTATAGAAGACAACGATGTCTTTGAAAACATCCATACGGTTAGCATCTCAACCATCGACAGGGTGCTGCATAGAAACCAGATGAGTATGAAACAGCTGTACCGTGTACCATTCCAAAGGAATGAGGACAGAGTTAAGGAGCTACGGTACCATTATGTACAGGTAAAACATATATCTATGTAACTACTTTACAGCAACATTTTATAGTGTTACATAGTACAGTAAGCATAAACTGCACACATTTCCATTGCTGTGGAAGGAACATGCAATATATGTACATTTTATGTCACTCTTCCTTACCAAAACAAATTCAACTGTGTGTTCTGGGATATAGCGTATAATGGAGTTGGAATCAAGTGAACCCTCTCACAACTTTGTATACGTGGATGAGGCTGGCTTCAACCTGACCAAATGCAGAAGGCGGGGTCGGAATATCATCGGTCACAGAGCTACTGTGGATTTGCCAGGCCAACGGGGAGGAAATATCACCATGTGTGCTGCTATTTCGGAGCATGGTGTCCTAACCCATATCCCCCTTTTAGGGCCATACAACACCCAGCATCTACTCAACTTTTTAGAGACTCTCTACAGGGCTCTCATCCCTGATGATGAGAGGGGTCTGTTTAGAGAGGATTTGCCAAAGTATGTGGTCATTTGTGATAATGTGAGTTTCCATCGATCAAACATCATAAGGCAATGGTTTGTGACCCACCCGAGGATGCTCATAGAATTCCTCCCACCTTATTCACCATTCCTTAACCCAATTGAGGAGTTATTTTCAGCATGGAGGTGGAAGGTGTACGATCGTCAGCCACACACACAGATGACCCTGCTGGCTGCAATGGATGCAGCATGTGAGGACACCACAGTAGACGCCTGCAGAGGATGGATAAGGCATTCCAAAAGATTCTTTCCACGTTGCATTGGAAGGGAAAATATCCGGTGTGATGTGGATGAGAATATGTGGGCTGACAGACAGGAACGTCTGGATGTGTAGAGACAGCACTAGAACAGTGCTGTGGGCAAAGTTGTGCCTTAGGGGTGGTTTCCTGTGTTTCTTTCTAATTTAGTTTTTTTTCCTTTGTGCCCCTTGGGTTGTCCAGTCTCTTTCAATCAATAACCCACATACAGTAATATGTAAATAGTACTGTTGAAATTGATATATGCCATAGAAGTGCAGCCTTGTGCATTTTCAATACAGTAACTGTCATCCAAACTGTAGCCTAAGTTTACATCAGGTAATACTGTCAAAGTACACAGTTCCATTGACAACATGCCTAAACATTTTGACAACCTTGTTCGTGAACAATGACTCAATGACTTATCATTCTGATGACACTGACATGATCATTGGCATGAATATTTACTTTTGAGAGATGTACTGAGGATTTTTAGTGACTGACTAGCTTTAGAAACATATCTATTGTATATTGCAGTTTGTACAAATTGTTCTGAGAAATGCACTTATTATTTTGCACATGTTAGGGATGATGTGAAAAATGCACCAAAGCGACTGAGAAAAACTGTAAGCCTGGGAAACATGGGCCAAACATAAAACATAAAATGCATTGTAACGGCAAAGTTTTCTTTCTGCCTCATGGCAAAATGGGTAGAATTGCAGGATATTAGCTTTAAAGATGCAACAACAAAAAATATCTCTGCCCCATGACAAAATGTGTAGAATTGCAGAAAATTAGCTTGAAAACTGCAAAATAAATTCGATAAGAGGCAGGCCTTTAAAATGTTCCTCCCGGACTTGGTTCATCCGGCCATGCACTGCCGAAGTCATAGTAACACTCCTTGTATGCTATTCTTATCTTACTGAAGTTGTGTTCTCAAATCGAATCAAAATGTATTTGTCACATGCGCTTTGCAGTCATGGGCGGTGCATTTGCCATACCTAGCGGTGATGCAGCCAGTCAAGATGCACTCAATGGTGCAGCTGTAGAAACTTTTGAGGATCTGAGGGCCCGTGATAAATATTTTCAGCCTCCTGAGGGGGAAGAGGTGCTGCTGTGCCCTCTTCACGACTTTGCGGGTGTGTGGATCATGTTAAGTCCTTAGTGATGTGGACGCCAAGGAACTTGAAGCTCTCGACCCGCTCCACAACAGCCCAGTCGATGTGGATGGGGGGCGTGCTCTCCCCTCTTTCTCCTATAGTCCACGATCAGTCCACGTTTTGCTCACATCAGCCATTGAGAGCGAGATCACATAGCCATCCGGAAAAAGAGGGGCTTTCACACAAAGCACAATGTTCTATTCCTCGAAGCGAACATAAAAGGCATGTAGCTCGTTTGGGAGTTCTGCATCGCTGTGCAACTCATGGCTGAGTTTCCTTTTGTAATCCGTTAGTGTCTTCAAGCCCTGCCACATACGACGAGCGTCGGCACCGGTGTAATAGGATTCCAACTTCCTCCTATATTATCCTTTTGCATGTTTGATGTCTCATCGGAGTTCGTAGCGGGATTTCTTGAATGCTTCCATGTCCGTGTCCTGTTCCTTGTAAGCGGTAGCTCTAGCTTTTAGCCCAGCGTGGATATTGCCTGTAATCCATGGTTTTTGGTTTGGATATGTTCTTATAGTCACTGTGGGGAAGACATCGTCTATGCACTTATTGATGAAGCCCGTGACTGTTGTCGTAAACTACTCAATGCTATCGAATGAATCCTGGAACATATCCCAGTCTGTACTAACAAAACAGTCTTCTAGACTCGTGTCTGCTTCATCTGACCACTTACGTATTGAGCGCATTACTGGTACTTCCTGTTTGAGCTTTTGTTTGTAAACAGGAAGCAGGAGAATGGACTCGTGGTCAGATTTGCCAAAGGTGGTACAAGGGAGGGCCTTGTATGCATTTCTGTGGGTAAAATAAAAGTGGTCTAGAGTTTTTGTTGGTAGGATGGTTTTAAGTCTCCATGAGTTAAAATCTCCTCCCACCAGAAACGCTGCCTCTGGGTGAGCGGTCTCTTGTTTGTTTCTGGCCCCATACAGTTCGTTGAGTGCCAGAGTGGTGTTGGCTTGGGGCGGGATGTAGACACCCGTGATAATTACGGATGAGAACTCTCCTGGTAGATAACAGGGTTTGCAGCTTACCATTAGGTAAAATAAAAGTTTGAGAGCCCCTGGTGTAGAGGGCAATTCCACGTTAACGGAATTACGCTGAGACTCTGTTTTTTTTACTTTAAAATGGATGCCAAACACAACCATTTATTTCAAAGTTTAACAAACCATACAACTCTATGCACAATGATTACTTTTAACAATTTTGACAGAAACATTTACAAAAACACATTTTGTGGAAGATCTGTGCAGATGCAAACTTTGGTAGCAGAATTAAAGTAGAATCTTCCTCAGGTTTTTATGAGACCATTTTCCAAAAACTCTTTAAAATATTTGCTCCAAATTAAGATTAAAAGATGTCTGAAGAAAGAATGGGATGTTAGCTATAACATGACACCTTGAGTTAAAAAAATATATTTTGGTTATTGAACTACAGAAAGTGACGTGGATTTACACCTGGTAACAGAAATAAGGTAACGGAATTACATCATGGGTCCCTGATCTGTACTGCACAGAAATGCATCATTGTGGATATGAATGTCATTCTCATGTTTCACAAGTTTGGACATCAGAGTGCAGCACAGTAGAGCACAGGTCTTACGCTTCGATCACACCGACAGCGTCATTGCATTTTGGTACACCAGAAGTACATTCATTTCCAATGGAACGCTGCGTTTGCCTTGCAGCATTCCACTGCAGAGGCAGTTGCAGTGGGTTCTGTGTGGTGCATACGTTGGATTTATCGAACGTATGGGTCAAACTGTATGCGTAGATGGCTTGACGGAAATGGTAGCAGAAGGTGAATGTTTAACTTTTGTTGCACACATATCCAGATGACGCTGCGTACTATTTTGCGCAATGACGCTATCGGTGTGATCAAGGCATTAATGTAACTCTGGCTCTATGATATTATGAATGAGGTCTCTCACTTTAGGTAACGCCTCATTAGGGGCGGAGTCTAGGAAGATCCAATCTCACAACGTCTGTTGTAGACATACAGGAGCAACGGCCAATAGTGGACCACTGCACTTCCTATATAATGGTCTGTAGTCTTCTCCAATCTTCACTTCTAAGTACATGTTCGTCTTCCTTACACAAACCGTCAAGAGTAACAAGGTGAGAGACAGCATAATATCATAGAACCGGGGTTACATTAGGTAACCTTAAGTTATTTTTTAAATTTGGTCTCTCACTTTGGGGATATAGCCAACCCCCGTAGAGCTCATATACTCTCTGAAGCCAAATCTAGACAGGATCAACCCTCAGAAGTCCTGACACTAAGCACCGTATGCGCTAATGAAGGCGCAGTGACATCCAGTCGGTAGAACCTCATGAAGATATGGGAGGTACCCCAACATGCCGCATTGCAGATCTCTTGAACAGAGATGCCTCTGAACAATGCCCATGATGTAGCCACACCTCTGGTGGAGTGAGCCCTCAAGCCCTCCGGAGGTGTTAAGCCATTGCTGTTATATGCCATTATAATAGCCTCCACTATCCAATGGGATAAATGCTGTCGAGAAATGGGCCTCCCTGCGTGGAAAGGTGGCCAAGAGACAAAGAGCTGATCGCTCTTTCGTAGGGCTCTCATCCTGTCCATGTAGATGCGCAATGTGTGCACTGGACACAAGCGCTGGAGACAGGGGGGCAGGTAGCCTAGCGATTAAGTGTATTGAGCCAGTCACCAAAAGGTCGCTGGTTAGAATCCCAGAGCCGACTAGCTGAAAAATCGGTCCATGTACCCTTGAGCAAGGCACTTAACCCTAATTGCTCCTGTAAGTCGCTCTGGATAAGAGCGTCTGCCAAATGACTTAAATGTGAAATGAGACACTCTTCCTCCATGGAGGAGAAAGGCAGTGGGTGAAATGCCAACAGCTCTAAAATGAGGCGATTATAAGCACTACTATCTTAAGGCACAAAAGAGAGGTTAGCTTGTTAGGTAACCTTGGATAACCCTGGGGCAAAGTGTAGGCACGAGTGGTGGACTGACACTCCTTTTGTGGATGTAATGGCTAAAAGTAAAGACTCCAACACCATAATTAAGTTTGCCGACGACACAACGGTGGTAGGCCTGATCACCGACCACGATGAGATAGCCTACAGGGAGGAGGTCAGAGACCTGGCAGTGTGGTGCCAGGAAAACAACCTCTCCCTTAACGTGATCAAGACAAAAGAGATGATCGTGGACTACAGGAAAAGGAGGGCCAAGGACGCCCCCATTCTCATCGATGGGGCTGTAGTGGAGCAGGTTGAGAGCTTCAAGTTCCTTGGTGTCCACATCACCGACAAACTATCATGGTCCAAACACACCAAGACAGTCGTGAAGAGGGAACGACAACGCCTATTCCCCCTCAGAAGACTGAAAAGATTTGGAATTGTTCCTCAGATCCTCAAAACGTTCTACAGCTGCACCATCAAGAGCATCCTGACTGGTTGCATCACCGCCTGGTATGGCAACTGCTCAGCCTCCGACCGCAAGGCGCTACAGAGGGTAGTGCGTATGACCCAGTACATCACTAGGGCCAATCTTCCTGCCATCCAGGACCTCTATACCAGGCGGTGTCAGAGGAAGGCCCTAAAAATGTACGACAGGATATGTACGCTGCTCCACAACAGCAGTTTGTGGGCTAGACTAGTCCGTGCAGGAGCAGAGATCGGGTGCCACCCTGGAGGTTGATGTATTCCACTGCAGTCATATTGTCTGATCTGATCAGGGCATTACATTTCTGAATAAAAGGCAGAAATTGCTTTAGAGCTACAAGCACCGTAAGCAACTTGAGGTAGTTGATGTGAGTGAGACAGAGCTGTAGGTCACAATCCGATCTCAACTCTGCCCTTGTGAAATGCCCTCCACCCACCCTATGAGAGATTGTCTGTCGTCACCACCTTCCTCACAGCTACTACCCCTAGGGGAGAGCCTTTGGCGAAGCTCTCCAGTGGTGGAGAGCCGCAATGCAGGACGATGATACCGTTATCCCTCGTTTGAGGTGACAACAGGGACACAAGCGTTGGGATTACTGAGATGGTGGAGGCCATCAACCCCTAGTATATGGAGAACTGTTGTAGCACCCTCTGGTGGCGTTATAGGGATTTGCCTTTTGGTTATACTCTTGTGATGTGCCCTTTACGAAAAGTTTTAGTGCAACAGTAGTACCTTTATTTGAAAAGGCAGTGAACCCGGAACGGGGGCAGTGTTCATGGCAACTGAAACCTTGTCTTCATCAAACAAGGGTGTCGAGTGGAGAGCACTCGGGGAGGAAAGTGGGCTGCCTCCATCTTCCCTGTGTCTAGACACAAAATGATAGGTCGCAGCAAGGGAAAAGGGCTCTGACAAAATAGACGATAGAAATAGATGATAGAAATAGTAGGAACCAGAGAATGTCAAAGCATATAATTCAAACATTCAAGAGTGCTCAAAGGTTAAATTTGGCGTTTGGCTTGCATCTCCAAGTTTCATAACTGCAAGTTAAAAGGCCATTAGGTCACAGCTTTTTTTTACTTCACTTGGAACAAACAGGTTCGCTCGACCTTATTCATGGTTTCCTCATGCGTAAAAGTAGTGTTATTATGAGGGATTTAAGTCAAGGTCAGAATACTCATATCTGTAGACAGATCTCTGCCACACCTACATTTCTGTGATCTCTGGCACGTGTTTCCCCATGCTTAAGTTCAAGGTCAGACTACGCATTGAGAGAAAAGTGCATAAAAAGGAAATTAAGTTCCATTTACGTGCACATCACTTGGGTCTGAATTCCTCCCTATGTGCTTAATACCTGGCTACACACAATTAACACACATACACACACACACACACACTTGGTGAGAAAAGGGAGAGATAGCTTGAGTTGTCCTCCGTCAGTGGGAGATGAACGTCCACAGTAAAATATAGATCAATGGGTAAACTGGCTTGACAAACCTGTTCAACAGGTGTCTTTATGGGGTAAAATTACCCTTTTCCTGCTTACCTGGTCTAGGAATCCAGCATGAAGTGAGAGGTAGGGTGCTGGGTAGGTAGCAAAGATCCCAGCTGTAGCCTTAGGGCCAGACACAGTCAGATTCCCTCCACAGTAGTGGTAAATGGCATCTGGAAATACAGTGACGAAGCAAGTTTCACAACATTGCACAGCACCTCATAACCATATTCAACCAAAACACTACTTCTATCTGTAGGATTTCAAGTGTTAAGGTTGGGAAATGTACATGTAGCTCAAACAATAATATTGAAACAAACATTTCCGGCCCTCATAGTGACATTTAATGCAAACAAGCGCTTCCTTGTACTGGCTGTATGATTTACCAAAGTGAACTGGTCATTGTCTTCTATGTTATCATTACGTTTTTACCATAGTAAAGGGAGTATATGGTCCCAGCCGCCAAGAAGGAGCCTATCAGCTGACTGAGGATATAGACAGGCAGCATCCTCCAACCCAAACGACCAAAGAGACACATGGAAAATGATACTGCTGCGTTCATATGGGCCCCTAGGAGGGAGAGGAAGAGAGAGAGCGAGAGAGAGAGAGAGAGAGAGAGAAGTATTTTCCTTTTGCACTTAAATGTGCTGTATAAGAGGCACCATTCATGAAAACGATTTAAAACATTACCCATGACAAAAGGAGGGGTGTTGTGTTACGTACCTGAGACCCTCCCGCCAATATGCACTCCCATAGTCACGCCCAGGCCGAAGCCCAGGTTGACACTGAGGTATTCTCCGAACGCACCCAGTCCAGTCACGACCTGCGCCACAGAGCCCAAGCCAAACACCTTGAATATAAACACAACATAAACACAACCCGTCAAAAACAGACATCCACAGAGGCAGTGGGAGAATTTATTACAATCATTTATTACAGCTGAATATATCCAAGCTGGTTTGTGGGTCTACATAATGTATTCCTTCTGGTGCATTTGGATTCAATTACTCAATTAAACAAAGGATTACTGTTAAAGTAAAAACATGTCACTTCATAAAACTTCCAACAAGCTTTGTCACAAGGCAAAAACACATGCCTTTAAAGGGGGGCTGAACTTCCTGATTTAGCCTCTGTTTCAATTCCTAGATTTGGGTCTTGGATGCGTGCTTTGATGTGTGTGTCTCTGGCAGTGGTGTCATGCCCATAGGGGGCACAAGAGCACGTTCCCCCTCAGATTTGTCAATTTTTTGTTCTTTTTCTGATGTTAAATTAATTATTAAACGTAAACATTATTGTTTATTAAAAAATCTGCCAGCGGTATTTTGCGGAGGGGGCACACTGACTGGACCAGGCCAAGAGTACCCCCCCCCCCCCCCCCCCCCCCCTCCATTCTCCCCAGTAAGTGGTTCCTTCCAAGGTGCACCATGGAGCAAAGACACAGCATTTGATTTGATTTTAGCTGCCGATGATGGGCAGGACTCACAGGCGGTATGTTTGTAAATGAATTTGATCTAGCTATGTAGCCTATTGATTCCTTCTTGATGAATAAATAAAACTAAAATGTTTTGTTTTTTCAATGTAATACTAGCCACCTAGCCATTTTATGAAGTTGGCTTTAGCTAGCTAGCTAGATAGGTTCCCAATCTCCCAACCTCATAACTAGCTACCAAGCCATATCAGGCTATTAATCAACTTAGAGTAGTTTGTCTAAGTACGGTATCTTAGCTGGCACGCTGCTGGCAAAGTTGCTAGACTTTAGAAAAGTGTGTAATTACTAAATGTACTCAATAAGACTCACATTCCTTTCAACCTTTTATCCTGATTTTAGGGGGATGCAGACTGCTCAAGAGGTATGCAGAAACATATTTGGTTTAAATGTAATCTGGCACCTTATGATAATATCATGACATTTGTGTGTTAATTATGATGCCATGATATGTGCCTGTATTGATGTGTGGTATGATCCCATGTACTGTGTTGTAATTTGGATGTAACATCTTAGGCATGTTATTGCAGTATATTTAGATGTGTGATTTACAACAGTCAGAATGACACACTCATTAAAATGAAAATTGAACAGGTAAAGAGGTATGCTTTGATAACATATACAGAAAAATATACTTTTTTTTTTTTTTTTACATATAATTAGACAGAATGATTATGGCTCTAGATTGCAGAAAAAACCTGTTTCAGGTGTTTGAAAAATGCTAAATGCTCCAACATCCTCCCTCCATTTTACATTTACATTTACATCATTTAGCAGACGCTCTTAACCAGAGCGACTTACAAATTAGTGCATTCAACTTATGATAGCCAGTGGGACAACCACTTTTTTTTATGGGGGGTGGGGGAAGAAGGATTACTTTATACTATTCCAGGTATTCCTTAAAGAGGTAGGGTTTCAAGTGTCCCCGGAAGGTGGTCAGTAACTCCGCTGTCCTGGCGTCGTGGGGGAGCTTGTTCCACCATTGGGGTGCCAGAGCAGCGAATAGCATTGACTGGGCTGAGCGGGAACTGTGCTTCAGTAGAGGTAGGGGAGCTAGCAGGCCAGAGGTGGATGAATGTAGTGCCCTCGTTTGGGTGTAGGGTCTGATCAGAGCCATAAGGTAAGGAGGTGCCGTTCCCCTCACAGCTCCGTAGGCAAGCACCATGGTCTTGTAGTAGATGCAAGCCTCAACTGGAAGCCAGTGGAGTGTGCGGAGGAGCGGGGTGACATGAGAGAACTTGGGAAGGTTGAACACCAGACGGGCTGCAGCGTTCTGGATAAGTTGAAGGGGTTTAATGGCACAGGCAGGGAGCCCAGCCAACAGCGAGTTGCAGTAATCCAGACGGGAGATGACAAGTGCCTGGATTAGGACCTGTGCCGCTTTCTGTGTAAGGTAGGGTCGTACTCTGCAAATGTTGTAGAGCATGAACCTGCAGGAACGGGTCACCGCTTTGATGTTAGCGGAGAACGACAGGGTATTGTCCAGGGTCACGCCAAGGTTCTTTGCACTCTGGGAGGAGGACACAATGGAGTTGTCAACCGTGATGGCGAGATCATGGAGCGGGCAGTCCTTCCCCGGGAGGAAGAGCAGCTCCGTCTTGCCAAGATTCAGCTTGAGGTGGTGAACCGACATCCACACTGATATGTCTGCCAGACATGCAGAGATGCGATTCGCCACCTGGTTAGCAGAAGGGGGAAAGGAGAAAATTAATTGTGTGTCGTCTGCGTAGCAATGATAGGAGAGACCATGTGAGGATATGACAGAGCCAAGTAACTTGGTGTATAGAGAGAATAGGAGAGGGCCTAGAACTGAGCCCTGGGGGACACCAGTGGTGAGAGCATGTGGTGCGATTCTCGCCACGCCACCTGGTAGGAGCAACCTGTCAGGTAGGACGCAATCCAAGAGTGAGCAGCGCCGGAGATGCCCAACTCGGAGAGGGTGGAGAGGAGGATCTGATGGTTCACAGTATCAAAGGCAGCGGATAGGTCTAGAAGGGTAAGAGCAGAGGAGAGAGTGTTAGCAGTGCGGAGAGCCTCCGTGACACAGAGAAGAGCAGTCTCAGTTGAATGACCAGTCTTGAAACCTGACTGGTTTGGATCAAGAAGGTCATTCTGAGAGAGATAGCAGGATAGTTGGCTAGAGACGGCACGCTCAAGAGTTTTGGAGAGAAAAGTAAGAAGGGATACTGGTCTGTAGTTGTTGACATCGGAGGGATCAAGTGTAGGTTTTTTGAGGAGGGGTGCAATTCTCGCTCTCTTGAAGGCGGAAGGGACATGGCCAGCGGTCAAGGATGAGTTGATGAGCGATGTGAGGTAAGGGAGAAGGTCTTCGGAAATGGTCTGGAGAAGAGAGGAGGGGATAGGGTCAAGCGGGCAGGTTGTTGGGCGGCCGGCCGTCACAAGTCGCAAGATTTCATCTGGAGAGAGAGGGGAGAAAGAAGTCAAAGCATAGGGTAGGGCAGTGTGAGCAGGACCAGCGGTGTCATTTGACTTAATAAATGAGGATCGGATGTCGTCAACCTTCTTTTCAAAATGGTTGACGAAGTCATCCACAGAGAGGGATGAGGGAGGGGGAGGAGGAGGGTGATTCAGCAGGGAGGAGAAGGTGGCAAAGAGCTTCCTAGGGTTAGAGGCAGAGGCTTGAAATTTAGAGTGGTAGAAAGTGGCTTTAGCAGCGGAAACAGAGGAAGACAATGTAGAGAGGAGGGAGTGAAAAGATGACAGGTCCGCAGGGAGTCTAGTTTTCCTCCATTTCTGCTCGGCTGCCGGAGCCCTCTTCACATACTTTGTTTGTACTTTCACTCTGCCAAAACAGTACACAGTTACAGTACTCACCCTTCTAGATAACTTGAAACAGTATAACCAGGTCTTGTGTCTGGAAGTAGCCTAGACTAGCTAACAAGCTAGCTAACTTCCTTCGCCAATTAGCTTCAGCCAGCCGGTGTGCCACCATGGCAAAGTTGGTTTAACTTTGGATAGCCTAGTGGCGCTAGTTAGGGACCGTCAATAAATTATACAATGTAAATGTGACAATATTTTAATGTTGCACATCTTTTAGCTGTCTCATTAAATGCTTTAAATATTTGTATCTGAATTTCTACAATTTATAGTTGTTTGAGGTTTTTAAGTCATTGAAATTTGGAGCTATTAACATTTAAAATGTACATTCCGTAATTTACTGATGGTAATTATTACGTCTTATCCTTGAAATCTGTCAACTCATGAGTGATGTACTTAATTAGTTATAAGAATATAATCAGCTTAGGGGGATGTGGTTATTGTATGAATATTGTATCATATGTAGGTTACTAAGGTAATGAACTACTTCCAACCCACACATATGCCCCAAGGTTACTCTTACATTTTTACATTTTAGTCATTTAGCAGACGCTCTTATCCAGAGCGACTTACAGTTAGTGAGTGCATACATTTTAATACTGGCCCCCCGTGGGAAACAAACCAACAACCCTTGCGTAGCAAGCGCCATGCTCTACCAACTGAGCTACAGGGATCTTTTGGATCAACTCCCCAAAAATACTTTCACTGATTACTAGTAAATTCGTTTTTGAAACCAAATATATGATTCAATGCCAACTGTTTAATTTGATTAGTTTCCAAACATATTCTTCAGTAGCCACACTATCATAACCAAGCATTGACTACCGTAAAATAGAAACCATTTTAGGCTCTTTAGTATCAAATGTAATTATGCCAGTATCATTACAGATGCTAGCTGTGAACACCAACTACAAGATACCACTTTAACTGGAATGACATTAACTCTCATGGGTGTGCAAAAATAACCAACTGAAAGCCACGACCCCAGTAAGCCATGCCTCCAACTCTTCTGATAGGCTACATTTCCCCCACCGCAATTCAAAGCGAATGCGCATGAGGTGTTGAAAGCATTTTAGAAGCTTTCATTCAATTAAAAAAATCACATTGATCTGTAGAATTTGTTATTTGATTTCAGACACATTTAATAGAATAGGTTGAACGAACCAAAGCGTATTTTTCAATCATTCCAATTAGTAAAAGCACTTCAGATTAACAACAGCGTCGTCCCACTTTTTACAGTGTAGGTAAATCACAAAGGAAAGGGAAAGCTCCTTATACAATTACTGTATAGTAGTAAAGACAATATCCCACTACTACCACGTGTGTGTCTTCTGAGTGTGTCCTAAGCTCTAAGAATAGAATTTGTTGGCAGGCATGTGACAAACAGGCAGCAGACCCCGGCTATGAGACTATTGACTGCTTTCCCTAGGGACCCAAGACCACATGTCTGGGACTGTGTGTGTGTGTGTGTGTGAGAGAGAGAGGTGAGAGAGAGAGCGAGTGCTTGCGGCCAACTGGCCAGCCATGTTATCACAGGGTCAAGAGCATGACAGTGACAACCAATGCCACATGATAAGCATCTACATGGGGATCTTATTGCATCATGCAATTTGTATAGGAATTCCAAGCAGAATCACAGTTGACTGGAAATCAATCAATGAATAGAGACACTAGTAGTAATACTAGTAGTAATAAACTAGTAATACTAAATACCTTTAAATACAACATTTTATTAATTTATTTGTCATCCTTTTTTTATTCATTTATAATCCTCGTCTTTCTGGAAATATGCAACAACCAAAACATATAACATGCAAATGTAAATGTAAAATTCAAATAAGCAAGGGAGTAAGGGCGAGGACAGACTGACCCGTGGATGTGGACACCAAATTACAACGGATACATGTTGCTCCGTGCGTGTGTGAAGTTTGTGACGTAAAACGCCTCCTCTTTTCTAATTGGCTAAACGGACGATTACGTTTCCGTCGGCCCGTCAAAACTTCAACTCATCTGAACTTTTTGTCCGTGAAAATAAGTTGACGGTCAACGTATGACTCCCATTGAGAAATTATTAGAAATCACGGATACGGATAAATCAACGGGCCAGTCTGACCTCGCCCGTAAGAAGTGAGAGGTTGATGGTGTCCTCTAACACTTTCTCTCTCTCTCTCTTTCTCTCTCTTTCGCTTACCATCATGACATAGGTGCTGAGGGTTTCTGCGAGTCCCACTCGAACATATTCATTTATCACCCAGATCTTGGACAGTTTTCTACTTCTTCCATGCTCTTGAACGCTCCCCTGCTCCATCGCATGCATTGATTATTTTATGTTTCTCTGTCTGTCTTCTATGCCCGCTGCTTGTCTTTCTCTTATTTTCAGAGAGTCACACTCAGTCCTTTGTAGTTTGTCAATGTATCTGGAAGAATTTGGGCAACGACCCTCAAAATCGCAATCGACACACAGCCTTGTTTGTATCTCTTTCTCTTTCCACTTCCCTTTCTCTCGCTTCCTTTTCTCACTGGCGTGGTCATCACTCATGGTTTGTATTTTATGGCCTCCTTTCTCCTCCCACCTTCCCCCTCTCACATACCCTCTTTCCTCCACACACACAGTCACACACACACCCTACAACGGACCAATGTCTGGGAGGGGTGTTTGCTTAAGGGGGAGGGGCAGAAAAACAATGTGGCTTGTCACAGAGAAATCTTCCAAATCCAATGTGCCGAATACAACAATATTGTATGCTTACTTAGGAGCCCTTTCCCAACGATGCAGAGTAATAAAATAAATAATAATAACATAAAATAAATTAACGCTACTCCTGAGTGGCGCAGTGGTCTAAGGCACTGCATCGCAGTGCTAACTGTGCCACTAGAGATCCTGGTTCGAATCCAGGCTCTGTCGCAGCCGGCCGCGACCGGGAGACTCATGGGCGGCGCACAATTGGCCCAGCGTCGTCCAGGCTAGGGGAGGGAATGGCCGGCAGGGATGTAGCTCAGTTGATAGAGAATGGCGTTTGCAACGCCAGGGTTGTGGGTTTGATTCCCACGGGGGGCCAGTATAAAAAAATAAAAATATGTATTCACTAACTGTAAGTCGCTCTGGAAAAGAGCGTCTGCTAAATGACTAAAAATGTAAAAATGTAAATGTAAATAAATAAAAATACACAACAATGAAGCTATATACAGAGAGTACCAGTACCAGATCAATGTGCAGAGGTACGATATATTTGAGGTTGATATGTACTTGAAGGCATGGTATACAGTGGGGAGAACAAGTATTTGATACACTGCCGATTTTGCAGGTTTTCCTACTTACAAAGCACGTAGAGGTCTGTAATTTGTATCATAGGTACACTTCAACTGTGAGAGACAGAATCTAAAACAAAAATCCAGAAAATCACATTGTATGATTTTTAAGTAATTAATTTGCATTTTATTGCTTGCCATAAGTATTTGATCACCTACCAACCAGTAAGAATTCCTGCTCTCACAGACCTGTTAGTTTTTCTTTAAGAAGCCCTCCTGTTCTCCACTCATTACCTGTATTAACTGCACCTGTTTGAACTCGTTACCTGTATAAAAGACACCTGTCCACACACTCAATCAAACAGACTCCAACCTCTCCACAATGGCCAAGACCAGAGAGCTGTGTAAGGACATCAGGGATAAAATTGTAGACCTGCACAAGGCTGGGATGGGCTACAGGACAATAGGCAAGCAGCTTGGTGAGAAGGCAACAACTGTTGGCGCAATTATTAGAAAATGGAAGAAGTTCATGACGGTCAATCACCCTCGGTCTGGGGCTCCATGCAAGATCTCACCTCGTGGGGCATCAATGATCATGAGGAAGGTGAGGGATCAGCCCAGAACTACACGGCAGGACCTGGTCATTGACCTGAAGAGAGCTGGGACCACAGTCTCAAAGAAAACCATTAGTAACACACTACGCCGTCATGGATTAAAATCCTGCAGCGCACGCAAGGTCCCCCTGCTCAAGCCAGCACATGTCCAGGCCCGTCTGAAGTTTGCCAATGACCATCTGGATGATCCAGAGGAGGAATGGGAGAAGGTCATGTGGTCTGATGAGACAAAAATAGAGCTTTTTGGTCTAAACTCCACTCGCCGTGTTTGGAGGAAGAAGAAGGATGAGTACATCCCCAAGAACACCATCCCAACCGTGAAGGTGGAAACATCATTCTTTGGGGATGCTTTTCTGTAAAGGGGACAGGACATCTGCACCATATTGAGGGGAGGATGGATGGGGCCATGTATCGCGAGATCTTGGCCAACAACCTCCTTCCCTCAGTAAGAGCATTGAAGATGGGTCGTGGCTGGGTCTTCCAGCATGACAACGACCCGAAACACACAGCCAGGGCAACTAAGGAGTGGCTCCGTAAGAAGCATCTCAAGGTCCTGGAGTGGCCTAGCCAGTCTCCAGACCTGAACCCAATAGAAAATCTTTGGAGGGAGCTGAAAGTCCATATTGCCCAGCGACAGCCCCGAAACCTGAAGGATCTGGAGAAGGTCTGTATGGAGGAGTGGGCCAAAACCCCTGCTGCAGTGTGTGCAATCCTGGTCAAGACCTACAGGAAACGTATGATCTCTGTAATTGCAAACAAAGGTTTCTGTACCAAATATTAAGTTCTGCTTTTCTGATGTATCAAATACTTATGTCATGCAATAAAATGCAAATTAATTACTTAAAAATCATACAATGTGATTTTCTGGATTTTTGTTTTAGATTCCTCTCTCACAGTTGAAGTGTACCTATGATAAAAATGACAGACCTCTACATGCTTTGTAAGTAGGAAAACCTGCAAAATCTGCAGTGTATCAAATACTTGTTCTCCCCACTGTAGATAATAACAAGAGTAAAAAAGGAACAGAGTAGCAGCAGCGTTTATGATGAGTGTGAAAGTATGTGTGTATGAGTGTGTGTGTGTGTGTGTGTGAGAGAGAGAGAGAGAGAGTGTGTTAGTGTGGTGTGTGTGAGTCTGTGGGTGGAGTCTTGTGAGTGTGCATAGGGTCAGTGCAAAAATAAGGTCAATGCAGATAGCCTGGGTAACCATTTTGATTAACTATTTAGCAATTTTGTGGATAGCCGCTGTCACAGAGCCAGTTGGGCGGAGACAAAAATGCTCCGGTGCCACTTGCCGGACGGTAGCAGGGAGAACAGTATTGGCTTGGGTGGCTAAAGTCTTTGGCAATTTTTCGGGCCTTCCTCTGACACCGCCTGATATAGAGGTCCTGGATGGCAGGAAGCTCGACCCCAATGATGTACTGGGCCATCCGCACCACCCTCTGTAGTGCTTTGCGGTCGAGGGCAGTGCAGTTGCCATACCAAGTGGTGATGCAGCCAGTCAAGATGCTCTCAATGGTGCAGATGTAGAACTTTTTGAGGATCTGGGCCAAATCCAAATCTTTTCAGCCTCCTGAGGGGGAGGAGGTGTTGTCGTGAATACTTCATGACTGTGTGGTAAGTCCTTAGTGATGTGGACACCAAGGAACTTGAAGCTCTCGACCCGCTCTACTACAGCCGAGTCGATGTGGATAGAGGTGTGTTCGCCCCCCTGTTTCCTGTAGTCCACGATCAGATCCTTGGTCTTACTGACGTTAAGGGAGAGGTTGTTGTCCTGGCACAACACTGCCAAGTCTCTGACTTCCTCCCTGTAGGCTGTCTCATCGGCATCGGTGATCAGGCCTACCACCGTTGTGTCATCTGCAAACTTGATGATGGTGTTGGAGTCATGCGTGGCCACGGAGTCGTGGGTGAACAGAGAGTACTTGGTGATGAGTTTGAAGGAGACTATGGTGTTCAACGCTGAGCTGTAGTCAATGAACAGCATTCTCACATAGCTATTCCTCTCAGGTGGGAGAGAGCAGTGTGAAGTGCAATTGAGATTGTGTCATCTGTGGATCTGTTGGGGCGGTATGTGAATTGGAGTGGGTCTAGGGTGTCTGGGATTTAAAAGCACTTCATGATTGCAGATGTGAGTGCTATGGGACGATAGTCATTTAAGCAGGTTACCTTGAAGCTCTTGGGAACAGGGACAATGGTGGTCACTTGAAACATTATGAGATTATAGACTTGGACAAGGAGAGATTGAAAATGTCCGTTAGGACACTTGCAAGCTGGTCTGCGCATGCTCTAATAACGCACCCTGGTATTCCGTTGGACCCAGCGGCCATGTGAGTGTTAACCTGTTTAAAAGTTACTCACATCAGCCACGGAGAGCGAGATCCCACAGTTGTCTGGAACAGCAGGGGCTCTCATGACTCAGTGTTGTTTACCTCGAAGCGAGCATAAAAGGCATTCAGTTCGTTAGGGAGGTCTGTGTCACCGGGCAACTCACGGCTGGGTTTCCCTTTGTAATCCATAATCGTCTGCAAGCCCTGCCACATCCAACGAGCGCCAGAGCCGGTGTAGTAAGATTAAATTTTATTCCATTTTATTCCTATAGTGTTCTTTTTCATGATTGATGGGATTTATTGTACGTCTGTGTCCCATTCCTTGAAAGCGGTAGCTCTAGCCTTTCATTTTATTCCTATATTGTCCTTTTTCATGTTTGATGGCTCGTCGGAGGTCGTAGCAGGATTTCTTGTATGTCCGTGTTCCATTCCTTGAAAGCGGTAGCTCTAGCCTTTAGCCCAGCGCGTTGCCAAATTAACTGTTTGGCTACTGGTTCTGTACCACAGGGTGTTATAATGCATGTTACAGAATAGAGACTATACGGAATAGAGACAGAATAGAGTTTCACTTCTATCGTGATTGTATGATAAATGCACCATTAGATATTACTTTCCTCCTGATCTGAGATCAGATATAAAATCATCAAAGAGATGTCCCACTGGGCACACCACATCATTTTAACTAAATAATTGGGTAATATTTGGTTGAGACATTGATCAATGAGATTACAACCTATATTCACCCTCTAAAAAAGACTGCCAAAAGTCAGTTGAATTTACAATGTGTTATCACTATGCTTTCAACCATCTAAAAGCACAACCAAATTCCAATGGAAAAACAATATCAGATTTTTGGTTTAGTTGTCACCCAAATGTCTATCACTGTGCTTTCAATCATTTAAAAGCACAGCAAAGTTAAAATGGGAATACAATGTCAGATATTTTGTTTATTTATACAACAGATTAATGTGTTATCAATGTGCTTCATCTAATAGCAGAACAAATGGCAGTTAAGATTACGAGTCAGTACAGATTATTACAGTAAATCTTTTTTTGTACTTCAATTGGTAGTTACAGTCTTGTCCCATCGATGCAACTCCCGTACGGACTCGGGAGAGGCCTAAGGTCGAGAGCCATGCGTCCTCCGAAACACGACCCTGCCAAGATGCACTGCTTCACCCCCAGAAGCCAGCTGCACCAATGTGTCAGAGGAAACACCATACAACTGGTGACCGAAGTCAGCTTGCAGGCGCCCAGCCCGCCACAAGGAGTCACTAGAGCGCGATGGGACAAGGACACCCCGGCCAGCCAAACCCTCCCCTAACCTGGACAACACTGGGCCAATTGTGCACCGCCTCATGGGTCTCCCAGTCACAGCTGGCTGTGACACAGGCCGGGATCGAACCCAGGTCTGTAGTGACACCTCAACCACTTAGACCACTGCGCCACTTGGCAGGCTGTGCACGCTATCTCGAACGCTTTATATGATTTCATAAGAAGACATTTATAGTTATAGTAACCTGAAAATGTGGCAATGGATGTGTTACTCATCTTAAGGTTAATATTGATATTGTGATATTTAATTGTGTTTGGTTGTCAACGCAACCAAATATCAACATTTGAAGGTTATTTATCTTCTGCTTGGATAGTTCCATCTGTGCCAATGACTTAGTCTGACTTTAATTCCAGTTTGTCCACAAATTAATAATTGATTCACTTCTCCATCTCAACCAAAAATCTAAGTTAAAGAATAGGACTGAATCATATCAAACAAACTTTAAATGCACTTTAAATAAAGTTTGATTTGATGTGGTCCTATTCTTTAACTTCAATTTTAAAAAATCAACCAGAGCTTGAAACCTTACGACTATTGTATTATCTATTTTTTATTGAATTCTGGGTTGAATTGAAAAATAACTGTTGATGACTTTGCAAATGATATATCGGCCTAAATAGCATCATTGATGATATATATGAGTGATAACGTATGGTCACATTTCATTTGCTCTGTTAAACCTACCCTTTGCTGCCACCACCATGCTTCCCCGTAGGGATGGTGCCAGGTTTCCTCCAGACGTGACGATTGGCATTCAGACCAAAGAGTTGAATCTTGTTTTCATCAGACCAGAGAATCATGTTTCTCATGGTTTGAGAGTCTTTAGGTGCCTTTTGGCAATCTCCAAGGGGCTGTCATGTGCCTTTTACTGAGGAGTTGCTTCTGTCTGGCCACTCTACCATGAAGGCCTGATTGGTGGAGGTGCTGCAGAGATGATTGTCCTTCTGGAAGGTTCTCCCATCTCCACAGGGGAACTCTAGAGCTCTGTCAGAGTGACCAACCGGTTCTTTGTCACCTCCCTGACCAAGGCCCTTCTCCCCTGATTGCTCAGTTTGGCCGGGCAGCCAGCTCTAGGAAGAGTCTTGGTGGTTCCAAACTTCTTCCATTTAAGAATGATGGAGGCCACTGTGTTCTTGGGGACCTTCAATGCTGCAGAAATGTTTTGGTACCCTTCCCCAGATCTGTTTCTCGACACAATCCTGTCTCGGAGCTCTACGGACAATTCCTTCGACCTCATGGCTTGGTTTTTGCTCTGACATGCACTGTCAACTGTGGGACCTTATATAGACAGGTGTGTGCCTTTCCAAATCATGTTCAGTTTAATTTACCACTAGTGGACTCCAATCAAGTTGTAGAAACATCTCAAGGGTGATAAATGGAAACAGGATGCACCTGAGCTCAATTTCGAGTCTCATAGCAAAGGGTCTGAATACTTACGTAAATAAGGTATTTCCGTTTTTTATTTTTATAGATTTGCAAAAATTTATAAAAACCTGTTTTCGCTTTGTTATTATGGGGTATTGTGGGTAGATTGCTGAGGATTAAAAAAAATATCCATTTTAGAACAATTTGAAAAAACTCAAGGGGTCTGAATACTTTCCGAAGGCACTGTATATACACATTTCCATTTTTCTCTGCCTCAAGGTTCCCCTACAGGCATTTGACCTGGGGCTTCAGCCCCTGTAAGCCCCTGCATTAATCAGGCCCTGATTAGACTGACAACTTGTGAGATTAATGTTACATATTCAGATGACCTTCGTCCTGGGCTGCCCTTTCTATCACAAGACATTGAAGAAATTATTGATCTGGCAATTCACAGTCTGTGGGAGGTCCCGTGTTTTTCAGTTGGTAGAGCATGGCACTTGAAATAAAACATATGAAAATGTATGCACTCACTACTGTAAGTCACTCTGGATAAGGGCGTCTGCTAAATGACTGAAATGAAATGTCCATGTATAGCTGCAATAACAATCCTCCTCTGCATTTCTAGCTGTAATTTTCTTAATCACTAAAAGCTCTTCTATAAGGAGAAAATCCTAACTGACATGAATGCATGTGAAAATGTGGCTTAAGTGAAAGTTAGGAATCGCCCCTAATACGAGCCTGCTGGTTGAAAAGGGCTGGTGCTGACCACTACAGAGAATGTCCAGCACCTATAATTTATATTGCTTGAGTACTACTGAAAACACTACAAAGATGTTGATAAATATGCCATTTAACAGACGCTTTAATCCAAAGCGATTTACAGTCATGCATCCATACCTTTTACGTATGGGTGGTCCCGGGAATCAAACCCACTATCCTGGCGTTGCAAGCGCCATGCTCCACCAACTGAGGTACAGAGGACCACAGTTAAACTACCACCAAGCTACTGCAAAATGTATTTCAATTACTAGTTGAATTACATTATTATTATTATTATTATTACTAATTCCCAACTCTGCAGTCATCTCTTATAGATTATTCCCGGTAGGGTCTAATTAAAATGCACCTTCCACTTCAAGCACTGGCCAAGCCAATGTCAGGGAGTTCAGGCTAAACAGTATAAGCTCAAGGTCTGCTTGACTGAGGGTTGACTTGGAAGTACCTCTCAATATGGTGCTTTGGCAGCCACAACACACTGTAGGCTTCATCTATCACCACTAGAGGGAAATGTACACCACCAGTATGCAACACACCACTAATTACACACTAGCCCTCCTTTGACCTGCCCCCCAGAGCATCATCATAACCACAAGCCACTGATTCCTTTGCCCTTTGACACAATATGAAGTATCTGGAATCCGGAGCACAGGGAATGAGAATGGGTGAATGGGTGTGAATGGGTCCATAACACTAGAACTACATTTACATTTTAGTCATTTAGCAGACGCTCTTATCCAGAGCGACTTACAGTTAAGTGAGTGCCTACATTTTCATACTGGCTCCCCGTGGGAATCGAACCCACAACCCTGGCGTTGCAAACGCCATGCTCTACCAACTGAGCTACATCCCTGCCGGCCATTCCCTCCCCTACCCTGGATGACGCTGGCTAATTGTGCGCCGCCCCATGGGTCTCCCGGTCGCGGCCGGCTATGACAGAGCAGCAGGAGGTAGCTAATAAAGTACCTAATCATTTCAGAATCAACCTATGGTACATTACAGTACAAGATGTGCAGAATTTGAAACTGAAATGGTAGAGTTCGTCAGGAATTCTTGCAAATATTGCAAATATTACATAGGCCTATATACTTCCAACATGAGCCAGTTAGTCAAGGAGATCAATAACACATTCATTATTAAATAGATTAAAAGGGACTTCCAGTGTCTATTTTGAGTGGAATGGGGTTATTTTCATGTAACAAAGACACCAACAGAAAAGCGGACTGAGTTCTTGTCCCATTGCTGATGACAGATGATAGTAGTTAGCAGATTCCCTTGCCCATTAACCCCTGTTTGCTCTGCCACTGTAGGAGTAGGAGCTGTTGCTTTTATCATAATGCACGTTTCTAGAGATGTAGATTAGTGGTTAAAAGCTTTGGGCCAGCATCTGAAAGGTTGCTGTTTTGAATCCCCGAGCCGACTAGGTGAACAATCTGTCGATGTGCCCTTGAGCAAGACACTTAACCCTAATTGCTCCTGTAAATTGCTCTGGATAAGAGCTTCTGCTAAATGACTCAAATGTAAATGTGGAGACAATCATGTCAATGTCATGGAATGTCACTCCTACTTGCATCCATAGCTCTGTCTATGAATTTGAGATTAGTTAAATTTACCTGGCAGCATCCCTCAGTTTACCTGACAAAGTGGCAGAATCAGGCTGTTAAAATAACAGATTGTACATTTAAAAAGAATGGATCCAGATTTTGACTCGTTAAAATGGGTGGCATCCATGGAGAAATGCTAGATGCAAAATATAAGGCAAACAACTTCTATTTTAAAGGTTTAATAGCCATAGACAGACATAGACAGACATGTGCGTATGGGAAGACAGACACATTCCTCTAAGAGGTTCGCAGCCAATCTCTCCCCCTCCAGACAGGAGGGCAAACCTAAATACTCTTGCCTTATCTGTTCACTGTTGTTTCACCCTTCCGTGCCTGGTGCCAAAGCATTAAATCAAGGCTGAGACCTTGGGATTGAATAGACTATACAATTGAAACATTTTAATCGCTAAAGGACACCCATGGACGATTGTATGGCTCAAGGGCCCAGATACCAGTTACTAAGACCTGCTTTATGGTGACCTCTGGCCTTAGAGAGGGTACCTAAATACCAAATTCCAATAGGGAATAAGCATCAGAAAATAGCATTCTTAACATTCTCATTTTTTCTTTGGGGAAAAGAGAAGATAATCTATTTTCGTCCAATCTAACATGGCACTTCGAACAGTGAGACAATGAAACATCTTCCATGGGCCAAAAACCCTCCTTAGAAATGAGTAAAAAGGTTAAAAAGACGTCATGGGACTGACCTACTTAACTGGATTTATGTACTGAACAGGCAAAACCCTGAACAGCATAAACAATCAAGAAACAATCAAGAAACAATCATGCCAAAGAAATACATGTGTTTGTCACGGATTCTGCCGAGGCTGCTCCTCCTCCTGGTTCGGGCAGGCTTCGGCGTTCGTCGTCCCCGGAGTACTAGCTGCCACCGTTGAATGTTTCTATGTGTGATTGCTTTTGTCTGTCTGTCACACCTGTGTCCGTTTGTGTCTGATTACGTGTTCTATAAGTTGCCTGTGTTGTATTGGTTAGGTTGTGTGTTGTTTTCCGCCTGTCCGTAGTGCTGCGTGTTTTGTAGTTGTTTTCTTGTTTATTTGTTATACGCATGGTTTGCGTATTGCTCGCCTCGGTTTTGTTGTTGAGGCCGTTTACTGTATTTTTGCCCAGTGGTTTTCACAGTAAACTTTGTTGGACTAAACTTCGGTGTCCTGCGCCTGACTTCCACACTCCATACACCTCAGCCCTTGACAGAACAACACACCACTATGGAGTCAGCAGGAGCAGTGGCGGCACCCAAGTCGCTGGAGGATCGGATCAGCGACCAAGACACCATGATCCGGCGACTTGGGGCCGCCATGAACGAGGTGTCCAACACTCTGCGCCGGTTGGTTACTGGAGAGGTGCCCACGCCTTCTCACACCATCCCATCACCAACGGCCAGTCCTCCTCTCTCAGCACCGGAACCCAGTGGCGTTCGGCTCTCGCTCCCGAGGGCATATGACGGTTCTGCAGCAGGGTGTCAGGGGTTCCTCCTGCAGGTGGAACTCTACCTGGCTACCATACACCCAGCGCCCTCGGGATACGAGAGCGTCTCCGCCCTCATCTCCTGTCTATCCGGCAAGGCGTTGGAGTGGGCCAACGCCGAATGGAGGGGAATAGACGCAGCTACCATCACCTACGCGGAGTTCTCCCGCCGCTTCAGGGCTGTCTTCGATCACCCACCTGAGGGGAAGGCGGCGGGGGAGCGTCTGTTCCACCTCCGACAGGGGAAGAGGAGCGCACAGGAGTTCGCCCTGGAGTTCCGGACTCTAGTGGCGGATGCGGGGTGGAATGCGAGGGCCCTCATCAACCATTACCGGTGTAGCCTACGAGAGGACGTTCGTCGTGAGCTGGCCTGCAGGGACATTCCACCCTCCAGCACCTCCGAGCCGATTCCCATGGAGCTCGGGGGTGCTGGCGCTAGAGAGAGGAGGAGAGAGAACCCAAGGGGGGCCATCCCCTGCACCAACTGTGGCCGTGGAGGACACACCGCGGCCAGGTGCTGGGGAGGGTCTCCTGGGAGAGGGGACAACAGGTCACGCTCTGGGGAGTCATTTCAGGTGAGTAGGCGCCCCACTTACCCAGAGCTCTCTGTTGGTCACATGAGTATACCTGTGAGATTTCCACAGGTGGCACCTCATTCCCAGCATAAGGCGCTAGTAGATTCAGGCGCAGCTGGGAATTTTGTTGATCGTGCATTTTGTATTAGGTTAGGAATTCCCCTTCGGCCGGTAGAAGCCCCCTTTCCTGTTCACGCCCTAGACAGCCGGCCGTTGGGGTCGGGGCTGATCAGAGAAGTCACAGCACCACTTAAGATGACGACGCAGGGGGGTCATGAGGAGATCATTCAGTTTTATCTGATTGACTCTCCTGCGTATCCCGTGGTGTTGGGGCTTCCCTGGTTAAGCGCCCATGATCCTACCATTGCGTGGCAACAGAGGGCTCTTATGGAGTGGTCTGCCCAGTGTGTAGGGAGATGTCTAGGTGTTTCCTTAGGGGCGACCTCGGTAGAGAGTCCGAACCAAGTGCCCGCAATGCGCATTCCCCCTGAGTATGAGGATTTAGCACTTGTGTTCAGCAAAACGAGGGCAACACGGCTACCACCTCATAGACAGGGGGATTGTGCGATAAATCTCCAAACAGGAGCGGCACTTCCGCGGAGCCGTGTGTATCCCCTGTCTCAAGAGGAGACAGCGGCTATGGAGACTTACATAGCCGAGTCCTTGGCACAGGGATACATACGGTCCTCCACTTCCCCGGTTTCCTCGAGTTTCTTCTTTGTGAAGAAGAAAGACGGGGGTTTGCGCCCGTGTATTGATTACCGTAGTCTCAATCAGATCACGGTTAAGTACAGTTACCCTCTTCCACTGATTGCGACTATGACAGAATCATTACGCGGAGCGCGGTTCTTCACAAAGTTGGATCTCAGGAGCGCGTACAATCTGGTGCGCATTAGGGAGGGGGATGAATGGAAAACTGCATTTAGCACCACCTCGGGTCATTACGAGTATCTCGTCATGCCTTACGGGTTAATGAATGCTCCTTCAGTCTTCCAATCCTTTGTTGACGAGATTTTCCGGGACATGCATGGGCAGGGTGTGGTAGTATACATCGACGACATCCTAGTGTACTCTTCTACACGAGCCGAGCATGTAGCCCTGGTGCGCCGAGTGTTGAGAAGACTGTTGGAGCATGACTTGTATGTCAAGGCAGAGAAATGCCTGTTCTTCCAGGAGTCCGTCTCCTTTTTGGGTTATCGGTTGTCCGCGTCTGGTGTGGAGATAGAGGTAGACCGTGTGTCGGCCGTGCGTAATTGGCAAACTCCAACCACTGTAAAAGAGGTGCAGCAGTTCTTGGGTTTTGCTAATTACTACCGGAGGTTTATCCGGGGCTTTGGACAGGTTGCAGCTCCCATTACGTCCCTGCTAAAGGGGGGTCCGGTTCGTTTGCAGTGGTCAGCTGAGGCGGACAGGGCATTTGTCAAACTGAAGAACCTGTTCACCTCGGCCCCGGTGCTGGCGCATCCGGATCCCTCTTTACCATTCCAAGTAGAGGTAGACGCGTCCGAGGCCGGCATTGGGGCAGTCCTGTCGCAACGGTCCGGCACGCCAACTAAGCTCCGCCCCTGTGCGTTCTACTCTAAGAAGCTCAGCTCGGCGGAGCGTAATTATGACGTTGGGGACAGGGAGCTGTTAGCTGTAGTCCAGGCCCTAAAGGTGTGGAGGCATTGGCTTGAGGGGGCTCAACACCCTTTCCTCATTCTGACTGATCACCGTAACCTGGAGTACATCCGGGCAGCTAGGAGATTGAACCCTCGTCAGGCTAGGTGGAACATGTTCCTGACCCGGTTTGTTTTTAAGATCACATACATCCCAGGGTCCCAGAACGGTAAGGCAGACGCCCTGTCCCGGCGGTATGACACAGAGGAGAGGTCCATTGAGCCTACTCCCATACTGCCGGAGTCTTGTCTGGTGGCTCCGGTGGTGTGGGAGGTCGATGCGGAGATCGAGCGGGCACTGCGTACCGACCCTACTCCCCCCGAGTGTCCGGTGGGGCGGACGTACGTTCCGCTCGAGGTTCGTGATCGCCTTATTTATTGGGCTCATACATCACCCTCCTCTGGACATCCAGGTATTGGCCGGACAGTGCACTGCCTTAGCGTGAAATACTGGTGGCCAACGTTAGCTAGGGATGTGAGGGTTTATGTCTCCTCCTGCTCGGTGTGCGCCCAGTGTAAGGCGCCTAGACATTTGCCCAGGGGAAAGTTACATCCCCTGCCCGTTCCACAACGACCATGGTCCCACCTCTCGGTGGATTTTGTGACCGACCTACCCCCCTCCCAGGGGAATACCACCATTTTGGTCGTTGTGGATCGGTTTTCCAAGGCCTGTCGTCTCCTCCCAATGCCGGGTCTCCCTACTGCCCTACAGACCGCTGAGGCCCTATTTACCCACGTGTTCCGGCAATATGGGGTCCCCGAGGATATAGTGTCTGACCGAGGTCCCCAGTTCACCTCCAGAGTCTGGGGGGCGTTCATGGAACGCTTGGGGGTCTCGGTGAGCCTTACCTCGGGGTACCACCCAGAAAGCAATGGGCAGGTTGAACGAGTCAACCAGGATGTGGGTAGGTTTCTGAGGTCCTATTGCCAGGACCGGCCGGAGGAGTGGTCTAGGTATATCCCCTGGGCAGAGATGGCCCAGAACTCTCTCCGCCACTCCTCCACCAATTTAACACCTTTCCAGTGTGTGTTAGGTTATCAGCCGGTCCTGGCACCATGGCACGAGAGCCAGATCGAGGCCCCTGCGGTGGATGAGTGGATTCGGCGCTCGGAGGAGACGTGGGACGCTGCCCATGTCCATCTGCAGCGGGCCATCCGTCAACAAAAGGCGAGCGCCGATCGCCACCGCAGTGAGGGACCGGTATACGCACCGGGAGATCGAGTCTGGCTCTCGACTCGAAACCTGCCCCTCCGCCTGCCCTGCCGGAAGCTGGGTCGGCGGTTTGTGGGGCCCTTTAAAGTCCTGAGAAGATTGAACGAGGTGTGTTACAGGTTACAATTGCCTATTGAGTACAATAATATTAACCCCTCGTTCCATGTGTCTCTTCTCAGGCCGGTGGTAGCTGGCCCACTCCAAGAACATGAGATAGGAGAGACCCCTCCGCCCCCTTTGGACATCGAGGGGGTCCCGGCGTACAGAGTCCGGACCATCTTGGACTCGAGGCGCCGGATGGGTGGTCTCCAGTATCTCGTGGAGTGGGAGGGGTACGGTCCGGAGGAACGGTGCTGGGTGCCTAGGAGGGACATCCTAGATCCATCCCTCCTGACGGAGTTCCACTGTGGGCATCCCACGCGCCCGGGTCCGCGTCCTCCTGGCCGTCCCCGAGGCCGGGGTCGGCGCACGGCTGGAGCCGCGCGTCAAGGGGGGGGTACTGTCACGGATTCTGCCGAGGCTGCTCCTCCTCCTGGTTCGGGCAGGCTTCGGCGTTCGTCGTCCCCGGAGTACTAGCTGCCACCGTTGAATGTTTCTATGTGTGATTGCTTTTGTCTGTCTGTCACACCTGTGTCCGTTTGTGTCTGATTACGTGTTCTATAAGTTGCCTGTGTTGTATTGGTTAGGTTGTGTGTTGTTTTCCGCCTGTCCGTAGTGCTGCGTGTTTTGTAGTTGTTTTCTTGTTTATTTGTTATACGCATGGTTTGCGTATTGCTCGCCTCGGTTTTGTTGTTGAGGCCGTTTACTGTATTTTTGCCCAGTGGTTTTCACAGTAAACTTTGTTGGACTAAACTTCGGTGTCCTGCGCCTGACTTCCACACTCCATACACCTCAGCCCTTGACAGTGTTACTTGTCAATCATTCTATCTTCAGTAATGCAACTTTAATCATCATGTCGGATTACATTTCATAAATACAGCAGGAGGTAGCTAATAAAGTAGCATAAAACACATAAATCAGTGAACTGTGTGAAACTTACTGATTACAGAACATGTGATTACATACCATTGAACCCATAGTAAACCTGTCTGACACAGCCCCCGACAGTCAGTGACCCTGAAGCAAGGTTGTGGAGAGCGGCAAAAATCTACCTCACATCCATTATTCTTTATTAAACACTTTGTGCAGCATGTATTTCCAATCATCATCATTGACATTGGAATTTTATACATTTCTCTGCAGTTTTTCAGCTACAAGTTGCTTCTCATACTTTCTAATCTCACAGCACCAATGTTCTATAAACATCAGGAAGTCCGTTTTTCACAAGATAAAACGGCATCACTCACTGTCCTTCGTGGTCCTTGTACCTTCAGCAGTCTGACTCCAATATTATCAACAGATGTGACCGTTGAGTCTACCATTCAACACAGACACTGGCAGAACATAAATTTACAGAAAGGGATATAAATATCTAGGTATCCTGCTAACATTAACATAAACTTTATTTACAGTATATTATCTTACATTTATACCAATAACTTTTCTCAGTAGATTCCCCGTTTGTCTATGTCTTATATTGTTGCGAATGGCATGTTAATGACAGATCTGTACTATTATACATTTCCCAGTGTGACGACCCCAACAATCAACCCAATCAACCCAATACCCCAAATAAACAATTTTGGCAATCCCAAATCTCTCCCCTCCCTCCAAGCACTAAACCAAACATCTCTTCAATTCTTCTTCTGATAATTTACAGTTCAGAGCTCACAACAGCACAAATTAAATGTATGGTTGTCAGAGTGGGTGGCCCTTGATGACGTCCCGATGTCAATATCTGGGGATAGTCCGATTTTCCCAACCAGACAATCTCTCAACTGAGCCACTACAACCATCCTTTACAGTCCATTCTGCCTCACCCCTTTTTGATCAGTGCACCAGCAGCATGAGAAAAGTAGCTTAGTGGTTAAGAGCATTGTGCCAGTAACCGAAAGGTCGCTGGTTCTAATCCCCAAGCTGACTAGGTGAAAAATCGATGTGCCCTTGAGCAAGGCACTTAACCCTAATTGCTCCTGTAAATCACTCTGGATAAGAGCATCTGCTAAATAAACATAAAAAAGATCCAAACCTCAAGGAGCCTGCTCAATCCAAAGAGAAATCCAAACCCAAGCCATACTGTTGTCAGGCCTTCTCTCCTTGTTCGGGCAGGCTTTGGCGTTCGTCGTCACCGGCCTTCTAGCCACTGCCGCTCATCATTTGTTTTGTCTTGTTTGTTACACACACACCTGGTTCATATCCCCTCATTAGTACCTGTATAAGTGTTCCCTCTGCCCCCTTGTCTTTGTGTGTGATTGTTTATTGTGGAGGTTAGATTAGCTCAGTGGAGCTCTTTGTATGTTGTATCGCCGGGATATTTAACCCGTGTGCCTTGTTGTTTCCAGTGCGCCTGATTTCCGCACTGGAGTGTTTGACGCATTGCTGCTTACCGCTGTGTTTTCGGAATAAACCTGTGATTTACTCTCATGTGCCTGACTCCTTCAAAATCACTCACCCCAACTGTCCCCACTGTGACAATAAAGAACACTCTCAACTCATGTGAGTTCAAGAAGCTGAACACAGGACAGAGCCTCAAATGGATAAAGGATGGAAAAAGGTGTTGGAAGCACGGACGATCCCACAAAGCTGATGCTTGCACCCTCAGAAGACCTTGCAAGACATGTAAAGAGCAGCACCTAACAATCCTTCATGACGCTATACAGGAAAACCATAAAAGTGTGCTCATGGTGAGTGTCCCTAGAGCAAGGTGTACCTGGACAGACACAACCGATCGGCGAAAGGAATGCTGAAGGTCGTGAAGGTCTTACTTCACAATGGAGACATACGCTATGCTCGACGATGGTTCGGAGCGTCGGATCATCGTCCTGCCACAGGCTGTTCAACAACTAAACCTCACTTCTGAGCCTGAGACCCTCACCCTCAGGAGACTTCGACAAGACATTCTGCAACTGCAAGGTACATCAGTTACCTTTGACGTGTCCCCCCTGCTCAAACCTTTCAAGAAGTATCAGATACATCAGGCATTCACCACAGACAACCTAGGCCTTTCCGAACACTCCTCCCCAGTAGCAGCTCTCCAAGGGCGATACGACCACCTTCGTAAGCTTCCTTTACCACAAGGTGGACCAAGCTCAACCTCTGCTGCTGATTGGTTCAGACATGCCCACCTCCTGATACCCATTCAGCCAGTGTGTACAGGCCCGCCTGGTGGACCCATTGCCATCTACACCGAACTCGGCTGGTCCCTGCAAGGCCCTACTAGCTTTGCCCACACAGCACCAGCTGAACAACACTGCCTGCTCACCACTACCGTTTCGCCTTCTGCCGAGCTCTTCAGAAACGTGGAGCGACTTTGGTAGATCGATTCCCTTCCCTATGTGAGTGAGGAGCTGGTGACTTACTTGAAACAAGACCAGTAAGCCATGATGCTTCTACAGACGTCCACCTCTAGGATAGAAGTTGATGGCGTTCAGCGCTACACTACACCCCATTCGGTATGACTTGCAGTCCCTGCTGCGCCATCTATGCTCTGCAGCGTCATGTTCAGGACAATGTAGGTGCCAACCAAGAGCTTGTGAAGCTAGTCAAGGAGTCATTCTACGTGGACAACTGCCTTCGAAGTATATCCTCTGCCGATGAAGCAAGAAACCTTGTTAATGGACTGCGGCAGTTGCGCCATACTGGAGGCTTTGAGATATGCCAGTGGACTAGCAATGTACCAGCTGTCATCGAGCACCTACCGCCCGAGGCCAGATCGGAAAGCAGCAAACTGTAGCTTTCCCAAAGTAGCACAGATCTCCAGGAACCAACCCTGGGGCTATGTTGGAATTGCCTCCGAGACTCCTTGGGATATAAGCACCGCACTGTGGAGCGCTCCAAGCCTACAATGAGGAACATCTACAGCATGCTACCCCGTCAATACGCTAGGCTACATCGCGCCTTTCACAACCCGAGCCAAGGTACTCGTCCAGGACCTGTGAAAAGAAGGGATAGGTTGGGACAACCCCATTCAGCCTCAGAGCCTGCTGGACAGATTACTTGTCTGGGAACAAAAGATTCCTGACCTTGTCCAGATGGAACTCCCCAGAACTTAAGCACCACCATATACTGACAACCCAAAGTCAACCAGAGACCTCCACATATTCTGTGATGTGTCAGAGAGAGCATATCGCTCTGTTGCCTACATGCAGACTGTGGATGACCAGAAGCAGGTACACATTTCCTTCTTTCTGGCAAGGTCTCGCATTGCGCCAAAGAAGCAGCTGCCAATGCCACGCTTGGAGCTGAGTGCTGCACTCACTGGGGCTCAGCTGGCCAGTGTCCTCCAAGCAGAACTCACCCTGCCCATTGGACAAGTCATCCTCTGGTCCGATTCCACTACAGTCCTTCATTGGCTCAAGACAGAATCTTGTAGATACAAGGTCTTTGTAGGAACTTGTGTTGCAGAGATTCAGAACCTTACAGATGTAGCCAACTGGAGGTATGTGGATACTGCAAACAACCCGGCGGATGACATCACTCGGGGCAAGACTTTGAAATAGCTGGCCCAACCGCATCGATGGCACCAAGGACTGGAGTTCCTCCAACACTCAGAAGATCAGTGGCTTTCAATGCCTTCTGCTGACCCGGAGCCTGATGACAGCAAACTGAAGAAATCAGCCTTCTGCAGACATGTGTCTGTCAGTTCCAGTCCTCCCAGATATCAGCAAGTTTGATACATGGAAAGACCTCATGAAGGTAACAACTAGATCCCTACACGGGGCGGCCGATCCACTCTCCAGTTCACCCAGCGAAGCAGCAGACTACATAGCCGCAGAGAACCTCCTCCTGAAGCAAGCTCAGATGGAATCGTTTCCTGAAGAGGTCAAAGCCGTCATGTCAAACCGGTCTATACCTTCTAACAGTCGTCTGGGTCCCTTGTCTCCTGAGTACGATAAGGATTCAGGACTCCTTAGAGTTGGCAGTAGACTGCAAAGAGCAGAGCACCTGGAGATGGATGCTATGCACCCCATCGTCTTGGATCCGCATCATCCGCTGACCAAGCTACTCATTCAAGATTTCGATGAGACTCTCCTCCATCCCATCCCAGCCCAGAGAGGGTTCTGGCGGAACTGCATCATAGATACTGGATTCTGCGAGGAAGGGAGGCCACCCTGCTCATCTGCGACTGTACAAGCCACCCTTCTACTCTACTGGAGTGGATTGTTTCGGACCATTCAACATAAAAATCGTATGTCGCAACGAAAAGAGATGGGGCATCGTCTACAAATGCATGCAGCCGCTGCACCCACCTGGACCTCCTGGAGAGCCTGGATGCCGGTGCCTTCCTGATGTCTCTAAGACGCTTCATTCCACCTCCAGGCAAGCCTTTCGAGCGTCTTTCGGACAATGGTACAGACTTCGTTGGAGGAGACCGAGAACTGCGAGAGGCCTTCAAAGCGATGGCCCCCCACCTGAAGGAACAGTTGGCCGAACAGAGGATTCCAGTTCAACCCACCAAGCACTCCTCACTTTGGTGGAATGTGGGAAAGAGAGGTGAAATCAGTGAAGACTGCTCTCAACGTCATACTCAAGGAACAGACCATCACTGAAACCATGCTCCGCACTGTGCTTATCAAAGGGAATCTTGAACGCAAAACCCCTCGGATACATCTCCTCCAATGTCACGGACCCAGATCCCGTCCCACCGAGGTTCCTACTTATGGGACGCTATGACGCATCTCTTCCTCAGGTTTTGAATGACTCCAGTAACATGGAAGGGAACTTACTGTGGATCAAGTGGTTCTTATCGTGGACCCTCAGCTCCCTAGAGCTCTCTGGCCTGTTGGGAAGGTGACTCATACTTACCCCGGAGCTGATGGACGTATTAGGACTGCTGCTATCCAGGTCAAGGGTCGGACTTACCTACAAGTGGCACGGCTGGTGCAGCTCCCAGCCATCCTTGATGACGATGCAGAAGAACCTGTAACTTAGAACATACTTTCCATCTGGTTAGAATGTCATAGCAGACATTCAGGGCGGCTGTGTAAGAAAGCCTGTCCCTTTAAGAACTCGATGACGTCACAGCTATTACAAGCTGTCAGAGTGTTTAGTTCATTACCAAGTGCAGCTCGCCACCTGCTGATGTGAACAGATATCTCAGTTTTTGTACATTATTTCCTTTCTGACCAATTGATTCACTGTGCGTGAATACCAGAACAGTAAGTAAGGTAAATGTTTTCCCTCTGTTTTACTGATGAAGTTGTCAATAGTTTAAGAATATTTTAATCATTATTACAGCATTATTTATCTCGTTTTTATGCTAGCTATCTAACATTCTTAGCTACATTTTCGCCTGTCATTGTTAGCTGGTTAGTCTGATGTTGCTAGCTACTTGTATTTTCGTTTCAGTCATTGGATTATTATAACAGATGAGCTGTATATCTTGTTTCGTTATTGCTAAATGAATGTGCCTTATCTTAGTATTGATGCCATTGTATTCATGTTTATTATTTCCAGGCTACATCTTGTATGGATAGTTAATTGGATAATCATAGCTGAGTGACATGGAACAGAATTGCAAGCATTGTTAATCTCCAATCAACATTAAATAACCCTAAACTGAGGAACTGTCTCTCTCACCGTCTCTCCAATAGGAGTACAATATCCATAACTTCACCTAGTAAATCAGTGTATAAATTCCAGAGGCATCACCCTCTAATTCAGTAACTGCTGTTTAATTTAACAGGAAAAAACGAAATCAATGTGTATTCGCAGTGCTGAGCTAGTATTGTAACTGACATGTAACGTTAGCTAATGTTTCATCCCCTCTCGACTAAGGTGAATGAATAAACTAAGCTAGCTAGTAGCTACCACAGCCAGGTCAGCTCTAGCCTCTAGTTATCTGTCAGATAGCGATATGAGGGGGATATTATTACTATCTAACAGCTTTTGTTTGTATTGAAATAGCCTTTGTTTTGTCCCGTTTCTGAAGTAAATGAACTTGGCTAGCTTTTGCCAGTTGATGTACCGTTAGAGGGAGAGCTGGCCAAAAGTTGGCTAACCTTAGCTATTCTTTTTGCCCCAATCACACTAGACCTGAGTCAAATGATGAAAACATCGGCCAAACGATTAAAGATTGATATTCTGATGTTTTTCAGTGCAATGTGAGTTTTATTAGTCAGTATGGAAATGTAACATTATTGATCTGTCCGTTTCCCTAGCTAATTCCCTACACTGACACAGTAATAAAATGCTCTGTTACAGGCTTCACTGTCATGGTGCACAGTAGAGGTCTGTGTGAGACCGATTTCTTCATCCGGCTCTCGCTGGCTTTCTGTCCGACTCCCACTACCTCAAGAACTGGTCCCAGACCCAACCGCAGTCCCGCAATGTTATTTTAGGCGTATGTGACACCGCTCACTTGCCAGCCATGGTCCCAGCAATTTTGCATCCTATAGGCAATATCAAATGCGCAAAAAATAACTTAAGAATAGGTAAAATTACCACAGAGATTCTCACATGGCCCTTAAATTGTATTACTGAGCTATATTTAAGTGATAATGCCAGAGAAGCCGGTGTTTGGAGGATATAATTGGCACGGGTGTTGTTTGGCCCGAGATGAAGTCGAGGGCCGGCAAACCGTGCCAATATATCCTCCAAACACCGGCTTCGAGGGCATTATCACTTTTATACAACGGGTTACCAACATATTCAAATAATTGTTTACATATTTTCATTAAAAATCTTATTTGGATGAATTTATTCATACTATTTCATCCTTCCACAAGATATAGTCCCGACACAAATCTAAGGTTGCTACCCAAGCCTGCTGGTCGTTCTTTCTATCGGTTCGGTTGCTAGAGACGCGACCCAGTCGTTCAGTCTTTTTGTTCTGTATCTATGGACTCGACCCAGTCGTTCGTTCTAAATGTTCCATTGCCATACTGGCTGGCAACGTTTTTATCCCTTGCTTGCTAGCTAGCTAGCAACTATGGCTAACTTACAGTCACGTCAAACAGTGCAGCCAGAATAACAACAAAGTAGCTGCAATTGTTTAAGCAGTTTTTTAGTGACATTTATTTGGATACATCCATAACCATGAGATAATGAGGTGCGATTTCGCCTGGCATGAAAAATGTGCTCTCTCATCCGGACATTGTTGTTCAGAGGAGCTAGCCAACAACACAGTTAACACAATTTCCTTTCCCGGGAGGTTTTTGTGTGAAAGTCCTGGGTTTCGCGGGAAATTGTCCTTGAGCTTTTGATCGGGAGTGTACCGTGTAATATTTACAGGTAAGGAAGATTCTTCTACAACTTAATTATGTCATTGGCAAGTATGGTTCTTATAAAAGCCTGCTTTAATTATAACTTGGAGAGCTGTTTAGACCCTGATTTTCATGGTCTCTGAGCTAGCTAATATAGCTAGTATCACCTAAAGAATGTCAGTTACAGTAGCTAGCTAGAAAAAGATTAGCTAGCTATCCTCATTACGTTGTAGCTACATGTCATTTATTTGATCCCATTCTAGTCTGTTCCCACTCAATGATGACTTCTCCCATCAATCAAGGTATGTTCAACAATTATCTTCAATGTTTGTATCAAAAGAATAAGTAAAACACTTTAACGGGTGGAATATTTCATCAGATTAGCTAGCTACTTGTCATTAGGCTTTTAAAGGGGAAATCAGCAGTTAATACATCCATCTTTGGACTTTTAAATTAATGATATGTACCCATTGATTCTTGAAGATATAACTTAGAAATGCCTTATGAGCTTAATTCTACTGTCATACCCCACCAGAACCCCAAATAAAAGCTTGTTTGACTCCAATGTTTGTAAACTAAGTAAATGTAAACAAACACTGTATAGCCTCAAGCTATGTCATGGATGGTCAGTCCATGCATCCATAGCTCTGGCTATGAATTTGAGAGTGGTAACATTTCTTCAGCCCCGTCCCATAGCTTTTTACCCAAACAGGAACATGGAAGATGCTTTATTGTTTCTACTGCTGATTGCCGCATTAAGTGCTTTTCATTTGCTTCATATTGTAACCTGCAGGAGGCTCTCTATGTGAGTTCAGTATAATGAAAAGACTGGCTCCTACTACCCTGACCAAGGGCTTTTGGTCTTGCTGGCAAAGGCTAATTACCTTTCATTTACATTTTAGTCATTTAGCAGACGCTCTTATCCAGAGCGACTTACAGTTAATGAGTGCATACATTATTTTTTTATTTTTCATACTGGCCCCCCGTGGGAATCGAACCCACAACCCTGGCTGAACACGTTCCTAGCTGTATTTTGTCTAACCTAGGATTGAGATGTTCCTTTTAAGCTATGTTGTCCTTTACGACATCTTTCAGCAGTTTATATTTCTTTATTGGCCCTTCTTTTACCAAGCAAGTTGTCTGAGAACACAAACTGTATTACAGCAACAAACTGGGGACCATTTGCATGCATGGGAAGGTGAGGGGTAGAATGGGCCAAAATGAAGTGTACAAAAATCAAGATGTCTTCTCTTGTGTTTTTTGTGGGGTAGGGTCTGCCTGTCTTGCCTTGACGCCCCGGGCCCTCAGGTCCTGCAGTTGCTGGGTCAGTGGGACCCATAACTGTCACTCTTGCCCACGACATGCTGGTGTCAGATGTGAGTCACAAAAATGTTGAAATTAAGTGTCCAGTATATTGAAATGAAATGCTTCCATCTCATGAGGATAAGTAATCTACCTGATGTTTATGTGAGACAGAAAGATGAAAGTAAAATGAATTGTTTTGTTTGTTATGCGTGTGATAGTATTTAACTGCATGTCAGTACATTTACATTACATTTTAGTCATTTAGCAGACGCTCTTATCCAGAGCGACTTACAGTTAGTGAATACATATTTTTTTTATACTAGCCCCCCGTGGGAATCGAACCCACAACCCTGGCGTTGCAAACGCCATGCTCTATCAACTGAGCTACATCCCTGCCGGCCATTCCCTCCCCTACCCTGGACGACGCCTATCCAACCGTTTCACTCCTATTGAGTGGAATGTTACCCAACATTTACATTTAAGCAGTGCATTGTAGGTACACTACACCACAATTTCCAATACAGTAGGTACTCTTTCCATTTGTCTTATTGAAACACACAGAAAACTATAGTATTTAGCCTAAAGCAGCATATGATTTTACAGTTGACTGTAGATGTAGGCTACTGTATAGTCACATGGCATGATGTTAAAATGTTAGAGCAGCACATTGGTCTGAACAACTTCTAGCCTCTTAGTGAATGTCTCTTAATGAGAAAAAAATCATCCAAATGTACAGTGGGGAAAAAAAGTATTTAGTCAGCCACCAATTGTGCAAGTTCTCCCACTTAAAAAGATGAGAGAGGCCTGTAATTTTCATCATAGGTACACGTCAACTATGACAGACAAATTGAGAAAAAAAAATCCTGAAAATCACATTGTAGGATTTTTTATGAATTTATTTGCAAATTATGGTGGAAAATAAGTATTTGGTCACCTACAAACAAGCAAGATTTCTGGCTCTCACAGACCTGTAACTTCTTCTTTAAGAGGCTCCTCTGTCCTCCACTTGTTACCTGTATTAATGGCACCTGTTTTAACTTGTTATCAGTATAAAAGACACCTGTTCACAACCTCAAACAGTCACACTCCAAACTCCACTATGGCGAAGACCAAAGACCTGTCAAAGGACACCAGAAACAAGATTGTAGACCTGCACCAGGCTGGGAAGACTGAATCTGCAATAGGTAAGCAGCTTGGTTTGAAGAAATCAACTGTGGGAGCAATTATTAGGAAATGGAAGACATACAAGACCACTGATAATCTCCCTCGATCTGGGGCTCCACGCAAGATCTCACCCCGTGGGGTCAAAATGATCACAAGAACGGTGAGCAAAAAATCCCAGAACCACACGGGGGGACCTAGTGAATGACCTGCAGAGAGCTGGGACCAAAGTAACAAAGCCTACCATCAGTAACACACTACGCCGCCAGGGACTCAAATCCTGCAGTGCAAGACGTGTCCCCCTGCTTAAGCCAGTACATGTCCAGGCCCGTCTGAAGTTTGCTAGAGTGCAGTTGGATGATCCAGAAGAGGATTGGGAGAATGTCATATGAAACCAAAATAGAACTTTTTGGTAAAAACTCAACTCGTCGTGTTTGGAGGACAAAGAATGCTGAGTTGCATCCAAAGAACACCATACCTACTGTGAAGCATGGGGGTGGAAACATCATGCTTTGGGGCTGTTTTTCTGCAAAGGGACCAGGACGACTGATCCGTGTAAAGGAAAGAATGAATGGGGCCATGTATCGTGAGATTTTGAGTGAAAACCTCCTTCCGTCAGCAAGGGCATTGAAGATGAAACGTGGCTGGGTCTTTCAGCATGACAATGATCCCAAACACACCGCCCGGGCAACGACGGAGTGGCTTCGTACGAAGCATTTCAAGGTCCTGGAGTGGCCTAGCCAGTCTCCAGACCTCAACCTCATAGAAAATCTTTGGAGGGAGTTGAAAGTCTGTGTTGCCCAGCGACAGCCCCAAAACATCACTGCTCTAGAGGAGATCTGCATGGAGGAATGGGCCAAAATACCAGCAACAGTGTGTGACAACCTTGTGAAGACTTACAGAAAACGTTTGACCTGTGTCATTGCCAACAAAGGCTATATAACAAAGTATTGAGAAACTTTTGTTATTGACCAAATACTTATTTTCCACCATAATTTGCAAATAAATTCATAAAAAATCCTACAATGTGATTTTCTGGATTTTGTTTTCTAATTCTGTCTGTCCTAGTTGACTTGTACCTATGATGAAAATTACAGGCCTCTCTCATCTTTTTAAGTGGGAGAACTTGCACAATTGGTGGCTGACTAAATACTTTTTTTCCCCACTGTATGAGAATATTGCATTTTGAAATGCAAATACTATTGAATCTGTAGGCAAATTGAAATAGTGATTCCGACATCAGTGGACCTGAGCGAAGGGTGTGTCAGATTAATTAGGGCGTTTTGGAGGGGCTGAATGTTGCACCATTTAGGCCTAGGCTACAGCCAATTATAGACTGATCATGTCTTTGTCAGTGGGCAAACGTACAAAATCAGCAGGGGATCAAATACTCTTTTTCCTCACTGTATGTAGGCTGGTTGAAAGCACCTGCAGGCCTGTTTGAGGGACAACTGGACAGAATATATCAGAATTCTTGGACTTCAGTTAAGAACCTCCTCTCCTTCAAGGAAAGCACCTTCTTTATACTTCCTGTTAGGCATGATGCTCTCAAGGTGTGTCTCTCCATCTCTCTCATGTCGTGTGGTAATATATCTCTCTTTCTCTCCAGGATACATTAGGGGATGTTGTTTTGCTGTTGGTCAACTACTTTATCCCCCTCATACTGAACGTTGCTCACTCTTGTTCAACTGCCCTTTGATTGAATTGGTTTAATTCAATGTTTACATTTACATTTTAGTCATTTAGCAGATGCTCTTATCCAGAGTGACTTACAGTTAGTGAGTGCATTATTATTTTTCATACTGGCCCCCCGTGGGAATCGAACCCACAACCCTGGCGTTGCAAACGCCATGCTCTACCAACTGAGCTACATCCCTGCCGGCCATTCCCTCCCCTACCCTGGACGACGCTGGGCCAATTGTACGCCGCCACATGGGTCTCCCGGTCGCGGCCGGCTACGACAGAGCCTGGATTCGAACCAGGATCTCTAGTGGCACAGCTAGCATTGTGGTTTTTACTGAAAGTTGACAGATGGGACTTTTATGGAGGGATGTGTGTGTGGGGGGAGAGAGAGTGGATAGATGTGTGTCGATGGGTTTGGTTGAAGAAACTCCCTCTCCCCCTACCTCCCTCCCTTCTCTTGTAATGAAAGTGACTCTAATTACTGCAAAAGACAAAATGAGATTTCATCACATTACTTTGTCTTTACACATCTATTCACTACTGGCCAAATGCAGTCATCATCCACTTCAGCTAGCATTTCCTGTTTTTAGGCCTGTTTACATTTTTAAAGGTAAAGCTTTGGATGAAGCGTAAAAAATGTGACACAGGCTGTATTATTATGCTTATGTATGTGTTGGTACTGTCTGTTCAATAAGGTATTGAATATTCTTAAATCTGACATGGGTTGGAGTTAACATTATTAATCCTGCGTCAAGGCTCAAATATGGCGGAATTGTAGTGTATTTACAGAATAACCCGTGTTGTACAATTTTCCATCCACTAGATGGTAGTAATGTGCTGCCACCTTCAAAGAGGTCTAATGTGAGTTTTTCTATTCATTTACATTTTAGTCATTTAGCAGACGCTCTTATCCAGAGCGATTTACAAGAGCAATTAGGGTTAAGTGCCTTGCTCAAGGGCACATCGACAGATTTTCCACCTAGTCGGCTCAGGGATTAGAACCAGCGACCTTTTGGTTACTGGCACAACGCTCTTAACCACTAAGCTACCTGCTGCCCCAGGCCCCTATTCACCCTTCAAGTAGTGAGCAAATATCCAAATTACTGAAATTCCCTGAATGTTGCATTTATGGATACTAGATATGACTGGTTGTGATCCAGTGACATGTGACAACATGTGACATGCAAAGTTCATGTGTCATACAAAGTGGGTAATGTTGAGCCCCCAACTCCTGTCTGTCAATCACTCCATTAAATATCTTAAACATATACAGTTGAAGGTGTGGTCTGTCCCTTGTGAATATTCCCCTTTGATTGCACAAATAATTCAATTTGTTCTCTCTGCTATAAAATAAACATGTTTTTCAGAATTACTGCCACAGACATATGTTAAATACTTAGGCACTGGCTCATTGGAAGAGAGTGGGCCTGAGGCTACAGCCCACTAACAAATGACCAGCCAGGCCACCACACACACCTGCAGTACACTCCTCTCCCCGCCCCTACTTACTCATACGCATACAATTCAAGGAAGATCTAAGTCTGTATTCACAAAGTGTCTCAGGGTAGCATTGCTGATCTAGGATTACTGACCAGGTCCCTCTATGTAGTCAGCCGTTGCAGCTTCTGTTTCAGCACTGAGGACCGGACACCTGATCAATTTCCCATTATAGGAAAAGTCACATCTAATAAGTAATTGTATTAGTCTTTAATATTGAATTGTGTCTTGATAAAATTTTATTATAGGGAATGTCATTCGGATTCAGACTCCTCACACCTGTTTCTTGTGCCACAGTGCACAAAATGATTCCAATAATGTATTTTTTCATGCCTATGCAGAACTAAATGTAATCTGCATTTACAACCAAAGGAATGTGTGCCTTCATGTACAGTACCAGTCAAAAGTTTGGACACATCTACTCATTCAAGGGTTTTTCTTTATTTGTACTATTTTCTACATTGTAGAATAATAGTGATGACATCAAAACTATGAAATAACACATATGGAATCATGTAGTAACCAAAAAAGTGTTAAACAAATCAAAATATATGTCATATTTGAGATTCTTCAAAGTAGCCACCCTTTGCCTTGATGACAGCTTTGCACACTCTTGGTATTCTCTCAACCAGCTTCATGAGGAATGCTTTTCCAACAGTCTTGAAGGAGTTCCCACATATGCTGAGCACTTGTTGGCTGCTTTTCCTTGACTCTGCCGTCCGACTCATCCCAAACCATCTCAATTGGGTTGAGGTCGGGGGATTGTGGAGGCCAGGTCATCTGATGCAGCACTCCATCACTCTCCTTCTTGGTAAAATAGCCCTTACACAGCCTGAAGGTGTGTTGGGTCATTGTCCTGTTGAAAAACAAATGATAGTCCCACTTAGCACAAACCAGATGGGATGGCATATCCCTGCAGAATGCTGTGGTAGCCATGCTGGTTAAATGTGCCTTGAATTTTAAATAAATCACAGACCGTGTCACCAGCAAAACACCCCCACACCATAACACCTCCTCCTCCATGCTTTACGGTGGGAACTACACATGCGAAGATCATCCGTTCACCCGCGTCTTACAAAGACACGGTGGTTTGAACCAATAATCTCAAATTTGGACTCCAGACCAAAGGACAAATTTCCACCAGTCTAATGTCCATTGCTTGTGTTTCTTGGCCCAAGCAGGTCTCTTCTTCTTATTGGTGTCCTTTAGTAGTGGTTTCTTTGCAGTAATTCGACCATGAAGGCCTGATTCATACAGTCCCCTCTGAACAGTTGATGTTGAGATGTGTCTGTTACTTGAACTCTGTGAAGCATTTATATGGGCTGCGATTTCTGAAGCTGGTAACTCTTATGAACTTATCCTCTGCAGCAGAGGTAATTATGGGTCTTCCATTCCTGTGGCGGTCCTCATGAGAGCCAGTTTCATTATTGCGCTAGATGGTTTTTGCGACTGCACTTGAAGAGACTTTCAAAGTTCTTGAAATGTTCCGTATTGACTGACCTTCATGTCTTAAAGTAATGATGGACTGTCATTTCTCTTTGCTTATTTGAGCAGTTCTTGCCATAATATGGACTTGGTCTTTTACCAAATAGGGCTATCTTCTGTATACCCCCCTACCTTGTCACAACACAACTGATTGGGTCAAACGCATTAAGAAATAAATACATTCCACAAATTAACTTTTAAGAAGGCACACCTGTTAATTGAAATGCATTCCAGGTGACTACCTCATGAAGCTGGTTGAGAGAATGCCAAGAGTGTGCAAAGCTGTCATCAAGGCAAAGGGTGGCTATTTGAATAATCTCAAATATGACATATATTTTGATTTGTTTAACACTTTTTTGGTTACTACATGATTCCATATGTGTTATTTCATAGTTTTGATGTCTTCACTATTATTCTACAATGTAAAAAATAGTACAAATAAAGAAAACCCCTTGAATGAGTAGGTGTGTCCAAACTTTTGACTGATAGTGTATATAATTATAATACCAACAAAACATATAGATTTTTTCTGGCGGGCCGCCAGTTGAAGAAGCCTGATTTACGTCGTATTCACTTAGAATCATCGCATCCAGTAGGTGGCAGCAACACACCTTTTTGGGTTGTAGTCCGCCATAAACCCCACCGAAGAAGAAAGACCACGCAAAAGCAAAAGGGACTTACTAGTACGTGAACCTGTGCAATAGAAACTCTCGTTTTCGTTGCAAAAAAATAATATAATCAATACATCCCAACCCCTTACATGTCGCCAAGACAGTAAATGGAACCCTAGTAATGCCCGTTGGGGCGGCAGCTAACACACGCTTGCTATTGCTCACTATTCAAAGGTAACGCGTACCACACCACCTGGCGCTGCCAACCTAGGCTGTAAACACCCCCCCAAGCCTCATGAATATTCTATACTTCCTGGTATGAACAAAATGAAAAACCTAAATAAAAAATTGAATACATTTAGTTGTTATTTGTTTTCCACTATTCCATGTCCAATTTTGACACTATAAATGACAAACAAGTCAATTACCGTTTTTCTATTCCCCGTTTTTACTCGGAAATCAAAATAACAAATCGTACATGGACCCGGTTGTAATTGTAGTATCCTAAACAGTTTATGATTTTGCTGACGTTTGCAAATGGTGTGTTAGAGGAAACTTGGCTCGGCTTGCGGAAACATCTGGAAAGCATTACTACATAGGTTTCTTGGAATAGAGGAAAGTCTGCTATGTAGAGACTCGGGATTGGTTTATTAAAATCACGCCATATTATGTTACATAGGATATAAATACCAGGTTCTGAACAATGGGACGGGGAGAGACAACATATTGGATCAACAGATTGGCCGTTTCTCTCCAGATAACTGCAGATATCTGTAAATTTGTACTGTGAACTTTGATACAAATAAACCTTTATAATCAAAGTACAGTGTAAGCGGACTTCTTATCATCACAGCATAGATCAGCATCGTTGTCTTGGACACCACATAATAAACAGAGCAGTTTCTGTTTTCTTCCTACAAATGTGTCTCTATCTTTTGAACCGTTTAAGCTACAAAATATTATGACCCCATCACTGAAAGATAAGACTCTCATATGTCTCTTCTGTTTCCCTCTTCAATGCCCTCAATCCGCGGAGGACTCATTAGAGCAGAGTGGACAAGACCAGGCACTAAATAAGACTGGGGGTAAAAGAACATCATCAATGATGATGATTATGTTATTTTCCACACAGAATATAATACAACATTATTACCTGATGATCTTCTGAACTTCTCAATACCTTTCTGATGCATTTCAGTCACTTCAAATCATACTTCCTTCAGATTGAAATACTGTCAGAAGTACTGTCAGACTGATTTGTAATAGACTGTAATAGACCACAATTAAAAAAGTAAACATTGGCAGTTGATTACATAACTTTTTGAAATAGTGGGGTCACAAAAATGTTTTTATATCAAAATTGGGTCACGGGCCAAAAACGTTTGGGAACCCCTGCTTTATCCTTTCCTCACTACTAGCTAACTATTGACAACAAAAGTATCAGCAACAATTAAACATATCTAGTAGAGTGCTCTCCAACCCTGTTCCTGGAGAGCAACCTTTTTTTTAACAACCCCAGTTTTAACAAACCTGATTCAGTTTATCAACCAGGTAATTGTTAGAATCAGGTGCACTATTTTAGGGTTAGAGTGAAATCCTACAGGACAGTAGCTCTCCAGGAACAGGGTATAGAGCCCTGCTCTAGTGGTACTGAATAATCACTTTAACATTAGGCTACTGTCTAGCACTATAGACAGCAACACATATCTTTCGCAGCGGCTGCTCTTACTTAAACTATATGAGTCACACACTCACTCAATGGCTCAACATATGCCGCTATCTATCACAGTAGACTGCAGCATTCAGCTATTGCAACACGCACTGTTGCCTTCACCTTAAATCATACGCACTCAGTCTATCACACATTCGATCATACATTTAATCACACATTGCTGGCACATTTTTATCCTACTTATATGAAATAATCAGGACAGTGCATCATCATATGGCGTTTCACCAAAAGGTCCTTCACTCCTGCTGAGTTCATAAAAATGAAAAGAGCCGTATCTGTCATTTGGGGTTTCTTCCTGCTGAGACTTCAATGTAATCCTTCACCTCAGCCATACCTGTCAGATGGAGCTTCAATTTAATCCTTCACTCTAGCTACCGTTATTGTATTATCTGGTCGCTGTTTCACCCTTCCGTGCCTGGTGCCAAAGCATTAAATCAAGGCTGAGACCTTGGGGTTGAATAGACCATACAATTGGAACATCTTAATCACTTAAGGACACCCATGGCCGATTTTATGGCTCAAAGGCCCAGATACCAGTTACTAAGACCTGCTTTATGGTGACCTCTGGCACTAGAGAAGGTATCTTAATAGGGAATAATCATCAGAAAATAGCATTCTTAACAGTAGTTATAGGTTAATCAAGAGAAATGTGAAGGGTCTATTACATATTAGTATATTTGTTGATATTATGTGTTTACATTTTCTTTCTGAAATGTTCTCAATGTGACAGATGACTACAGGATCAATATACACCTTGATAGTAGAAATTCTATTCCAAATAACAGGCTAGTTATTATAAAATCTCTGAAGCTGGAGACACTTATCTCCCTCACTAACTTTAAGCATCAGTTGTCAGAGCACCTTACCGATCACTGCACCTGTACACAGCCCATCTGAAATTAGCCCGCCCAACTACCTCATCCCTATATTGTTATTTATTTTGCTCATTTGTACCCCAGTATCTCTATTTGCACATCATCTCTTGCACATCTAGCATTCCAGTGTTAATACTAATTGTAATTATTTTGCACTATAGCCTATTTATTGCCTTACCTCCATAACTTGCTACATTTGCACACACTATATATATATTTTTTCTGTTGTATTTTTGACTTTGTTTTGTTTACCCCATATGTAACTCTGTGTTGTTGTTTTTATCGCACTGCTTTGCTTTATCTTGGCCAGGTCGCAGTTGTAAATGAGAACTTGTTCTCAACTGGCTTACCTGGTTAAATAAAGGTGAAAAAAATAATAATAATAATAATTTCAACAATCTGACATCTCCAGTATATTTTCTTGCCAGGTAAGAGACATTCAGCCATAGAGTCTCTCACCCCCTCCCTGATTCAATCAATAGAAAAACTGAGGTTGGAAAGGCAGACAAATATCATAATATGGGTGAAGTAGACAAAAATGTCCTTTCTTTTTCAGCATCAGACTATCTGAGGAAGGCTCAGCTCCGTTCTGTTATATCGAGGCGGAGTTGAATTAACTGGTTGCGGGATTTGCTAGCAAAAACATTGAGTCACCGTCAGTCGATCCTTGTAAAAACGTCAATTCTGAAAATGCTTACCTGTACCTACAGTGCCCTCAGAAGGTATTCATACCCCTTGACTTATTCCACATTTTGTTGTGTTACAGCCTGAATTAAAAATGGAGCTAACTCTCTCCTCTGCTCTTGTCCTTCTAGACCTGTCTGCTGCCTTTGATTCTGTGAACCATCAGATCCTCCTCTCCACCCTCTCCGAGTTGGGCATCTCCGGCGCGGCTCACTCTTGGATTGCGTCCTACCTGACAGGTCGCTCCTACCAAGTGGCGTGGCGAGAATCTGTCTCCGCACCACGTGCTCTCACCACTGGTGTCCCCCAGGGCTCAGTTCTAGGCCCTCTCCTATTCTCCCTATACACCAAGTCACTTGGCTCTGTCATATCCTCACATGGCCTCTCCTATCATTGCTACGCAGACAACACACAACTAATCTTCTCCTTTCCCCCTTCTGATAACCAGGTGGCGAATCACATCTCTGCATGTCTGGCAGACATATCAGTGTGGATGACGAATCACCACCTCAAGCTGAACCTCGGCAAGACGGAGCTGCTCTTCCTCCCGGGGAAGGACTGCCCGTTCCATGATCTCGCCATCACAGTTGACAACTCCGTTGTGTCCTCCTCCCAGAGTGCAAAAAGCCTTGGCGTGACCCAAGACAACACCCTGTCGTTCTCCACTAACATCAAGGTGGTGACCCGATCCTGTAGGTTCATGCTCTACAACATTCGGAGAGTACGACACTGCCTTACACAGGAAGCGGCACAGGTCCTAATCCAGGCACTTGTCATCTCCCGTCTGGATTACTGCAACTCGCTGTTGGCTGGGCTCCCTGCCTGTGCCATTAAAACCCTACAACTCAGGAGGAACGGGTTGGGCCGTACTGGGAACACGCACCATTAACTTAGTGCGGGGAGCAGGAACGGGTTGGGCCGTACTGGGAACACGCACCACTAACTTAGTGCGGGGAGCAGGAACGGGTTGGGCCGTACTGGGAACACGCACCATTAACTTAGTCCGGGGAGCAGGAACGGGTTGGGCCGTACTGGGAACACGCACCACTAACTTAGTGCGGGGAGCAGGAACGGGCCGGGCCGGACTGGGAACACGCACCACTGGCTTAGTGCGAGGAGCAGGAACGGGTCGGGCCGTACTGGGAACACGCACCACTAACTTAGTGCGGGGAGCAGGAACGGGCCAGACCGTACTGGGCACTGGACTTGTGCGGGAAGCAGGAATGGGTCGGGCCGTACTGGGAACACGCACCACTGCCTTAGTGCGGGGATCAGGAACGGGCCGGACCGGACTGGTGACACACACCACTTGCTTGGTCCGAGTAGCGGGACTGGGTTTCCTCATAAACCTCCGCTCCCTCTGCTGCCTACTCAGTTCCTCTCGCCGTGCCTCTACACTCTCCTTCTCCCTTAACGCCTCCTGTAGCTCCTCCCTCTGACCAATTATCTCCTGCTCCCTCTGGACCAATAGCCCCCGTAACCTGGTGGCCTCCTCTCCTAGTCTGCAGATATGCCCTGTCGCTGCCTCCTGCTGCCTAGCCTGAGTACGGGGAGTTGGCTCTGCTCTACCTCTAGGCTCCGCCAACCTCCCTTCCAGCCCCCCAAACCTGGTGGCCTCCTCTCCTAATCCGCCGATACGTCCTGTAGCTGCCTCCAGCATCCCCGTCGTCCATGCCGTGTGCCCCCCCCCAATTTTTTTTATTGGGGTTGCCTCTCGCCTGTCCGACGACGGCACGGTTGGCGCCGTACCTCCTCTCTCGCCAGGGCCTTAACTTTTGCCCATGGCCCTCTGCCCGCGAACATGTCCTCCCAAGACCACCATTCGCCCACCTGGGACATCGCCAACTTCTCCAGTTCCTTACCCGGCTTTTGCTCCTGAACACGCTGCTTGGTCCTGTTTTGGTGGGATCTTCTGTCACGATCGTTATAAACAGCGGACCAAGGCGCAGCGTGATATGCGTACATCTTTTATTAAGTACACAACACGAACAAAACAACAAACCAAACGATGCGTGAAGTCCTAGGTTAATACACCAAAACAAACCTTACGGAACAAGATCCCACAATAAACTAGTGCCAACCGGCTGCCTAAGTATGGTTCCCAATCAGAGACAACGAGAATCAGCTGCCTCTGATTGGGAACCACCCTGGCCAACATAGAAAACACGAACTAGAACGAAACATAGAAAATGCAACATAGACACTACACACCCTGGGTCAACATTAAAGAGTCCCCAGAGCCAGGGCGTGACAGGGATAGGATAAAGTAATCCTTCTACCCACCCCCCCCCTTACCCCACCCCCCCCAAAATTTCAGCAAATGTATTGAAAATTAAATACAGAAATATCTAATTTACATAAGTATACCCATAACATAATGCAGCCACCACTATGCTTGAAAATATGGAGAGTGGTACTCAGATATGTGTTGCACTGTCACGCCCTGACCTATATAACTCTAGTTAGTTTGGTCAGGGTGGGCATGTTTAGTTCGATGTTATGGTAGATCTATGTTTAGATCTAGGTTTTGTATGTCTATGTTTGGCCGGGTGTGATTCCCAATCAGAGGCAGCTGTCGCTCGTTGTCTCTGATTGGGGATCATACTTAGGCAGCCAGTTTTCCTGCCTGTGTTGTGGGATCTTGTTTGTGTTTCGGTGAGTTTGGCTTATGTGTGTATAGCCTTCCGACATCACGTTCGTTGACTTTTGTTGTTTTTGTATGTTTATACGGTTTAATAAACATGGATGCATTTCACGCTGCGCCTTGGTCTGACCCATCCTTCAACGTCTGTGACATGCATTGGATTTGATCCAAACATAACACTTTGTATTCAGGACAAAAAGTGAATTGCTTTGCCACATGTTTTGCAGTATTACTTTAGCTAAGGTAGTCATTCAAAGATCATGTTAAACACTATTATTGCACACAGAGTGAGTCCATGCAACTTGTTATGTGACTTCTTAAGCACATTTTTATTCCTGGAATAATTTAGGCTTGCCATAACAAAGAGGTTGAATACTTATTGACTCAAGACATTTCAGCTTTTCATTTGCAATTAATTTGTAAAAATGTCAAAAAAACATACAGTAATTCCACTTTGACATTTACCAAGCTACCAATTACATCACACTGGAAGAAGTTAAGCTACACTAAAGCTACCCTTAAGAAAAATGTTTACTTAACTAAAGTTACTTTGAAAAAATGGTTCACTACTTCCAAACTACTTTGTGAAACATATCTAAATCTGAAATGTCATAGACTACAAATTGCAAGAACAGATCACTCTGTAGTCACCCACTGGGCACAGACGTCAGTTCAACATCTAGTTTTGATATACATTTGGTTGAGTTGTCAACTAACTTGAATTCAACATGAAATCAACAAAACATTTCACCAGGTCATTGGATTTAGATTAAATAAATATTACATTCCCTTACGTTTATTACTTTTTTTCAAATCCAATCAGTTTTCCCCGTTGATTCAACGTCATCACGTTGAATTTTTTGGTTGAAATTATGTGGAAACAACGTTGATTCAACATATCAGTGAGTACCAATCTTCATATTTTCAAGCATGGTGGTGGCTGCATCATGTTATGGGTATGCTTTTCATCGGCAAGGACTAGGGAGTTTTTTAGAATAAAAAAGGCATTAATCCTAGTTCAGTCTGCTTTCCAACAAACACTGGGAGACAAATTCACCTTTCAGCAGGACAATAACCTAAAACACAACACCAAATATAAACTGGAGTTGCTTACAAGACGACATTGAATGTTCCTTAGTTGCCTAGTTACAGTTTTGTCTTAAATCGGCTTGAAAATCTATGTCAAGACTTGAAAATGGCTGTCTAGCAATGATCAACAACTAACTTGCAGAGCTTGAAGAATTTAAAAAAGAATAATGGGCAAATATTGTACAATGCAGGTGTGCAAAACTCTTAGAGATGTGAGGGAAATGTTGTTGTCTATAAAAGAGATAACCTTGAATTGTACATCTTGTTTCATACATTGGTTCATGTAGGTGCTGGGTAGAGATATGAGGGGGAGACGGTCATGACCCCCTCCTCAGACATTTTGGCAGAACTCCCAGAATATGTCAATAAGTTAAGATATGAGATGCTGCCAGTCACATGCAGGAACCAACCCTATGAACCATGCCTATGTAGCTTTTTGGTATAGCCGTGTATAAGAGAACTAACAGGACTGCCTTGGGAGAGCTCCCGACCAAGGTGCACTATGGTGCATTACGTTTGTTGGAACCTCTCCAGCTTGCTGATAATAAATAATTATTAATTTAAGTTTGACTTTGAGTCCCTGGTGGTAATTTCCACGACAGAGACTTAGCAAGAAAGACTCACAGCTGTAATCGCTGCCAAAGGTGATTCTAACATGTATTAACTCAGAAGTTTGAATACTTATCTAATCATGATATATTCATGTTTTATTAAATTTTTTGTACACATTTTAGAATATTTCTTCCACTTTGACATTACATAATTTTTTGGTGTAGATCGTTGACAAAAAAATGACAATTCAATCTATTTAAATCCCACCTTGTAGCAAAACAAAATGTAGAAAAAGTCAAGGGGTGTGAATACTTTCTGAAGGCACAAAACATTAGGAACACCTTCTTAATATTGAGTTGCACCCCCCTTTGCCCTCAGAGCAGCCTCAATTAGTCGGGGCATGGACTCTACATTTACATTTACATTTACGTCATTTAGCAGACTCTACAAGATGTCAAAAGCATTCCACTGGGATGCTGGCCCATGTTGACTCCAATGCTTCCCACAATTGTGTCAAATTGGCTGGACATGGTGGACCATTCTTGACACACACAGAAAACTGTGGGGCGTGAAAAACCCAGCAGCTTTGCAGTTCTTGACACACTCAAACTGGTGCACCTGGCACCTACTACCATACCCGGTTCAAAGGCTCTTAAATATTTTGTCTTGCCCCTTTACCCTCTGAATGGCATACATACACAATCCATGTCTCAATTGTCTAAAGGCTTAAAAATCCTTCTTTAACTTGTCTCCTCCCCTTCCTCTACACTGATTGAAGTGGATTTAAAAAGTGACATCAATAAGGGATCATAGCTTTCACATGGATTCACCTGGTCAGTCTATGTCATGGAAAGAGCTGGTGTTCGGAATGTTTTGTACACTCAGTGCATATTTTCAGAGTAGCTTCCCCAACACTGCAAGATCCCCATGTTCCGATGTAGGCAACATCGACTTTGGGAAAAACTGTGGGTGTTGACTTGAATCGTTCCATATGGATACTGGCAAATAGCCCTCAGAACGGAGTTGGGTCGTAAGTCTGCTTCAAATCGGTGTAGGCTATCTGACTGACAATTGTGAAGTTGTATCCAGATACATTTTCGTTCTGCGTTGGGGCTCGGTGGATTTTTAAATGTATTTGGTTTGGACTGATGTTTTCTCTCACCCGTTATGGTTGGTAACGACAGTGATTTTGGGACTTGTCTTGCGATCACAGCGGAGAGGGTCGTGGGATCCGCGCGCCTGTCCAGTGCAACTGAAGGGCAAGACAGCCATAGTTACTGGAGCTAACACAGGTAACGGTTTTGCATGGTGCCACTTGGCATGGGGTATAGATATAGACTTGTTTTGCTTGGAAAGGCTTATCCAATTTGATTCAATAAGTATATTTCTCCACCTAGTGCACAGACAAAAACTCTTAACCAAATGGAAATACAACAAAATCAAATTAATCAGATTATATAAATCATAATTGGCAACCCACTGGGCACAGACGTCAATTCAGCGTCTATATTCACTTTGGTTCAACACAATTTCATCGAAATGATGTGGAAACAACTATGATTCAACCAGTGTGTGCCCAGTGGGGAAATACAGTTGAGGTCATAAGTTTCATACACTTAGGTTGGAGTCATTAAAACTTGTTTTTCAACCACTCCACACATTTCTTGTTAATAAACTATAGTTTTGGCAAGTGGGTTAGGACATTTAATTTGTGTATGACACAAGTAATTTTTCCAACAATTGTTTACAGGCAGATTATTTCACTTATAATTCACTGTATCACAATTCCAGTGGGTCAGAAGTTTACATACACTTATTTGACTGTGCCTTTAAACAGCTTGGAAAATTGAGCGGCTTTAGAAGCTTCTGATAGGCTAATTGATATAATTTGAGTCAATTGGAGGTGTACCTGTGGATGTGTTTCAAGGCCTACGTTCAAACTCAGTGCCTCTTTGCTTGACATCATGGGAAGATTAAAAGAAATCAGCCAAGACCTCAGAAAAAAAATGGTAGACCTCCACAAGTCTGGTTCATCCTTGGGAGCAATTTCCAAACGCCTGAAGGTACCACGTTCATCTGTACAAACAATAGTACGCAAGTATAAACACCATGGGACCACGCAGCCGTCATGCCGCTCAGGAAGGAGACCTTGTGAAGATGCTGGAGGAAACAGGTACAAAAGTATCTATATCCACAGTAAAACTAGTCCTATATCGACATAACCTGAAAGGCCGCTCAGCAAAGAAGAAGCCACTGCTCCAAAACCGCCATAAAAAAAACAGATTACGGTTTGCAACTGCACAATGTCCTCTGGTCTGATGAAACAAAAATAGAACTGTTTGGCCATAATGAAGATCGTTATGTTTGGAGGAAAAAGGGGGGTGGCTTGCAAGCCGAAGAACACCATCCCAACCGTGAAGCACGGGGGTGGCAGCATCATGCTGTAGGGGGTGCTTTGCTGCAGGAGGGAAAGGTGCACTTCACAAAATAGATGGCATCATGAGGAAGGAAAATGATGTGGATATATTGAAGCAACATCTCAAGACATCAGTCAGGAAGTTATAGTTTGGTTGCAAATGGTTCTTCCAAATGGACAATGACCCAAAGCATACTTCCAAAGTTGTGGCAAAATGGCTTAAGGACAACAAAGTCAAGGTATTGGAGTGGCCATCACAAAGCCCTGACCTCAATCCTATAGAAAATGTGTGTGCAGAACTGAAAAAGCGTGTGCGAGCAAGGAGGCCTACAAACCTGACTCAGTTACACCAGCTCTGTCAGGAGGAATGGGCCAAAATTCACCCAACTTATTGTGGGAAGCTTGTGGAAGGCTACCCGAAAAAGTTTGACCCAAGTTAAACAATTTAAAGGCATGCTAACAAATACTAATTGAGTGTATGTAAACTTCTGACCCACTGGGAATGTGACGAAAGAAATAAAAGCTGAAATAAATAATTCTCTCTACTATTATTCTGACATTTCACATTCTTCAAATAAAGTGGTGATCCTAATTGACCTAAAACAGGGATTTTTTACTAGGATTAAATGTCAGGAATTGTGAAAAACTGAGTTTAAATGTATTTGGCTAAGGTGTATGGAAACTTCCGACGTAACTCTTGACATTATGCATTTCCCTCACTTGAACCTCTCACCCTCAAAGTGTCTCAAATAGACTTCAGAGTTTAGTTAATGGTATGCTTTTGGAATCCCTCTTTAAAGATGTGAAGAAAAAAAACAAAGTCGAGAGAGAGAGAGAGTTCTCCTGTATGTTCACATGTTTTTTTCCATGTTCTCTATAGATAAACTAAACTCCGCTTGACTTTTCTCTGGGGAAACTAAAAGTATTTTAATGAAAGGAGGGTTCCACTTCATGACAGTATCTAGGTTTCCATCCAGGTGACAGATTTTCATTCGAAAATTCTAAAATCTGCAAAAAGATAATCTGTAGCCTAATAAAGTGCATGTTTTGCCGATTAGTCATAGTGGGAGGACCACACAACATGTCATTGTGTGACTCCAAGTTTACTTAGATATGATGGTTATTATATCAATATTTGTGCATAAACGCGTTTCCACCAACATTTCTTGCATAATTCATTTTACTGAAACAAAAAGATCCCACCTTGTCTAGCGTATTTTGTTTTGTTGACATTTGGAAAGTTTACCGAAAAATGTTATGTTTCCATCAGGCTTGGAATGCAGTTTATTAGGCTACAGATTACATAAATGATGATGAACTTCACAGGGTGGTGAAAGTGCACAGTGATGAGCTTGATGCTCCTTTCCAATAAATATCTAGGTTCTTATTCTGGTGACATGAAGATCACATGATGATTGCATATTTGGTTGCTTTTTGACAATTCAAAAATAATCTAGCTCTTTTGGCCATAATAATCTCATGTAGGCTAAACCCGCAATGTATCTGCGAGCTGGTGGCTAAAGCGCACATGCTAATACCGGAGTGGACACACTTGCTATATAATGGCACATTTCTTTGTGAGAAAACCATCAGTAGAGTTGAACATGCGATGGAAACCCATTTATTCGGTACATGGGAATTTGTATTTTTATGTGCACTACGTCTTCATGCATAGACTTTCATCTGCAACAAGCCAATTTGATGGAAACAAATCTCTGGCATATTGTTTTTATGCAGATTTTAGAATATTCAGCACGAAAATCTGTCACCAATTGGATGGAAAATTAGCTACAGACACAAAAAGATCCCACCTTGTTTAGCATATTTTGTTTTGTCGACATTTGCAACGTTTACCAAGTTTACCGACACATTTGCTGTTTTCATCAGGCCTGTCATTACATTTTCTATCCAACATGTACTTTACTTTGGTTATAAACCAGGTTTCCATCCAACCTTTCACCAAGTAAAGTACACGGATAGAACATGGTCATGACAGGCCTGATGGAAACAGCAAATGTTTCGGTAAACTTTCCAAATGTTGACAGAACAAAATATTCTAGACAAGGTGGGATCTTTTTGTGTTGGTGTGATGATGCGAACATCCTCATTTGAACATTGCCCCTTATTTAAATTTAAGTTGTGAGTGTTTATTTCTATGTATATTGTTTTCCAGGTACCTGCTTAACTTACATTATTCATATCATCGGTAGAGTTGAAAATGCAATGAAAAGCCATTTAACTTGTATTTTTCCTTCGATACATGGGAATTTAACCGCAAAAGTTATTTTTATGTGCACTATGTCATCACGCACAGCCTTTTGTCCACAACAAGTCAATTTGATGGAAACATCTCTGGTGGGAAAATGCGCATTTTACAGATTTATGCAGATTTTAGAATATTTGCATGAAAATCTGTCACCAATTGGATGGAAACCTAGCTATAGACAAACACTTGGAGCAATAGCTGTGCATGTCAGTTAGCTCAGAACTCAGAAGTGCCAGGTTTCATCTGAAGGAAACTGTCACGAGGTGGAAAAGTGACAGGTTATTTGTAACTGGGATGAGCAGGCATAGTGAAGTAAAGACCAAACAGAAGGACTAGTTCAAGCATTTAATAAACAATAGGGCATAGTTTACAAGTTCACCTTTTCAGCAGTGGCCTTTCTCACTGGGCCAGGAATATTTACAAACCATGCAATTTAAAATGACAAACAATCAAAGTAACAAAAAGGCACAGGAGGTGGTGCAGCCCAGGAGACAGGTCCATCTTGGAAACTCACAATACTCTATTTCCCCCATGCTCCTGGAAACAACCATACCTCTGGACTACATCCCCTCCTGTGGGCAGTTGCACCTCAAACAGAAAGGAACAAGGCTTAAATCAGAGAGGAAGAGGCGAAGCGAGAGGTTTTACTCCGGCCAAAATTTGTCCACGAAAAATAAGCCCACGAAGTGAGGAATTTTTGTATGGAGACCAGTGAGTGTGGAATTTGGTCAACAAAAAATGTCATTGCTAATTTGTTACGTGAGGCTTATTTGATCAAATATACATTTTCTTAATGGTTAGGTTGTTAAGAATGCACTGATATAAGTGGACACACTCTGCATTACGACAATTTATATATCGGACTATATCGGAGTTGTGCCTGTTGTCATAAAGATAGATGGAGGACTCATCATGGATATAGCCCGTTTTAACATGGACATTGCCATTGAGGGCTTCCACCATTTTAAAAGTAGTCAACTGGGTGGGGAGCCTAAGAGTTGGGAGCAATCAGCCAATAAAGAAGAAGGAAATGTACTACTTTAAAATGGTGCTTCCCATTCTGTCACCGACGCTATAATGACACAGAAACAAAGAAGAGTCCTCTATCTATCTCAATGGCCTGTTCACACACGTATCTGCCCTGTCGTTGGCTAGAATGGTCCCACCTAATCTCGCCTCCTTCCGCCTGCCTTCCATCTTTGAGGACATGTATTCCCATTATATTGACTATCTTGTCAATATAATAGACAATCTTTGCTTAAATACAATTCAGCAAACATACAATTAACCGATGAGATCACTTGGAGAGTTAACGAGTCAATCAATCACACCTGTGACAAGACTCCGGTCTTTTACAGCTCTATCTTATAGCCTGGTCAATGCTAAACCTCAAACAAATGCGCTATGGCCCTTGAACCCTTTGATAGATATTCACTAGATATGAGTCACTAGATGTGGACATCTCACTGTCAATGTCTCTGTGACTGCCATGAACTTTTGCACACATACAGAAATGTCAGTCAAACAAGCAGGCAGGCACGCACGCACCACAGGAGGTTGGTGGCATATAATTGGGGAGAACGGGCTCGTGTTAATGACTGAAGCGGAAGGTGTTTGATGACATTCCATTTGCTCCGTTCCGGACATTTTTATGAGCCGTTCCCCGTTCCCCTTAGCACATTCCATTTGCTCCGTTCCCTGTTTGATTGCAGTCTGAGCAACTGCTCTTGAACTCTGCTGAGTGTGTTTATCACCAACCCTGTTAACCTCCCTCCCTCTCTACTCCCCTATCCTGTTTCCTCATTCCCTTTCCCCGTCTTTCTCTTTTTCAACCACTTCCACTATCTCTCTCTCATTCTACCTCTTCTTCTTTCTCTCTCGCTCTCATTCTCTCCCTAACTCCTTTCCTCTTACTCCCCCTCTCTCTCCCCCTACTTCCCCCCACCACCTACCCTCCTCGCCTACCACACTCTCAGGGATAGGGAAGTTCATTGCCCTTGACTTTGCCCGGCGCGGGGCTCGTGTTATCATGGCGTGCCGGAGCAAGGCTCGCGGTAGCGTCGCCCTGCAGGAGATCCGTAAGCGGAGTGGGAACGCCGATGTGCACCTGCGTCTGGTGGACACCTCGTCCCTGGCGTCGGTGAGGGCGTTCGCAGAGGGCGTCCTGCGAGAGGAGAAGGAGCTCCACATCCTGGTCAACAACGCTGGGGCTTCAGGTGGGCACCGGTCCAGATTCAAAGACCGTTAGCCTGGAAAACACACTTAGGCTGGAATCCACACTGAATATCGTTCACTATTTACTACTGTTTCACTTGAAGCAAAATACAATAGTGAAGGAGCTCTCTCCACATCCTGGTCAACAATGCCAGGGCTTCAGGTGGGCATTGGGTCCAGAGTCAGTTATAGCCTGAAATCCACACTGAATAACACTACATTTTCAATATTGACCTGAAGCAGAACAGTAATGAAAAGGAGCGATATTCACTGTGGATTCCAGGCTAAGATGCAGTCAACCAGGGGTGGATGTCAACAGCCGTCACACTAGTGTGACCAACTGGGTTTGAATCCAGGGCGTCTACACACCATAAGACTAAAGCCTGGGCATGAGGAGAGTTAATGCAAGTCTTTAGGTCTTGGGTAAGGTTACCAAAGCACGGTTGTGGTTTGGAGTCAGTACCCAATAACAATGTCCATGAGAGGAACAACCTTGCTTGATTGATAATAACAATGGTAACATGCCATTCCACCGAATTACAATTTTGCTCACAAATTCCCATTCATTATCTATCACCAGAGGTGTGGACTCGAGTCATGTGACTTGGACTCGAGTCAGACTCGAGTCATGAATTTGATGACTTCAGACTCGACTCGACAAAATGTACAAAGACTTGCAACTCGACTTGGACTTTAACATCAATGACTCGTGACTTCACTTGGACTTGCGCCTTATGACTCGAGAAGACTTGCTACTTCCCATGAAAACTGGGGAAAAAAAATTTCACACGGCCGCGCCGCTCTCCGTTTATCTGCATCTGTGAAAAAAATGTGCACCATCCACCTGTATGCATACAGAGAGCGCGCGCTGCCTGCACGTTATCCAATCACTGTAGTCCCACGTTGTTTTGATTCGACAGCATCTAAGCAGGCACATTGCAAGACAACCAATGAAGCACATCAAGCAACAATGCGCCAGTTGTCAAAATGATACCGAAGATAGTTTGGTTTGGCTATAAAAATTACGAGGTAGTCGACAAAAAACGAGTTGCAATCTGCAAAACATGCGGATCGAAGATTACAGACGGAGCTGCCACAACGTCCAACTTTGTTCGACACCTGAAGTTGCACAAAGAAAGGTAAGTTTTGAACGAATGCTACGCACCTTATCGGATGTACCGTAACTTACTAGCTAGCTGCTGCATATTTACTGTATCAACGAGACAAGCGCACGTCTCCCTTGCTGGTTCATGCTTACAAAAATATGGATTTTTGAACTGCTATTATATGGACATTCTAAAACGCTTTCGTGAAAAACGCTTAACGTTCTTTAATGTACTAAGACAGTGTTATTAAAAGACCAAACTCTGTAAATATCATATTAATAAAGTATACTATGTACAAAACATCAGATGAGCCCAGAATATGAACGCAAACACGTTTAATAACACGTTGCGTTTTCCTCCCATAGAAAACTATTATAAGAAAAGGCTTAACGTGTCTTAATATACTGAGACAGTAATATTAAAAGACCAAACTATAAATATCATATTAATAAAGTATACTAAATGTACAAAACATCAGATGAGGCCAGAATATGAACGCAAACACGTTTAACAACACGTTAAGTGTTTTCCTCCCATAGAAAACCATTATAAGAAAAGGCTTAACATGTCTTATGTAGGCTACTATGTATTCTGGGCTCATCTGATGTTTTGTACATAGTATGCTTTATTAATATGATATTTGCAGAGTTTGGTCTTATAATATTACTGTCTTAGTATATTAAGCATTAAGCAACGTTAAGCGTTTTTCACGTTAAGCGTTTTAGAATTCAGTTTCAGAGTTGCTGGTGTGCTGCCTCATTGAGGTCGTTTATGTAATTTTGGTTAATCACAACTAAGCTGAACTGTCGCTGAAGACAAAATATCACAATTAAACAATGAATGCACCCCCTTTCACAACTCGGATGTAGTTGGTGCATCCCTAAACCCATCCAAGTACAACAGGAAACATAGTAAGACGTATACATTGTAAAGAGGAAAATGATAACACAGTCACAGTAGATCCACCATTAGCCTTCCCTTTTCATATCATGCCCAAACAGCAGACAGCGCATGGACAGAGTGCTACCGTAGTCTACAGTAGGTCTGTGAGGCAGCGCACCACTGGGATATATACAGTATATAATAAAATAATAACGATTATAGTAGTAATGTTCAGAGATGCAATAGATTATTATAGTGCAGTTCTTAACTAATGGGAATATTGTTTAGCTTATTTTTGGTTTAATTTGGTTTACTTTAGTTATTTAATTTATTCAATTATTTTGTTTTTCTATACTTTTCATGCCAACTTGCCATGGCCCCCCTAGAACCCCCTCGCGGCACCCAAGGGTCCCCGTCCCCACTTTGAAAACCACTGCTATAAAGCATATGACTTCAGTTTCTTGAGGGAAAGGGCTTTCTTATGAATTTTGAAGCAGTGAAAATATTCTTAATATTGCATACACTGACACTGAAATGTATTATCGTAAACCGTAGTGTACAATAGGCAATGAATATTAACACAACAACATTGATATGAGTAAAGAGTAGTTTCAAATACAACATGTGTGGCTGTAAAGGATTTTCTGACATCTGTTTCATATTCTTCTCTGTTACAGGTATGAAGAATACCAGATGAACAAAATCATCGTAGATGAACCACAACAGCCTTCAATCTCACAATTCCTTGACACTCGTGTAGGGCGTTACAGCCTGACCCACCCACAGCAGAATGCCATCTCCAATGCGATACTGTCTGACTTGATTATTGATTGCAATTTCCCTCTGTCTATTGTGGAAAATAAGAGCTTTCGTCACTTTCTGGCTGTGCTGGACAGCAAGTATACCCCAGTATGTCGCCGAACGCTGACCACAAAAACAGAGAGCCTTGCTGAGGAGAGACGGTCAAAGTTAAAAACTCAATTGAGCAACACTGACCATGTTTCAGTCACTGTGGACATTTGGTCTGATCGAAAGATGAGGGGATTCCTTGGTGTCACTGTGCACTGGATGGAGCGAGATGCAGAGAGGGTACAGCTAAAGACTAATCTCTTGGCCTGCAACCGCTTCAAAGGCTCTCACACAGCAGAGCGAATCTGTGACCAATTTGAGGCAATATGTGATGAATACAACATCAAAGCTAAATTGGACTATATAATTAGTGACAATGCTGCTAACATGCGCAAGGCATTTACAGTCTGCTTCCCCAGCGAACAGGAGGAAGATGAAGATGCTGGAGATAATCTTGATGATCCTGAGCTATGGCATGACTTAACCCAAGAAGACCAGCAAACCGTCGATGCTGCTATGGCAAAGAAACAGCGCCTGCAGTGTTTTGCACACACATTGCAGCTGGTTGTGGGAGACGGTTTGAAAGAAACAAAAGCGGCATGTCCTTCTCTCTCCAAGTTATCAAAACTTAGCTCCCTGCTCCACACAAGCACAACGTTTAAAGACATCTTCGATGGTGAATTTGGGGAGCACAGAGGCATCCCTGCTGCAGTGAGCACGAGGTGGAATTCCACACTGCGGCAGGTAAAAGCAGTCCTTCATTGTGATCAGCAAAAGCTCTGCGCAGTTCTTGAGAAGGCCGGGCATAAAGAACTGTCATTCACACCACGAGAGTGGAATCTGCTGAAGGAGTTGGTGGACATCTTAAAACCGTTCGGAGAAGCAACTGATTTGACACAGGGGGAGAAAGTCATTACAATCAGTGCAGTTGTTCCATCCATCTTGTCCCTCAATCACCATCTTGAGAAGCTGAAGCCTCAAGTTCGTTTCCTGAGTGGCCTGGTCAGAGGTCTGCAGGCATCCCTGAAAAAAAGATTTCTTGGGATCTTCATTAATGTAAAAATGGCCCAGTCTCAAGAAGGGATCACTGCCCCCTTTTCAGACACAGTCTACCTGAAAGCAGCTGCCTTGGATCCAGCCTTTTGTCTGCTGTGGATTGAGCCCCATGTGCTGGTCAACCGTGACATCAAGGCAGAGGTGGCACAACGAGTTAAAGGTAAATATTATTGACTTGCAATGCAACTTAAATGCAACGTACAATAATTTGATCTTAATCTGATATAGGATCTAATGTGATATTAATCTGGCTTTAACAATAATAAAAAATTTCAGTCTTGAACAGTATCATCAACATCAGAAATAAGGGCTCTTTTGTTTCTGCTGTTGTGACACGTTTTTATTTTTATTTTTAGAATTGATCCTGCAAGATGCTGCAGAGACAGAGCAGCCTGTGCCGGTGCCTGCTGAAGAAGAACTAGAGGACATGGAAGGAGAAGGGCTGTTTGCTGCATACCATAAGAGGCAGAAAAGGGATGTTGGGACCCCACCAGCAGTACAGCTAAGTCACTACATTGACATGGCAGAAGGACAGAATGCCCTTTTGTTCTGGGCACTGAACAGTAAGACTCTTCCTTCACTCTTTCAAGTAGCCATCCGAGTCTTGGCAGTGCCTGCTTCTAGTGCTCCAGTGGAGCGAGTTTTCAGCCATGGTGGCATCATTCTGCGTCCCCATCGTGCACAAATGACTGACAGACTTTTGGCCAATTTGATCTTTTGCAAATGCAATGCAGTATAGGGGCCTCCCTCCACCTGTCCACAGCACGCATGCGCGCACACACACTCACTCTCTGCTCATCACCTGTCCACACAGCTCTCTCTCTCCTGTGGTAGGAGTTTCACATGGAGTAAGATCTGTTCATTTGCAGTGCAGGTTCCCACACTGTTTTTACTTCCAGAGCTTTGGTGTTTGTCCTTCCCCGTAAACCATTTTCTCTCTCTCTCTCTCTCTCTCTCTCTCTCTCTCTCTCTCTCTCTCTCTCTCTCTCTCTCTCTCTCTCTCTCTCTCTCTCTCTCTCTCTCTCTCTCTCTCTCTCTCTCTCTCTCTCTCTCTCTCTCTCTCTCTCTCTCTCTCTCTCTCTCTCTCTCTCTCTCTCTCTCTCTGCATTGTTCTAGTGCAATATGCTGTTCAAATACAAGCATTTTTTTTGTGAAAATTAAATGTTATGTTTTTTGCTGTATTTGATTAATGTTATTGTATAAAAAGGTTTAAATAAATACAAATCTTACAGACATACATGATTTGTATACATTTTATTTCTGTGGTAAGAGGACTTGAAATGACTCGAAACTAAAATGGTAGGACTTTGGACTCGACTTGAGACTTGATGGCTTTGACTTTTGACTCGACTTGGGACTTGCCTCATCTTTGACTCGACTTGACTCGGGACTCGAGGGCAAAGACTTGAGACTTACTTGTGACTTGCATAACAATGACTTTGTCCCACCTCTGTCTATCACTGTTGGGAATGTTTGTCCTTGACACTGTGTCTGTTTGCGACATGCACATCCTTTTATGCCCAAAGTAAAATGCCTTCGCAGCTTTTCTTATCACATATTTTGGTAATGTTTTCTGTATTTTGATAAAAAAATATTTACTTTTTCACTTGAGTCTGTGTGTGAATGCTTGAGTGCGTGTGTGTTTCTATGTATGTATGAGTGTTCATTGGTTTGGTTATATTATGTCTGGACACAGGCTTGCCTAGAGATATCACCTCAGATGGGCTAGAGGTGTCCTTTGCTACCAACCATGTGGGTCCTTTCCTCCTCACCAACCTGCTTCTGGGTAAGACACCACATATTCCACTGATACCTCACCCTGCCATAAAGCTAGAGCTCTGTGTACAACTACTGCAGCGTTACACGGGCCACGGCTATAGGCTTATATGCAAAATATGTTCCTATAAAAGGGTTCTTCGACTGTCCCCATAGGAGAACCCTTTTTGGTTCCAGGTAGAACCCTTTTTGCTTTCAGGTAGAACCCTTTTGGGTTCCATGTACAGTGCCGGGAAAAAGTATTTGCCCACTTTCTGATTTTCTCTCTTTTTTAATATTTTTGATGCTGAATGTAATCAGATCTTCTACCAAAACCTGACTGAACAAGTAACATAACAATTACATACTTATTTAATTTATTTCATAAACAAAGTTATGCCACACCCAATGCCACTGTGTGAAAAAGCAATAGCCCCCTTACACTCAATAACTGGTTCTCACCTTTAGCTGCAATGACTCCAACCAAACGCTTCCTGTAGTTGTTGATCAGTCTCTCACATCGCTGTGGAGGAATTTTGGCCCAATCTTCCATGCAGAACTGGTTTAATTCAGCGACATTTGTGGGTTTTCAAACATGAACTGCTCGATTCAAGTCCTGCCACAACATCTCAATTGGGATTAGGTCTGGACTTTGACTAGGTCATTCCAAAACTTCACATTTGTTGCTTTTTAGCTATTTTCATGTAGACTTGATTGTGTGTTTTGGATCATTGTCTTGCTGCATGACCCAGCTGCGCTTTAGCTTCAGCTCACAGACGGATGGTCTGACATTCTCCTGTAGAATTCTCTGATACAGAGCAGAATTCATGTTTTCTTCTATTAAGGCAAGTCATCGAGGTCCTCAGGCAGCAAAGCATCCCCAAACCATCACACTACCACCACCATGCTTGACCGTTGGAAGAATGTTCTATGGACAGATGAGTCAAAAGTATAACTTTTTGAACGACATGGGTCCCATTATGCCTGATGAAAACCAAACACTGCATTCCACAGTAAGAACCTCATACGAAGAGTCTTGATGATCATCCAGGTGCTTTTTGGCAAACTTGAGTCAACTTTTTGGACAAAATGGGTTTTGTCACACAACACAATGCCACAGATGTCTCAATTTTGAGGGAGCGTGCAATTGGCATGCTGACTGCAGGAATGTCCACCAGAGCTGTTGCCAGAGAATTGAATGTTCATTTCTGTACCATAAGCCGCTTCCAACGTCATTTTAGAGAATTTGGCAGTACGTCCCACTGGCCTCACAACCGCAGACCACTTGTAACCACGCCAGCCCAGGACCTCTACACCAGGCTTCTTCACCTAAGGGATCATCTGAGACGAGCCACCCGGACAGCTGATGAAACTGAGGAGTGTTTTTGTCTGTAATAAAACCCTTTTGTGGGGGAAAAACTCATTTTGGTTGGCTGGGCCTGGCTCCCCAGTGTGTGGGCCTCTGCCCAGTCATTTGAAATCCATAGATTAGGGCCTAATGAATTTACTTCAATTAACTGATTTCCTTATATGAACTGTAACTCAGTAACATTTTTGAAAATGTTGCGTTTATATTTTTGTTCAGTGGAACGAAGCATGAATTATGCTCTGTATCAGAGAATTCTATAGGAGAATGTCAGGCTATCTGCCTGTGAGCTGAAGCTGAAGCTCAGCTGGGTCATGCAGCAAGACAATGATCCAAAACACAATCAAGTCTACATGAAAATGGTTAAAAAGCAACAAATGTGAAGTTTTGAAAACCCACAAATGTCATTGAGTTAAAACAGTTTTGCATGCAAGAGTGGGCCAAAATTCCTCCACAGCGATGTGACAGACTGATCAACAACTACAGGAATCATTTAGTTGGAGTCATTGCAGCTAAAGGTGGCACAACTACCGTATTTTCCGCACTATAAGGCGCACCGGAGTATAAGCCGCAGCAGCTAAATTGAATGATATTGAATGATGTGTACATATATAAGCCGCACTGGACTATAAACTGCAGGTGTTTTAATGTTTAATTACCATATGTATGGGTTCGTGCACAGAGGGGATTGTCGGGAAAGAGACAAACTGTCTCGCTCTCGTAATGTCTGTCTGTCTTGCTCTCGTTCTGTCTCTCGTTCTGTCTCTCGTACCACTCTCGGTTCCACTTTTACTTTTGCGCGCTACCTGTCTCACTCTTTTCCGGCCTCCAGCTTTTCCTGCTGGAGCCCGCCGCTTAAAGGTGGGGGGCGCGGACCGGTCATAGAGCCCATAGAGTTAAAGTTGGTGGACTGTAACCTGTAAAATCCATAGATTTAGGAGGTCTTCTAATGGCCGTTAGCTGTAAAAATCCATAGATTAGCCGCACCGTTATATAAGCCGCAGGGTCGAAAAATGGGAAAAAAGGCGCGGCTTATAGTCCAAAAATTACGGTAGTTATTGAGTGTAAAGGGCCAATTACTTTTTCACACACTGGAATTGGGTGTTGCATAACTTTGTTAATTCAATAAATAAAATAAGTATACTTTTTTTTGTTATTTGTAAACTCAGGTTCCCTGGATCTAATATTAGGTTTTGGTTGAAGATCTGATAATTATTCAGTATCAAAAATATGCAAAAATAGAGAAAATCAGAAAGGGGCAAATACTTTTTCACGGTACTGTAGAACCCTCTGTGGAAAGGGTTCTTGATGGAACCCAAAAGGGTTATTCAAAGGGTTCTCCTATGGGAACAGCCAAATAACCATCTTAGGTTCTACAGTAGATGGCACCTTTTTTCTAATAGTTTATTCTAGTGCTGTATTTTGTGAGTGTTATGCATTTTGTTACTTTCCCTGTTTTACATCTACTCAACCTTACAATAATTTACTGTATGTAACATTGTCCCAGTTATCGCACGTTACATTCCACACCTTACATTGTTACTGTATTCACTTCCCTTCCCACCACTCTTCTCTCGCCTCTACTCCTTCCCTCCCCTATCTCCTCCCTCCATCCCCCATTCCCTTTCTCCCTCCTCTTCCTCTCCTTTTCCTCCCCCTCTCCCCTCCGTCCAGACCTGTTGAAGCAATCAGCACCGGCACGCATCGTCAACGTGTCATCTGTGAACCATTGGAGGGGCAAGGTCGACTTCTCGCACTTCAAGGGCAAGAACCTGGGCTACACTATGGACAGTGTGTACAACCACACCAAGCTGCACAACGTCATCTGCACTAACGAGCTGGCGCGAAGGCTACAAGGAACAGGTGGGTATGAAGGCCTGGGCCAGTATTAATTAAGCATCTTAGAGTAGGAGTGTTGATCTAGGCATCTGGTTTGGCTATTCGATTATCAAATTCTTGTTTAGAGCACATAGTAGCCATACCCTATTTTACTGTTGCTAAAACAACTGTATTAGTGGATGTGTAACATTTTACAATGAGCATAATTTCTGAGTGGTCTTGTAAGGGAAGGGGGTGATGTCATGAAAAGTTAGGCGCCAAACATCTGTGGAGCTGGAGATTGAGTTTCCCCATGTGTGTCAGACTTTCCATGAAATCAGATTAATGGTAAAGGAGGGACATGGATTTCTGGGTTTTTGTGTGGTTTATAATCTCTTCTGTGTGCGGGTGCGCGTGCATGCGCGCGTGTGTGTGTCTCACAGGGGTGACAGCTAACTCCCTCCACCCCGGGTTGGTGATGACAGAAGTGATGAGACACTATAACTTCATGGTTCGGTTCCTCTTCAACATTATCGGAATCTTCTTCTTCAAGGTGAACATTTTTTATAAAACACCCTGGTGAAAATCATTCATACAGTACATTGTTTAACACTTTATTTTACCATCCTGTTTCAGCTGGTATTAAGTAAGAAACCATTTCTGGTACTTATATGTTACGTAATAATTATCATTTTATACAGTAGTTTCCAAATAAATAACAAGTAAATAGTGGACTGTAAAATAAAGTGTAATCAATATTTTCAGTTTGTCTGAAATGAAAGAGCGAAAGGGATTCATTCAAAGGTGCATTTCAGTGGTGCACACTGCACTAATGACAACACATTTTAAAGGCAATCTCCCTGCTTTTTGTGGATATCGCATTCAAGTGCAATGTGCTTGTTGACATTGCTCCTTTGACTGAATTCTGGCAAAAGTGTGTTTCTGAGAAGGTCTGTAGTTGGGAAGAAAATGTGTGAGACATAAAGATTTGTTATTGTTATGGTCCTGGTTGTTACATTTATGGGAACAGGATGTGTTAGGTCTCACTTAATTCACAACAAAACTAAAGAGACTTACTGCACCAGACAACCGACAGTGCGTGTTTTAAAGGTAATTTACACCTGAGCCAATATTCACAGGGTTTACCATGAATGCGAATGGCAGAGAAATTGGTTGACCTTTTCACCTGTATAGTGCGCTGCTCGATAACGCACCTAGTTTTTCTTATTTTTGAAGAATGACTAAATAGTAGAACTTTAAAACGTAATGCAGGACCAGCGAAGGACACCACAACATAAGACCACATTAAACAGAGGCCAGACCCCATTTAAATGGGCAAGAGTCTTTAGCCCAGGCTTAAAGGCAGTGATGGTCTGGGCCATGCAGAGATGGAGTGAAAGCTTGTTTCACAGCTAGGGGCCGAAGGGGTGTAGACTGTATGGTCACCCATCGTTTTGAGGCAGGTCTTTGGGACAGAGGAGTCTTTGATCATTTGTCATGATCCTAAAGATGATGGTTTTCTTAGGTGGGGACCAGACCTGGGATAACTATAGTTTTAATTATGCTTTGTGGAAAGTTTTTTTTTAATTGAGGGGAACAAATGGTTACTTTGGAGGTGACTACAACTATATGAATACAGATTTTTGCCTTTTAGGCGTACATTATGGGAATGATAATCTCAATGATAATCTCATACTCGGCAAAAGCTAAATCTGATTTAGTGATTAATTTTCTTCAATTTTAATTTCTACCTTAGAAAAAGACCATTAAAATGTTTACACGGTAAAGAAGAAAATACAATTTCTGAATTTAAGCAGGAATACAATCTTTTACGTTTGAAGAGAGCCAACAATTACAGGTCAAACTCCAATAAAGCATATTACTTAATGACAAATAAACCTGGTAAATATCTCGCAGCTCTCACAAAAGGAACACATGCTAAACCAGTTATAATTTAAAAAGAAATAACAACGTGATTAATGACAATTTTAAAAGCTTCTATGAAAATGTATATAAATCAGAATTAAACAACAGTTGGACGGATCCTATAGCCTTCTTAGACTCAACAACCATGAAGCAATTATTAGAAAACAGAAATCGCCCAAAAATAAATATTACATACTGTTAAAACATTTACCCAGAGAAAAGCACCAGGAATGGATTGCTTGCCCATAGAATTATATTCAACATTTTGGGACAAAGTAGTGCCCATTTTTACACAAATAACACACGTCACTCAATTCAGTACTTCCTAGTTCTATGTCTCAAACAGTTATTTCAGTTATATTAAAATCAGGAAAATCTGGAGAGTCCCCTACTGATTATAGACACAAGTTTAATAAACTGTGACAATAAAATAATAACAAAGCTTATAAGCAATAGTCTTACCAGACTTGAAATATCAATCAAAGAGGGTTTATTAAAAATAAACACTTACAAACAAATACAAGAACATTTTTCAGTTTAATACAATACGCAAAAAAAATATAAATAGATTGATCAATAATGGCTGTTGATGCCGAAAATACTTTAGACCATCTTGAATGGCCTTTTTTATTTAAATCTTTGGAAGCTTTCAACTTTCCATCTGAAATAATACAAATAATATATAAATGTCCTAAAGCAAAAATATGCACAAATAATACATTATCTGATGATAAAGCTAAGAACATTAACAACTTCATAGTTAAGAACACTATAACAATATGGAAGAAAATGTAACGTATTCTACAAGAACCAATATCACTCCCTAAAAACACAACCCTATGGAACAATCCTTGGATAGCTTTTCAGAATTCACCGATAAATTGGTCTACATGGAAAACTAACAGCATAGTTAGTAGCAACGGTTAATGACTTGGTAACAGGAAGTAAATGTATTTCCATGATAGATCTGTCCAAAATTGCTTTTTAATTCTATGTAAATATTTTAAAATACATGCAACTCAAGTTACATATCACGAAATTCCGATTTGAAATCTTTTCGACATCAGAGCAACCTTGAGGGAATCTTATCAAATCAACTTTTATTGGTCACATACACATGTTTAGCAGATGTTATTGCGGGTGTAGCGAAATGCTTGTGTTTCTAGCTCCAACAGTGCAGTAATATCTAACAATTCACAACAATACACATAATACACACAATCTAAAAGTAAAATAATGTAATTAAGAAATATAAATATTAGGATGAGCAAACTCGGAGTGGCATAGACGAAAATACAGTAGAATAGAATACAGTATATACACTACCGTTCAAATGTTTGGGGTCACTTGTTTTGTCCTTGTTTTCCATGAAAACATACATGAAATGAGTTTGAATAGGAAATATAGCAAAATTAATAGGAAATGTAGTCATTGACAAGGTTAGAAATAATGATTTTTAATTGAAATAATAATTGTGTCCTTCAAACTTTGCTTTCGTCAAAGAATCCTCCATTTGCAGCAATTACAGCCTTGCAGATCTTTGGTATTCTAGTTGTCAATTTGTTGAGGTAATCTGAAGAGATTTCACCCCATGCTTCCTGAAGCACCTCCCACAAGTTGGATTGGCTTGATGGGCACTTCTTACGTACCATACGGTCAAGCTGTTCCCACAACAGCTCAATAGGGTTGAGATCCGGTGACTGTGCTGGCCACTCCATTATAGACAGAATACCAGCTGACTGCTTCTTCCCTAAATATTTTTTGCATTGTTTGGAGCTGTGCTTTGGGTCATTGTCCTGTTGTAGGAGGAAATTGGCTCCAATTAAGCGCCGTCCACAGGGTATGGCATGGCGTTGCAAAATGGAGTGATAGCCTTCCTTCTTCAAGATCCCTTTTAACCTGTAAAAATCTCCCACTTTACCACCACCAAAGCACCCCTAGTATGCACGCATGACTGTAAGTCGTTTTGGATAAAAGCGTCTGCTAAATGGCATATTATTATTATTATTATTATTATTATTATTAGACCATCACATTGCCTCCACCATGCTTGACAGATGGCATCAAGCACTCCTCCATCATCTTTTCATTTGGTCTGCGTCTCACAAATGCTCTTCTTTGTGATCCAAACACCTCAAACTTCGATTCGTCTGTCCATAACACCTTTTTACAATCTTCCTCTGTCCAGTGTCTGTGTTCTTTTGCCCATCTTAATCTTTTCTTTTTATTGGCCAGTCTGAGATATGGCTTTTTCTTTGCAACTCTGCCTAGAAGGTCAGCATCCCGGAGTCGCCTCTTCACTGTTGACATTGAGACTGGTGTTTTGCGGGTACTATTTAATGAAGCTGCCAGTTGAGGACCTGTGAGGCATCTGTTTCTCAAACTAGACACTAATGTATTTGTCCTCTTGCTCAGTTGTGCACCGGGGCCTCCCACTCCTCTTTCTATTCTGGTTAGAGCCAGTTTGCGCTGTTCTGTGAAGGGAGTAGGACACAGCGTTGTACGAGATCTTCAGTTTTTTGGCAATTTCTCGCATGGAATAGCCTTCATTTCCAGTGGCGGCTCCTGAAAAAATTCTCAGGAGGGGCAATTTTTCTGATGATTTAGGTGACCTACACACGTGCACGAGTCCGTGCACGCGATTCCAGATATCTTTACCTCTGAATAAACTGCCTTTATTATACCATATCCACCCTGTCCAAAGTCTCTACTTGGTCTCAGTTCTCCAGTAAACTTGTGATTATCAACAGTACACAACGGTAACAAACAATTGGGGGAACTCACGGGGCAGATAGTAACCACTTAAAAGGAAGCGATTCCCAAACCTTCCATAACAAAGCCATCACCTACAGAGAGATGAACTTGGAGAAGAGTCCCCTAAGTAAGCTTGTCCTGGGCCTCTGTTCACAAACACAAACAGACCCCACACAGCCCCAGGACAACAACAACAACAACAACAACAACACAATTAGACCCAACCAAATCATGAGAAAACAAAAAGAGAATTACTTGACACATTGGAAAGAACAAACAAAAAAACAGAGCAAACTAGAATGCTATTTGGCCCTAAACAGAGAGTACACAGTGGCAGAATACCTGACCACTGTGACTGACCCAAACTTAATGAAAGCTTTGACTATGTACAGACTCAGTGACCATAGCCTTGCTATTGAGAAAGGCCGCCGTAGGCAGACCTGGCTCTCAAGAGAAGACAGGCTATGTGCACACTGCCCACAAAATGAGGTGGAAACTGAGCTGCACTTCCTAACCTCCTGCCAAATGTATGACCATATTAGAGACACATATTTCCCTCAGATTACAGCGATCCACAAAGAATTCGAAAACAAACCCAATTTTGATAAACTCCCTTATCTACTGGGTGAAAAACCACAGTGTGCCATCACAGCTGCAAGATTTGTGACCTGTTGCCACAAGAAAAGGGCAACCAGTGAAGAACAAACACCATTGTAAATACAACCCATATTTATGTTTATTTATTTTCCCATTTGTACTTTAACTATTTGCACATTGTAACAACACTGTATATATACATAATATGACATTTGAAATGTCTTTATTCTTTTGAAACTTCTGAGTGTAATGTTTACTGTTAATATTTATTGTTTATTTCACTTTTGTTTACTATCTACTTCCCTTGCTTTGGCAATGTTAACACACGTTTCCCATGCCAATAAAGCCCTTAAATTGAATTGAATTGATAGTAAGGTCGCAATGACACAGAAAGCAGTTCAATGTCGGGGTACAGAGTCGCTCTCTTACCAGGATCGCGGTCCGCTCTGACCAGGGTGAAGGTGGCCGGCTCCACTTCTCTGTCCGGGACTCATCCAGCCAAGTCTCCCAGCTGTATTGGGATTCAGCTGCCAGCAGCGTTTTCATTATTTAGTCCGTTCGTAGCGGGTATGTACACGATCAACAAGATCAGTCCAAAACCAACCACTGGAAATCCATGGAGACGCTTCTAGCCGCCATTGTCTTAGTTACGTTCAACGTTACGTCACGTATGACGAAAGCGCGTAAGTGCAAGCCCACAGACACCCATAGAGAATGTATTGAAAGCTTTGAAATGTGAAAAAAATAGATTTTACATGACAGGCTATGAGAGACTTCTGGGCGATTTTCAACTTGACTGAAATCGCCCCAAAAACGGGCGGGGCCATTTGAAGCACGACTTTAGCCTGATTTGACATTTAGTGGCTGGCAGATCAGACGTGAACACTGATAACTGCTGTTGCCGTGATATAATTGATTAGAAAAAAAATCCCTTCCTTTTCCCGTTTGGCAGTGCGTCGCCCATATCGCCCTATTGAACAAGCCGTCCCTGTTCATTTCTCAGAACAAGAATAGACTGACGAGTTTCAGAAGAAAGTTATTTGTTTCTGGCCATTTTGAGCCTGTAATCGAACCCACAATTGCTGATGCTCCAGATACTCAACTAGTCTCAAGAAGGCCAGTTTTATTGCTTCTTTAATCAGCACAACAGTTTTCAGCTGTGCTAACATAATTGCAAAAGGGTTTTCTAATCAATTAGCCTTTTTTAAATGATAAACTTGGATTAGCAAACACAACGTGCCATTGGAACACAGGACTGATGGTTGCTGATAATGGGCCTCTGTACGCCTATGTAGATATTCCATTAAAAATCAGCAGTTTCCAGCTACAATAGCCATTTACAACATTAACAATGTCTACACTGTATTTCTGATCAATTTGATGTTATTTTAATGGACAAAAAAAATGCTTTTCTTTCGAAAACAAGGACATTTCTAAGTGACCCCAAACTTTTGAACGTTAGTGTACATATGAGATGAGTAAAGCAAAAGTGACTAGTGTTCCATTATTAAAGTGGCCAGTGATTTCAAGTCTATGTATGTAGGGCAGCAGCCTCTAAGTTGCAGGGTTATGTAACCGGTTGGAAGCTCCAAGTGATGGCTATTTAACAGTCTGATGGCCTTGACATAGAAGCTGCTTTTCAGTCTCTCAGTCCCAGCTTTGATACACCTGTACTGACCTCGCCTTCTGGATGATAGCGGGGTGAACAGGCAGTGGCTCGGGTGGTTGTTGTCCTTTATGATTTGTTTTACCTTCCTGTGACATCGGGTGCTGTAGGTGTCCTGGAGGACAGGTAGTTTGCCCCCGGTGATGCGTTGGGCAGACCGCACCTCCCTCTGGAGAGCCCTGCGGTTGCGGGCGGAGCAGTTGCCGTAGCAGGCGGTGATACAGCCCGACAGGATGCTCTCAATTGTGCATCTATAAAGGTTTGTGAGGGTTTTAGGTGCCAAGCCAAATTTCTTCAGCCTCCTGTGGTTGAAGAGGCGCTGTTGCGCCTTCTTCACCACACTGTACGCTGAGGAACTTGAAGCTTTCCACCTTCTCCACTGCGGTCCCGTCGATATGGATAGGGGTGTGCCCCCTCTGCTGTTTCCTGAAGTCCACGATCAGCTCTTTTGTTTTATTGACGTTGAATGAGAGAGAATTTTCCTGGCACCACACTCCCAGGGCCCTCACCTTCTCCCTGTAGGCTATCTCATCATTGTTGGTAATCAGGCCTACTACTGTTGTGTCGTCTGCAAACTTGATGATTAAGTTGGAGGCGTGCGTGGCCATGCAGTCATGGATGAACAGGGAGTACAGGAGGGGAATGAGCACGCACCCTTGTGGGGCCCCTGTGATGAGGATCAGCAAAGTGGACGTGTTGTTTCCTACCTTCACCACCTGGGGGCGGCCCATCAGGAAGTCCAGGACCCAGTTGCACAGGGTGGGGTTCAGAATCAGGGCCCAGAGCTTAATGATGAGCTTGGAGGGTACTATGGTGTTGAATGCTGAGCTATAGTCAATGAAGTCGGAAGTTTACATACACCTTAGCCAAATACATTTAAACTCAGTTTTTCACAATTCCTTACATTTAATCCTAGTAAAAATTCCCTGTCTTAGGTCAGTTAGGATCACCACTTTATTTTAAGAATGTGAAATGTCAGAATAATAGTAGAAAGAATGATTTATTTCAGCTTTTATTTCTTTCATCACACTCCCAGTGGGTCAGAAGTTTATATACACTCAATTCGTATTTGGTAGCATTGCCTTTAAATTGTTTAACTTGTGTCAAATGTTTCGGGTAGCCTTCCACAAGCTTCCCACAATAAGTTGGGTGAATTTTGGCCCATTCCTTCTGACAGAGCTGGTGTAACTGAGTCAGGTTTGTAGGCCTCCTTGCTCGCACACGCTTTTTCAGTTCTGCCCACACATTTTCTATAGGATTGAGGTCAGGGCTTTGTGATGGCCACTCCAATACCTTGACTTTGTTGTCCTTAAGCCATTTTGCCACAACTTTGGAAGTATGCTTGGGGTCATTGTCCATTTGGAAGACCCATTTGCAACCAAGCTTTAACTTCCTGACTGATGTCTTGAGATGTTGCTTCAATATATCCACATAATTTTCCTTCCTTATGATGCCATCTATGTTGTGAAGTGCACCAGTCCCTCCTGCAGCAAAGCACACCCACAGCATGATGCTGCCACCCCCGTGCTTCACGGTTGGGATGGTGTTCTTCGGCTTGCAAGCCAAACATAACGATGGTGATTATGGCCAAGCAGTTCTATTTTTGTTTCAACAGACCAGAGGACATTTCTCCAAAAAGTACGATCTTTGTCCCCATGTGCAGTTGCAAACCGTAGTCTGGCTTTTTTATGGCGGTTTTGGAGCAGTGGCTTCTTCCTTGCTGAGCAGCCTTTCAGGTTATGTCGATATAGGACTCGTTTTACTGTGGATATAGATACTTTTGTACCTGTTTCCTCCAGCATCTTCACAAGGTCCTTTGCTGTTGTTCTGGGATTGATTTGCACTTTTCACACCAAAGTACGTTCATCTCTAGGAGACAGAACGCGTCTGCTTCCTGAGCGGTATGACGGCTGCGTGGTCCCATGGTGTTTATACTTGCGTACTATTGTTTGTACAGATGGAAATTGCTCCCAAGGATGAACCAGACTTGTGGAGGTCTACAATTTTTTTTGATATCAAGCAAAGAGGCACTGAGTTTGAAGGTAGGCCTTGAAATACATCCACAGGTACACCTCCAATTGACTCAAATGATATAAATTAGCCTATCAGAAGCTTCTAAAGCCATGACATCATTTTCTGGAATTTTCCAAGCTGTTTAAAGGCACAGTCAACTTAGTGTATGTAAACTTCTGACCCACTGGAATTGTGATACGGTGAATTATAAGTGAAATAATCTGTTTGTAAACAATTGTTGGAAAGATGACTTGTGTCATGCACAAAGTAGATGTCCTAACCGACTTGCCAAAACTATAGTTTGTTAAAAAGAAATTTGTGGAGTGGTTGAAAAACAAGTTTTAATGACTCCAACCTAAGTGTATGTAAACTTCCGACTTCAACTGTAGGTATTCCTTTTGTCCAGATGGGAAAGGGCAGTGTGCAGTGCCATGGTGATTGCATCGTCTGTGGATCTATTGGGGTAGAAAGCAAATTGAAGTGGGTCTAGGGTGTCAGGTAAGGTAGAGGTGATATGATCCTTAACTAGCCTCTCAAAGCACTTCATGATGACAGAAGTGACTGCTACGGGGCGATAGTCATTTAGTTCAGTTACCTTTGCTTTCTTGGGTACATGAACGATGGTGGACATCTTGAAGCAAGTGGGAACAGCTGACTGGGATAGGGAGCGATTGAAAATGTCCATAAACACTCCAGCCAGCTGGTCTGCGTATGCTCTGAGGATGCGGCTAGGGATGCAGTCTGGGCCGGCAGCCTTGTGAGGGTTAACACGCTTAAATGTCTTACTCACGTCGGCCACGGAGAACGAGAGCCCACAGTCCTTGGTAGCGGGCTGCGTCGGTGGCACTGTGTTATCCTCAAAGCAGGCGAAGAAGGTGTTAAGCTTGTCTGGGAGCAAGACATCGTTGTCCGCGACGTGGCTGGTTTTCCCTTTGTAATCTGTGATTGTCTGTAGACCCTGCCACATATGTCTCGTGTCTGTGCCGTTGAATTGCGACTCCACTTTGTCTCTATGCTGAAGTTTTGCCTGTTTGATTGCCTTACGGAGGGAATAACTACAATGTTTGTATTTGGCCATATTCCCAGTCACCTTGCCATGGTTAAATGCGGTGGTTCGCGCTTTCAGTTTTGCGCAAATGCTGCCATCTATCCACGGTTTCTGGTTTGGGTAGGTTTTAATAGTCACAGTGGGTACAACATCTCCTATACACTTCCTGATGAACTCGGTCACCGTATTAGTGTATTCATCAATGTTATTCTCAGAGGCTACCCAGAACATATCCCAGTCCACGTGATCAAAACAATCTTGAAGCATGGATTCCGATTTGTCAGACCAGCGTTGAATAGTCCTTAGCACGGCTACTTCCTGTTTAAATTTCTACCTTTAGAAAGGGAGGAGCAAAATTGAGTCGTTATCAGATTTGCCGAAGGGAGGGCGGGGGAGGGCCTTGTAGGCATTTCGAAAGCTGAGTAGCAGTGGTCTAATGTTTTCTCAGAGCGAGTGCTACAGTCAATATGTTGGTAGAACTTCGGTAGCGTTTTCCTCAAATTTGCTTTGTTAAAATAAATGCGGCCTCAGGATATGTGGTTTCCAGTTTGCCTAAAGTGTAGTTATTTGAGGGCCATCGTGGTATCGGCTTGGGGGGGAATATACACTGCTGTGACTATAACTGAAGATAATTCTCTTGGGAGGTAATACGGTCAGGTGAACAAAAGGACTTGAGTTTCTGTGTGTTATCACAATCACACCATGAGTAGTTAATCATGAAACACCCCCCCCCCCCCGCCTTTCTTCTTCCCCGAGAGTTCTTTATTCCTGTCTGCGCAATGTACTGAGAACCCAGCTGGCTGTATGGACGAAGACAGTATATCCCGAGAGAGCCATGTTTCCGTGAAACAGAGTATGTTACAATCCCTGATGTCTCTCTGGAAGGAGGTTCTCGCCCTGAGCTCGTCTACTTTATTATCCAGAGACTGAACATTAGCGAGTAATATACTCGGAAGCAGTGGATGGTGTGCGCGCCTCCTGAGTCGGACTAGAAGTCCACTCCGAGTCAGAAAAGGATGTTCATATGATAGGTAAGATATACAAAACCTTGCAGAGACTATATCCACTGACAATCTCTTATAATATAAACAATTGGAACCAAGACTTAAAAATAACTGATGTTGGCACAAGATGGAGGGAATGTTGGAGCATAAATAACGAAATTACAGTTAACGAAAATGTACGCTTAATCCAGTATAAACTAATGTATAAAATGTATTATACAAGAGACAAAATAAACAAATTCTACAGCACAACAGCAGAGTCGTGTCTTAAGTGTAAAACTAACAATGACTCAATAATCCATACTTTCTGGGAATGGCAGAAGTCCAAAAGTTATGGGTGGAGCTAGAAAGTTGGCTGTCAGAAGTATTACAATGTAAACGTACTTTTAATCCGTCTGTCTGCATATTTCAAGACATGGAATATGGGGTATAGTGAGATACCCAATGGGCTGAACGATTCTCTTCTCATCACTCATCTAGAAAAAAATTATACTAAAAACATGGAAATCAATCCCCCATCATTAACGCAATGGGAAAATCAAATTATTTATTATTGAAATAGAATGGGCGACCGAGGAAAAACAAATTGGTACAATTTAAGGCCAAGTGGCAAACAACAATGCAGGCACTAGGGATGGTGGTGTGAGCATGCGGATCTGGGCAGATTAAATGTAGTCGATGTTTGTTTGTGTCTGTAAGTTGATGTTTGTATGTTTGTATCTGGTGTGAATAAAACATTTTTTAATGATAAAATAATACATAAATAAATACCTTCAAATAGTATTTGTTTTTCTGAGACCTGTATTTGAATATCAAAGAAAATAGTTGCCTTTTAGTTGAAACTCTATATAAGCTATATTCCACTACAATACAGTGGGGGAAAAAAGTATTTAGTCAGCCACCAATTGTGCAAGTTCTCCCACTTAAAAAGATGAGAGAGGCTTGTAATTTTCATCATAGGTACACGTCAACTATGACAGACAAATTGAGGGAATAAAATCCAGAAAATCACATTGTAGGATTTTTAATGAATTTATTTGCAAATTATGGTGGAAAATAAGTATTTGGTCACCTACAAACAAGCAAGATTTCTGGCTCTCACAGACCTGTAACTTCTTCTTTAAGAGGCTCCTCTGTCCTCCACTCGTTACCTGTATTAATGGCACCTGTTTGAACTTATCAGTATAAAAGACACCTGTCCCAACCTCAAACAGTCACACTCCAAACTCCACTATGGCCAAGACCAAAGAGCTGTCAAAGGACACCAGAAACAAAGTTGTAGACCTGCACCAGGCTGGGAAGACTGAATCTGCAATAGGTAAGCAGCTTGGTTTGAAGAAATCAACTGTGGGAGCAATTATTAGGAAATGGAAGACATACAAGACCACTAATAATCTCCCTCGATCTGGGGCTCCATGCAAGATCTCACCCTGTGGGGTCAAAATGATCACAAGAACGGTGAGCAAAAATCCCAGAACCACACGGGGGGACCTAGTGAATGACCTGCAGAGAGCTGGGACCAAAGTAACAAAGCCTACCATCAGTAACACACTACGCCGCCAGGGACTCAAATCCTACAGTGCCAGACGTGTCCCCCTGCTTAAGCCAGTACATGTCCAGGCCCGTCTGAAGTTTGCTAGAGTGCATTTGGATGATCCAGAAGAGGATTGGGAGAATGTCATATGGTCAGATGAAACCAAAATATTACTTTTTGGTAAAAACTCAACTCGTCGTGTTTGGAGGACAAAGAATGCTGAGTTACATCCAAAGAACACCATACCTACTGTGAAGCATGGGGGTGGAAACACACAATTTTTCTGCAAAGGGACCAGGACGACTGATCCGTGTAAAGGAAAGAATGAATGGGGCCATGTATCGTGAGATTTTGAGTGAAAACCTCCTATCATCAGCAAGGGCATTGAAGATGAAACGTGGCTGGGTCTTTCAGCATGACAATGATCCCAAACACACCGCCCGGGCAACGAAGGAGGGGCTTCGTAAGAAGCATTTCAAGGTCCTGGAGTGGCCTAGCCAGTCTCCAGATCTCAACCCCATAGAAAATCTTTGGAGGGAGTTGAAAGTCCGTGTTGCCCAGCGACAGCCCCAAAACAACACTGCTCTAGAGGAGATCTGCATGGAGGAATGGGCCAAAATACCAGCAACAGTGTGTGAAAACCTTGTGAAGACTTACAGAAAACGTTTGACCTGTGTCATTGCCAACAAAGGGTATATAACAAAGTATTGAGAAACTTTTGTTATTGACCAAATACTTATTTTCCACCATAATTTGCAAATAAATTCATTAAAAATCCTACAATGTGATTTTCTGGATTTCTTTTTCTCATTTTGTCTGTCATAGTTGAAGTGTACCTATGATGAAAATTACAGGCCTCTCTCATCTTTTTAAGTGGGAGAACATGCACAATTGGTGGCTGACTAAATACTTTTTTCCCCCACTGTACCTTGAGTATTTGAAAAGTTAGTATTTTCAAATAAACTACAAAATACAACTATTTCTGCCCTGGTCTGGTGGGGACCCAACACAACAGAGGCACACCACAGAATGAGTTAACAAACAAATCCACTCAGTAGAACAACTGTAAACGCTACCACATGTTGGGAATGAAAGCAGCATTTATTTCGGTCTTTGGGCTGACGTGAACCGTGACAGTGGAATTTGGACTGTTTTGGCTGTGTGTGTGTGGCACATGACCACCTCGTAAGAACTGGGAGTTAATCCAGAAATAACTTTTTGGGCTCTATTTCATCTGTATTGCTGAATTATTACAGATTGCGCAATGGAAATGTGAATGTAATTTCCGATTGAGCAGACATATGGAGCGTTTACCTTGAATGCAGTCTATGCTAACACGGGAACATTGAAATTTAAAGGCAATCAAGTTGTAATGGTAAACTTCAGCGACACAAATTTAATAGAGACCCTAAATCTAAAGACAGAATAAACCAGTGTGAAAAGGGGTCAAGTGGAGTAGAGTGTCTGAAAAATTACATTTCTAGCAGTTTCACAACTATATTTCACAGACTTCCCAGAATCAACAAGGGAAATCTGTCAATTCTATGTTACTTTGTCAAAGTTGCAAATTAAGGAAGACTCCCTTTCCTGGCATGTGACTAACATTTTTTCACAGAAACAAAGCACTGAGCTATTGACTGGCAGTTGATGTGCTTACTAGCAGTGGCTGTCTCTTTTATGCAGAGGTGGTTAGTGTGTGTGTGCGTGTCTTCTTAGGCTGAGATTCAATCTGATCACCGCTTGATCCGTGTTAAAGCGCTTGACATTTAAAGGTACTTTCCGATTGAGCCGGTATATGCAGCAATTACTGTGAACGCAGTCTCCGTGAACGCGGGAACATTGCCTTTAAAATGTGCATAACTGTCAGTGCGATTGGATTGAATCCCGGCCCTACTGTATACCCAGCCTCACCCTCTCCCATCTCTGTCCACACAGTCTTCTGAGGAAGGGGCAGTGAGTACCATCTACTGTGCGGTTGCCACGGAGACGGAGGGAATAACAGGGAAGTACTTTGACAGCGACTGTTCCCTGGTTCTTCCTGCCCCCCTGGCCCGAGATCCCGCCCTCGCAGTAAAGGACTTTGAGTTCTGCGAGAGATTGACATCCAAGCTCTGAGAGAGCGAGAGTTTATCTTGAAGTGTTTTATTCAATAGCAGACAAGTAAAATAATGTAAGCTTTTGTAATCTGTGAACTCATGAAGGATGCATATCATATGTTCTATTAATAACATTGTTTATTTGTTTATTTGTGTGTGTTGAGTGTTGTAGTAGAGTCACCTAACGCCTCAGACACACCAATAATGGTTGCCGGCCGAGAGTACTTATCTCGCGAAAATGTTGGCAGTCAGACGTCCACCAGCAGGTGGTCCCTAAAACACAGCGTGTGGAACCAACGGCAGATCAACATTTGGTGCGATGTGTGTGGTCCTTAAGATTTGAGTCGACCTAAAGCCTCCATGCAGGAATACAAATCCTCGTCCCAAAAATCTGAAGTCAAGAAGACATATAAAGTGATGCTTTAAGCTGTAGGTCATGTGATCCATTTCAGCTTACTGTATTTTCCTTCACTGTGAGTAGGGACCTGTGTTTTTGTTAATCATGTCACATGACCTGGAATTTTTTACTTTTATTTTAAGCCTTTTCCAGAAATGAAAAGTAGACCAAAAATGAAAGCAATTGTCTGAGGGTTTTCAAATCAAATCAAATCAATTGTTATTTGCCACATGCGCCGAATACAACAGGTGTAGACATTACAGTGAAATGCTTACTTACAAGCCCTTAACCAACAATGCAATTTGTAACGTATTTTTAAGTTAAAAAAATAAAAGCAAACAACTAAAGAGCAGCAGTAAAATAAAATAACAGTAGGGAGGCTATATACAGGGGGGTACCGGTGCAGAGTCAATGTGCGGGGGCACCGGCTAGTCGAGGTAATTGAGGTAATATATACATGTGGGTAGAGTTAAAGTGACTATGCATAAATAATAGACAGTAGCAGCAGCGTAAAAGAGGGGGGTGGGGGTGGGGGTGGGGGGGCAATGCAAATAGTCCGGGTAGCAATGATTAACTGTTCAGGAGTCTTATGGCTTGGGGGTAGAAGCTGTTGAGAAGCCTCTTGGACCTAGACTTGGCGCTCCGGTACTGCTTGCCGTGCAGTAGCAGAGAGAACAGTCTATGACTAGGGTGGCTGGAGTCTTTGACAATTCTGAGGGCCTTCCTCTGACACCGCCTGGTATAGAGGTCCTGGATGGCAGGAAGCTTGGCCCCAGTGATGTACTGGGCCGTACGCACTACCCTCTGTAGTGCCTTGCGGTCGGAGGCCGAGCAGTTGCCATACCAGGCGGTGATGCAACCAGTCAGGATGCTCTCGATGGTGCAGCTGTATCATTTTTTGAGGATCTGAGGACCCATGCCAAATCTTTTCAGTCTCCTGAGGGGGAATAAGCTTTGCCGTGCCCTCTTCACAACTGTCTTGGTGTGTTTGGACCATGATAGTTTGTTGGTGATGTGGACACCAAGGAACTTGAAGCTCTCAACCTGTTCCACTACAGCCCCGTCGATGAGAATGGGGGCGTGCTCAGTCCTTTTTTTTTTTCCTGTAGTCCACAATCATCTCCTTTGTCTTGATCACGTTGAGGGAGAGGTTGTTATCCTGGCACCACACGGCCAGGTCTCGGACCTCCTCCCTTTAGGCTGTCTCATCGTTGTCGGTGATCAGGCCTATCACTGTTGTGTCGTCAGCAAACTTAATGATGGTGTTGGAGTCGTGCCTGGCCATGCAGTCATGGGTGAACAGGGAGTACAGGAGGGGACTGAGCACGCACCCCTGAGGGGCCCCGTGTTGAGGATCAGCGTGGCAGATGTGTTGTTACCTACCCTTACCACCTGGGGGCGGCCCATCAGGAAGTCCAGGATCCAGTTACAGAGGGAGGTGTTTAGTCCCAGGATCCTTAGCTTAGTGATGAGCTTTGAGGGCACTATGGTATTGAACGCTGAGCTGTATTAATTGAACAGCATTCTCACGTAGGTGTTCCTCTTGTCCAGGTGGGAAAGGGCAGTGTGGAGTGCAATAGAGATTGCATCATCTGTGAATCTGTTGGGGCGGTATGCAAATTGGAGTGGGTCTAGGGTTTCTGGGATAATGGTGTTGATGTGAGCCATGACCAGTCTTTCAAAGCACTTCATGGCTACAGACATGAGTGCTACGGGTCGGTAGTCATTTAGGCAGGTTATCTTAGTGTCCTTGGGCACAGGGACTATGGTGGTCTGCTTGAAACATGTTGGTATTACAGACTCAGTCAGGGACATGTTGAAAATGTCAGTGAAGACACTTGCCAGTTGGTCAGCACATGCTTGGAGTACACGTCCTGGTAATCCGTCTGGCCCTGCGGCCTTGTGAATGTTGACCTGCTTAAAAGTCTTACTCACATTGGCTACGGAGAGTGTGATCGCATAGTCATCCGGAACAGCTGGTGCTCTCATGCATGCTTCAGTGTTGCTTGCCTCGAAGCGAGCATAGAAGTGATTTAGCTCGTCTGGTAGGCTTGTGTCACTGGGCAGCTCGCGGCTGTGCTTCCTTTTGTAGTCTAATAGTTTTCAAGCCCTGCCACATCCGACGAGTGTCAGAGCCGGTGTAGTACGATTCAATCTTAGTCCGGTATTGACTCTTTGCCTGTTTGATGGTTCGTCGGAGGGCATAGTGGGATTTCTTATAAGCGTCCGGGTTAGAGTCCCGCTCCTTGAAAGCGGCAGCTCTACCCTTTAGCTCAGTGCGGATGTTGCCTGTAATCCATGGCTTCTGGTTGGGGTATGTACGTACGGTCACTGTGGGGACGACGTCATCGATGCACTTATTGATGAAGCCAGTGACTGATGTGGTGTACTCCTCAATGCTATCGGAAGAATCCTGGAACATATTCCAGTCTGTGCTAGCAAAACAGTCCTGTAGCTTAGCATCTGCATCATCTGACCACTTTTTTATTAACCGAGTCTCTGGTGCTTCCTGCTTTAGTTTTTGCTTATAAGCAGGAATCAGGAGGATATAGTTATGGTCAGATTTGCCAAATGGAGGGTGAGGGAGAGCTTTGTACGCGTCTCTGTGTGTGGAGTAAAGGTGGTCTAGAGTTTTTTTCCCCTCTGGTTGCACATTTAACATGCAGGTAGAAATTAGGAAGAACAGATTTGTTTCCCTGCATTAAAGTCCCCGGCCACTAGGAGTGCTGCCTCTGGATGAGCGTTTTCCTGTTTACTTATGGCCTTATACAGCTCATTGAGTGCAATCTTAATGCCAGCATCGGTTTGTGGTGGTAGATAGACAGCTACGAAAAATATAGATGAAAGGTCTCTTGGTAAATAGTGTGGTTTTCAGCTTATCATGAGATACTCTACCTCAGGCGAGCAAAACCTTGAGACTTCCTTAGTATTAGATTTTGTGCACCAACTGTTGTTTACAAATATACACAGACCGCCACCCCTTGTCTTACCGGAGTCAGCCGTTCTATCCTGCCGATGTAGCGTATATCCCGTCAGCTGTATGTTGTCCATGTCGTCGTTCAGCCACGACTCGGTGAAAAATAAGATATTACAGTTTTTAATGTCCCGTTGGTAGGATAACCGTAATCTTAGGTCATCCAATTTGTTCTCAAATGATTGAACATTGGCTAATAGGATTGATGGAAGAGACAGTTTACTCGCTCGCCGTCGGATCCTTACAAGGCACCCTGGCCAACGTCCACGATATCTCTGTCTCTTTCTCATGCGAATGACGGGGATTTGGGCCTTGCCGGGTGTCTGTAGGATATCCTTCGCGTCCGGCTCGTTGAAGAAAAAATCTTCGTCCAATACGAGTTGAGTAATCGCTGTCCTGATATCCAGAAGCTCTTTTTGGTCATAAGAGACGGTGGCAGAAACATTATGTACAGAATAAATTACAAATAACGCGAAAAAACACACATAATAGTACAATTGGTTAGAGGGCTGGACCATCTGAGATGATAATAATAATAAAAAGGGGACAGTTTGATGAAAAAGCATTAAATAAAGGTTAAAATCCAGGTTGTGACATGATTAACCAAAACGTAGGGCCCTAACTATGAGGTGTGTGTGTGTGTTAATGCGCGCTTGTGTTTTAAGAAGAGGGAATTTTGTCAATGAACTCACTACCAGCAATGAGTGGTTGTTTCTTCACATTATATTGACACTGCCATCTAGAGGATGTGGTATGGAAGTGTGACACACGTATGGAAACACAGCTATTTCACAAGACAAGCAAAGCTCTATTGAAATGATACTTTTACTTTATTCATATAATTGAAACATAAACTATGCACATATTCCTGGTCAATTATAATAGATTGGCAGCTTTGATGTCTCCTGTGGTCTTCTGTCTCTGTTTTGGAAAATAACCACTATACTTTATTACAAATAAGGTCTGACAGAGTTTTTGTTGCATCAAGAAATTACTTTATTAAAGTTTTCAACAAAGCCGATACCAGTCTGCAGAGTGGCACACTGTTCTCCCTCCCTCACGTCACATTATATACCATCATCCCCAACTCTTCTAGCTCTAAATCCCTCCCTCTTCAGTTTCCCGCTCTTCATCACTCCACACCCCTTTGTCCCTGAGGACGGCTGAACTATCACTCCAACCAATCACTCGCTCCCCTGTCTTGCACACACACTCATGTTTAGTTTAAACATCACGAGGCCCTAAATTCTTGAATCATACACAAACCTCACCCCATCATGCTGTAATCAATCAAGAAGATACCAAGGTCTAGCCCAAACTCTATTCAACCCTGGTGCCGCTCCCTTCACTGTGTTTGAAGAGAGAGACAAAAGGCCACAAGCTAGTTTCAGTCTCTCATCAGATAAGACAGCCATGGATTTAAGTAAGAGCAAGCAATTTGACCCTAGGGCAGATTTCCTCTCTACTCCCCCACACACACAGTGAAATACCCCAACCAAATTCCTAGCCCAGTAACAAACAATTCCAACTCAATGTTCGTGATTAACCCAGTTCTATCTCCTAATTCATTAAAGAATACACATCATCTCCTCATTTGGCTGAGGGAAAGAAAGCACAAACCTGTTACAGCCTCTTAATAACTTTAACTTTAAGCACTGTACCTGCTTTGTGTTTTTACCTACGTTTTTTGCAGTAGTACAAAGTTTACACATATGTTGCACAATATACATACACTGAGTGTACAAAACATTAGGAACACAGACTGACCAGGTGAATCCAGGTGAAAGCTATGATCCCTTATTGTTACCTATTAAATGCACTTCAATCAGTGTAGATGAAGGGGAGGAAACAGGTTAAAGGAGGACTTTTAAGCCTTGAGACAATGGAGACATGGATTGTGTATGTGTGTGCCATTCAGAGGGTGAATGTGCAAGACAAAAATATTTAAGTGCCTTTGAACGGGGTATGGTAGTAAGTGCCAGGCGCACTGGTTTGAGTGTGTCAAGAACTACAAAGATGCTGGGTTTTTCACGCTCAACAGATTCCTGTGTGTGTCAAGAATGGTCCACCATCCAATGGACATCCAGCCATCTTGACACAACTGTGGGAAGCATTGGAGTCAACATGGGCCAGCATCCCTGTGGAACGCTTTCAACATCCTTGTAGTCCATGCCCTGAAGAATTGAGGCTGTTCTGAGGGAAAAAGGGGGTGCAACTCAATATTTGGAAGGTGTTCCTAATGTTTTGTACACTCAGTGTCTATATATTAAAGGTCAAACGAAAAGCAATATGAAGTTTTAAGACATTTAAGCTACTCTAAACAAAGATAGGGTGATGTTTGTTGAGCTTTGTTTTTTGTAACTATGCACAGTGGCTGGAGTTTCCACTTATGGGACTATGCCATTGGTCCTGCCAGATAAGGTTTTAACAATATTTTGCTAATTAAAAAATAATTTACAAAAATGAAATATCACATTTGCATAAGTATTCAGACCCTTTACTCAGTTTTTTGTTGAAGCACCTTTGGCAGCGATTACAGCCTCGAGTCTTCTTGGGTATGATGCTACAAGCTTGGCGCACCTGTATTTGGGGAGTTTCTCCCATTCTTCTCTGCAGATCCTCTCAAGCTCTGTCAGGTTGGATGGGGAGCGTCGCTGCACAGCTATTTTCAGGTCTCTCCATAGATGTTCGATTGGGTTCAAGTCCGAGCTTTGGCTGGGCCACTCAAGGACATTCAGAGATTTGTCCCGAAGACACTCTTGCGTTGTCTTGGCTGTGTGCTTAGGGTCGTTGTTCTGTTGGAAGGTGAACCTTCGCCCCAGTCTGAGGTCCTGAGCGCTCTGGAACAGGTTTTCATCAAGGATCTGTTTGTACTTTGCTCCGTTCATCTTTCCCTCAACCCTGATTAGTCTCCCAGTCCCTGCCGCTGAAAATCATCCCCACATCATGATGCTGCCACCACCATGCTTCACCGCAGGGATGGTGCCAGATTTCCTCCAGACGTGATGCTTGGCATTCAGGCCAAAGAGTTCAATCTTGGTTTCATCAGACCAGAGAATTTTGTTTCTCATGGTCTGAGAGTCTTTAGGTGCCTTTTGCCAAAATCCAAGCGAGCTGTCATGTGCCTTTTACTGAGGAGTGGCTTCCGTCTGGCCACTCTACCATAAAGGCCTAATTGGTGGAGTGCTGCAGAGATGCTTGTCCTTCTGGAAGGTTCTCCCATCTCCACAGAGGAACTCTAGAGCTCTGTCAGAGTGACCATTGGGTTCTTGGTCACCTCCCTGACCAAGGCCCTTCTCTGAGTTTGGCCATGTGGCCAGCTCTAGGAAGAGTGTTGGTGGTTCCAAACTTCTTCCATTTAAGAATGATGGAGGCCACTGTGTTCTTGGGGACCTTGCAGAAATGTTTTGGTACCCTTCCCCAGATCTGTGCCTTGACACAATCTTGTCTCAGAGCTCTACGGACAATTCCTTAGAATGGCTTGGTTTTTGGTCTGACATGCACTGTCAACTGCGGGACCTTATATAGACAGGTGTGTGCCTTTCCAAATCATGGTTTTCTTTTTGCACATGCTTACATCACAGAAGATTGCTTTTTCGTATTAATGTGGTTCCTTTGTTGTGAGATTTGATCATCAACGCATTTTGATTGCAATAAAGACAACCTGGAACGCAACCGGAGATTGACAGACAGTTGGCTCAGTTGGTAGAGCATGGCGCTTGCAACGCCAGGGTTGTGGGAATCGATTCCCACGGGGGTCCAGTATGAAAATGTATGCGCTACTGTAAGTCGCTCTGGATAAGAGCGTCTGCTAAATGTACAAATGAAATGAAATGAAATGAATGTCCAATCAATTGAATTGACCACAAGTGGACTCCAATCAAGTTGTAGAAACATCTCAAGGAAGATCAATGGAAACAGGATGTACCTGAGCTCAATTTTGAGTCTCATAGCAAACGGTCTGAATACTTATGTAAATGAGATTTCATTTTTTTGTTTTTAATAAATTTGCAAACATTTCTAAAAATCTGTTTTCACTTTGTCATTATGGGGTATTGTGTTTAAATTGATGAGGGGAAACATTTATTTAATCCATTTTAGAATAAGGCTGTAATGTAACAAAATGTGGAAAAGGTCAAGGGGTCTGAATACTTTCCAAATGCACAGTACCAGTCAAAAGTTTGGACACACCTACTCATTCAAGTTTGTTTTTTAAAAACTTTTTTCTACATTGTAGAATAATAGTGGAGACATCAAAACTATGAAATAACACATATGGAATCATGTAGTAACCAAAAAAGTGTTAAACAAATAGCCACCCTTTGCCTTGATGACAGCTTTGCACACTCTTGGCATTCTCTCAACCAGCTTCACCTGGAATGCTTTTCCAACAGTCTTGAAAGAGTGCCCACATATGCTGAGCACTTGTTGGCTGCTTTTCCTTCACTCTGCCGTCCGACTCATCACAAACCATCTCAACTGGGTTGAGTTTGGGGGATTGTGGAGGCCAGGTCATCTGATGCAGCATTCCATAGTAAAAATAAAGACCCTTGAATGAGTAGGTGTGTCCAAACTTTTGACTGGTAGTGTATATATGGTAATGTTTACCTTTCATCTCTGCCTGCTCCACCATTTCATGGATGATCTTTTCCACCACAGGGGCCACATGTTCCAGTTGGTTGGCTGTCAGTCAAACCCCTATCTCCACTGTCTTCTCCTGCCCACATGCACATTTATTATACATGTATAACACAAAATAGTAAACAAATAAAGCATTCACACATTCTGTATCTATGTTTGTGTGTCTGTGTGTGTTTGCGTGTATACTTATAGGAGTTCCACGATCGTCCTCAGGAATCTGTTGGATGGAGTCAACCTGAAACTGTCCGTCCTCTGACCAAGGCTCCATGTCCTTCCTCCCCAGCTTATCCTGTAGGGCCTAAACACATACACATACACACACACAAATGCACACACACCACACACATTCACATTTACATTAACTCTGAACAACATTATGCATTGACAAAAATGCACCAGACTAGATTAAAATACAAATTGGTTGTCAAAAATGCGCACATAGTGAGTCTTCTACCAAAATGCACACATTTCTCCACAAATACATATATAACCACAGAAACATATTGTGTAGAACAGACATGCCTCAGCCTTAAATCATGTCACCTCTAGTCATGGCATTTATATCTGCAAAATACAGTACAGTGCACCCTTCACTCTCACTTCCTGCTTCTCACCTTCATCTACTTCATCTCTTTGGGGCTGAAGAAGAAGTGTCCCTCCACCAGTTCAGCCAGCATGGCGACCAGACACACCAGCACCACACAGCCCGCCACTGCTCTGCACATGGTCATTCAGCTTAGTCCTGTCCAACACACACACACGTTTGTACAATATTATTTGTCCAAAGAATAATGATGTTGACCAAGACACAGATTACTTAAAGGTCAAAGTTATGTAACAGAAGTGTGCAAATGGCTGCACACACAAACACATGTTATACACATGTGCGCATACTTATGCATACAGGCACATACAGTATATATGAACTATGGATGACCCCATTAAGTCCACTGGTCGATTGTTTGGTCCATAGGCTGTTGGTCAACCGAGATTTCTTTAGTCAAGCAGTAGCAAAAAAAGACACCTGTCTGATTCGCGCCTGTCTGAGTGGACTAATCCATTGTGGAGGCCGTGGGGATGGCACAGTCCATCACTCTAAGACATGTGCTATTGAAATTGTATATGGTTATATTACATAGGAACAATGGTGCATTTGCAAAAATGTCTACAACCTGTTTTCGCTTTGTCATTATGGGGTATTGTGTGTAGATTAATGAGGGGAAAAAACAATGTAATAGATTTTAGAATAAGGCTGTCAAGTAACAAAATGTGGAAAAAGTCAAGGGGTCTGAATACTTTCCGAATGCACTGTATATCGACAGAAATAAGACAAATCCTGCTTCCGTTGCCTGTTTGAGTGTTTGTTTATACTGATTCAGTGAGCACCAAGCCTCATGCAACCATATGTTGGATAAACAATTTCACAAATTCGGCTGTTTTTAATCTTTGCTCTGCTGTAATAAATGCTTTACACTTTTGTTTCGTTAGAATAGCCTCTCTGGTATTTCTTATAATTTAATTCATATTTTACACTGTTCCAAATTGTAAAAAAAATTGTTATATTTATTATAATAATACTAATAATAACCCTCCTTTGTATTGATCTCCTTATTGTTATTATTACAAGTATTATTATGATCATCATTATAATAAGTAATATCATTATCATTAGCAGGCTTAGTGTAGCAGCCTTGTATAACCACCATCGAGCTGTAGGCCTAAGAGCGCATCCTGTCTAGTCTTAATACCATAACTTACTTATGCCTATATTTCAATACTTATATAGGCTACTGTATGAATCAATCATTCATTCGTTCATACTAGTCATTCATGATTTGAAATGCAATCAAGCATTTTGGTTTTAAAATCAAATAAAAAAGCCATCCTTGAATAATTAGAATAATTAGCATACACAATAAATAAACCGTTCTAGGTCGGCAATTGCATTCATGAATGCATAAGACTGTGTTTAGTCTTTGCTGTAATAAAGTTTTTCCAAAAAAACTAAAACTTTACAACAGACTCTCTACTACCTTATAAATTATTTTGTGTTGTTTGCGATGTTAAAAATTGTCAGAAAGATTATATTGTAATCCAACAGCACCTGTTTGGGACACATAATATGCATGCAGCGCTTGCTCCTTACCTTATTTTTCCACAACTAGTCAAATTTATTCCACACATCTGACTTTCCATTTATCTCCTGAGCAACCAAACATTCCCCCGTTTCGAGTTTATTTGTCACGTCATCTGCATCCATTTTGCTGTCACATGTTTTACGGTGTGCTGAGTTTTTTTATAACCAATTTATGAATATGATTATGATATGCTATAGGTCAGGCCCTATTGGTCACGTGCATGTGATGCATACATGTGTCATGTAAAGAGAGCAAGTATTTTCCTAAACCAATTATCGATTTCCGTAACAGAACTTTTCAGTCAGAAATAGCTGTAATTATGTTGCAGCTTCAGCAACACTGACAGCGTGATAAACACTGTTGATGTTCTGTGGTGGTCATTGAAGCATGGAGAGAGAGACAACGGGTGCTAGTCACACAGTCACTCGCTGTCCTTTTTTTTAACACAGTGCAGCAAGTCTCAGCTCGGGCCAGCACAATCAAATCACATTTTATTTGCCACAATACAACAGGTGTAGACCTTACAGTGAAATGCTTACTCAAAAGCCCTTAACCAACAATGCAGTTTTAAGAAAATAAGTGCATACAGTTGATTTGATTAAAACACATAGGATGACTACATGTGTTACTCACCCTGTGTAACACATACACAGGGTGTTACACTTAGGACACACTCCTTTCAGAATGTGGGATTTTTTTTAAAATGTTGTCACTGTGGAACAGAAGGTCTAAATAGATGATATCTGTCCACATTCCACTACACTTAGGTCTTCATATTTAACATAGGATACTGAACATGGTTCTATTTACAGTTGAAGTCGGAAGTTTACATACACTTAGGTTGGAGTCATTAAAACTCGTTTTTCAACCACTCCACAAATGTCTTATTAACAAACTATAGTTTTGGCAAGTCGGTTAGGACATATACTTTCTGCATGACACAAGTATTTTTTCCAACAATTGTTTACAGACAGATTATTTCACTTATAATTCACTGTATCACAATTCCAGTGGGTCAGAAGTTTACATACACTAAGTTGACTGTGCCTTTAAACAGCTTGGAAAATTCCAGAAAGTGATGTCATGGCTTTAGAAGCTTCTGATAGGCTAATTGACATCAATTGACTCAATTGAAGGTGTACCTGTGGATGTATTTCAAGGCTTACCTTCAAACTCAGTACCTTTTTGCTTGACATCATGGGAAAATCAAAATAAATCAGCCAAGACCTCAGAAAAAGAATTGTAGACCTTCACAAGTCTGGTTCATCCTTGGGAGCAATTTCCAAACGCCTGAAGGTACCATGTTCATCTGTACAAACAATAGTACGCAAGTATAAACACCATGGGACCAAGCAGCCGTCATACCGCTCAGGAAGGAGACGTGTTCTGTCTCCTAGAGATGAACGTACTTTGGTGTGAAAAGTGCAAATCAATCCCAGAACAACAGCAAAGGGCCTTGTGAAGATGCTGGAGGAAACAGGTACAAAAGTATCTATATCCACAGTAAAACGAGTCCTATATCGACATAACCTGAAAGGCCGCTCAGCAAGGAAGAAGCCACTGCTCCAAAACCGCCATAAAAAAGCCAGACTACGGTTTGCAACTGCACATGGGGACAAAGATCATACTTTTTGGAGAAATGTCCTCTGGTCTGATGAAACAAAAATAGAACTGTTTGGCCATAATGACCATCGTTATGTTTGGAGGAAAAAGGGGGTTGCTTGCAAGCCGAAGAACACCATCGCAACCGTGATGCACGGGGGTGGCAGCATCATGCTGTGGGGGTGCTTTGCTGCAGGAGGGACTGGTGCACTTCACAAAATAGATGGCATCATGAGGAAGGAAAAGTATGTGTATATATTGAAGCAACATCTCAAGACATCAGTCAGGAAGTTAAAGCTTGGTCGCAAATGGATCTTCCAAATGGACAATGACCCCAAGCATACTTCCAAAGTTGTGGCAAAAATGGCTTAAGGACAACAAAGTCAAGGTATTGGAGTGGCCATCACAAAGCCCTGACCTCAATCCTATAGAAAATGTGTGGGCAGAACTGAAAAAGCGTGTGCGAGCAAGGAGGCCTGCAAACCTGACTCAGTTACACAAGCTCTGTCAAGAGGAATGGGCCAAAATTCACCCAACTTATTGTGGGAAGCTTGTGGAAGGCTACCCAAAATGTTTGACCCAAGTTAAACAATTTAAAGGCAATGCTACCAAATACTAATTGAGTGTATGTAAACTTCTGATCCACTGGGAATGTGATGAAAGAAATAAAAGCTGAAATAAATCATTATTTCTACTATTATTCTGACATTTCACATTCTTAAAATAAAGTGGTGATCCTAACTGACCTAAGACAGGGAATTTTTACTAGGATTAAATGTCAGGAATTGTGAAAAACTGAGTTTAAATGTATTTGGCTAAGGCGTATGTAAACTTCCGACTTCATTGACTATAGCTCAGCATTCAACACCATAGTACCCTCCAAGCTCATCATTAAGCTCTGGGCCCTGATTCTGAACCCCACCCTGTGCAACTGGATCCTGGACTTCCTGTCGGGCTGCCCCCAGGTGGTGAAGGTAGGAAACAACACGTCCACTTTGCTGATCCTCATCACAGGGGCCCCAGAAGGGTGCGTGCTCATTTCCCTCCTGTTCACCCATGACTGCATGGCCACGCACGCCTCCAACTTAATCAAAGACAGGGAATTTTTACTAGGATTAAATGTCAGGAATTGTGAAAAACTGAGTTTAAATGTATTTGGCTAAGGTGTATGTAAACTTCCGACTTCAACTGTACATTTTATTCACATAGGCGTAGGCACATATAGTGATATTAAAAAGATTTAAGAGGAAAGGCAAATAGAAGCAGTCAAGCGAGCAGATAGAGATAAGAAGTGGAAAACAAAATGTAGATTGATGGATAGAAACAGACAAAGACAGACAGACAGCCAGACAGACATAAAATGGCAAAGAAAGATAAAGGCAGGCAGGCAGGCAGGCAGGCAGGTAGGTAGGCAGGCAGGCAGGCAGGCAGGCAGGCAGGCAGGCAGGCAGGGATCCATAGCCTGCTAGTTGTACTACCTACTCTGATGGTTTCCAGTGTGAGTCCCTGCTGGTGATGAGCTAGCTGGCTGTGTCCTGTCGTTCTGTCACACTGCTAGAGACCCTGCTCTTTATATGGATCCCCTCATCATCCCTCGGTCTGTTTTACTGTCCCCTCTGTCATCCGCTCCTCAAAAGATCCACCAGCCACTCTCCTCCAGCTCCATGGAAACACAGGCATGTCTTAATGGGAATGGGCTGCCTTTCCCATTGAAAGGGGTTAACGTGGAAGAAAGAGTAGGAAAGTAATGTCATGTGTTTTTATATTATTTATTAAGTGTTTCCGGTACTATTTCAGAGCACAGACCATTGGTTTTCTTTTGAGAGAGGAAATTCTGATTAAAGAGGACATTTTAAGAGAGGAAATTCTCATGAAGGCCAAAGACGGACAACAATCTACAGTATCATGTATGCTTCAAGCGAATATTTTTGAATACATTAATGTATTTGACAAATTGTTATTTGTAAAGCTGCTAATGTGGCTATCATAAAGAACTACAAATGCCATGATGATCTGGACGAGACTGCCGAATCGAGGCAAAGGTAAGAATCTCTGGATTAACTATCTAATGTTAGCTAAATGGAGTAATTCATAAATTGGCTACATTTCTTTAAATGGACAATTCTGTGAACTGTCTTGTGCAAGTTTTAAATTGACACAATACCTGTTAGCGAAGGTGTCAGCTAGAGGTGACATGCAGGAGCTTGCAGGGATTTGTAGTTTTGCATGATGTCTACTTGATGCTAATTAGTATTTTCGAGTAAATAGTAAATAGAGCCGAATATATTGATAAACGTCAGCTTGTCCGAGAGAGATTTACATAGTTATCAAAACATGTTTCTAAAATCCCCTATGGGAAAAATGAATGGTGGGAAAACAATTGGAACCATTTCCCTGTTTGACCGCTAGGTTTTATGGGTATTATGACACCTCCACTGTGGGGCTCTATTAGTCTACCATAACACGAGTTGGCCTGGTTGGTTGGTTGGTTGATTGCTGTCTCTCGTCTCTCCCTCCCTCCTCCCTGCTCCCCGTTTCACTCGCTCACAGTAATTTACGGCCCCTCCCTCACCTACAAGAGCTGCAATCCTCTCTCCCTCCTCTTGCGCTTTATCAACTCTGCTTAGTAAAGTAGCTTAAAAAATAAATTTTCTGCTGCTTCCATCACTCGGATCGGACCGGGTGTGGATCCGACCAGTTCTATTCGGAACGGGTCTCTCTATATTCTAAAAATGTATTTATGCATATCGGGTCTGGGTGGGAAAGCCCCAGGTCCATTTCAGAACGAGTCCAACTTTTTGGACCCGTCAAGACCTAGACCTCTACACCAGACACCTCTTCTCCTACACTGGCTTATCATCCTTCTACTCTGACACACATACAAACAAACATGTAAGTAGGGGAACATTCCTAATAGTGTGTGTGTCTGTGTGTGTACCTGTCTGTGTGTGTACCCGTGTATGTGTGTACCCGTGTGTATTTGGGGCGGGAGCAGCAGGAGCCTCATGTTGACGGGAGAGCCCACCTGCACTCGGCTGGCTAGGTGGCTAGCGAGGAGCAGAGCGTGCCCAATTTGACTGGATGAGGACCAAGAGCAAGAGAGGGAGTGCGGTGATGTAGTGTCCACAACTAAATAATTATTGTGGAATCTGAAAAGACACTTATCCCAAAAGCTTGATGGTGTATATACTACATGCACATGCTAAAAGAAAGGAAAGAGGTGGGCAGATAACTAAGCGTGTCATTGTAGCAAAGTATTTATAAACTGAAAATCAGATCTCTTAAACGTTTCGTTCATTTTCGTTCTATCATCTATACAATAGGCCATAATTGATTTTGGCCCAATAGGCCTGGCATATTCCCACGTTCAAGGAGCTTTCCGTTTTGATTGGGTTATTTTGCCTAAAAACCTTTAGGCCTACCTATAGAAAAAATAAATAAAAACTCTGCAGCTCTGCCCGGCCTGGAAAGAGTGGCCAGAAGGGTGTTTAGCATCCCCAGTGGCTCTGCAAGTGTGGAGAGGATATTCTCCGCTGCTGGCCTGCTCCCCAGGCACCATCGCATGAGCCTGAAGCCATAGACTGGCCAAACTCGTGTTTCTAAAAATGAATTAAAATGCACTAACAAGTCATTTTTTGTTTAATTTGTATTTAATTATAAGTAAGTCACAGCCTACATGCGCAATTTATAGACTATAATGATTTAATCAAATCAAATGTTATTGGTGACATACACATTATTTATCAGATGTTATTGCGGGTGTAGCGAAATGCTTGTTTTCCTAGCTCCTACAGTACTGTAGTGAACGGCAACATCCGAGAATCGAACCAGGGTCTCCCAGCCCGTAGGCAAACTTGTAAACAACTACTCCAATAGGGTCAACCCAGTTGGGGTAGATTCTAATGAGTCTAATACCTAGGCAAGAGTCCTTACACCACAGGCAGTGTCTGTCACTAACTATTATTTTGCCTCTCATACAGTTGGAACCAAAATGAAGAGTTGTGGTTTAAACCGGAGCTGCTTAAGAAGTGTAAGTGTCTTTGCTAATGATATTGCAATTCAATACAATTGCTATTGACCCACTGGTTCTCATACAATTCTCTCTCCTCTGACTTATCTTGCTTGTCCAGATGCCACTGAAGTCACACTGGACCCAAACATAGCAAACATAAATATCTCACTGATTGAGGAGAACAGGAAGCTGACATGGGTGAATGAGGAACAGAATATCCTGATGACCCACAGAGATTTGAGGAAATGCCACAGGTGCTGTGTAGAGAGCCTCTGACCAAACGGCATTAGTGGGAGGCAGATTTGATTGGGAATTGTGACATAGGAGTGGCATATAAATGTATTAGCAGGTGGGGAGAGGCAAAGGATTGTAAGCTGGGAGGCAATGACAAGTCTTGGTGTCTGTTCTTCAAAGAAGAGTACTGTTACCTTGCCCGCCACAATATTAAAAAAAAAACATTTTTAGTCATTTAGCAGACACTCTTATCCAGAGCGACTTACAGTTAGTGAGTGGATACATTTTCATACTGGCCCCCCGTGGGAAACGAACCCACAACCCTGGCGTTGCAAGCGCCATGCTCTACCAACTGAGCTACAGGTGTATAGAAGGGGCAATCAACAAAGTGAAGGAGTCCAATGAGCACTGATGCACGTAATGATGGTAACAGGTGTGCGTAATGATGGGCAGCCTGGCGCCCTCGAGGGCCAGGGAGGGGGAGCGGGTGCAGGCGTAACACCTGGACTATCTGCATAGACCCCCCCCCCCCCCCCCCCTTTGTTTTTACACTGCTGCTACTCGCTGTTTATTATCTATGCGTAGTCACTTTACCTCTACAAATGTATTTAGTAAATATTTTCTTATCTCTATTTTCTTAACTGCATTGTTGGTTAAGGGCTTGTAAGTAAGCATTTCACGGTAAGGTCTACACCTGTTGTATTCGGCGCATGTGACAAATCAAATTTGATTTCATTTGATGAAACCAAGATTGAACTCTTTGGCCTGAATCCCAAGTGTCACCTCTGGAGGAAACCTGGCACCAACCCTACAGTGAAGCATGGTGGTGGCAGCATCATGCTGTGGGGATGTTTTTCAGCGGCAGGGACTGGGAGACTAGTCAGGATTGAGGGAAAGATGAACGGAGCAAAGTACAGAGAGATCCTTGATGAAAACCTGCTCCAGAGCGCTCAGGACCTCAGACTAGGGCAAAGGTTCACCTTCCAACAGGACGACCCTAAGCACACAGCCAAGACAAGGCAGGAGTGGCTTCGGGACAAGTCTCTGAATGTCCTTGAGTAGCCCAGCCAGAGCCCTGACTTGAACCAAATTGAACATCTCTGGGAGACCTGAAAATAGGTGTGCAGCGAGGCTTCCCAAAGTACTGAGTAAAGGGTCTGAATACTTATGTAAATGTGATATTTGCGTTTTTTATTTTTAATACATTTGCACACAAAAAACGCTTTCACCCATTTTAGAATAAGGCTGTAATGTAACAATATGTGGAAAAAGTCAAGGGGTCTGAATACTTTCCGAATGCACTGTACCTGGAAGTCTGTAGTGTCTGGAATAACTAGGGTATATAGTGGTGACTGAGTGGCGCAGCAGTCTAAGCCGTCAACCGGCCGTGATCGGGAGTCTCATAGGGCGGCGCACAATTGGCCCAGCGTCGTCCGGGTTACGGGAGGGTTTGGCCGGGGTAGGCCATCATGGTAAATAAGAAATGTTTCTTAACTTGACTTGCCAAGTTAAATAAAATATAAAAATATAGGACTAACTAGAAGACAGAAATCAGAATAGTTAGTACATTTAGTTTTTACATTTTACTTTGAGCATTTAGGCTATACTACATTATAGAAATCCCCATTGCAATCATGCATCAAACCCATGGTAAACCTCGTAGCATCCCAGCCACAGACCGTATATATAAATCCCAACTCATCAGTCATCAATCAACAAGTGGTGCCGGACATGAAACTAAATTCATTAATCTCGCGATACAAAGTCGACCCCACGGTACTTCAGTCATGTGGCTGCGTGTTGGAAAGCAAGTGAAGTCTTTCTACAGTCGTGAAGCAGAGGGAAGGACACGTATAGCGTGTCGCAGCTGATATTCTGCAATCATGGTAATATTTTCATATTTTTGCACGACATTTGGATGTTTAACCATTTAAACACCAACAAATAACTACTATTCGTGTTTAAACATGCTTAGGAAAATAAGATTTTCGTGGCAAAACTGACGACATTTTCAACGCAGAACTAGCTAAGCTAACGTTAACTAGTTAACGTATTCAATTTCAGTGTGGGAAGTTGACGAGCTAGTAAATTAAGTGATTGCATAATGTGTCGTAGTAAAAAATTCAACAATTGCATGCAATTGGCATTTATGTGAAATCGCGACCGTAATTACTAGCTAACTACAGTAGGTAGGTAGCGCTCCCAGCAGAGAGATGGCAGCCTCGATGGTAGGCCTCTGTCTCGGTGAAAATTCTGATTTTGCGAAAGAACTCATGAATCTCACTTAATGAACATATTAAGCATATATATATAACATCAAACAAAGGTTTATACGCCTTTGTAATACCCGTTAACCGTCTAATTTAGTTCACTTTACAAGGTGCGTACGTTACTGCGTGTTGGTCCCACACAACACGTGGTCTGGCGCTCGTCTTGGTAAAGAATTTGGCACGTAAGTTCAACTAGGCTCACGTTAGTTTTTTGGAAATACTATATTACCTGTATCATATCACATGTCGCATACGGGTGTTGTCCACTTGTGAAATTTGACTTTATTCTTGCCAAACATTTTTTTTTATTTGACCACTTGGCGTAATTTACGCACCACGTGGATATTTCGATCATGGCGGTATACACGCGCGCAGCAGTGCTTTATCATTTTTTACATTTTTAGTCATTTATCCAGAGCGACTTACAGGAGCAATTAGGGTTAAGTGCCTTGCTCAAGGGCACATCGACAGATTTTTCACCTAGTCGGCTCTGGGATTAGAACCAGCGACCTTTCGGTTACTGGCACAACGCCAGTAACCGAAAGGTCGCTGGCGTTTCGCTACCTACATTGTGATTTAGTTTCAGCCACGTTATATTTTTCATAGTATTTAATATGTAGCTACCTATATAACATTATCTATTTTATAACCTAATGCGTATCTCTTCCACAGGTGCTGTTGCATGTGTTGTTCGAACATGCAGCAGGGTATGCGCTCTTTGTGGTCAAGGAGGTGGAAGAGATTGGCATGCTTTTGCCCCAGGTACGAAAACAATTCATCCACAAATAACATTTGATGCAGATTTACCCATATTCGATGACTGAGGAGTTAATCATTACCCCCACTCTCCAGGTTGAAGACTGCGTTCTAAACATTGGGAAATTCAATGGCATGGTGAGCCTAGCTGCTTTCTTCCCATTCAAGTCGGCCCAGGCTGCTCTAGATAATATTAACGCCATATCAGAAGGTGAGTTGGTTGCTTTATTTCATTTACTCAATTGTAGTCCAAGCTCAGATGTAATGATGTTTTTAAAAAAATCTGTCAATCCACTGACTGACTGTGCTGACACCAATCATCAAACCTGAACTTCTGTGCCTGGCTAGATTAATTATACCAGATGGCATTAGCTAATATGTATGTTAACACACCCCCAACTAATCTTGTTTGTAGTATAAATAAACATTTCCCAATTGTTTCAGGTGTGCTCCATGCTGACCTGAAGCTGTTCCTGGAGACTAACCTGCCCGTAGGGGGTAAGAAGAAGGCAATGCTGGGGGTGGGCGATGCCAAGATAGGAGGAGCTTTGCAAGAGGAGCTTGGCTTGTCCATCCAGACGGGAGGAGTGGTGGCAGAGATATTGAGAGGTGAGGGCTCACCTAGGCTACAGTACAAGTCATTCTGTGGGGGGGGGGTGTAGTAGTCTCCTTTTATGTTGTGACTAGTAGACAGTGTGCAGCTGGAGATGCCTGGCCTGTGGTGATGTCAAGATAATCAATCCCTGACCCTCGTGATGGTTTATACTGAAAATCTGAATTGCTGCCAGGGCCTATGACCCAGGTTGTGAAAATACTGCCACTGTGCATACTCACTGTCACTTCCTGTTCTCCCCTGAAGGTGTGCGTCTCCACTTCCACTCCCTGGTGAAGGGGCTGACTGCCCAGGCTGCCTCCAAGGCCCAGCTGGGTCTGGGCCACAGCTACTCCAGGGCCAAGGTCAAGTTCAACGTCAACAGGTCTGACAACATGATCATCCAGTCCATTGCCCTTCTGGACCAGCTGGACAAGGACATCAACACCTTCTCCATGCGTGTGCGGTACGTACAAGTCTCCCTCAAAGGAGATGTGGTAGTAGACCCAACAACCATCCACTCGACACTCTTGCTAATGGGACCAAATGATGTTCATACCAAATCTGTCAATCCCCTGAATTCTTTGTGTTGAGTCTTCCATCGGTGCTGACGGTCCCTCAGTCTAAATGTCAATTATGTCCTCAACCTGGTGGTTTTGAGTTTCTAAACATTTCAAACTTCTGCTCCCTCATTCCCCCTCTGGTTTATAGTGAGTGGTATGGCTACCATTTCCCAGAGCTGATCAAGATAGTGACTGACAACTCTACATACTGCAAGATGGCCCAGCTGATCGGCAACCGAAAGGAGCTGAGCGAGGAGAGTCTAGAGAGCATGGAGGAGGTGGTGATGGACAGTGCCAAGGCCCAGTCCATCCTGGAGGCCTCCCGCAGCTCCATGGGTCAGTAGCCATGTCACACACCGTATATTATACGTATTTATAAAACAGCCCCTTTTTTGCCCATCTAGGACTTTTGACGTGTCCTATATGACCAACACAGAGGGGTAGAGTATTTATAGTTCTCTCATAAACCTGTAGTGAAGGCTCAAATCCTTACTGCGGATCCTGTCGGGAGATACAAAATTTACATTTCGGTCATCTTCCCTTATCTGTGGAGGTGTTTGTACGATGAAGGCCCATGTTCCTTGTATCAACATTGCCACTCAACCTTTTCCCATGGCTTTCTGTAGGTATGGACATTTCTCCCATTGACCTGATCAACATTGAGAGGTTCTCCAACCGCGTGGTCTCACTGGCCGCCTACAGGCTGGAGCTCCAGGAGTACCTCCACTCCAAGATGGGCCAGGTGGCCCCCAACTTGGCCGCACTCATAGGAGATGTGGTACGTAGTGACTATAACCATCACCTTGACACTCTTGCTAACGGGACCAAATGATGTTTCTACCAAATCTGTCAATCCCCTGAACTGATAATGTTGAGTCTTCCATCGGTGCTGACGGTCCATGACACCTCTGCTGTCAGTGACATGTTCACAGGCCAAACTCTGACATGTTTTTTTTTTTTCTCTCTCTAGGTGGGCGCACGCCTGATCTCCCACGCCGGCAGCCTGACCAACCTGGCCAAGTACCCAGCCTCAACCGTGCAGATCCTGGGCGCTGAGAAGGCCCTGTTCAGGTACTGGGGCACCCCCTCCCTGCTGGGGAAACTGGCAGCCGCTGTGATGGCAGGGCTGGGGCGGAGCAGAGAAGGGTGACTGGGGGTGACCCCCCTCAGAGTGATCCCTCTCTCCGTTACGCACCCCCACAGTCTGAGCAGCTGCCCAGGGCACTAAGAGGTAGATAACTTGGACATGCCATACTTGGCAGTTTGTTCTAGTCTTGGGCCATAATAAATTCTGCAATGGCAACTAATAAAAATGAGTAGGGTAGAAGAATCAACACTTACCTGTTGGGGAAACATTTGTTACCATAGCAAAGTTCACTTCAACTGGTAACCCATCAGCCATTCCCCGCACACAGGGCTCTGAAGACTCGTGGCAACACCCCCAAGTATGGCCTCATCTTCCACTCAACCTTCATTGGTCGTGCTGCCGCCAAGAACAAAGGGCGTATTTCCCGTTACCTGGCCAACAAGTGCACAATCGCCTCACGAATCGATGCCTTCTCTGGTGAGTGATGGATGGGGGTTAACCCATGGGAGAGCAGAGGACAAATCTTTCTCATGGCCTAGTAAAAAAGGTTGTTTCAGGGCCTTTTTGGTATGACACTTCTGGCATTATTTGCAATGATGTTCTTATTTTTCGTCAACAGTAATCCACCTCCGGGTGTATGATGGTGATGAGTTAAATACTGAGCAAAGCCTTGGTCATGAGTATTTTTGCTGGTGCCCCCTGCTGGCAAACAGTGTTATTGATGTTTCCTTTTCCATCTGACAGATGTGCCTACCTGTGTGTTTGGTGACAAGTTGCGTGACCAGGTGGAGGAGCGCCTTTCGTTCTACGAGACTGGAGAGGCGCCTCGCAAGAACCTGGACGTCATGAAAGAGGCTGTGATACAGGTGAGTTGACAATGACGTGGGATGCATTTTCTTGTTTTGTGAGCATGCTTTTAGTACTCTTTCCTCATAGATGTTTAGCTTACTTGCTGTGAGTGATGACAACACTTTCCCTGACTCAAATGTGGGGGTTTACTGATTTAATGAGCCTGACACAGCACTAAAACACATCTCCACTGCTTCTAGCAGCCCTAACTGGCTAGTCTCCTAGAAGTATAACCATGCAGTTTGGCTTACCCCTCATAGGCAGGAGAGGTGGCAGCTGAGATGAAGATCAAATTGGAGAAAAAGGAGAAGAAACGCCGGAAGCGGGAGAAGAAGCTGGCAGCCCTCTCCACTGGTGATGGCGAAGAGGGTGACTCGAAGGTCGACAGCGAGACAGAGGTATTTATTGCTTCAGCTGTCCGGTCCGTGTAACTGAAGGCATGTTTTGATTTGGGATTTGACCCTTCCACATGGTTCTGTCTCAGTGTACGACATGCTAAACTAACTTGACTCCGAACCATTGGCTGGTCCCCTACAGTGGACCAAATCACTGAAGTGAGTCGGACATTACAACTCTTGCCATACGGAAATGAACGTAGGCCATGGAGTAATTCTGAAACATCCTAATGTAATGATCTGTCTTTAGGCGACTGGTGAGAACGGAGAGGTAAAGAAGAAGAAGAAGAAGCGGGCAGCTGAGGCCGTTCAAATGGAGGAAGAGGCTCCAGCAGCAGAGAACGGAGACACCCCAGCCAAGAAGAAAAAGAAACGAAAGAGTGAGGCAATGGAGGTGGAGCCAGTGGTGGCTGAAGAGGCTCCAGAAACCCCCCAGACTGAGAAGAAAAAGAAAAGAAAGAAAAAAGACACTGAATAGCAGATTTGGCAAAGACTGACTTTTTTTTTTTAACGTTCTGTACAGTTTCGTTGCAATCTTATTTTTAGCTTTGGACTTAAGAGGTTGTAAGCCAACTGACTTGTGTAATCAGTTTGTCTCAATTTGATTCTTCCCCTCCCTAGCCTCAACGTACTACACTGAGTGAATATTCAGCTCAGTCCTTTGACGTTAATGTAATAATCCATCACACTTGTATGTAAATACTTTAATGGCCATTTCCTATCAAATCTGTTCTGTATAAACTTGCTTTCAACCATTTTTCAAATAAAGATTATAAATTACCCGTCTGTTGTCTCTGATATATATTTCAATATGTGGCTAGAATTGCAGCTAATTCTTTGTAAAAGGAGTTAACCAATGTAGCAGTAAAATTAAGTTGTCTAAGCCAGGAATGACTGCAACTACAGTTGTGCTCATTACTGTCAACTAATCCCTATCAATCTGAATTGTTTTTCTTTAATGGTTGTGTACAATAGTTTGCAACTGGAAACATTAACAAATTCAGGGAAAAATATCCTAATTTGCTTAATTGAAGTCCCTGCTTGCTTATCTTTGAGATTGTTGCCCAGTAAATGAGGGCTCACTGAATAGTCGTGAGGATCAAAGGTGCCAGATCAGCTTGGCAAATGGCTGACAGCCAGACCCCCTCCCACGGGGGAGTTGGGCATGTTTTAAGATTTAACAGCAGGTCATAGTTTGCAGAAAATATCTAGTATATGGGAAGACATTTTCGCCGCCCAAAACATCCAACAATGAACACAGGCACAATATATTTCATCATCCAAATGTTGGGAAATTAATGTATATTTTGTGATGTCATTAAAAATGGTATATAGGCGTTATAACGAAAACATTGTAACTTGAGCTTTTACTCCATTTGTGTAGAAAATATGAAGGAGGAAGACATTTTCGTGAAGATAGGAATGTGATTTTAGCTTTCTAACAAGATCATAGTGATAAGATTTTGCCTCAAATTGCCACGCCCGAGAGAGCGTGTCAGTATGACGGAAACGCCCCTTTTTACTCGAGGGTATAAAGGATGGAGTTAAGAATTAACAGACCAACTCACGCTGCAGCTTTTGTCTATATTGGTTATGACCCTGAAAATCAACACGAGGTGAAGACGACAAAGTCGCCTCTCTAACAATCAATGTTACGGCTGAGTAGCTGTTCTAAGTACTGTAGCTAAGGTGAATTTAAGTGGGACCATCCTGTTACGCTCTTCAAACCATCGTCTACTACACTGCTCTCATAACCCCACTGGGGATCATCTACACGGCTGATTAGCTGTCCTCAGAAGACTACTTCCAGAATGAGTGAAAGTAAACAGACAATTAAGGACATTGTGACCTCTTGTGGACAATCAGAGCCTTACACCTGAGAACGAAGTAGAAGGCCCAATCGAACCCTTTCCACGAAGGCCTGGGTTCAACAGAGATACACGACGAAGACCCTCAACACGTAAATACATGCATTAATTCTTACCCAAGTAGTTCCCAAATGTATCCAAGTCTGTGTTGCTTCTCTCTCTTCAACTCTCCATCTTTTGTAAGAAGTGTCATATTGTGTTAGTCTGCTAGGGACCTGTCTTCATCGTATTACATTTCTAATCAATAACCTATACCGTGTGTGTATCCTGTGTTATCATTTAGTTTAGTAGTAAATAAATACATTTGTGTGGTGCGTAATTATCAGTAAGACTCGGGTTTGTGCAGATTCAAGAAGTCTGCGACGTTCAGAATGAGACTGAAGTGAGGTAAATGATTAATAAGTGACTTATCGATATCTATATATTATTTAGTTTAATTCAGGAGATGGTAACTCAAACAACTTCACCCGTGGTCCCCCAAATTCCTAATGAGTTAATTGTTACATGATTAATTTAATTTAGTAACAATTAAACATAGGTAATTATTCGATAAATAACAGTCATCACATTAATGAAGTCACGTCACGACAACAGCTAATGGAACATTAGTGACCCTTGTTTGGATATTGAAGGTATGCGACAACATGAGTGTCTAAATTTCCAACCTTTATCTGAGTTAAGAAGTGGGCAAGATTTCACCTGTGACTTCAGTGTAGTGTCCAAATCAATGTATTGCAGCTCAGGATTGTATGCTAAATGGACTTGTATAAAACATAACAGGCAAAATTAAATCTCCCTCTTTTTGTTCTAGGGGGGAATAATTCATTACTTTTATTTGGACAATGGATTAAACCAATGTTAATGACGTCAATCCAATGCCTGGCTGTCACACAGCCAATTGCAGTGAGCTCTAAAAGTATTGGGCCATTGAAATTGGTTTTGGCTCTGTACTCAAGCACTATGGAGTTGAAATGACTGATGTTAAAGTGCAGACTGTCAGCTTTAATTTGAGGGTGTTTTCATCCATATCGGGTGAACCGTTTCTAAATTACAGTACTTTCTGTACATAAATCCCCCCCCCGTTAGGGTACCAAAAGTATTGGGACAAATTCACTTGCCTATTAAAGTAGTCAAGTTTAGTATTTGGTCCCATATTCCTAGCACACACTGATTACATCAAGCTTGTGACTCTACAAATTTATTAGATGCATTTGCTGTTGTTTCAGATTATTTTGTGCCCAATGAATGGTAAATAATGTGTTGTCATTTTGGAGTCACTTATTGTAAATAAGAATAGAACGTTTCTAAACACTTCTACATTAATATGGATGATTCCATGATTACGGATAGTCCTGAATGAATTGTGAATAGTGAGTGCGAAAGTTAAATGCACAAATATCATACATCCCCGGTGAGAGGTTAGTATGTCTTGGGGGTATGATATTTGTGTGTCTAACTTTCTCACTAATCTTATTCATATTCACAATTCATTCAGGACTATCATGGTAGCATCCACATTAATGTAGAAGTGTTTAGAAACATTCTATAATTATTTAGTTTGTAGTCACAAGCTTGATGTAATCATTGTGTGCTAGGAATATGGGACCAAATTTTAAACTTTTGTCTACTTTAATACCCAAGTGAATTTGTCCAAATACTTTTGTCCAGTTATAATGGGGGGACTATGTAAAAAAGCACTGTAAACGGTTCACCTGATATGGATGAAAATACCCTCAAATAAAAGCTGACAGTTTGCACTTTAACCTCAGTCATTATATCATTTCAAATCCAAAGTGCTGGAGTAAAGAGCCAAAACAAAAACAAACATTGTCACTGTCCCAATACTTTTGGAGCTCACTGTATAAAGGCGGGAATCACAAACGGAGGGGTAAAGGGTGCAAAAACAACTCAAGCTATCAATTACCCTCAATAGAAAATAGATCACCATGAAAAATGATGCTTAGCAGTAATGTACATCATTACCAGGTTAATGTATGCATACAAAAATCATCCACGCCACATGATGCTTGTTCTGGTTCAAGTACTGTATATTCACCATCAACTTCATAATTACTTCTCCATGATATTTGATTCTCTCATCATTTTGAAATAAAACATCCTTCGAAAAAATCTAACTAAAATGCAGAAAACCAAATGTCATGTACTATCAATACATATATACTGTATAAATACATACATAAATATATTTTACATACAACAGCCATACATTTTTAAAGGGGAATATTGAGTAGGGGGGAGGGGGTGGTAGTGTGTGTGTTTTAGCCTGGTGCTGTAAAATGCTTTGTCCCCTCTGGTCTGATCAGTCAAGATAGGTGGGCATGATGCAGTGTGCACACACACAGCCCTGTCAGTTGCCCCAGTATGGGGAGCTCCCGTAGCTGGACTTGTTGACTTGGCTCTTCTGCTGCATGCTGCTAGACTGGCCTCGCTGGCTAGGACCTCCCTGCATACAGAGACAAGAGGACAACGTCACAAACTGGATATGGCCAGCACAAGTACCACACTGATACAAATATGTAATAGACATTTATAAACTGGGTGGCTCGAGCCCTGAATGCTGATTGGCTGACAGCCGTGGTGTATAACAAAACATTTCTGTTTACTGCTCTAATTACGTTGGTAACCAGTTTATAATAGCAATAAGGCACCTCGGGGTTTGTGGTATATGGCCCATATACCACACCCCCTCGTGCCTTATTGCTTAAGTAAACCAGAGGTAGGCAAAGTGATGGCTAGATGGCAAAGTGATGGTACAGGCTTTTGTTGAAATAAATCTGATTCACCAAATCAGTCTTGATTGAAGACTTGAGTAGAATCAGGTGTTACTGCTTGGCTGGAACAAAAGCCTGCAAGCACAGGGTAGGATTGCCCACCACTGATCTAACCAGTGCCGTTGTGTGGCATGTTAACACAAGGTTGTACACTACACAAGGTTCTAGACTACAGGTGTATGCGTTACCTGTCCGTCCTGGGCCAGATGATGGTGCAGCATCTGGGAGTGGGGTTGCTGGTGGGCAGGCTGCAGGATGTGGAGGAAGGGGGCGGGAGCGTAGCCACCCGGGGCCCCTCCAGGACCCCCCATAGCCGAAGGCAGGTTGAAGGGAGGGGGAGTCCCCGCATGGAAACCCTGCTTATCAAAGGACTGGAAACAGACAAACGGAGAGCAAAGTCAGGGTCAGTGATTAGGTTTATCTGGAAGAAAACGACCATGGAGAAAAAAATACCATAAAAAACTTAAGCTCTGGCAAGGACTAGAATTGAAATCATAATTGATAAGAGAGTATTATGTGTTTGTGTATGATCCCAGGGTGATAAGCCCTGATGGACTAATGGGTATCGTAATGAAGTACAATGAACAAAAATATAAACGCAACATGTAAAGTGTTGGTCCCATGTTTCATGAGCTGAAATAAAAGATCCAAGAAATGTTCCATTCGCACAAAAAGCTTATTTTTCTCAAATGTTGTGCACAAATTTGTTTACATCCCTGTTAGTGAACATTTCTCCTTTGCCAAGATAATCCATCCACTTGACAGGTGTGGCATATCAAGAAGCTGATTAAACAGCATGATCATTACACAGGTGCACCTTGTGCTGGGGACAATAAAAGGCCACAAAAATGTGCAGTTTTGTCACACAACAGCGTGCAATTGGCATGCTGATTGCAGGAACGTCCACCAGAGCTGTTGCCAGAGAATGTAATGTTCATTTCTCTACCATAAGAGACCAACATTGTTTTAGAGAAATTGGCAGTCAGTCCAACCAGCCTCACAACTGCAGACCATGTATATAGCATCATGTGGATGAGCGGTTTGCTGATGTCAATGTTGTGAACAGAGTGCCCCATGGTGGCGGTGAGGTTATGGTATGGGCGGGCATAAGCTATGGACAACGAACATTTACATTTACGTCATTTAGCAGACGAGAACACAATTGCATTTTATCAATGGCAATTTGAATGCAGAGATACTGTGACGAGATCCTGAGGCCCATTGTTGCGCCATTCATCCGCTGCCATCACCTCATGTTTCAGCATGATAATGCACGGCCCCATGTCGCAAGGATCTGTACACAATTCCTGGAAGCTGAAAATGTCCCAGTTCTACCATGGCCTGCATACTCACCAGACATGTCACCCATTGAGTATGCTTGGGATGCTCTGAATCGACGTGTACGACAGCGTGTTTCAGTTCCCGCTAATATCCAGAAACTTTGCACAGCCATTGAATAGGAGTGGAACAACATTCCACGGGCCACAATCAACTCTATGAGATGTGTCGCGCTGCATGAGGCAAATGGTGGTCACACCTAGGGCTGTGGCGGTCACAAAATGTTGTCAGCCGGTGACTGTCAAGCAAATAACTGTCGCAGACAAGCCACTGATGCAGACCTACAAAAATATCTACATTAAAAAAATTCCATGTAATATAGAACCTTCACCTTCACAATAAATCCATTATTTATTTTAGACAGGTCTAAAGAATCATGATATGAAGAAAATGTAGTCTATTTTAGAAGAAGATAATAGCATACTCTGAGTTGTCCTTGTGTTAGGTCCTGATGTGGCTATGCCATATGGCTGTGGGGTACGCTAGTTCATTTAGCAGACAAGATTTGCTTAGAATTCTGTGGCATTACTTTATATTATTTTATAGTATGAAGAATACAATTGAACGAAGCTGAATAAAATAGAAAGGATATTTTCTCCGAACGATTTGAGGGAGTGCGCACATGCGGCTATTCTGTTTTGAGCGGTTAACAATGAAATAGGTACTCCTATATGCTTAATTTAGAGTTATTCATGTAACTTTAGTTGTTCTACAAACATTGGGCTATATGTTTAGATTTTTAATACATTGTATGGCTGCATGATGAGACTAATGAGGATTTGAAAAAAGTCGCTTGAAAGGCATGAGCTCTGCTTTGTTTTTTTCGCAGGCTGTCCACTCTTCAATAGTCTCTCATTCACAATTTGACAAGCACTTGATAATGCCTCGAATTTCACGATGGCATCCCCTTTGTGGCCGTAATGCACCCTAAAAAAATCCAGGTATTTTGCGGCCCAGAGTGCTGCGTTGTGCCCTTCTCCCTGAGTGCTGCGCAATCCGAAGCGCCTCTCACTCACATGGCTCTCAATCACGTGATCGGATCTTTCTCACAGGCTACAAGTGAAGACAGACACATCCGGGACGCAACTGCGCGCGTCCTTATCCAATTCCGAGGTGCATATTGAAGATATTGGAAGAACTGTCCACATTTACTTCTTGTCAGCCAGCAAGATGAGTAGGCCTAACGAACAGCAAAAGCACTAGCCTATGTCAATCTACTATCCCCCATAGTACAAAAGTCGGCCTATTCTATTCTGTGCAATAAATAAATATTCCAAACATGGTCTGGGACAGTTGTGGGGTGCAATAGATCCCAAATTAATACTACCACTAGCATCCACCCAAAACTTTTTTACGCAATGTGGCTGACGCAACAGATCAGAACATTTAGCTTAAAATGTTTATAAACTATTAGGCTATTTCTTCACATTATAAGCGCAGCAATGCGCACATGGCAGTAGGCTATAAGCGCACATGTTCCATTAGCGGGAAAACACCATTATCAAAAGTGACCGCAAATGCGATTATGAACGTAATCCTTTTATTATCTATATACAAACTTGAAACTCACGCGCTGCTTATGTATGCCAGTTAGGCTCTACACCTGTTGTAAAGCGGATTAATGTGTTTAATTTTAAGAAGTTATTTAGCCACTTTAGTTGTGATACAAACCATATCAAAACATATAGGCCTTTGGGCTAGGCTACATGAGGTGTGCGACTATGATTTGAAAAAGTCGCAAAAAAAGGCAGTTTATGCTGGGCTTCATTCACAAGTGATAATATATAATTCACAAGTGATAGGCTAATATTGTCACCCATCAGACTATTCTTGATTTAATCTTTACATACACTAAATAATATATGTGTGAAATTTGTTTTGATTTAGAATTAACCATTATCACGCACCTGTCTCGAAACAGGGGCAGCGGGAAAAAATACCTATGCACTTAAATAGTGAATGGAGGATGCTATTCCTGTGGTTCATTTTCATGCCAGCCAGGTAGGCTATACTCCTGTTGTAAAGATAAACAATGTGCTTAATATTAGGAAAGTTGAGAAATAAATATAGTAGGCCTAGCCTATAGAAATCTAATGGAATCCTCTTATTTTTTGTAGAGGCCATCACTCTGTTTTCTCGCGCAATTGCATAGCCTGTAGAAATGTTGCGCAACATGAGCTAATGGGCTCTCATGAAGTGTTTGATTGGCACCCGTGTAGCTTAGTTGGTAGAGCATGGCACTTGCAACGCCAGGGTTGTGGGTTCGATTCCCATGGGGGGCCAGTATGAAAAAATATATGCACTCACTAACTGTAAGTCGCTCTGGATAAGAGCATCTGCTAAATGACTAAAATGTAAAAATGTAATTAGAATCCAGGCTCTGTCGGAGCCGGCCGAGACCGGGAGACTCATGGGCGGCGCACAATTGGCCCAGCGTTGTCCAGGGTAGGGGAGGGAATGGCCGGCAGGGATGTTTAGGCAATTTGTGAGTCGCTCTGGCTAAGAGCGTCTGCTAAATGACGTTAATGTGCCCTTGAGCAAGGCACTTAACCCTAATTGCTCCTGTAAGTCGCTCTGGATAAGAGCGTCTGCTAAATGACTAAAATGTAAATGTAAATGGATGTAGCTCAGTTGATAGAGCATGGCGTTTGCAACGCCAGGGTTGTGGGTTCGATTCCCACGGGGGGCCAGTATAAAAAAATATGTATTCACTAACTGTAAGTCGCTCTGGATAAGAGCGTCTGCTAAATGACTGAAATGTAATGTAAATGTAGAATTTAGATCACATTTGCATTGATGTCAGAGTGATTAGAGGGACAATAGAGTGCTGAGTACCAGGCAGTTAGCAAGTTTGGTAGGCTACTAATGACCAGCAGCAGCGCTTGGAGAAGCCTAATTACCGTGACTTAACAGTCAAGTGGAATTTGACTGCCTTCATGACTCGTGACCGCCGGTGTGGTGGTAATACGGTCACCGCAACAGCCCTAGTCACACCAGATACTGACTGGTTTTCTGATCCTACTTTTTTTTTTAAAGGTATCATGACCAACAGATGCATATCTGTTTCCCAGTCATGTGAAATCCATAGATTAGTGCCTAATGAATTTATTTCAATTGACTGATTTCCTTATATGAACTGTAACTCAGTAAAATCTTTGAAATTGTTGCATGTTGCGTTTATATTTTTGTTCAGTATAAATCCAAATCTGAAACACAAACAAAGACTACATAAGATATCTCACCTGGGTCTTGTTGTAAACACTTCCACTGATTTCTGGGACCCCGGAGTTGCCTGACGTCACAGAGATGCCGCCTAGCATACGATAAAATATTAAAATAGTTGAAAACAAACATTAATATCACAGTCAAAAGCAATGCCTCTTGAAACCAGGACAGCTTATGCCTTTTGCCCAATACTGACATAAAATAATGTAACATATGTCATTGAAATGGCAATATTATTTATTTATTTCACCAGGCAAGTTAGTTGAGAACCAGTTTTCATTTTCAATAATAAAAAAAGAACACAAACATGGACAACACAAGAGTTAAAATAGTTCAAGCATGGTAACGATATGGGTTCAGATGACCGTGATTTATTGGGAGGGTGATGTACCTTTACCGGGGCCTGTAGCAGCAGATTTGGCCTGGCTCTGGGAGGAGTTGCTGTAGCCCTTGCTATAGTCTACTCCTGCTTGGCCCTGGGTCAGGTCCTCATACCCTGAGACCAAAACAACAACATACTGATATCAACTCTGTCTTTTCCACAGTGTTCAACTAGATTGTTGGTGTGTGTGTGTCTCCCTCTCTCACGGTAACCAACCTGAGCTGAAGGTGTGCTGGCCGTAGCCGCTGGGCTGCTGCTGCTGGAAGGGGCTGGCTGAGGGGTTGCCCAGACCCACACCATGCTGCTTGGCTGGCCCCTGTCCCTGGGGCATGAACATGGTGTGGCCGTACTGGAAGGCAGCGCCAGGCATCCCGGGGTAGTAGGGCAGGCCTGTGTAGCTGTAGCCTGGTGGGAGGAAGGCCTGCTGCTGCTGGCTGCTGTGGTGGCCTTGGGGCTGGCCTTGAGGCTGGGGCTGGGGGGGTTGAGGCTGGGCCTGGCTCTGCCCTTGGCTCTGGCCCTGTTGTGGCTGCTGTTGGGCCGACAAGCTGCTAGGCGCAGGGGAGGTGGAGTCACCCCTGCCAAACTTTGTGACTTCACCTGCGGAGGCAGGGGCATGTGATCGTACCTGTTACTATTTTAGCAGACTAAACATTAACGATTTTCCCTTTTTTCCCCCCCTTAGCTCCCTAGTCATGGAATTATTTTCAAACTAGTTTATAATTCCTGGACCTAGTTCCAAAAGTTTTAAAAAAGTTGACCAACCCGGTTTGAGAGTAGCGCTGCCAGAGTTGCTTACCTGTGTAAGGGTTATTGGCGAGGCTCCCATCTCTGCCAGAGAGTGCTGTGGGACCAGGGAATGTGATTCCGTAGTAATCCTGCAAAGAGGGCTTTACACAGAGAGAGACAGGATCAGAAACATAGAGATCCTATTAAATTACTAGAGGGGTTATGTCATAAACCCTAAAAGTTCCAGAATTGTCTGAAAATGGCAGCCATTGTGGTCAGGGAGAAATCCAAACCTGTCTAATTGGAATGAATGGCAGTAGAGTAGTAGACTGGTTGCCGTCTCTGTTCAGCTATTACATTCCACTCCTTGCCACTCCTGTCATTTGCCAAAGAGACTGGCCTTTCGGCAATCTTCAAATATGAACATTCTATCATTAATGAGCTTGAGGAGATCAGAGGATTTGATTCTGATTCGATAACCCTCACAGCTATCATCGAATCCCAATGTTTATGCAAATTAGACTGATAGGAAAACAATCTAACTTATTTCATAGATTTGAATGGAAACATTCTAACATTGGGCATTCTGACCTAATACATTTAATTGTAAACATAAACATTTGGTTGCGGGAAAAACAGAGCATTCCCCTTTATTGCATTTTTACCACCAGCCAATGTGATCACAACACACCAGAGAAGCTCTCGCCATTCAAACTTTGCCGCCAGTTCACTGTGTGAACACTGTAGCCTATTTTATATCCAGCAAGCAAGAGCAAGGTGCTTCTTTCCTCAAATATTTTTTTTTTTTTAAGTGACCAAACTATACTGAACAAAAATATAAACGCAACATGCAACAATTTCAAAGATTTTACTGAGTTACATTTCATAGAAGGAAATCAGTCAATTGAAATAAATTCATAGGCCCACCCACTGGGGAGCCAGACCCAGCCAATCGGAATGAGTTTTTCCCCACAAAAGGGCTTTATTACAGACAGAAATACTCCTCAGCACCGCTCCTCAGACGATCCTGCAGGTGAAGAAGCCGGATGTGGAGGTCCTGGGCTTTAGAGGTCCTGTGGAGGTCCTGGTTACACGTGGTCTGCGGTTGTGAGGCCGGTTGGATGTACTGACAAATTCTCTAAAAGTCCGGGCTTATGGTAGAGAAATGAACATTCAATTCTCTGGCAACAGCTCTGGTGGACATTCCTGCAGTCAGCATGCCAATTGCGCGCCCCCTCAAAACTTGAGACATCTGTGGCATTGTGTTGCGTGACAAAACTGCACATTTTAGAGTGGCCTTTTATTGTCCCCAGCACAAGGTGCACCTGTGTAATGATCATGCTTATTAATCAGCTTCTTGATATGCCACACCTGTCAGCTGGATGGATTATCTTGGCAAATGAGAAATGCTCACTAACAGGGATGTAAACAAATTTGTGCACAAAATCAGAGAGAAATAAGCTTTTTGTGCGTATGGAAAATATCTGGGATCTTTTATTTTAGCTCATGATACATGGGACCAACACTTTACATGTTGCGTTTATATTTTTGCTCAGTATATATTGCTACTTCTGGGACACGCATTGGGATAGGCTACTGGTTCAAGAGCTATAAGAGGAATAGAGTGAGGATGGAAGAGAGAGAGGACAATGGAGATGCCAGCGGAGACACATGAATTGTGCAAGAAAGGAACAGTGAAGACAGATGTGTAAGGCTATTAAACTACCATTCGTATGCTAGCCTACAGTGCATTCGGAAAGTATTCAGACCCTTAGATTTTTTACACATTGTTACATTACAGCCTTATTCTAAAATTGATGTAAAAAAAATTATGACAAAGCAAAAACAGGTTTTTAGAAATGCTTGCTAATTTATTACAAATAAAAAACAGAAATATACATTTACATACATTTACATTACATTTTAGTCATTTAGCAGACGCTCTTATCCAGAGCGACATACATGAGCAATTAGGGTTAAGTGCCTTGCTCAAGGGCACATTTACGTCATTTAGCAGACGCTCTTATCCAGAGCGACTCACAAATTGGTGCGTTCACCCTATAGCCAGTGGGATAACCACTTTACAATTTTTTTTGGGGGGGGGGGGGGGGGGTAGAAGGATTACTTTATCCTATCCCAGGTATTCCTTAAAGAGGTGGGGTTTCAAATGTCTCCGGAAGGTGGTGAGTGACTCCGCTGTCCTGGCGTCGTGAGGGAGCTTGTTCCACCATTGGGGTGCCAGAGCAGCGAACAGTTTTGACTGGGCTGAGCGGGAACTATGCTTCCGCAGAGGAAGGGGAGCCAGCAGGCCAGAGGTGGATGAACGCAATGCCCTCGTTTGGGTGTAGGGACTGATCAGAGCCCGAAGGTACAGAGGTGCCGTTCCCCTCACTGCTCCATAGGCAAGCACCATGGTCTTGTAGCGGATGCGAGCTTCAACTGGAAGCCAGTGGAGTGTGCGGAGGAGGGGGGTGACGTGAGAGAACTTGGGAAGGTTGAACACCAGACGGGCAGCGGCATTCTGGATGAGTTGTAGGGGTTTAATGGCACAGGCAGGGAGGCCAGCCAACAGCGAGTTGCAGTAGTCCAGACGGGAGATGACAAGTGCCTGGATTAGGACCTGTGCCGCTTCCTGTGTAAGGCAGGGTCGTACTCTCCGAATGTTGTAGAGCATGAACCTGCAGGAGCGGGTCACCGCCTTGATGTTGTCCAGGGTGTTGTCCAGGGTCACTTTGTTGAAGCACCTTTGGCAGTGATTACAGCCTTGAGTCTTCTTGGGTACGACGCTACAAGCTTGGCACACCTGTATTTGGGGAGTTTCTCCCATTCTCCTCTGCAGATCCTCTCAAGCTCTGTCAGGTTGGAAGGGGAGCGTCGCTGCACAGCTATTTCCAGGTCTCTCCAGAGATGTTCGATCGGGTTCAAGTCTGGGCTCTGGCTGGGCCACTCAAGGACATTCAGAGACTCGTCCCGAAGCCACTCCTGCGTTGTCTTGGCTGTGTGCTTAGGGTCGTTGTCCTGTTGGAAGGTGAACCTTCGTCCCAGTGTGAGGTCCTGAGCTCTCTGGAGCAGGTTTTCTTCAAGGATCTCTCTGTACTTTGCTCCGTTCATCTTTCCCTCGATCCTGACTAGTCTCCCAGTCCCTGCTGCTGAAAAACATCCCCACAGCATGATGCAGCCACCACCATGCTTCACCGTAGGCCAAAGAGTTAAATCTTAGTTTCATCAGACCAGATAGTCTTGTTTCTCAAGGTTTGAAAGTCCTTTATGTGCCTTTTGGCAAACTCAAAGTGGTCTGTCGTGTGCCTTTTACTGAGGAGTGGCTTCTGTCTAGCCACCATAAAGGCCTGATTGGTGGAATGCTGCAGAGATGGTTGTCCTTTTGGAAAGTTCTCCCATCTCCAAAGAGGAACTCTGGAGCACTGTCAGAGTGACCATCAGGTTCTTGGTGGCCAAGGTCCTTCTCCCCCGATTGCTGAGTTTGGCCGGCTGGCCAGGTCTAGGAAGAGTCTTGGTGGTTGCAAACTACTTCCATTTAAGAATGATGGAGGCCACAGTGTTCTTGTGGACCTTCAATGATGCAAAAATGTTTGGTGCCCTTCCCCAGATCTGTGCCTCGACACAATCCTGTCTCGGAGCTCTACGTGTACCTTTCCAAATCATGTCCAATCAACTGAATTTACCACAGGTGGACTCCAATCAAGTTGTAGAAACATCTCAAGGATGATCAATGGAAACAGGATGCACCTGAGTTCAATTTTGAGTCTCATAGCAAAGGGTCTGAATAGTTAAGTAAATAAGGTATTTCTGTTTTTTAGTTGTAATAAATGTGCAAAATTCTAAAAACCTGTTTTCGCTTTGTCATTATAGGGTATTGTGTGTAGATTGATGAGGAAAACAATTGATTTAATCAATTTTAGAATAAGGCTAACATAACAAAATGTGGAAAAAGTCAAGGGGTCTGAATACATTCCGAATGCACTGTATATATTAGGCCTAGCCTACTACACTGAATTAAGGTGATCACCACCTGTGCAATGCATTTTTGTCTGACGCACGTTTTATGCCAATGAATTGAAGTCGAACATCCACAAATGTGTCAGTTTAATTAAAAGTGCAATAAAAAAAGGTGTAGTGCCTAGGCCTATTTGAGACCCTGGCTGTTGACGTAGGCAACGGATCGCAAAGCAGGGACTGAGCTCCTTTTTGGAAATGGCAAGCTCACGTTCTCATCCATAAACACATATCAAGTGCAAGTGCACTGTCCGGCAGCTCACATCAGCAGGATGGGTAGCCTTTTCATTAGGAGTGACGTCTAACGTGGATCGCTAAAATAATGATTATGATCATATTTCCTCAATTTAAATATTAGGCCTATGGGGACACCTGTACATTTGGCAGCCAAGCACGAGTTATCAGTGCAGCCTTTTATCTTCTAGACTTGATGTTGAAATCAGTCACGATCAGCAAGTACGAGGAATGACGACAAGTGCCAGTTTTGCTCGATTGAATCTTATGGGCTAATACAGTATTTTCCGTATCATTATTTCTCTCTCTCTCAATACGGAGTCCTCTCTTGCCACTTTGAACAACATGATCTTGCATTGACACTGCCTTCTCACAAGGGAATGACCACAGCAAGTTGTAACGGTATTGTTGATTGTTGTTCTTAAAATTCTAATTCTATATTGCGCCAAATTTGCACGCACCCCATGTTCCATAACGTTGTCATGGAAAATAGAAATGTTGTTTCCAACTACCAATCAGCAACTGCGCCGTAAATCCTCCTGCATATTGAACGTTTGAGATTGCCGAAAGGCCAGTCTGTTAGCTAAAAAGACTGGTCCCCAGACTAGTAGAGTAGGGTGTCCAATCAAAAACGCATATTTTGATAAATGGGTAAAATAATATGTTACTGGTGTAGATAACCCTCTAAGAAAACCAGTGCTCCAAACCTCATGTCTCTATCATAATCCGTTCAAAAGTAATGGAAGTTTTTACCCTTGTAGGATGGCCAAAATTGGGTGACTAAATCAATGGAGGCCAGAAAAAAAAAAAGGTCAAAAATCTGGAAAATAGCATTGCGTCAGCTAGGCTGGATGCTGTGCGAGAATTAAGGCCAACTGACAGGCTCACTGTTTAACTCGTCATCTTTCTTCTCCAATCCAGAGGACATAAAACAATATAGAGGTAAGATAGATATCGATTTTGAGACATGACATACATTATTTTTATATTTTAGTATACACTTTTCATATTAATGCAAAAACAATATGTGGGAAGTGCCAAGTGCCAAGATTGAGGCGAGGTGGCTTCAAAACAGCGCCCCCTGTCAGTCATCTAGTGTACATTTAATCATTGATTGAGACTCACCATAGGAAGTCTGGACTGCAGCATGTGGAGGTCCTCATAGCCATAGATCTGCTGTGGAACACAGGGCCAGTACAGTCACTTGAATAGATCGTACACCCAAATAACAAAAGACAGATGTTTCTTTACTTTGTCTCTCCTGGCCTATTGACTACTTTCAGTGACACACACACACACACACAAAATAGTTACCGGGTAGGCAGGCAGCAGGCCTCCTGGGCCCATGATGTACTGGTTGGGCAGTAGTGGTGGCACCCCCTGAGACAGGTTAGGAGGAGCTTTACCTGAAAAACACAAGGACAAACACACTCACACACTGCTATCTAGACAGAATTACTGTTTCAGTTATAGGCTTTACGTTTCTGTTTTAATACGTAGGTGAACGTGACTGTACGAGTATGTATATACATTAGTGTGTGTGCGTATATTCATGTAGGTTTGTGTGTTCGTGTGTGTGTTTGAGCGTACCAGTTGAGGAGGAGAGCAGCGGTGCGGTCCTGGGGACGGAGGAGAGGTTCGATTGGGCCGTGGTCCCGTTGGCACTAAGCCCCAGTGCTTGGCTAGTGTGAAGCCCGCTACCACCCATGCTACTGACCATGCTGTTCATGTGGCTCATGGTGCCCATGACGTGAGCCATGCTGCTGTTGACCTGGTGGGGCGACTGGGCTGGGGCCTGGGCTGGGGCAGAGGAGTAGGAGCCAGACGAAGGTGCCAGAGAGCTCACACTACTGTCCACACTGGTATACTACACAGAGAGAGGTAGAGTGAGAGAAGGAGAGAGAAACCGAGAGAGTTAGTTACAGAGGAGGTTGTACTCTGCATGGTCATCTCTTAAAGAAGCGTGTGTGTACGTGTGTCTGTTGACCAGTACTCACAGTGAGAGAGGAATGACTACTGCTGCCATGGCTACAATGTAGAGAGAGAGAAGAGAGGGAGAGATACATTAATGAATGTCCTTAATATCTACCCATCACTGTATCTTCATTATCACCATTTGCCTTCTGCTCTTGATTTAGATATATTCATGATCAAGCTTATTAATATCACTATATACAAGAAAGTAACTGCATTTCTAGCCTATAATGGCAAACTTGAATTCTGTATATATAAATTGTCTCTAACTCACATCAATACAAGCACACATTCTAAGACGTAAAGGCAAGTGCGTGTAACCTGCTGAGTGTCGCCAGGCTGGCAGAGGGCATGTCGTGTGGCAGACTGGGGAGTGCTGAGCTGTGGGGGGGTATGGAGGAGGGCATGAGTGCAGAGGGGGCAGGGGCACTGCTGGTACTGATGCTCAGAGAGGGAGACTCTGGCTTTGGCGTAGAGGCTGACGAAGCTGGGGATAGAGAGAGGGAAACAATCAATTACAACACAAATCCTGAGGTCAACTGACAAAAAGAGCAGCACTGAATGAATTAATGAAATGTGTAACTTACGGTCCATAGCAGACGTCCTCACACCGTTCAGACCGTTCTGTTGAGACGAGCAAACGACAAAGTTAACATTGGATTCTTCACCCATGTCAACTTATCTTTATTATCCCAACAGTGCGAAATGCATTCATATTTCATACACAACAAATGATGTATCTCATTATTGCACAACCCAGGACACTGAGCCTGTGTGGGAGGTCTGGGTCCTGTTCATTAGGGCACACCGTAGCCAAAACCTTCTGCAACAGAACACAAAAACAAGCTATTCTTATAGGACAAGTTCAGGTAGTCTATCCCGGTTTCTGGACGTTTTCTTCCGTTTGGTGCCTAATGAATACCACCCTGGTGGCCTGCAGTGTGTTCGTTATGGCTTACATTAGCCCAACTTAAACTCACCATGATTGGCCCGGGTGCCTCTTTGCTCTGGGAGAAGGCCAGGCGTGAGTGAGGTGCCACAGGCCCACAGTCATAACCGCTCCCCACTGAGACAAAGGGAGATGTGGAAGAGGAGGGCACCGAGGAGGAGATGGAGGAGGAGGAAGTGGAGGAGCTGACCGTACCCATAGAGGAGGGGGCGAGGCTGGGCATGGGCACCGACGGGGAGTGGTAGACGAGCTCAGAGGATGAGAGAGGGAGGGGGACGGAGAGAGAGGTGCTCATAGATTCACTGGAGACAAACCCGAGAAGGAGGTTTTAGTTAAAATATGTCGAGACAATTGAAAATGTATAATATGAAGACTTCATATACACTTCTAGGGTGAGCTAGCATGGTCTTCAATCTGTTGACTACTCCTGGGGTCTGTTTAGGAGTGCAAAATAACAGAATATACACAAACATAGAATATAACATAGAATAACAAAAATATTGTGCAGAAGAGATAGGACTGTCTGTGAGGCAAAATGTGGAATCATGTAAACTCATTACTTTTTCTCTCTGCAACTTTCACCTCATTTCAAACATACACCCATGGTGGATATTGTGACCCACCTGATGGGATTGGAATAGAGGCTGGTCTGGCTCTGTGGCGCCGGGGTGGATTCCCTGGAGCCCCCGGTGACACACGTCTCCACAGGGCCAAAGTCCGGCAGGGCCGCCTCCGAGCCAAAGTCCAGCGCTCCGAACTGAACATTAAGACCGGGGACGTCGGCAGAGCCAGGCATTTCCACCGCCGACGAGGGGATCTGGAGTAGAGGGGAAAGCTCTCACTCAGAGGGGACTCATTGTCGGAAACATCATTATTTGTATTATTCACAATCCTTGCATTTGAGAGGATCGGCCTGTGTAAGGATCTGCACAAATTTGATAATCTTGATCCCCAATCCCCTCAAACACTTAGCTTCTTCATTTAAAGCAGTGCTCTTCAATGCTGGGAATTGATCAATTAAGCATCAAGACTTGGATTAGATCAATCAGGTGTGTTAGTACTGGCCTAAAACAAGAGCCTTGATAGCCAATGTTGACCATCCCTGTCCTACATAGTGAGTGAAGCCCAATTCTTTCCTTGATTCCTACCGTCCTTGATTCCTTGAACACACACAGGGAATCGAGGAAATACTTGTCTATGGTTCCTTTTACCTTGGAGGTGGGAGGTATCCTTCGTTTCTGGGCCTTTAGCTGCGGAACGCGGTGCTGCTGCAGCGGGCTGCTGCCTTGAGGGTCCGGCCCTGCGCTGGGGGCAGGCTTGGCACCGATGGCGGCCAGGGGGGGTCCCTGGATGGGGGATTGGGCTGGTGGGGGGCTGGGCTGGCGCACAAGGGGAAGGGAGGGGGCGCAGTGTCTCTGAGCCAGCTGGCTCAGCACCAGGGATGGCTCAGGCTTCAGCTTAAACTCCCCTGGAGGGCAAACACACACAAATACAGATCAGCCAGGCATATGGACACAACCAGCACATAGACGCATGGCCATTTAACAAAGAAAAGCCATATGCCAGGTATTTGAAATGATAGATGATTTTGGTAAATCTCTAATAAAAATCGGATAAAAAGTGTTTGAGTGTGTGCGACTCACGGCTGAAGTGTGAGGTGTGTGAGGAGGTGGTGGCGCTGGGCTCTGGGGCCTTGACATCCCAGCTTGAAGTGGAAGGCGGAGGGAGAACAGGGGGGGCTCCTCCTAGCCCTGGGAGTCTACTCCCCAGAGAGGTGTTGCTGGCCCCCTGCGTGCTGGGAGGGGGGGCTGCCTGGGAGGAGGGGAGAGGACCCAGGCCCGGGCCCTTCAGCTGCTCCAAGATCTGGGCCCCCGGACTGGACTGACTCCTCTTAGACTGGCCCAGGTCCCCGAAACCTTCCCCCAGCACTGACGACTGGCAGACAGAAGGAGAGAGTTGGATTGGAGGGTTTGTACATTGTTTAAGAAATATTTATAGAATGAATGTGGCCCTATGTTAATACAAGCAAAATATGGCGATCAAGTAAGGGAAATACACTATACAGTGCCTTCGGAAAGTATTCAAACCCCTTGACTTTTTCCACAATTTGTTAGGTTACAGCCTTATTCTAACATTGATTAAATTGTTTTGTTCCCTAATCAAAACGGAAATATCACATTTACATAAGTATTCAGACCCTTTATTCACTACTTCGTTGAAGCAGCTTTGGCAGCAATTACAGCCTTGAGTCTTCTTGTGTATGACGCTACAAGCTTTGCACACCTGTATTTGGGGAGTTTCTACCATTCTTCTCTGTAGATCCTCTCAAGCTCTGTCAGGTTGGATGGGGAGCGTTGCTACAAAGCTATTTTCAGGTCTCTCCAGAGATGTTCGATCGGGTTCAAGTCCGGGCTCTGGCTGGGCCACTCAAGGACATTCAGAGACTTGTCCCGAAGCCACTCCTGCGTTGTCTTGGCTGTGTGCTTAGGGTCGTTGTCCTGTTGGAAGGTGAACCTTCGCCCCAGTCTGCGGTCCTGAGCTCTCTGGAGCAGGTTTTCATCAAGGATCTCTCTGTACTTTGCTCCGTTCATCTTTGCCTCGATCCTGACTAGTCTCCCTGTCCCTGCCGCTGAAAAACATCCCCACAGCATGACGCTGCCACCACCATGCTTCACCGTAGGGATGGTACCAGGTTTCCTCCAGATGTGACGCTTGGCATTCAGGCCAAAGATTTCAATCTTGGTTTCATCAGACCAGAGAATCTTGTTTCTTATGGTCTGAGAGTCTTTAGGTGCCTTTTGGCAAACTCCAAGCGGGCTGTCATGTGCCTTTTACTGAGGAGTGGCTTCCGTCTGGTCACTCTACCATAAAGGCCTGATTGGTGGAGTGCTGCAGAGATGGTTGTCCTTCTGGAAGGTTCTCCCATCTCCACAGAGGAACTCTAGAGCTCTGTCATAGTGACCATCGGGTTCTTGGTCACCTCCCTGACCAAGACCCTTCTCCCCCGATTGCTCAGTTTGGCCAGGCGGCCAGCTCTAGGAAGAGTCTTGGTGGTTCCAAATTTGTTCCATTTAAGAATTATGGAGGCCACTGTGTTCTTGGGGACCTTCAAAGCTGCAGACATGTTTTGGTACCCTTCCCCAGATCTGTGTCTCGACACAATCCTGTCTCGGAGCTCTACGGACAATTCCTTCGACCTCATGGCTTGGTTTTTGCTCTGACATGCACGGTCAACTGTGGGACCTTATATAGACAGGTGTGTGCCTTTCCAAATCATGTCCAATCAATTGAATTTGCCACAGGTGGACTCAAGTTGTAGAAACATCAAGGATGATCAATGGAAACAGGATGCACCTGAGCTCAATTTCGAGTCTCATAGCAAAAGGTCTGAATACTTATGTAAATAAGGTATTTCTGTTTTTTAAAACGTATTTCCGCTTTGTTGTTATGGGGTATTGTGTGTAGATTGCTGAGGATTTTTCTTTATTTAATCCATTTTAGAATAAGGCTGTAACGTAACAAAATGTGGAAAAAGTCAAGGGGTCTGAATACTTTCCGAAGTATGTGGACACCCTTTCAAATTAGTGTATTTGGCTATTTCAGCCACATAAAATCGAGCACACAGCCATGCAATCTCCATAGACAAACATTGGCATTAGAATGGCCTTACTGAAGGGCTCAGGGACTTTCAACGTGGCACCGTCGTAGGATGCCACCAGCACAATAACTGTTTGTCGGGAGCTTCATGAAATAGGTTTCCATGGCCGAGCAGCCACACGCAAGCCTAAGATCACCGTGCGCAATGCCAAGCGTCGGCTGGAGTGGTGTAAAGATCGCCGCCATTGGCCTCTGGAACAGTGAAAACGCATTCTCTGGAGTGATGAAACACGCTTCACCATCTGGCAGTCCGACGGACGAATATGGGTTTGGCGGATGCCAGGAGAACGCTACCTGCCCCAAAGCATAGTGCCAACTGTAAAGTTTGGTGGAGGAGGAATAATGGTCTGGGGCTGTTTTTCATGGTTCGGACTAGGCCCCTTAGTTCCAGTGAGGGGAAATCTTAACGCTACCGCATACAATGACATTCTAGAGGATTTTGTGCATCCAACTTTGTGGCAACAGTTTGGGGAAGGCCCTTTCCTGTTCAGCATGACAATGCCCCATGCACAAAGTGAGGTCCATATAGAAATGGACAGAGCCCTGACCTCAACCCCATCGAACACCTTTGGGATGAATTGGAACGCTGACTGCGATCCAGGCCTAATCGCCCAACATCAGTGCCTGACCTCACTAATGCTCGTGGCTGAATGGAAGTAAGTCCCTGCAGCAATGTTCCAACATCTAGTGGAAAGCCTTCCCAGAAGAGTGGAGGCTGTTATAGCAGCAAAGGGGGGACCAACTCCATATTAATGCCCATGGTTTTGGAATGAGATGTTCGACGAGCAGGTGTCCACATACTTTTGGTCATGTGGTGTATGTATCCGAAAAGTTTTAACGGCAGGAGTACGGCTCACCAGGGCGGCGTGTGCGTAGCTGGTGCTGCCCGTGCCGATAGCCGACCCGTTGCGGGGGGGATGATGGTGGGAGTTGGTGAAAACCAGGCTCTGAGAGGAGGGGGCATCCACTCCTTCTCCCACTGGCTTCTGCAGCAGAGAGGCCAGGTCCAGACTACAGGAGACACACATACATACAATTATTACAACACATTATACTATTTCTATAACACACATACCCATTATGGAGAAAGTCTGATTAAATCAACACAGTCATAATGGGGACCATGTCTCAAGGGAAGGATCCATACATCCTTCCTAATTATTGTGCACATCCAAATGGATCTACCAAAGCAGCTGGGTCAAACATATCACTCCATGGAATAAACCTGGCAAAGAGGTCAAGCTGTTGTTTTGTGCACCACTGGGCTGGTATTGTCCCAACACCAAAAGCAGTGTTGACATGTGACGGGTGGGTGCCCTAGCTAGTTGTGCGGATGTTGAGCGGGGCGTTACCTTTGCCCAGGTGTGATGTGGTTCTGAGGTGCAGGTGCACTTGAGGCGGTGAACACTTTGGTCTCTGAGAGCTAAGGGGAGACAGAGAGAGGGTTATTGACAAATGCAATAGGCCAAGTTGTGAGACATAAGGTTAACTATAGTTTTGTTAAATGACCATCCAAAACAGCTGATCTGACAATGTCCACTTCAAGGAACGTTTCATTTGAACTAGCATAAACCTCAGACTGTATGAACTAGTAAACTGTTGTACAAGGCTCGAAATTAAAACATTTCAATGGTAGCACTGGTGCTCCCAACTTTAAAAGGTTAGGAGAACAACATAAAATTCAGGAGCACCAGAAAATAAGATATTGTTTAATCGATTGAGATATAGCCTATATTAATTCCAGCTACTTCTGAAGCACGTTGCTCCCTACAAACGAATATCTAACCCTGTAAAAACGTTTGTTTATTATAAAAAGCTCAAATGTAATTGAAATAAAAGTCATTTGTGGAATATTAGGTTTCTACATTATGTAAAATAACAATTTTCCTATTGAGATGCATTACATAGAAAATTGTACACCGTCTCTTTAATAATAACAATAATAATAATATGCCATTTAGCAGACGCTTTTATCCAAAGCGACTTACAGTCATGTGTGCATACATTTTTACGTATGGGTGGTCCCGGGGATCGAACCCACTACCCTGGTGTTACAAGCGCCGTGCTCTACCAATTGAGCTACAGAGGACAACATCTTTAAGAAAGTTTATGAGGACAACATGCAAGAGCTGTCATTCATTTATTGTTATGATCATTGATCTTCTGAAGAAGCTATCCTTTTTCCTTTCTTTCTGTGCCATCAAATGTTTGGATATACTGGTCAAGTTACCAGGTTGTTAGCTAGCTAGCTAGCTAATGAGGTAATAAAGGTTACAACAATTATTATGTGGGTGATTTTTTTTCTAGGCACACTGGACCTCCCATTTTAAAATTACAGGTCGCACACCAGAATATTAAGGAGCATATGCGACCAAAATCGTCGCACTTTACAGCCCTGGACATGTATGTGTTCCATCTGGAAAATAAATGTCAAAAATGTGAACATAAGACTGAAAGCTCCTTCCACCCCCTGACCACTACTACTCCCCAGTCCCCATTACCCATTACCCAGACTCACACTCAACTCTTCGCTCCAGTCCTCAGCAGCCCAGTCCTCCAGAGTACTCCTCCAGGCCACTGCAGGGGTACACCAGAGAGGGGTCAGAGGTCAGAGGTCAGAGATGAACAGAAAGAACACAGGGGCTTATTGGAGAGGCGTTTGCGAATATGGACTGTAATTCAGGGGCATTGCTAGGGACATTTCCCTAGCAACAGTCTATAAGGTCACATTACAAATACAAAATTGCAGTAAACTATACAAGAGCATATGGGTCTTTCTATAAATAAAGGGCCCAATGTGTGACATCAGGGTCAAAATTTCAAAATAGTTTGATATACATTTAAATATGATTTTCTTGCAGCTTCACATGAGTAGTTACAGGAATAAAAGTCTAGTTAGGCACAATGAGAACATAATTCCACCTAGCAACAACAGAACATCTATATGTCATTCAAAATGTCACTTGAAACATGGACACCGCATGTTTCTTTGTCAAGCCTAGAAACAAGGTCTGTTTGTGCTTTAGTCAACTTCTCTATCATTTATAGCCATGCTAAACATTCCTGAAGAATGGAAAAGATAAACAAGAGCTTCTATATTTTGATTGATATAATAACATAATACAATAATACAGTGGGTTCTACCAAGAAAATCATTGACAATATTAATAATAATCAATAATGAAATAATCAGTAAACTCTTTAAGCATTGGTGTGCGTGTCTGAGTCTGAAAACTAGCCGTCAAATGCTTGCGTCCGCTGTCCTTGAAAGTGCATTCGAGCCCAAAGGGAGGACCTTCCTCTCAAAGCACAGTGGGGGAGAGGAGCGGAGGTGAGAAATGGAGGAAACCAGAGGAGAATCTCAATTGCATTTCCTTGAATCCTCACATCCTCTCTCCTTGACTCTTTCTCAAAACCCATTGGATAACAAGTTGAGGGGGAGGGACCTCTGACCTTCTCATCCAATGGGTTTTGAGAAAGAGACGAAGAGAGAGGATGCGACGAATCAAGGAAATGCAATTGAGATTCGCCCCTTGTTTCCTCCTAAGCTAACATCTGGAATTGTTTTAAGAATTTAGAATTCTAGCACCCCTTTAGGTATAAAAATAAATAATTAACCATTGAATTTGGCCTTACTGCTATTAGCCCATAGAAACACATTGAATAACAGATTCATACGTGGAAAAACAGATAGTCAAAAAATAAATCTAAAGGAAGTTTGTTTTAAAGTGTCTGTCCTATATCTGAGAGATATAAGATCAGGAATTTTTTTTATACCCATATTTAACAATTATTTTGGTGCACTAAACTGTGTGATTCATCACTCCAGAGAATGCGTTTTCACTGCTCTAGAGTCCAATGGCCGCAAGCTTTACACCACTCCAGCCGACGCTTGGCATTGCGCATGGTGATCTTACCTTCAGACAGGTCTTGTGATCGTCCTAGAGCAAAACAACCGACATGTATATGTTCATGAGAGTCTCACCTTTCCATAGAGAGGTCATATTAGCGTGTAGCCAAAACTGTTCGGAAGCTATAGACAGAAGTTGACAGATCGGCAGTACCAACTTCAGACTTGTGGGGGTCGTAGAGCAAAACAGAGAACACCATCCGGTTCGTGAGAGTCTCATCTTTCCATAGAGTTGTAAACCAAACCATTCAGATGCTACAGACGTTTTCGTGAGAAGACCAATTTATGGGATGTCGCATGGTCTGACACACCGCTGTAGCTCAGCCACCTTCCACCGCAGATGCGGAAGGCCACCATTGGCAGATGCAGTGGATTGAGACGCAGTCCATGCAAAAAAAACAGATATTGTTCCCTCCGACACATCAGTGCGGCTGGCTTCCGGGTTAAGCGAGCAGTGTGTCAAGTAGCAGTGCGGCTTGTCAGGGTCGTGTTTCGGAGGACGCATGGCTCTCGACCTTCACCTCTCCCGAGTCCGTACGGGAGTTGCAGCGATGGGACAAGACTGTAACTACCAATTGGATATCACGAAATTGGGGAGAAAAAGGGGTAAAAAGTACAAAAAAACAAACAAAAAACAAACAAACAAAAAAACAGATATCTAGCTTAGACTGATTTAGATGGGGATTATTATTATTATGCTAATTAGATTAGTTCTTCTCTGTGTGAAGCCTCACCTGTCCCGTCTGTGCTGTTGCTGTTGTTGGCCCCTGTCTCCCAAGCGTCACCTTGTGTGGTCCCTGTCCCCTGTTCTGGGGTGTAGTCCGCTGGGTTAAAGGTCCTGAGGAGAGGGAGAGAGAGAATGAGGGTAGGTGTGGTTTAGGTTTAAGAAAAACTGGTGTACGAGGAACCAAAAAAGGACAGTTGTGTGTGTACGAGTTTGTATGTGTTTGTGTATTACAGAACTCACCCCATTCCCTGGGCTGAGAACCTGCTTCCCGCTGGCGCCCTGCCCCTTCCTCTGCCTCCAGACCCAACTGAACCACACAGACCCGCACAAGCTCAACACACAGTAAGCATGGCACCAGAAAAATGGTGTGAAGTTAAGAGAGCACCTAAGTTACCTGGGAGTGTTGACTGGAACATATGAGAAAGTGCCACTAATTGACACTCACCTCTACCCCCTCTTCCCCCCCTGCGACCTCGCTCTGACCCTCTGTCCAAAGGGCCAGGGCCCGCCTCCATACCATTTTCCTCTGGCCGCACTGCACAGAGAGACCAAGAGAGCGAAGGAGCGAGAAAGCGAGGGGGAGAGGGACAAAGAGGGAGACAGAGAGAGAGGGATAGCGATAGAGATGGAGAGAGAAGTAGGGAGAGACCAACAGAGAGAGGATTTAGTGATTAAGGTCAGTACATAGAATAGGCGGCAAAGCTATGTGCTGCCTAGTAAGCAATTCTGCTGAATAGTGCATTGATGGCGAATGAATTGCTTAATGACAAATTGGCTGGCTGTTCATTCTTAGTATGTGCTCTATGTAGTGTTCTCTAATCCAAAGTATCGCCAATGAGAATAAACACTGACTGTAAATGTACTAACCACACCATGGTTGAATAACTCAAATCCTTGACAGCTTACTGACTTCTCATTCTTCCAGGCTCTTAGGTAATCAATTAGGCCTAGTGGTATAGTGCCTCGTTTATTAACATATGCATAGAATTTGAGAGATTCCGTGGCCCCCTAACCTCTCTCAACCTGGCGACTGCGGTTGCTGGCCCCCCTGCCTCTCCGATTGCTCCCCCCGCGGCCCCTGCTGCCCTCTCTCTCTCCTCCCTTCTTCTCCCGGTTCTCCTTGCCCTCCGCCGGGCCGTCCTTCGCTAGGGGTTTCTTCTTCCCAACTGTCTCCCATGAGGTCTGAGAGAGAGATAGAGAATGTATGAGCCTATTAGAGACACATATTTCCCTCAGACCCACAAAGAATTAAAAAAACAAACCCAATTTTGATAAACTCCCATTTCTATTGGGTGAAATACCACAGTGTGCCATCACAGCATCAAGATTTATGACCTGTTGCCACAAGAAAAGGGCAACCAGTGAAGAACACCATTGTAAATACAACCCATATTTATTTCCCCATTTGTACTTTAACTATTTGCACATAATATGACATTTGAAATGTCTTTATTCTTTTGGAGTGTAATGTTTACTGTATAAAAAAAAAAAAAAAATGTATTTCACTTAAATGTATTATCGATTTCACTTGCTTTGGCAATGTAAACATGTTTCCCATGCCAATAAAGCCCTTAAATTGAAATTGAATGAGAGAGACTGACTTTTGATCTCTCCTTATTGATCCTAATTTGCTTTGAGAGAGAGCGAGGGGGAGGAAAAGGGAAATGGAGGTGAGAGAAGGGGAGAGGAGATGCGATTGGAGAGGAGGGGAAAGAGTGGAAAAGACCTACAGACTGCAGGAATAAAAGTTAAGTCAAATCTTACAAAGTCTACAACTGCTTGAACTTCTTCCTTTCCCATTAACTTCAAAGTCCAAAATAGTCAATGTAAGATAAAAAATGGATGGATGGAATTGACACGTATGTTTTTGGCCTCTATGTACTCCTCCTTCTGCAGTGTCTCAATGTCATTGACAAATCAAAGTGTTAATGACCACAGGGCAGGCAGGCAGCAGAAGCTGATTATATCATGGGAGGATTACATACATAGGAGCAAAATGACCCACTTTCTATTTCAGGACATCCAAGAAACAACAGTGTAACTGTAGTGGAGATCTCTCTCATTTCACCATCTGTGCTGCTGTGCCCTCCTCTGAAATGCCTGGATTATTTTACTACTGAATCTGGCGCTGACAGAAAAAGTGACAAGTGTTGTTCATCCTAGATTCAGAGGCTATAATACTTTTTCTATTGCTCTCCTGAAAAAAAAAGTCCCCCTGGCACAGTTGCCACAAGCCCCTAGTTTCAGTTTCCTTGGATAGATGGGGCTTGATTGGAAGGGGCTGTGGCAAGGGTCATTAAGAGATCCATTGCCTGAAGCACATTTAAAAGTCTTTAGGCTGATTCAATCCACTGTAGATACAATTACTGTATTAAGGACATTATGTCATCTGTCCAGTAGAAAACGTAAAAACATATTTCCGTCACTTATGCCACTGCACAGCCCCTATCAGATCTGTGCTCCAACTCTAACAGATGTAGATCAAATCAAATTCTATTTGTCAAATGCGCCGAATACAAAAGGTGTAGACCTTACCGTGAAATGCTTACTTACGAGCCCTTAACCAACAATGCAGAGTTTTAAAAATGTAAGTAAGAAAAATGTGCTAAATAACCTAAAGGAAAAATAGTAACACAAAATAACAAGGCTATATACAAGCGGTACCGGTACTGAGTCAATTTGCAGGGGTAGGGGTTAATCGAGGTAATTGAGGTAATGCGTACATGTAGGTAGGGATAAAGTGACTATGCCTAGATAATAAACAGAGAGTAGTAGCAGCGTATGTGAAGAGTGTGAAGGAATGTGCATTCGGAAAGTATTCAGACCCCTTGAGTTTTTCCACATTTGGTTACGTTACAGCCTTATTCTAAACTTGATTAAAATATTTTTGTCCTCATCAACCTACACACAATAACCAATAATGACAAAGCAAAAACAGTTTTTATTTTCTTTTGCAAATGTATAAAAATAAAAAACGGAAATATTTTATTTACATAAGTATTCAGACCCTTTACTCAGTACTTCGTTGAAGCACCTTTGGCAGCTATTACAGCCTCGTCTTCTTGGATATGACTCTACAAGCTTGGCACACCTGTATTTGGGGAGTTTCTCCCATTCTTCTCTGCTGATCCTCTCAAGCTCTGTCAGGTTGGAAGGGGAGCGTTGCTGCACAGCTATTTTCAGGTCTCTCCAGAGATGTTTGATCGGGTTCAAGTCCGGGCTCTGGCTGTGCCACTCAAGGACATTCAGAGAATTGTCCCGAAGCCACTCCTGCGTTGTCTTGGCTGTGTGCTTAGGGTAGTTGTCCTGTTGGAAGGTGAACCTTCGCCCCCAGTCTGAGGTCCTGAGCGCTCTGGAGCAGGTTTGCATCAAGGATCTCTCTGTACTTTGCTCCGTTCATCTTTCCCTCGATCCTGGCTAGTCTCCCAGTCCCTGCCGCTGAAAAACATCCCCCAGCATGATGCTGCCACCACCATGCTTCACCGTAGGGATGGTGCCAGGTTTCCTCCAGATGTGACGCTTGGTTCAATCTTGGTTTCATCAGACCAGAGAATCTTGTTTATCATGGTCTGAGTCCTTTAGGTGCCTTTTGGCAAACTCCAAGCGGGTTGTCATGTGCCTTTTACTGAGGAGTGGCTCCCGTCTGGCCACTCTACCATAAAGGCCTGATTGGTGGAGTGCTGCATAGTTGGTTGTCCTTCTGGAAGATTCTCCCATCTCCACAGAGGAACTCCGAGTGACCATCGGGTTCTTGGTCACCTCCCTGCCGGGCGGCCAGCTCTATGAGGAGTCTTGGTGGTTCCAAGAACAAGAATAGACTGATGAGTTTCAGAAGAAAGTTATTTGTTTCTGGACATTTTGAGCCAGTAATCGAACCCACAATTGCTGATGCTCCAGATACTCAACTAGTCTCAAGAAGGCCAGTTTTATTGCTTCTTTAATCAGCACAACAGTTTCCAGCTGTGCTAACATAGTTGAAAAAGGGTTTTCTAATGATCAATTAGCCTTTTAAAATGATAAACTTGGATTAGCAAACACAACGTGCCATTGGAACACAGGACTGATGGTTGCTGATAATGGGCCTCTGTACGCCTATGTAGATATTCCGTTAAAAATCAGCCGTTTCCAGCTACAATAGCCATTCACAACATTAACAATGTCTACACTGTATTTCTGATCAATTTTATTTTAATGGACAAAAAAAAATGATTTTCTTTCGACAACAAGGACATTTCTAAGTGACCCCAAACTTTTGAACGGTAGTGTATCTGTTTTTTATGTCTAAATACCTGTTTTCGCTTTGTCATAATGGGGTATTGTGTGTAGATTGATGAGAACATTTTTTATTGAATCAATTTTAGAATAAGGCTGTAACGTAACAAAATGTGGAAAAAGTCAAGGGGTCTGAATACTTTCCGAATGCACTGTACGTGTGTGTGGCGTCAATATGCATGTGTGTGTGTGTGTTTTGTGTGTGTCCATGTGTTGGAGTGTCAGTTTAGTATGTGTGAGTGTGTGGTTAAGAGTCCAGTACAAAAAAGCTATGTAGCAACTGGTTAGATTCCATACCATGTTACCACCAGCCACTCCACTCTCCTGAGTCAACAATGAGCATCACTAAACCAGAAAACAAAGGCAGAAAAGCTCAGCTGTTATGGTTCGGGTGACAGCTACTTCAGGGTGGTATTTATTAGGAAAACAAAGTGTTTGAGGTGACGCTAAGTTAGCGATGACTAACCGCCCGAAGGAAAGAGGCTGAAGGAAATTGAAAGGTAGCGTTAGAGTCAGTCCCCTCTGCCCTACCGTGTCAGAGGTGCTCTCAAGGAGGAAGTTGATGGCTCTGTTGACATCCTCATTGCAGTCGTGGAGAGCTACCATGCACTCGTCCTGGGTCTTTCCTGTCACCTCCATCAGCTGTGGACATACACACACATCTGAGTGCTTTATTTGAATCCAAATAAACATAATAGAATATACACTGAGTGTACAAAACATAAGGAACATCTTCCTAATATTGAGTTGCCCCCCCCCTCCCCCTTTGCCCTCAGAACAGCCTCAATTCATCGGGACATGGACTCTACAAGGTGTCGAAAGCATTCAAGTTGGCTGGATACATAGTCACAGAACGGGAGGGGGGGAATCTATCATAGACTAACAGTCAGTATTAGAAAAAGAGAGGGTCTTAGATTTGAGGTGAAAAACCAGAAGTTGTCTAAAATTGACAAAATAATTAGTTTTTGGTCTTTTCTTTTTCTAGCACATGCAGTCACAGGTATTATCACTTAATGTGAAACAAACACCACAACACACACAGTCCATCATTCAGAGCTGGCACAATGGCCTCGGCAATGCCCGCCCACTCACCTGGTTCACTTTGTCCTCAAATTCAGCATCATTCTTGTCATAGATCATCTGGGCGAGCCGGATCTGCTCTGCAGTCGCCTGCAGAATGGATGAGAAGGAAGTGGGGGAGGATGTGAAGATGAGAAGTGGGAAAGGAACAGAGGGAGGAGAGAAGGACTCCTGAGTGGCGCAGTGGTCTAAGGCACTGCATCGCAGTGCTAACTGTGCCACTAGAGATCCTGGTTCGAATCCAGGCTCTGTCGCAGCCGGCCGCGACCGGGAGACTCATGGGCGGCGCACAATTGGCCCAGCGTCGTCCAGGGTAGGGGAGGGAATGGCCGGCAGGGATGTAGCTCAGTTGATAGAGCATGGCGTTTGCAACGCCAGGGTTGTGGGTTCAATTCCCACGGGGGGCCAGTATAAAAAATATATATATATATATATAATAATATGTATTCACTAACTGTAAGTCGCTCTGGATAAGAGCGTCTGCTAAATGACTAAAATGTAAATGTAAAATGTAAGGAGAGGGAGAAGTTTTGTTTTGGATAAATTATTTACCACCTGAAGACCCGCTATGTATGATTGAGCAAGTGAGTCGTACTGTGTGCGTGTCAGTGTTTTCCACAAGCATATGGAATAGCCAGCCAAATAGAAGGGGGGGGCCTGCCCCACCGGGTTAAGAAATGTTTGCCAAACAAGCTCTATTTTGGTGGCCTCTGGTACATTCAAATACTAGATTGTATTTTCAACCAGCAACTATCCGGAAATAACATTGATCACATTTTTTCACACTTTTACAGTGTTAGTTTCATCAGCTCTTATACAATATTATATAAAACACAGGAAAAATGTATTTTGACTGCACTGGGCCTTTAAAGAATCCTTTAAGTTTACTACTCCATTGTCAACACTTTGATTAAATCAGAAGACCTACAGTCAATGTTCCCTCTACGCTGCACGCATAGTAGCCCCGAGACTGTCGCGCAGCTCCCCAGGACTACCGCGCAGAGAGAAGCACCAGATTGAACTTCACTCAACTTTCTAGAGCAGTGGTCACCAACCGGTCGATCTCCAAGGCATTCCTAGTCGATCGCCAAACATTCTGTATGTTTGGCGAATAGGTGCACCCGATTCAGCTGCCCTGCGCGCCGGGTAGGCGAACTGTTGCCATTTTGAACCATTTCATGTATCTGAAGGTACAAACTCTGCCTTCCCGGCAGACCCAGAGAGCAAATCAAGTGCACTATAGGCCTACCGCTGGCCAATTGGATCAGATGACCGTGTCTGCAGTAAAGTAGCAGGCATAAAAGAAAGCTACAGCAAAGTTGATACTGTGAGATTTCAAAACGTTTAAAACCATTACTAGAGAGAGACTTGTCAACGAATACAGCAAAGAGATGATGTTTTTATGAGTGAGTTCATGTTTAAGTTCTTACTCAGCACTGTCAACACTTTGTATTCAACACTTTTATAAGCCATAAAATGCACGTTCTTCCTATTTCCACTCAGCGCTACAACAAGCACTGCAGCAGTAATGAATTAGTACGAAAGTGCATCTATAGGCTTGCGTTGTTGTTATTATTAGCGGCCTGGGTCTTATTTAATATTGAGAAATATTTAACTTTCTCTGTTCATAGGAGTAACAACATTAATTTGTGCATGAGGCTGGTTTGAGAGGCGGACCCTCAGTCTGCTGCCCTCTCCCTCCGCTGAGACTGACCAACAGATGCAGGCACCATCAGCGCGATAAAATCAAAGTAAAAAGCAAATTATTTAAAAGGTATGTGCTTCACAAGTAATACATCAACGGATCTATTTCCGGTGTGATCATATAGCCTACCACAAATGTTTTAATATCATTTTTATAAATGGCCCGAACAACAATGCATTGGCAGGGCAATTAAAGCCAAGCTTATATGCAGTGATAATGTATTGGGCCTATAGCTTACTGCACAAACCTCATTGCTACAGTACTGTTTTTAATTGGTTAATGTTGCATAGGTTTATGTTTTTTAAGTCATGTTAAAAAAAATCTAAACAGTAGATCTAGGCTTGCATTTTGACCCAAAGTGATCTTGACTCAGAAAAGGTTGGTGACCACTGAGTTTTCCCTGTTAACACTATCAACGTTTCCCTTTACTGGGGCAATTGTGATCGAATCAATGCAATATTAGTCACTTTCAATGCAAAATACCAAAACAAAGCGAACTATGCAAGAGATTGTGTTGTAGGCAGAACGCATTAGAGTAGGATTCTATTGCATTGACATACACTACTCAGCCCGTACTCTACGCAGACCGGTGTGGCATAAACAATCCGAGCTGCAGTAAGCATATATGCAAATAGACCATTGCCATATATGGATCTGTACCATTTACTTTGACTGTGTTTACAGCATGAGCGGTCGTGAGTAGGATGCACTTGTTTTGAGATCAAAGCGAGAGCTGCATGTAGCCACGTGTACACATTTTGTTCATATCCTTTGCTAGTTAGTGAGTTATTAGCCCAGTTATAGATAATTTGTAGTCAGTAATAGGAGACTGATTGCTTCCTACAAGAGCACAAAACGTATACATTTCTAGACATCTTTGAAAAGCGAGTGAGGTAAAGAGCTTTTTGGGGGGGGTCTTAAAAGGGCAGTGTTGTATTTTGAGACAGGCTTGAATAAGCTAAGTAGCCAATAGGCAGAGGGTAGCATAATTGTGACTCGTTTCAGGAAAGTAGGCGTATGTCGCAAGTCACGACTTCACAGGAGAGGCATTTGAACGTTTTCTTTTCTTCATAAATGCCGTCTGGAACATTTTAACTTTCATGTGCCTTAATAACAAATGTGTATGCCATCTGTAAATACTAATAAAGTTGTTAAATTACGAGTCTAATTGGTTTAGCCACAGAAAAAGACAGGAACCTTCCCGCTAGCCATGATTGGCTGAGATAATGAATGTGCTGGACATGCCGAGATGAGTTTCGGATTGGTCTGCCGTGTAGCATCTTCTTCTGTCTATAAAATGAGCTGCTTGTTATGTGTAGATAATCCTTTCTACTGCAGTTTTTTCGTGCAACCGTGGTATCCTTAACAGAGAGGGAGAAAGATCTGATGATTCTTATGGCATTGCACACGGTCAGTGTGAACCAGAGTGACTTGACAGAACGGGCCAAGCAAGCTGTACAAACAAAACAGAAACGACACAGGACTTCCTATTTAACGAAAGGCGTTGCAGTCTGCCGAGAAGCGTTCATCAATGTATACTGGTAAGAGTCTAGCTACAGTTTCAGATATTATACGTTTCTAATTTTGGTGGCTGGCTAAAGCCAGTTAACGTTAGGTGGCTGGCTTGCTAGCTAACATTACGTGTATGATCTGTGTGTAATATTATCTCAGAAAGCCATTTGTATTGCTAGTTATAGCCTAATGTTAACTAGCTAACATTGAACCTATTTGGTTAACTTTAGCTAGCTATGACAATTGGTTTGTATTGCTAGTACTCTAAGGATTGGATTATGGTTCATTCTTTAGCTATCTAGCTAGCTACATCTAAACAAAAGACTCCACTTCGCCAGGTTACAGCTATCTATTGTATAATAATAATGCTAAAATATTTGTGTCTGGAATTTGTCTTTCAGCATCAGTAGAACACACCTGACTCTCCTCCACCAGTCATACAAGGAGAATGGTCTAATGCCGGCCATCAAAAAGACAGCTGGCCCAAGCAAGCACAGTCCCGTGTAGCTCAGTTGGTAGAGCATGGTATTTGCAACGCCAGGGTTGTGAGTTCGATTCCCATGGGGGGCCAGTATGAAAATGTATGCACTCACTAACTGTAAGTCGCTCTGGATAAGAGTGTCTGCTAAATGACTAAAATGTAAATGTAAATGTTACACCTGAAGCATGAGGACTTGCAGCGAGTTGTGAACTTCAACAACTACGCAGAGGATAATGCAATAGTCTTACCAGGATGCCACCCAGGACACAAACACTTTAGTGGAAAGCTGCTGCCATCTCATGTGACAATAGCAGCGGTGTGGCGTCTCTACAAAAAATCGATGGCGACACTTGGTATGTAAAGCATAAACATGTTTTGATTATTTAATTTACCTCCAACATGATTGGCACTACTTTTATTGATCTCAAATTATTTCTGTATTTTCCAGAGGTACGTGTAGTCGGGCTGTCTTCCTTCAGGAATCTGTGGAGAAAATTGCTGCCCCACATCTCAAGCACTAAGCCCAGGACAGACCTGTGCTGGCAGTGCCAGAGGAACGACTAACTGGTCTTCAGATCTGCCAATCTGCCAGAAGCTGTTAAGTCAGCCAAGCTGAAGAAGCAAGAGCAGCATCTCCTGCTTGTTCAGAGTGAGCGGTCTGTCTACCAGAAGATGGTTGCTGACTGCAAGACCCCCTGTCAAGACCTGCAGTTGTCTCTGGGGGGCCATACTGAACCAGCAAGCAGAGACATCAGGATGCATTACAGATTTGATTTTACTCAATAAGTAAGCAACATTTCCTCCTTTATACTGATTAAGGACATAGATAGATACATATACACACACACAAAAAAAGAATATATACAGTGCCTTCGGAAAGTATTCAGACCCCTTGACTTTTTCCACATTTTGTTACCTTACAGCTTTATTCTAAAATTGATTAAATAAAAAAACATCCTCAGCAATCTACACACAACACCCCATGATGACAAAGCGAAAACAGGTTTTTAGAAATGTGTGCACATTTATAAAAAAATTAAAAAGGTCCCACAGTTGACAGTGCATGTCAGAGCAAAAACCAAGCCATGAGGTCAAAGGAATTGTCCGTAGAGCTCCGAGACAGGATTGTGTCGAGGCACAGATCTGGGGAAAGGTACCAAAAAATGTCTGCAGCATTGTAGGTCCCCAAGAACACAGTGGCCTCCAACATTCTTAAATGGAAGATGTTTGGAACCACCAAGACTCTACCTAGAGCTGGCCGCCCGGCCAAACTGAGCAATTGGGGGAGAAAGGCCTTGGTTAGGCAGGTGACCAAGAACCTGATGGTCACTCTGACAGAGTTCTAGAGTTCCTCTGTGGAGATGGGAGAACCTTCCAGAAGGACAACCATCTCTGCAGCACTCCACCAATCAGGCCTTTATGGTACAGTGGCCAGACGGAAGCCACTCCTCAGTAAAAGGCACATGACAGCCCGCTTGGAGTTTGCCAAAAGGCACCAAAAGACTCTCAGACCATGAGAAACAAGATTCTCTGGTCTGATGAAACCAAGATTGAACTCTTTGGCCTGAATGCCAAGGGTCACGTCTGGAGGAAACCTGGCACCATCCCTACAGTGAAGCACGGTGGTGGCAGAATCATGCTATGGGGATGTTTTTCAGCGGCAGAGACTGGGAGACTAGTCAGGATCGAGGGAAAGATTAACAGCTCAAAGTACAGAGAGATCCTTGATGAAAACCTGCTCCAGAGCGCTCAGGACCTCAGACTGGGACAAAGGTTCACCTTCCAACAGGACAACGACCCTAAGCACACAGCCAAGACAACGCAGGAGTGGCTTCGGGACAAGTCTCTGAATGTCCTTGAGTGGCCCAGCCAGAGCCCGGACTTGAACCCGATCTCTCTGGAGAGACCTGAAAAATGCTGTCCAGCAACGCTCCCCATCCAACCTGAAAATAAGTATTTGGTCACCTACAAACAAGCAAGATTTCTGGCTCTCACAGACCTGTAACTTCTTCTTTAAGAGGCTCCTCTGTCCTCCACTCGTTACATGTATTAATGGCACCTGTTTGAACTTGTTATCAGTATAAAAGACACCTGTCCACAACCTCAAACAGTCACACTCCAAACTCCACTATGGCCAAGACCAAAGAGCTGTCAAAGGACACCAGAAACAAAATTGTAGACCTGCACCAGGCTGGGAAGACTGAATCTGCAATAGGTAAGCAGCTTGGTTGGAAGAAATCAACTGTGGGAGCAATTATTAGGAAATGGAAGACATACAAGACCACTGATAATCTCCCTCGATCTGGGGCTCCACGCAAGATCTCACCCCGTGGGGTCAAAATGTTTACAAGAACGGTGAGCAAAAATCCCAGAACCACACGGGGGGACCTAGTGAATGACCTGCAGAGAGCTAGGACCAAAGTAACAAAGCCTACCATCAGTAACACACTACGACGCCAGGGACTCAAATCCTGCAGTGCAAGACGTGTTCCCCTGCTTAAGCCAGTACATGTCCAGGCCCGTCTGAAGTTTGCTAGAGTGCATTTGGATGATCCAGAAGAGGATTGGGAGAATGTCATATGGTCAGATGAAACCAAAATATAACTTTTTGGTAAAAACTCAACTCGTCGTGTTTGGAGGACAAAGAATGCTGAGTTGCATCCAAAGAACACCATACCTACTGTGAAGCATGGGGGTGGAAACATCATGCTTTGGGGCTGTTTTTCTGCAAAGGGACCAGGACGACTGATCCGTGTAAAGGAAAGAATGAATGGGGCCATGTATCGTGAGATTTTGAGTGAAAACCTCCTTCCATCAGCAAGGGCATTGAAGATGAAACGTGGCTGGGTCTTTCAGCATGACAATGATCCCAAACACACCGCCCGGGCAACGAAGGAGTGGCTTCGTAAGAAGCATTTCAAGGTCCTGGAGTGGCCTAGCCAGTCTCCAGATCTCAACCCCATAGAAAATCTTTGGAGGGAGTTGAAAGTCCGTGTTGCCCAGCGACAGCCCCAAAACATCACTGCTCTAGAGGAGATATGCATGGAGGAATGGGCCAAAATACCAGCAACAGTGTGTGAAAACCTTGTGAAGACATACAGAAAACGTTTGACCTGTGTCATTGCCAACAAGGGGTATATAACAAAGTATTGAGAAACTTTTGTTATTGACCAAATACTTATTTTCCACCATAATTTGCAAATAAATTCATTAAAAATCCTACAATGTGATTTTCTGGATTTTCTTTTCTCATTTTGTCTGTCATAGTTGACGTGTACCTATGATGAAAATTACAGGCCTCTCTCATCTTTTTAAGTGGGAGAACTTGCACAATTGGTGGCTGACTAAATACTTTTTTCCCCCACTGTACATGCACCATTTCTTCACCAACTACGGAGTTGGGGAAACACGTGTGAAGCTGAATTGTGACAACTGCACTGGCCAAAACAAGAACAAGATTGTGCCTGGTGGACCATGCACAAACTCCACCACAGTCTGGACCTTCACTTCCTGATCACAGGCCACACCAAGTTTGCCCCCGACTGGTGCTTCGGCCTCATCAAGCAGCGCTTCAGAAAGACCAGAGTGAACACTTTGTCCAAGATTGCTGGTGTTGTGAAAGACAGCACTGTGACAGGGGTCAACATCCCACAGCTAGTTGGACTGGAGGATGGTACGGTGCTGGTGGAAAGCAATGGCTGGCAACAACACCTGACTCCGTACTTCAGGCCGCTGCCACAGATCAAGCAGTTCAAGCACTTCAGGTGAATATCATTTTCATTGCATTGTATGGGGTTATTCTTCTTATCTAAACTTGGGAGGTGAATTGATGTTATGCAAGGTTGGAATGTCTTAATTGTTTTTTGTTATTTTCTGTTTTACAGCTTCGATGCTCTGGAGCCTAGTGTTGCTGTCACCAAGGAGCATTTTGACTCAGTCGGGACCAGGTTTCAGCTGCTGTGCAACGCTGACATCCTTCCTCTCATAGATGGTCTGCCTGTACAAGCACCACCTGGACTGGACAAAGCTAGACTAACTTATCTTTTGAGAAGATCAGGGAGTTTTGCGACAAAGAGGCTATGGATATCACATGCCCTGCATCAAAGTCAAGGACAGGACAGAAACAGGCTCTCCGAATGTAGATTCCCTTGTTCTTGAGTGGTTCGGACGGACAAGTTCATCACTGGGGGCGAGTTCCCAGTCATCAGCACTCTCTTCAGTGCCTCTATTCACGACTCTCTCCTAACACACACGCCATACGTTGCTGCTACTATATAATTTTTTTTATCCTGCTACTCAGCCACTTTACCCTTTATTGTATGCATATAACTACCTGATCTATCACCAGTATCACTGATATGGTTATTGATATTTTTCTTGTACATACTGTTTATTATGTAATTATTTCTCTACTGGCATTGACACTTGTTCTTTTATATATATATATATATATATATATATATATATATATATATATATATATAGACACTATCTATTTTTGATATTGCTACTATGTCATCTAATATTTATAAAATATTTATATCTGGACACTTTGTTTACCTGGAATTTTTCCTTATTGTAGGCTACTACATCTACCAATTTTAGTCTTAATCTTTACTCCACTACTCACTGTTTAGCACATGACCTCACATGTGAATCGTTAAAGAGATGGGTGGAGCTGTCTTAAGAGGGTATGAACAATGCGGAATGGGTGTAAACAAAGTAGAGCTCTCCAGTAGGTGTACCAAAACATTCAAAGGGCCATTTTCTCAAAAGTGGGGTTACAAGTTTACCAACTTTCAAAGCAGAATTACTTTCCCATTGTTCCTCAAATGCAGTGTATGATATACCATTTTGTAGCTCTGTGTCTCTGCTTTTATCCAATGTAAAAAACACAATTTCAAATTTTGCTACTAAAGACCGAATCAAGGCGGTCGGTCACAATTTGTCTGATTCTCTGTAATAATGGTATGGGAATAATAATGCATTAAATTTTGTAAAGTGGTTTCTTGCATCAAACAACAACATTTTCAGTCACCTCCTTGTCTGAAGGACAACTGGATAAACAGGTTAATGTCAAGCCCTGCATGTTTCTTTCCAAACGTCTCATGGAATGTAGGCCTTCATTGAACACCACACATTGGCTGCTACTGTAGGCTGAATGATAGAACAGCTATTTCATTATACATTTTAGTCATTTAGCAGACGCTCTTATCCAGAGCGACTTAGAGTTAGTGAGTGGATACATTTTCATACTGGCCCCCCGTGGGAAACGAACCCACAACCCTGGCGTTGCAAGCGCCATGCTCTACCAACTGAGCTACAGGGGACATGTTAAAATGTTATGGGATGCATTTTTTCCATTGATTTTGATGGTAGGTCACTCTGGTAGGCCTACATTATGATCAAATAGCCACAGTAACTTACATGGCCACTGTTAAAACTGTAACCTAAAGCGGGTACAGCCTCAGTGTTCACAGTAAACATGCGCTGGAAATTGCACAGAATTTCCACAATGATCAAATTAGAGGGAACATTGCCTACAGTGCTTTCAGAAAGTATTCATACATCTTGACATATTATCCACAAAAAGTTCATTTCTTTGCCACATTTTTAGCAGTTTCACTTTAGTACCTTTTCGCAAACAGCATGCTTTAGAATCTTTTTAATTATGTACAGGCTTCCTTCTTTTCACTCTCATTTAGGTTAGTATTGTGGAGTAACTACAATGTTGTTGATCCATCCTCAGTTTTCTATCACAGCCATTAAACTCTGTAACTGTTTTAAAAGTCACCATTGGCCTCATGGTGAAATCCCTGAGCAGTTTTCTTTCTCTCCAGCAACTGAGTTAGGAGGACACCTGTATCTTTGTAGTGACTGGGTGTATTGATTCACCATCCAAAGTGTAATCAATAACTTCACCATGCTCAAAAGGATATTCAATGTAAGCTTTTATATTTTTTACCCATCTACCAATAGGTGCCCTTCTTTGCGAGGCATTGGAAAATCTCCGTAGTCTTTGTGGTTGAATCTGTGTTTGAAATGCATTGCTCGAATGAGGGACCTTACAGATAATTGTATGTGTGGGTTACAGAGATGAGGTAGTCATTCAAAAATCATGTTAAACACTATTTATTTCAATTTATTATGTGACTTAAGCACATTTTTACTCGGGAACTTATGGGTTGCCATAAAGGGGTTGAATACTTATTGACTCTTGACATTTCAGCTTTTCATTTGTAATTAATGTGTAACAATTTCTAAAAACATAATTCCACTTTTACATTAATGGGTATTGTGTGTAGGCCAGTGAAACAAAAATCTCAATGTAATCAATTTTAAATTCAGCTTGTAACACAACAAAATGTGGAAAAAGTGAAGGTGTGTGAATACTTTCTGAAGGCACTGTATATCAATATCTTTCAAGATACCATATACAATTGCGGCCAAATATATTGTCACCATTGCACTTTTCTTAAATAATTTCCTATTTCTAAATTAAGTTTCAATTGAAAAAAACGGTCTCCACACATTGTTATTAGATTTTCTACATTACAGAATACATTTTATTCCTGTAAACTTCAGCTTAAAATGTTCATTTAGAAAAGAGTACTTGGTTGAACAGCCTTTGGCCAAGCTAACTGCCGACAAATGCTTATTGTAGCCTCAATGAGCTTGCTGCACCTTTCTACTGACGACCAAATTAAGCATTCAATGAAAATAACACCCTCCCTACAATCAAACATGGGGAGGTTTGATAATGCTGTAGGATTGCTTTGTTGCCTCTGGTACTGGGGGCCTTGAACGTGCGCAAGGCATCATGAAATCAGCAGATTATCAGGTGTTTTGGAGTCCAATGTTCAACCCAGTCCAAAAACTGGGTCTCCATGGAAGGTTGTGGGTCTTCTAGCAGGACAACAACCCTGAGGACACATCAAAAAGCACCCAGGAATGGTTCAAGATGAAACTATCGACTGCTCTGAAATGGACAGCAAAGAGTCCAGATCTGAATCACATCCAAAAACCTATGGAAAGATCTGAAAACAGCAGTTGGTTGAAGGCACCCCTCAAACATTGAAGAATTTGAGCAGTTTGCTGCAGAATAGTGGGCCAAATTGCCAGTAAACGCTCATTGATGGCTACAAGTGTTTGTCTAAGTTATCGTGGCCAAAGGCTGTGCAACTAAGTAGTAGCTCCGGGGTGCCAATAATGTTGTCCATGCCATGCCTTTATAAATAAAAAATGTGTTCTGCAATGTTGAAAATCCAATAACACGGTGTGGAGACCAAAAGTGTTTTTAAATTTTAACTTATTTTAGAAGAAATAGGGACTTAAGAAAAGTGCAAGGGTGCCAATATATTTGTCCGCAACTACATTTATAAGTATCATTACCTTTTAAAACAATTCAATCCAGAGTGATGCTCTCTCTCCACTAGCCTACCTATTGTTTATCTGCAGAGAAATCACCAAAAAGCCTACCAGTATGCAAATTAGGGAGCCAAATTAACAGTTCTCGTACCGATGCAATTCGGTAGGCTGCTGACGAGTAACTCACTATAACGTCTGGCAAGTCCTGATGGACTTCATATCGAAAATACCGGATGTGGAGGACCTGGGCTGGCGTGGTTACACATGGTCTGCGGTTGTGAGGCCGGTTGGACATACTGCCAAATTCTCTAAAACGACGTTGGCTTATGGTAAAGGAATAAACGTTACATTCTCTGGCAACAGCTCCGGTGGACATTCCTGCCAATTGCATGCTCCCTCAAAACTTGAGACATCTGTGGCATTGTGTTGTGTGACATAACTGCACATTTTAGAGTGGCCTTTTATTGTCCCCAGCACAAGGTGCACCTGTGTAATGATCATGCTGTTTAATCAGCTTCTTGATATGCCACACCTGTCAGGTGGATGGATTATCTTGGCAAATGAGAAATGCTTACTAACAGGGATGTAAACAAATTAGTGCAAAAAAATTGAGAGAAATAAGCCTTTTGTGCATATGGAAAATTTCTGGGATCTTTTATTTTAGCTCAGGAAACACGGGACCACTTTACATATTGCGTTTATATTTTTGTTCAGTGTAGCATGACATTTATGTGTATGGTTTTCAATTGTAGACTGCGACAGAGCAGGTAAATGTTGAAGTGGAATGCCAACCTGTGCTGAAAAGATACTGTCAGGCCAGTGACAGACGAGATCCACTGGCCTAACGTTTTTACTGACCCCGGGCCAGCGTCAATGTTGGACCCTGCACACGAAAGAAAATAAATGAATGTGCCAGAAAAACAATAGGCTAAGTGGATTGACACATCGTTACCACATTATATGGGACCTGAAAATCCACACTCTCTCCCTCAGTGTAAAGAAATCAGACTGCAACCACAGCGCAGACACCCAGATGCCGAGAGGCAGGACAGACAGCAGACTGTCAAAACAGCAGTGTTTCCCTGTCATCGCTCACTTTGTGACTGACAGGCGCCTGTCCTATCAATAGATTGCTAGAAGATGCACACCGTTCATTCTAGCAGGGAAGGGCTCTGCAGACTTATTTCTAAGAAGCAAATTGAAAAGTAGCCTAGTGAATTTTTGTGGATAAATTACACGGCTGAAAATGACTCTGTAAATCAGATGTATAGCCGACAACCGGCGCTAGTGGAAAACACTGGTTGTGTGTGTGTGTCACTCACCTGGAGCTGTTTCTGTGGTTGAGTTGTGTTTGTGGCAGCAGGCAGCGCTTTGTCCCGAGTGCCCCGGGCTTTGTCGCCGCCCAACGAGGTCATCATTTACAGTATATACAAAACAATGTATGTACAAAATAGAAAAATCTGGAAGACAAAAAGAGAGAGGGGGGGGGGGGGGGGTTGGGAGAAAAGTGTGGCTCAAATGTGGCTAGAAATTCACGTCACTTACAGTATTTACCCTATTCACTGCAGGCAGGTATAAGATAAGACAAATAGGCCTACTGTTATACAGTGAGGGAAAAAAGTATTTGATCCCCTGCTGATTTTGTATGTTTGCCCACTGACAAAGAAATGATCAGTCTATAATTTTAATGATAGGTTTATTTGAACAGGTGAGAGACAGAATAACAACAAAAAAATCCTGAAAAACGCATGTCAAAAATGTTATAAATTGATTTGCATTTTAATGAGGGAAATAAGTATTTGACCCCCTCTCAATCAGAAAGAATTATGGCTCCCAGGTGTCTTTTATACAGGTAACGAGCTGAGATTAGGAGTGCTCCTAATCTCATTTTACCTGTATAAAAGACACCTGTCCACAGAAGCAATCAATCAGATTCCAAACTCTCCACCATGGCCAAGACCAAAGAGCTCTCCAGGGATGTCAGGGACAAGATTGTAGACCTACACAAGGCTGGAATGGGCTACAAGACCATCGCCAAGCAGCTTGGTGAGAAGGTGACAACAGTTGGTGCGATTATTCGCAAATGGAAGAAACACAAAAGAACTGTCAATCTCCCTCGGCCTGCGGCTCCATGCAAGATCTCACCTCGTGGAGTTGCAATGATCATGAGAACGGTGAGGAATCAGCCCAGAACTACACGGGAGGATCTTGTCAATGATCTCAAGGCAGCTGGGACCATAGTCACCAAGGAAACAATTGGTAACACACTACGCCGTGAAGGACTGAAATCCTGCAGCGCCCGCAAGGTCCCCCTGCTCAAGAAAGCACATATACAGGCCCGTCTGAAGTCTGCCAATGAACATCTGAATGATTCAGAGGAGAACTGGGTGAAAGTGTTGTGGTCAGATGAGACCAAAATCAAGCTCTTTGGCATCAAATCAACTCGCCGTGTTTGGAGGAGGAGGAATGCTGCCTATGACCCCAAGAACACCATCCCCACCGTCAAACATGGAGGTGGAAACATTATGCTTTGGGGTTTTTTTTCTGCTAAGGGGACAGGACAACCTCACCGCATCAAAGGGACAATGGACGGGGCCATGTACCGTCAAATCTTGGGTGAAAACCTCCTTCCCTCAGCCAGGGCATTGAAAATGGGTCGTGGATGGGTATTCCAGCATGACAATGACCCAAAACACACGGCCAAGGCAACAAAGGAGTGGCTCAAGAAGAAGCACATTAAGGTCCTGGAGTGGCCTAGCCAGTCTCCAGACCCTTAATCCCATAGAAAATCTGTGGAGGGTGCTGAAGTTTCGAGTTGCCAAACGTCAGCCTCGAAACCTTAATGACTTGGAGAAGATCTGCAAAGATTGGTGGGACAAAATCCCTCCTGAGATGTGTGCAAACCTGGTGGCCAACTACAAGAAACGTCTGACCTCTGTGATTGCCAACAAGGGTTTTGCCACCAAGTACTAAGTCATGTTTTGCAGAGGGGTCAAATACTTATTTCCCTCATTAAAATGCAAATCAATTTATAACATTTTTGACATGCGTTTTTCAGGATTTTTTTGTTGTTATTCTGTCTCTCACTGTTCAAATAAACCTACCATTACAATTATAGACTGATCATGTCTTTGTCAGTGGGCAAACGTACAAAATCAGCAGGGGATCAAATACTTTTCCCCCTCACTGTACGTTAGGCCTAGGTTGTTCAAATAGTCCCGATTCCCTTTGTAGTTTCTTCTAAGCTGAAATCCCTGGTGTGTGTGTGGAGTAGCCTGTATCAAACACGTCCCCACATCAACACGGTTGGGGGGAATTGCGCAACCCTGAGTGTCGGCTGCAACTGTTAAAACAGTGTATAGTAAGTGTGTATTTTGCATTTGTGAAATTATTTTCATGTGATATGAAAGTAGAAGGATTTATCTATGTTTCTAGAACCGAACCATAATTGAGAATTGATTCACATTTAGCTAGATGGGAGTATTTGACTGTTTTGGCTTAGAGACAATTTGCCTTTAAACAGAATGCGTAGGGTCCTTGGACTATGAGTAACGTTAGGCTCCTTTAGTCCATTATCGTGCTAGCCCTAGTGCATTCGGAAAGTAATCAGACCCTTTCACTTAAAGCCTTATTCTAAACAAAAATTAATAGTTTTTTCCCCCTCATCAATCTACACACAATAACAAAGCAAAAAGAGCCGTAGATTTTTTTTGCAAATATATTTTATATATATATATATATATACACACATACACACACACCACATTTACATAAGTATTCAGACCCTTTACTCAGTACTTTGGCAGCGATTACAGCCTCGAGTCTTCTTGGGTATGACGCTACAAGCTTGGCACACCTGTATTTGGGGAGTTTCTCCCATTATTTTCTGCAGATCCTCTCAAGCTCTGTCAAGTTGGATGGGGTGCGTCGCTGCACAGCTATTTTCAGGTTTCTCCAGAGTCTGGCTGGGCCACTCAAGGACATTCAGAGACTTGTCCCGAGCCACTCCTGCGTTGTCTTGGCTGTGTGCTTAGGGTCATTGTCCTCTTGGAAGGTGAACCTTCGTCCCAGTGTCAGGTCCTGAGCGCTCTGGAGCAGGTTTTCATCAAGGATCGCTCTGCACTTTGCTCCATTCATCTTTCCCTCGATCCTGACTAGTCTCCCAGTTCGCTGAAAAACACCCCCACAGCATGATGCTGCCAACCACCATGCTTCACCGTAGGGATGGTATTGGCCAGGTGATGAGCGGTGCCTGGTTTCCTCCAGACGTGACACTTGGCATTCAGGCCAAAGAGTTCAATCTTGATTTCATCAGACCAGAGAATCTTGTTTCTCATGGTTTGAGAGTCCTTTTGGCCAACTCCAAGCGGTCTGTCATGTGCCTTTTACTGAGGAGTGGCTTCCGTCTGGCCACTCTACCAAAAAGGCCTGATTGGTGGAGTGCTGCAGAGATGGTTGTCCTTCTGGAAGGTTCTCCCATCTCCACAGAGGAACTCTGGAGCTCTGTCAGAGTGACCATCGGGTTCTTGGTCACCTCCCTGACCAAGGCCCTTTCCCCCGATTGCTCAGTTTAGCTGGGCGGCCAGCTCTAGGAAGAGTCTTGGTGGTTCCAAACTTCTTCCATTTAAGAATGTTGGAGGCCACTGTGTTCCTGGGGACCTTCAATGCTGCAGACATTTTTTCTACCCTTCCCCAGATCGGTGCCTCGACACAATCCTGTCTCTGAGCTCTACAGACAATTCCTTTGACTTTGCTTGGTTTTTGCTCTGACGTGCACTGTCAACTGTGGGACCTTATATAGACAGGTGTGTGCCTTTCCAAATCATGTCCAATCAATTGAATTTATCACAGGTGGACTCCAATCAAGTTGTAGAAACATCTCAAGGATGATTAATGAAACAGGATGCACCTGAGCTCAATTTCGAGTCTCATAGCAAAGGGTCTGAATAATTATGTAAAAACATTTTTGGTCTTATATAAATTTGCAAAAAATTCTATAAACCTGTTTTCTTTTTGGCATTATGGGGTATTGTGTGTAGATTGATGAGGAAAACATTTTATTGAATCAATTTTAGAATACGGCTGTAACGTAACAAAATGTGGAAAAAGTCAAAGGGTCTGAATGCTTTCCGAATGCTCCGTATACACACTTCCAAAACTACATTTACGTCATTTAGTAGACGCTCTTATCCAGAGCGACTTACATTATTATTATTTTTATACCCCCGTGGGAATCGAACCCACAACCCTGGCGTTGCAAACGCCATGCTCTACCAACTAAGCTACATCCCTGCCGGCCATTCCCTCCCCTACCCTAGACGATGCTGGGCCAATTGTGCGCCGCCCCATTGGTCTCCCGGTCACGGCCGGCTACGACAGAGCCTGGATTCGAACCAGGATCTCTAGTGGCACAGCTAGCACTGCGATGCAGTGCCTTAGACCACTGCACCACTCAGGAGAAACTACACTGTATAAACTGAGAAGATCTTATTACATTTAAGTCATTTAGCAGACGCTCTTATCCAGAGCGACTTACAGTTAGTGAATACATTTTTTTTTTTTATACTGGCCCCCCGTGGGAATCGAACCCACAACCCTGGCGTTGCAAACGCCATGCTCTACCAACTGAGCTACATCCCTGCCGGCCATTCCCTCCCCTACCCTGGACGACGCTGGGCCAATTGTGCGCCGCCCATGAGTCTCCCGGTCGCGGCCGGCGGCGACAGAGCCTGGATTCGAACCAGGATCTCTAGTGGCACAGTTAGCACTGCGATGCAGTGCCTTAGACCACTGCGCCACTTATATTACCCTGCTTGGTTCATATCTATAGACAATGCAGCTGCAGGTCAGTGGCTAAGTGACCGTAGCTGCCATTGGCAAGTTCCAGTAATGCAACCAAAAACACGGGCTCTATGATTGATTATCTGCAGCTGAGATGACAGCAGCAGCAACATCAGGTTGACTTTGCGAAAGCTCTGCACTCGGGACACCTAGCGAATAGCCAGCCAGGGCCTATATTGTTTTGTTTACAACTCTCATTCGAGCGCATTCCCATGCAAGTTAATGTAATGAGATATTGGGTCAACTCGACAGAGTGCTGTTGTCCAATAACAAAACAAGTTATCGCAGCTACCGAGTTTGCCATCATCTCTAGTTGGCTACTCATAAAACATTCTTAATCTACACAATATGACAAACACACTCGAATAGTAAAAAGACAGAACTGTTTATATAACACTGCTATTGACACCGTCAAATGTGTGCAAACAATAGACTACAGTGTTATGGATAGCTTGCCATAATTAGCTAAGTTATAGTTAATGATAAAGAATGCATGCCTTTAAATATGACATTTACAATCACTTAACTGTTTAATTGTCTTGAGACTTTTGATAATGTTTTTAACTGAAACGTAACGGCGCGCGTTTCAAATACACCACTGTGTGGATTTTAGTCCTACTATAACTGACAAATAATTCACAACAGTGACGGACAGTGGGACCCCTTTGTCCTAGCCATCTTAGTATCCAGCTAACGTTAGCTAGTTAGCGATGCAGTTTAGGCAATCAACGGCAGATAGGATACCAAAACACGACGGGCGGACAATCCTGTTCACACATTGAATGTTTACTAAAGGGGGTTCTTCCCAAGTGAAAATAATAAACATCCGTTCTTCGGGTATCATAACATGCTAGCTTGCTAGCTAACCACAAAGCTTTATCAATTCTAACGAAAATGGCCACACAGCACACAATCCAACCCCGACATTACTTGCCGGGGGAAAAGCCAAAATAAAATAACGGAAAAAAGGCTGAAAAGCTGGTGTAAACAAACAAATGAATCGGTGACATTACACTTCAAGAGGGACAATACTATGAAAGGGTTTAAAATGGCTCAAATATAAAGAAAAACATTGAGCGCCTGAAGGAGATTTGCTTTTTATTACCTGCTAACACGCTTCACTCAGCCAGCACAAGGTCACGTGATTTACGGCGTCGCTGTAGTTGCTCTCCTCTGTGGTCGCGAGAGACAACTGCGCAGAAGCGCGTGTTTCGTCCTCATGGGGTCATTGACATTCACAACAAGCGATCGATTCGACGGTCATTAATACAAACATGTATTTTTTCTGTATAGCCAGGGCCACCTATGTTCTCTTTGAATAATTTGACAGTAACACTAATTAGCTTATATAGCTTGTGACAGAAACCCTGTCTGTACAATTAATTGAACTTCATAATGTGCTGTAGGACTTACCAGAAGATACAGACCCTACCATTATGCTTGTTTACACAAAGCTGCACTGAGGTTTGAACGCAATCATGGTTAGATGTATCTCTTGAAACCCCTTCTTCTCTGTATGTAGTGTTTTCAGCCCTTACATTCGCCCACTATCGGCTTCATGTGAACTACAATTCCGACACTGTGTTTGAATGTTTAGAAACGTCAATAATCATTCCTTTCAAACCAGTTTTCGAAACATATGCTGTTATGCCCCTTATCTTAAAACATTTTTTTACTCCAGATACAAACGTATACATACGAACAACAACTTACTGAAACACACAGATAATAACAACATCTCATCTGCCCAGATCCGCATGCTCACACCCCCATCCCTAGTGCCTGTATTGTTGTTTGCCACTTGTACCAATTATTTTTTCTCGGTCACCCATGCCCTTTTATCTTTAATATCAACTAGAAATAATATTTCAAATAAAAAATATACACTTACTGTAGCAATTTGGCACAGATCCACACGACTGTACGTGTGTGCCTACCTGGTGCCTTCCAGCCAAAAAACGACGCTTCAGCAACATTTTCTCCCAAGTTACGCTCCCATTTCCAAAGCAAACTTCTCCAATGACGTCATCACGCTGCACCACTTGGTACAAAAGGCGAAAGAAAATGCAGCACCTGTCCCTACTCCATTCTAGTGCATATTAGAGCATCCTAGCATCCCTATAGCATCCTAGAGCAAACTCAAACCGATATTGTAATTTATTATAGTCTTTTTTAGTTTTCTATTTATTTATACTTGTTTTAATGTCTTGTTGTATATGTATTTGTGTGTCCTTCAATGTCTTCCTCAAATAATTGCTACAACTGCAGTAAGGAATTTGAGAAGAAACCCAAGGTTTTTAAAAGGCGCAGTCTTGGTTCAGTAGCCAGTCCCAGGACTGCTAAACTAGTTTTTCCAAATGTGTCCACTACCCATGGGGCATTCATTTGTCCTGAATGCCTCGAACTCCTACCCAGTAAAACGGTGCCATGTGGGAGGAAGCGTATATGGCCATCTGCCACTCCTGTACATGTTTCTTCATAGAAATTGCAAGTGCATAGATTATTCCCTGTTGGAAAGAACCGAGACAATCCGGCCAGACTACATGGGGATATTAATCTTCTCTATGATGTCATCCACCATTTCCTCTGTGGCTGTGGCAGTGAGCATCAGAATGGGGCAATGAGCTGTTAAGATGCCCCTGACGTCAGGCAACTTCAAATATGTCTCCCTTAAGGATTTGCCCCTGTGATGCAGTTAATTTAGAAGTTGTTTAACAATTACATCTCTCCAATGTTGTTTTTATGTGTGATGTATGATTTAGCTGTTGGGCTATCCTTTTTATGTTTGTGTGCATACATACAGTATTATCGTTTATCTTAATGCAGAGCTACTTTGGTGAAACTCATTGCATTACAAAGGCAGTAATAAAGAATGGTATGTTATTGAAATGTTTTACATGCTTAGGTATAGTTCTCTGCAGGGATGGGAATTATAGTGTGAAAGAATGCGTTGTGTTTACGGTTACTGTATGTACTTGAGTTGCATTACATGCTTGCAAGAGACAAGTGACATCAATACATTTATTTATTTTTTACTCTGAATGTCATGAAATGCACCTTGTCCACGGCCAGGAGGCATATCCTATCCTTGATGGTCCTCAGCCAGGACCACCACTGGTCGATGAAGAGAGACAAACATCAGCTGCACCTGACCATCATGAATTTCTGCCCCAAAAAGGTAAAACAAGTACAGTTGAAGTCGGAAGTTTACATACACCTTAGCCAAATACATTTAAACTCAGTTTTTCACAATTCCTGACATTTAATCCTAGTAAAAATTCCTTGTCTTAGGTCAGTTAGCATCACCACTTTTTTTTAAGAATGTGACATTTCAGAATAATAGTAGAGAATGAATTATTTCAGCTTTTATTTATTTCATCACATTCCCAGTGGGTCAGTAGTTTACATACACTCAATTGGTATTTAGTAGCATTGCCTTTAAATTGTTTAACTTGGGTCAAACTTTTTGAGTAGCCTTCCACAAGCTTCCCACAATAAGTTGGGTGAATTTCTCATGACAGAGCAGATGTAACTGAGTCAGGTTTGTAGGCCTCCTTGCTCAGTTCTGCCCACAAATGTTCTATAGGATTGAGGTCAGGGTTTTGTGATGGCCACTCCAATACCTTGACTTTGTTGTCCTTAAGCCATTTTGCCACAACTTTGGAAGTATGCTTGGGGTCATTGTCCATTTGGAAGTCCCATTTGCGACCAAGCTTTAACTTCCTGACTGATGTCTTGAGATGTTGCTTCAATATATCCACATCATTTTCCTTCCTCATGATGCCATCTATTTTGTGAAGTGCACCAGTGCCTCCTGCAGCAAAGCACCCCCACAGCATGATGCTGCCACCCCTGTGCTTCATGGTTGGGATGGTGTTCTTCGGCTTGCAAGCCACCCCCCTTTTTCCTCCAAACATAACGATGGTCATTATGGCCAAACAGTTCTATTTTAGTTTCATCAGACCAGAGGACATTTCTCCAAAAAGTATGATCTTTGTCCCCATGTGCAGTTGCAAACCGTAGTCTGGCTTTTTTATGGCGGTTTTGGAGCAGTGGCTTCTTCCTTGCTGAGCGGCCTTTCAGGTTATGTCGATATAGGACTCATTTTACTGTGGATATAGATACTTTTGTACCTGTTTCCTCCAGCATCTTTACAAGGTCCTTTGCTGTTGTTCTGGGATTGATTTGCACTTTTCGCACCAAAGTACGTTCATCTCTAGGAGACAGAACACGTCTCCTTCTTGAGCGGTATGACGGCTGTGTGGTCCCATGGTGTTTATACTTGCGTACTATTGTTTGTACAGATGAACGTGGTACCTTCAGGCATTTGGAAATTGCTCCCAAGGATGAACCAGACTTGTGTAGGTCTACAATGGTCTTGGCTGATTTCTTTTGATTTTCTCATGATGTCAAGCAAAGAGGCACTGAGTTTGAAGGTAGGACTTGAAATGCATCCACAGGTACACCTCCAATTGACTCAAATTATGTCAATTAGCCTATCAGAAGCTTCTAAAGCCATGACAACATTTTCTGGAATTTTCTAAGCTGTTTAAAAGGCACAGTCAACTTAGTGTATGTAAACTTCTGACCCACTGGAATTGTGATACAGTGAATTATAAGTGAAATAATCTGTCTGTAAACAATTGTTGGAAAAATTACTTGTGTCATGCACAAAGTAGATGTCATAACCGACTTTGTGGAGTGGTTGAAAAACGAGTTTTAATGACTCCAACAAGTGTATGTAAACTTCCGACTTCAACTGTAGATTGTCACGCCTGCTCCCACTCCCCCATCATTACGCACACCTGTCACCATCGTTACGCGCATCAGCGCTCATTGGACTCACCTGGACTCCTTCCCTTTGTTAATTACCTCCCTTATATCTGTCTATTTCTCTGTTTGATCCCCTTGTGAGCATTGATTATCACCCTGTACTTGCTTCCCATCTCCCAGCGTCTGTCGAACCGAGATCGTCACATAGATGTGATCGATAGATACACTACCGGTCAAAAGTTTTAGAACACCTACTCATTCAAGGGTTTTTCTTTATTTTTACTATTTTCTACATTGTAGAATGATAGTGAAGACATCAAAACTATGAAATAACACATATGGAATCATGTAGTAACCAAAAAAGTGTTAAACAAATCAAAATATATTTTATATTTGAGATTCTTCAAATAACCACCCTTTGCCTTGTTGACAGCTTCGCACACTCTTGGCATTCTCTCAACCAGCTTCATGAGGTAGTCACCTGGAATGCATTTCAATTAACAGGTGTGCCTTCTTAAAAGTTCATTTGTGGAATTTCTTTCCTTAATGCGTTTGAGCCAATCAGTTGTGTTGTGACAAGGTAGGGGGTATACAGAAGATAGCCCTATTTGGTAAAAGACCAAGTCCATATTATGGCAAAAACAGCTCAAATAAGCAAAGAGAAATGACAGTCCATCATTACTTTAAGACACGAAGGTCAGTCAAATGGAAAATTTCAAGAACTTTGAATGTTTCTTCAGGTACTATGATGAAACTGGCTCTCATGAGGACTGCCACAGGAATGGAAGACCCAGAGTTACCTCTGCTGCAGAGGATAAGTTCATTACAGTTACCAGTCTCAGAACTTGCAGCCCAAATATATGCTTCACAGAGTTCAAGACATTAGACCGGTGGAAATTTGTACTTTGGTCTGGAGTCCAAATTTGAGATTCTTGGCTTTGTCATTATGGGGTATTGTGCATAGATTGATGAGGAAACAAAACAATTTAATTCATTTTAGAATAAGGCTGTAACGTAACAACATGTGGAGAAAGTAAAGGGGTCTGAATACTTTCCGAATGCGCTGAATGTTTCTGGTCTGGAGTCCAAATTGGAGATTTCTGGTTCCAACTGCCGTGTCTTTGTGAGACGTTGTGTATTTCCCATCGTAAAGCATGGAGGAGGAGGTGTTATGGTGTGGGGGTGCTTTGCTGGTGACACTGTCTGTGATTAATTTAGAATTCAAGGCACACTTATCCAGCATGGCTACCACAACATTCTGCAGCAATACGCCATCCCATCTGGTTTGGGCTTAGTGGGACTATCATTTGTTTTTCAACAGGACAATGACCCAACACACCTCCAGGCTGTGTAAGGGCTATTTTACCAAGAAGGAGAGTGATGGAGTGCTGCATCAGATGACCTGGCCTCTACAATCCCCCGACCTCAACCAAATTGAGATGGTTTAGTATGATTCGGACCTCAGAGTGAAGGAAAATCAGCCAACAAGTGCTCAGCATATGTGGGAACTCCTTCAAGACTGTTGGAAAAGCATTCCAGGTGAAGCTGGTTGAGAGAATGCCAAGAGAGTGCAACGCTGTCATCAAGGCAAAGGGTGGCTAATTTGAAGAATCTCAAATGTAACATATATTTTGATTTGTTTAACACTTTTTTGGTTACTACATGATTCCATATGTGTTATTTCATAGTTTTGATGTCTTCACTATTATTTTACAATGTAGAAAATAGTAAAAATAAAGAAAAACCCTTGAATGAGCAGGTGTGTCCAAATTTTTGAGAAATCCCTTGAATGAGCAGGTGTGTCCAAACCTTTGACTGGTACTATACATATTGTTATGAACCGGCTCGTAGCCCATAACAAAGAGGGAGATAACGTGGAGCTAGAGAAATGTTTTTTTTTTTTTTTCATAAAGTAAACTATATCCAAGTAACAATGGTGTGTGTAGTCAGTAGTGTAAGTGAGAGATGGTGATAATGAGGGGTGTTGAGAGGTGCTAAAACAAATGAACACAAAGAAGCCCCAAAATGCCACAACCAAAAACAACAGTGTGTCTGATGGAGAGTCTCTTCGATGTTTGGGGGAAAGGTGTATTTATACCCGGGACACACCCGAACCCAGGTGTGTCCCATTTCGCTGAGGACCCTCCCAGCTCCACCCACCAACATCCTATTAAGGAAAAAAGAGCAGAAAGAAAGAATATCGGCAGACGGAGTGGGAGGGTCGTCACAATATCCCAACCAGAAGTCATGGATTACAGGCAACATCCGTACTGAGCTAAAGGCTAGAGCTGCCGATTTCAAAGAGCGGGACACTAATCCGGATGCTTATAAGAAATCCCGCTACGACCTCTGACGAGCCATCAAACAGTCAAAACGTCAATACAGGACTAACATCGAATCCTACTACACCGACTGTGGCGCTCGTCGGATGTGGCAGGGCTTGCAAATTATCACTGATTACAAAGGGAAACCAAGCCGCAAGCTGCCCAGTTATGCAAGCGTACCAGACAAGCTAAATTCCATTTATGCTCGTCACTGACCCATGAATGAGAGCACCAGCTGTTCCGGACGACTGTGATCTCGCGCTCCGGGGCCGATGTGAGTAAGACCTTTAAACATGTTAACATTCACAAGGCCGCAGGGCCAGACGGATTACCAGGAAACATACTCAGAGCATGCCTTTACTGACATTTTCAAACTCTACCTTACCCAGTCTGTAATACATACATATTTCAAGCAGATCACCATAGTCCCTGTGCCCAAGAACACCAAGGTAACCTGTCTAAATGACTTTCGCCCCATAGCACTTACATCTGTAGCCATGAAATGCTTTGAAAAGCTGGTCATGGCTCCCATCAACACCATCATCCCAGACACACTGGACCCACTCCAATTCGCATACCGCCCCAACAGATCCACAGATGAAGCAATCTCTATTGCACTCCACACTGCCCTCTCCCACCTGGAAAAGAGGAACACCTACGTGAGTATACTGTTCATTGACTATAGCTCAGCGTTCAACACTATAATGCCCTCCAAGCTCATCACTAAGCTCCAGACCCTGGGACTGAACACCTCCCTCTGCAACTGGATCCTGGACGGGCCGCCCCCAGGTGGTGAGGGTAGGCAACAACACATCTGCCACGCTGATCCTCAACACGGGGGCCCATCAGGGGTACATGCTTAGTCCCCTCATGTACTCCCTGTTCACCCACAACTGCGTGACCGTGCACGACTGAAACACCATCATTAAGTTTGCTGACGACACAACGGTGTTTGGCCTGAACACCGACGACGATGAGACAGCCTATAGGGAGGTCAGTGACCTAGCAGTGTGGTGCCAGGACAACCTCTCCCTCAACATCTGCAAGACAAAGGAGCTGATCGTGGATTACAGGAAAGGGAGGGGCGAGCACGGCCCCATCCACATCGACAGGATTGTAGTGGAGCGGGTCGAGAGCTTTGGTGTCCACATCACTAAGGAATGATCATGGTCCACACACATCAACCCAGTTGTGAAGAAGGCACAACAACGCCTCTTTCCCGTCAGGAGGCTGAAAGATTCGGCATGAGCCCTCAGATCCTCAAAAGATTCTACAGCTGCACCCTTGAGAGCATTTAGACTGGCTGCCTCACCGCTTGGTATGGCAACTGCTTTGCATCCGACGGCAAGGTGCTACAGAGGGTGGTGTGTACGGCCAAGTACAGTGCCTTCGTAAAGTATTCAGATCCCTTGACTTTTTCCACATTTTGCTATGTTACAGCATTATTGTAAAATGGATTACATTTTTTACAAATCCTCAGCAATCTACACACAATAAATACCCCATAATGACAAGGTGAAAACAGGTTTAGAAATTTTTGCAAATAAAAAACAAATAAAAAACAGATACCTTACTTAAGTATTCAGACCCTTTGCTATGAAACTCCTCAGTAAAAGGCACATGACAGCCTGCTTGGAGTTTGCCAAAAGGAACCTGAAGACTCTCAGACCATGAGAAACAAGATTCTCTGGTCTGAAGAAACCAAGATTGAACTCTTTGGCCTGAATGCCAAGCGTCACGTCTGGAGGAAACCTGGCACCATCCATACGGTGAAGCACGGTGGTTGGCAGCATCATGCTGTGGGGGTATTTTTCAGCAGCAGGGACTGAGAGACTAGTCAGGATCGAGGCAAAGATGAATGGAGCAAAGTACAGCGAGATCCTTGATGAAAACCTGCTCCAGAGCGCTCAGGACCTCAGACTGGGGTTAACGTTCACATTCCAACAGGACAACGACCCTAAGCACACAGCCAAAACAACGCAGGAGTTGCTTCGGGACAAGTTCTGAATGTCCTTGAGTGGCCCAGCCAGAGGCCGGACTTGAACCCGATCGAACATCTCTGGAGAGACCTGAAAATAGCTGTGCAGCAACGCTCCCTATCCAACCTGACAGAGCTTGAGAGGATCTGCAGGGAAGAATGGGAGAAACTCCCCAAATACAGGTGTGCCAAGCTTGTAGCGTCATACCCAAGAAGACCAGGTCATAGCACTATCTCTGCTGCATCCCTAGTTATAAATTATGTGGTTAACTGTATGGATAAAAGGCAACATTGTGCTGCCCTCTTCATTGACCTGTCAAAGGCTTTCGATACTGTGGTTCACTCGCTGATAATTCAGAGGCTTTCCTCAATTGGCCTAGACCAGGCTGCATGTAACTGGTTTAAAAATTACTTGACAGATGGAACTCAATGTAAATCTACTGATGGCGTTAAATCAGGTTTCCTGGATATTACAAAAGGTGTTCCACAGGGGTCAATTCTGGGTCCTGTACTTCTTACTGTTTACATTAACAATATCGACTTGTCTGTAATAAAATCGTAACCTGCACTTGTATACCGATGATACTGTTGTGTATGCTATTGCCCCCACGGTTGACCAGGCTCTATCTGAACTACAGTCTGCATTCATTGTATTACAGAAAAACTTTATTGAACTGAAATTACTACTGAATGCAGGTAAAACTAAGTATATGTTGTTCTCTAGAGCGCATAAAAACAAGTCTAATGATTTAAGCATATGTACTTTGGATGGTGTCCATATTGATAGTGTCCGTGCTTACAAATATATGGGCATCTGGATAAATGAAAAGCTGTCGTTTAAAAAGCATGTTGATGAGTTTGTTAAGAAGCTGAGAATAAAAACGGGTTTCTTCTATAGAAATAGGTCTTGCCTCTCGCGAAATAGTAGAAAGCAGATTATTCAGTCGACGTTGCGATCGTTCCTAGACTATGGCGACATCAGCTATATGAATGCAGCAGCCACTTCATTAAAGCCGTTAGATGCAGTTTATCATAGCGCACTCCGCTTTATTACGGGCAACAATTTTAGTACTCATCACTGCATTCTCTACCAGAAAGTTGGGCCCTCTTGATGTCACGTAGGTTGATACATTGCTATGTTTTAATTCATAAAGCCCTTTTACAAAAAGTCCCACTGTACCTAACATCATTACTAAACTTTAGATATACGAGTTACCACACCCAGTCTCAGGGATGGCTAACTCTGAAAATTCCTTTGGTCTCTGAGTTAGGTAAATCAGCTTCAATCTACAAAATGTTCTTAAATTTGATGTTCTGGTGCCTCTAGGGCAATTCCGAAAGCTGATTGAGGACCTTATTACCGATGACAGTTTTTTTCTTTATTTCTGCTTGCATTTTGTATTTATATTTGATGTGTGTATTTTCTTTAATTTATGTAATTCAGGGCTCATCTGTAAAAAAGACCTTGGTCTCAATATGACTCCCTGATAAAATAAAGGTTAAATAAACATTTTTGTTCTGTGTACCTCAATTACTTCGCACACCTGCACATAAACTCGGTACTGGTGCCCCCTGTATAGAGCCAAGTTACCGTTACTCGTGCATTTATTCCTCGTGTTAATTATTTCTCTCTGCATTGTTGGGAAGGGCCTGTAAGTAAACATTTCACTGTTAGTCTACACCTGTTGTTTATGAAGCAGTGACAAATACATTTATATTTGCTCTTCTGGCAATTGTAGGCCTACTGCATGCATCGCTCAATGACCAGCCATTTGAGTAATGATAAATGCAGTGTTGCACACATCATGGCACAAACACAATTAAATAAACCACACAAACAGCAATATGAAATAAGAGAAATATTACATCAATATACTTTTTATTGAATCATTTTCTTTAAAGATTAAATAGGGTGTTTTGAGTGTTGTTGATATCATACAATATCCTCAGGTTTAGTCATTTGTAAAAAACATTGAGGTGTGTATAAAATAGGTCACCACCAAAGTAAAGGCAAGGGTCAGTCCACACACCACCTCGAACATATACATAGAAATGTATGCATTTCACACATACATACACATTTACATATCAAACACACTTTAAAAGTGATGGTTATTTGTTCAACTTATGGTCGTAATTGGGGTCTCGTTTTTGTTCTCGCATTATCATGAAAACTCTTAAGAAAAGTTCCATGTAAAATAGCTAAATAATGTCAGCAAACAACAGTCTTTCACAGAAAGACTAGAGAAAGGCAACAAATTAACTCAAATCTACCCTGCCCTTTACACACAAGGAAAAGAGCAGCTACACTCATCCCTTGATACACAAAAAAAAAAGTATAAGAACCAACTGACAAAACGATTGTGCCTCTAGAGGTAATCAACTCCAACCCCTACGCACTTGTCCAGGGCCCGGTTTCCCGATAGCAATGGAACTTAATGTTTTAACGATGCAGCTTTCCTACAACGGCCGAAGATGTAACATGAGTTTCCCAAAACACCAAGCAGAGAGAACGTTCGCTAAGTGCGTCGTTGAGGCATGTGTTGACACGGATAGGATCGAAATAAAGACTGTTCTGCTCTCGGATCCGCATTCTCCCTTTCAAATCTTACCGTAACATTCAAATTATTCCACAATACTGACAATGGATGAGCTCCTATTAGAGATCACCTATGGCTACAAACATCGAGGCAGATTATTTTCATGCTTACCCAATAATAATACACTAAATCAAGATTTGAAAAAATGGGCCTCCTGAGCGGCGCAGTGGTCTAAGGCACTGCATCGCAGTGCTTGAGGAGTCACTACAGACCCGGGTTCGATCCCAGGCTGTGTCACAGCCGGACGTGACCGGGAGACCCATGAGGCGGCGCACAATTGGCCCAGCGTCGTCCGGGTTAGGGGAGGGTTTGACTGGCCGGGATTTCCTTGTCCCATCGCGCTCTAGCGACTCCTTGTGGCGGGCCGGACGCCGGCAAGCTGACTTCGGTCACCAGTTGTACGGTGTTTCCTCCGACACATTGGTGCGGCTGTCTTCCGGGTTAAGCGAGCAGTGCGGCATGGCAGGGTCGTGTTTCGGAGGACGCATGGCTCTCGACCTTCGCCTCTCCTGAGTCCGTAGGGGAGTTGCAGCGATGGGACAAGACTAACTACCAATTGGGGAGAAAAAGGGGTAAAAGTACAATAATAATAAAATAATTTTAAAAATGATATCATTGCGCAAATGTAGGCTACACATTAAATATATTCAGGCAAAATTTTGACAGTGTACAAATAGCTAAATAACAAAACTCAATTGACAAGAAATGTATTTCAATATCATTTAAATATATAGGTAGGTCTATATGTATCCTATACTGTATTCATCTTTTAATACAGTCATCTCTGTTTTCATTTGAAGCATCTTATATCCTTTGCTTGTTTGTAACAATTGCAAAGACATTGGCAACTTTGTATTTGTAGTCGCATTAGTTCTGAAGTTATCAGTGGTCACAGAAAGACAAACATCTTGATTTTGTGTTTAGCGGAGATCTGTGTATAAAAACAATTGAAGCGGAAGGGCAAAAAAAGCATTTAACAACACGCTTAGCTGTTCTAGTGGTCTGAGGCAGTCGTTAAATAACTACCCTTTTCTTGTGCAACTTTAGTAACAATGGTATTGGGAAACGGGTCGGACATTTAATGATGCTCCTACGACGGTTCTAACAATGAACCAAGCCTTAACATGCTTTTGGGAAACCGGGCCCAGACCTGTTACTATTGGGAATGTCTTAGGCCACGTGGAGTTGTTGCCCTTTTGCTATCAGAGGGTGAAGGGAATCCCTGGACAACCACTGCCATGAATGGACCACAAACTGGGGGAAGAACCAGAAGACACTGCGTTCCACATGGGACTGGCGTTGAATGCCCCTGCCTTAGACCATAGCTAAGGGTGATAGTGAGAGGGGGGGGGAAATAAATAAAGCTAATAGTAATAATAACAACAACAAGTGTACGTTTTCCAAATTAGTCAGAATCTAAATAAAATAAGCATTCTCCATGATTATTCAGAGCAGAACATCTATGTGGCATTTAGTATCTACAGTCATCACTCCTTTACATCAGTCAAAAAAAAAAGGAAAGTGACCACCGCTATCTGATTGGTTGTACTCATCCACAGCTTCTTCTCACCTCACGTCTGATTAGATAGTTTTTCATCGCTACGGCTCTTATTGGCTGCCATGGCACAGGGTGGTCCCGTACCAGTCAATGAGCATGTCCTCTCTAAGTTTCTTAGAAAAGTGTAAGTATTCTCCTGTTCGTTCCATCCTTCAGAACTTATTGTCATTTATATCCCCCCACCCCCCACCCTCTCTTTTTTATATTGCCGTCCGTTTTGGAGAGAGAAGGGAAGGGGAACAGTAAGGAGAGTGTCCCGAATGTCCATGCAAGGAAACTGTCGATGCCAGCAGGCAACTTTCCTCAGGGAAAAAAAAACAGAGTCCAATCCATGGGGTGTATGCGAATGTTGAAAATTGTAATAAAACTTTACACTTTCATTTGAGTTTCTCAGAAGTGGACCTCCCAGCTTGCTACAACATCACTGGTTAATCATCAAAATATACAGTGCATTCGAAAAGTATTCAGACCCCTTGACCTTTTCCACATTTTGTTACGTTACAGCCTTTTTCTAAAATGTATTCAATCATTTTTTTTTTCATCAATCTACACACAATAGCCTATAATGACAAAATGAAAACAGAGTTTTAGAAATTTTAGCAAAATGTATATATATATATATATATATATATATATAATAAAAAACAGAAATACCTTATTTACTTAAGTATTCAGACCTTTCGCTATGAGATTCGAAATTGAGCTCAGGTGCATCCTGTTTCCATTGATCATCCTTGAGATGTTTCTACAACTTGGAGTCAACCTGTGGTAAATTCAGTTGATTGGACATGATTTGGAAAGGCACACACCTGTCTATATAAGGTCCCACAGTTGACAGTGCATGTCAGAGCAAAAACCAAGCCATGAGGTTGAATGAATTGTCCGTAGAGCTCAGAGATAGGATTGTGTCGAGACACAGATCTGGGGAAGGATACAAAAAAATGTCTGCAGCATTCAAAGTCCCGAAGAACACAGTGGCTTCAATCTTTCTTAAATGGAAGAAGTTTGGAACCACCAAGACTCTTCCTAGGGCGGCCAAACTGAGCAATCGGGGGGGAAGGGCCTTGGTCAGGGAGGTGACCAAGAACCCGATGGTCACTGACAGAGCTCTAGAGTTCCTCTGTGGAAATGGGAGAACCTTCCAGAAGGACAACCATCTCTGCAGCACTCCACCAATCAGGCCTTTATGGTAGAGTGGCCAGACGGAAGCCACTCCTCAGGAAAAGGCACGAGAGCCTGCTTGGAGTTTGCCAAAAAGCACCTGAAGACTCTCAGACCATGAGAAGCAAGTCTGATGAAACCAAGATTGAATTATTTGGCCTGAATGCAAAGCGTCACGTCTGGAGGAAACCTGGCATGCGGTGGGGATGTTTTTCAGCGGCAGGGAGACTAGTCAGGATCGAGGGAAAGATGAATGGAGCAAAGTACAGAGAGATCCTTGATGCAAACCTGCTCCAGAGCGCTCAGGACCTCAGACTGGGGGCGAACGTACACCTTCCAACAAGACAACGACCCTAAGCACACAGCCAAGACAATGCAGGAGTGGCTTCGGGACAAGTCTCTGAATGCCCTTTAGTGGCCCAGCCAGAGTCTGGACTTGAACCTGATCGAACATCTCTGGAGAGACCTGAAAATAGCTGTGCAGCGACGCTCCCCATCTAACCTGACAGAGCTTGAGAGGATCTGCAGAGAATAATGGGAGAAACTCCCCAAATACAGGTGTGCCAAGCTTGTAGCGTCATACCCAAGAAGACTTGAGGCTGTAATCGCTGCCAAAGGTGCTTCAACAAATTACTGAGTAAAGGGTCTGAATACTTATGTAAATGTGATATTACAGTTTTTAATTTTAATAAATTAGCAAAAAAATTCTAAAAACCTGTTTTTGCTTTGTCATTATGGGGTATTGTGTGTAGATTGATGAAGGTAAAAAAAAAAAATTTGAATCCATTTTAGAGTAAGGCTGTAACGTAACAAAATGTGGGAAAAGTCAAGGGGTCTGAATACTTTCCGAATGCACTGTATCTAAAACAAAGGGGGAGCAGAGACTAGGGAACTGAAAGAAGACAGGACAAAGTGCAAGGGAGGATGAAGGGATGCAACAAAGAGGTGGTGACAAGATGGTGGGGAGGGGGGGAGGGAGGGACAAGACTGAAGGGATGACTAAGTGAGTAACACCAAAAGGAGGAGCAGAGGGGGGGACTGTGGTGGGGTAAGGAGAAATGGCGAGACATTGGATGAGAGAAGGCTAGCTCCAGAGGCCTGCGTAGTTGCCGTGAAGGCCCGAGCACAGCGGTCCGCCGGCCACAAACAGCTTGGTGCCAGAGTCGTCGTAGCAGTGTGTGTACACAGCGTTGGGGAACGAGTTAATGTCCGAGAAGTAGCTCCGCCACGTCTCGTCGTGATTCTGGGGGAAGAGAGAGAGAAACAGGTGTGAGAGAAGGAGGGGGTGACAGGATGGCAAAAGAACGGAGGAAGAGAACACTGAGGGAGAAATTAGAATTGCCGTTTTGTGCTAGCATCTTGTCCAGGCAGGTCCAAGACAGACTAACCACTGAGGTGAGGTGTCACAACAGTTTACTGCCAGAATGTTAAAATATATCCTTTATTAGTTTATTGCAACGTTTGACCAGAAGGTCTTAGTTTTCGACCCAGCTTTCCACCAAAATTACAGATTATTTTTGTGTAAATCTTAAATCAGCTTTTCATAAATATGTTCCGTTTCATGACAGTGTTGTCAACTGTTTAAATCTATAAATGCTATGCCATGTCATTATGGAGACATATGTTGAACAGAAATATAAACATGCAACAACTTGAAAGATTTTACTGAGCTACAGTTCATATAAAGAAATCAGTCAATTCAAATCAATTCATTAGGCTCTAATCACATGACTGGGAAAACAGATACGCATCTGTTGGTCACAGATTCAGTTGAAGTCGGAAGTTTACATACACTTAGGTTTGAGTCATTAAAACTCGTTTTTCAACCACTCCACAAATTTCTTGTTAAAAAACTATAGTTTCGGCAAGTCGGTTAGGACATCTACTTTGTGCATGACACAAGTAATTTTTCCAACAATTGTTTACAGACAGATTATTTCACTTATAATTCACTGTATCACAATTCAAGTGGGTCAGAAGTTTACATACACTAAGTTGACTGTGCCTTTAAACAGCTTGGAAAATTCCAGAAAATTATGTCATGGCTTTAGAAGCTGATAGGCTAATTGACATCATTTGAGTCAATTGGAGGTGTACCTGTGGATGTATTTCAAGGCCTACCTTCAAACTCAGTGCCTCTTTGCTTGACATCATGGGAAAATCAAAAGAAATCAGCCAAGACCTCAGGAAAAAAAATTGTAGACCACAAGTCTGGTTCATCTTTGGGAGCAATTTTCAAACGCCTGAAGGTACCGTGTTCATCTGTACAAACAATAGTACGCAAGTATAAACACCATGGGACCACGCAGCCGTCATACTGCTCAGGAAGTAGACGCGTTCTGTCTCCTAGAGATGAACGTACTTTGGTGCGAAAAGTGCAAATCAATCCCAGAACAACAGCAAAGGACCTTGTGAAGATGCTGGAGGAAACGGGTACAAAAGTATCTATGTCCACAGTATAACGAGTCCTATATCGACGTAACCTGAAAGGCCGCTCAGCAAGGAAGAAGCCACTGCTCCAAAACCGCCATAAAAAAGCCAGACTACGGTTTGCAACTGCACATGGTGACAAAGATCGTACTTTTTGGAGAAATGTCCTCTGGTCTGATGAAACAAAAATATAACTGTTTGGCCATAATGACCATCGTTATGTTTGGAGGAAAAAGGGGAACGCTTGCAAGCCGAAGAACACCATCCCAACCGTGAAGCACGGGGGTGGCAGCATCATGCTGTGGGGGTGCTTTGCTGCAGGAGGGACTGGTGCACTTCACAAAATAGATGGCATCACGAGGAAGGAAAATTATGTGGATATATTGAAGCAACATCTCAAGACATCAGTCAGGAAGTTAAAGCTTGGTTGCAAATGGGACTTCCAAATGGACAATGACCCCAAGCATACTTCCAAAGTTGTGGCAAAATGGCTTAAGGACAACAAAGTCAAAGTATTGGAGTGGCCATCACAAAGCCCTGACCTCAATCCTATAGAAAATGTGTGGGCAGAACTGAAAAAGCATGTGCGAGCAAGGAGGCCTACAAACCGGACTCAGTTACACCAGCTCTGTCAAAAGAAATGGGCCTAAATTCACCCAACTTATTGTGGGAAGCTTGTGGAAGGCTACCCGAAAAGTTTGACCCAAGTTACACAATTTAAAGACAATGCTACCAAATACTAATTGACTGTTTGTAAACTTCTGACCTACTGGGAAAGTGATGAAATAAATAAAAGCTGAAATAAATCTCTCTCTACTATTATTCTGACATTTCACATTCTTAAAATAAAATGGTGATCCTAACTGACCAAAGACAGGGAATTGTTACTAGGATTACATGTCAGGAATTGTGAAAAACTGAGTTTAAATGTATTTGGCTAAGGTTTATGTAAACTTCCGACTTCAACTGTACCTTAAAAAAAAGGTAGGGGCATGGATCAGAAAACCAGTCAGTATATGGTGTGAGCACCATTTGCCTCATACAGCGTGACATCTCATTCGCATGGAGTTGATCAGGCTGTTGACTGTGGCCTGTGGGAATGTTGTCCCACTTCTCTTCAATGGCTGTGCGAAGTGGCTGGATATTGGCAAGAACTGGAACACGCTGCTGTACACGTCGATCCAGAGCATCCCAAACATACTCAATGGGTGACATGTCTGGTGAGTATGCAGGCCATGGAATAACTGGGACATTTTCAGTTTCCCGGAATTCAAATTGCCATCGATAAAATGCAATTGTGTTCATTGTCCGTAGTTTATGCTTGCCTATACCATTGCCCCACTAGAACCATGGGGCACTCTGTTCAAAACATTGACATCAGCAAACCGCTCCCCCACACGACACCATACACGCTGTCTGCCATCTGCCCGGTACAGTTGAAACCAAGATTCATCCATGAAGAGCACACTTCTCCAGCGTGCCAGTGGCCATCGAAGGTGAGCATTTGCCCACAAGTCTGTTACGACGCCGAACTGCAAATCAGGTCAAGACCCTGGTGAGGACGACGAGCACGCATATTAGCTTCCCTGAGACTGTTTCTGACAGTTTGTGCAAAATTCCTCGGTTGTGCAAGCCCACAGTTTCCTTAGCTGTCCGGATGGCTGGTCTCAGACGATCCCGTGAGTGAAGAAGCCCGATGTGGAGGTCCTGGGCTGGCGTGGTTACACGTGTTCTGCGGTTGTGAGGCCGGTTGGACTACTAACAAATTCTCTAAAACGACGTTGGAGTTGGCTTATGGTAGAGAAGTTAACAAATTCTCTGGCAACAGCTCTGGTGGACATTCCTGCAGTCAGCATGCCAATTGCATGCTCCCTCAAAACTTGAGACATCGGTTGCATTCTTTTAATTTGTAATTTTCTACCCCTTTTTCTCCCCAATTTCGTGATTTTCAATTGGTAGTCACAGTCTTGTCCAATCGCAGCAACTCCCGTACGGACTCGGGAGATGCGAAGGTCAAGAGCCATGCGTCCTCCGAAATACAACCCTGTCAAGCCGCACTGCTTCTTGACACACTGCTTGCTTAACCCAGAAGCCAGCCGCACTAATGTGTCGGAGGAAACATCATACAACTGGCGACCATGTCAGCATGCATGCGCCCGGCCCGCCACAGGAGTCACTAGAGCGCAATGGGACAAGGACATCCCGGCCGGCCAAACCCTCCCCTAACCCGGACGACGCTGGGCCAATTGTCCGTCACCTCATGGGTCTCCCGGTCGCGGCCGGCTGCGACACAGCCCGGGATCGAGCTCGGATCGAACCCAGATCTGTAGTGACGCCTCAAGTACTGCAGTGCCTTGGGCCTCCCATGTGGCACAGCTGTCTATCTGTGGCATTTTGTTGTGTGACAAAACTGCACATTTTATAGTGGCCTTTTATTGTCCCCAGCACAAGTTGCACCTATGTTATGATCATACTGTTTAATCAGCTTCTTGATATGCCACACGTCAGGTGGATGGATTATCTTGGTAAAAAAGACATGCTCACTAACAGGGACGTAAACAAATGTGTGCACAAAATTAGAGATAAATAAGCTTTTTGTGCGTATGGAACATTTCTGGGTTCTTTTATTTCAGCTCATGAAACATGGGACCGACACTTTATATTTTGCGTTAATATTTTTTTCAGTATAGTAATAGCAGGACACTTCAAGTTGAAAGTTCCTAAGAGGGGTATACATTACAAAGTGGAATAACAAATAAAGCGTACCAGCCAGCCCTTCCCTGTGGTGAGTTTAAGGATCCCCTCTCCTGGGCGCTGACGGAACCCGCTGGCCGGGCTGGAAGGGTCCTCCAAGAACCTCTGGGCTCTGATGTCATAGAAGAGCAGAGAGCCCTGTCCCGTGCCCACTGTCACTATGTGCTCATAGAAACTCACAGAGCGGATGCCTTGGAACGAGAGCACACACACAGACAAGTTAAACCTCGCTTTTAATAGCTTCATAAAGTAAAAAAAAAAAAAAGCTATCACTAATTTCCCGTTCAAAAGTACTGCCTCTGCACTTGTTTGTAATGCCGCATTCAAATGCTCCTCGGAATCTCGTATTTCCCGACATGAGTGCTTTCAAGTGCTTTTGAAGTCGAAAGAACCCTTCAACCAATGAGATTTTAGCTAGCTAATGTTGCTAATAATAATTTAGCTAGCTTTCTGAAGTTGACAATACAACCAAACTAGCTACATTATTCACATTAAAATAATGTACCAATAATGTCAATTGCTTTGTTTTATCTTTGGTTGAAAAGGTGAAAGGCCAGTGATGAAATGCCACATGTCGTTAACTCGGGTATCTTAATTTTCTCCCGACTTTCCCACTCGTAATCCCGACTTGGAAGGCCATTCAAGTGACATTTCTGAGTCGGAAACTCCTATTTCCCGATAATTCCGACACCACTTGAAGGCAGCATAAGTGCAGGGCGGGTCTTGGCGAATGTTTGGGTTTTGTTTTGCTTCTTGGTGGAATGTGTTTGTGGTACCTCGTGTTGCCTCTGGAGAAATGAAATGAAATGAAAGTTACAGAATGTTGACACAATGTGTGTATGTATGCTATTGTGTTCTTTATATACAGTGTATTCTGAAAGTTCAGACCCCTTCACTTTTTCCAGAAAAGTTTACGTTACAGCCTTATTCTAAAACGGTATCAATTGTTTTTTTTTCCCCCTCATCAATCTACACACAACGCCCCATAATGACAAAGCGAAAACAGGTTTAGAAAATTTTGCAAATTTCTTAAGAATAAAAAACTGAAATACCTTATTTACATAAGTATTCAGTCTTTTTTTTAGGGGGGGGGGGGGGGGGTAGATCAGCTTTAATATTGCAGATAGATTGTAACTTCCATCAATGTAATTGTCTGCATCACTTCCAATCCCCCATACGTATTTTTTTCTTGCAAATATATATATATATACACATATATATATATATATACACATACACACACACACACACACACACACACACACACACACACATATAAATACATATCCTTTAAAAAAATGTATTTCCATTTATTACTTTCCAACCCTTCCCTAATTGGAGTAAACTAGTGAACAACAAAGCTTAGGCCTCTACTTCAAGCTTATACACATATATATATATATATATATATATATATTTATTTTATGGACACAGGCAATTTTACAATAATTCTATTTTGTTTGTTTTTACTCCTGAACTTCCTCTACCCTCAACCTCTCCGATCCTTTTCATGATGTCCATCCCGTTTGCTTCTATATGCCATATCTTTCTAACTGTGCTCTTTCACAAAAGCTCTCAACCTATAACCTATACACTTATTATGGACACAGTATGCTTTACATTAGTTATCTTATTGTTATTAGTTGTTAGTTGTTATTAGTCCCATCCTTCAACACCACCCATCTATCTCTTTACACCATCGATGTTGGATTTCTATTTGCCATATATTTTTCAACTGTACTGTGATGTTTTACAAAAGTTCGGAACCCTTCTATTCTCATTGTTTCTACAGATTGTAAATTAAAAATACATATTTTTGCTAAAAGTAGTTTATTATTGATCGATTGACTATGACTTTTCAGATCACCCAGTAGTGCTATCTGCAGGGTTAGCTTCAGGTAAATATTGCAATCCTTTAGCCATTCCTGGACCTGTGTCCAAAAACAAGCTACAAATGGATAGTACCAAAACAAATGATCTAATGATTCTGTCTCTTCGCAGCAAAATCTGCAGCGCTGGGAAGATTGTATCCCCCATATAAATAACATTCTATTGGTAGCAAGAATTTTGTATAATAATTTAAATTGAAAAATTCTAAGTTTTGAATCCGGCGTCGTTTTGCGTATCAGTTCATAAACACTATGCCATGGAATCGGTACGTCAAAAATCTCTTCCCAACTATTTTGGTCCTTAAATGAAACTGGTATACTTTTTTATTTATCACAATTTTCTTTAACCAATTATATTATTTAATGCAGGGCCGACAGACAAGTTTCTTACTTTTCCCCCCTTCCACTTTCTTCTTCCATTTTTGCGGTAATGCTGCAATTATTTGGTTGGAATTTTGGGTAGAGCAGACATTTCCATATGTTTTTGTTAGCTGCATGTGTGACATAACTCCACCAGTCCTACCTATGATATCATTTACGAAGATTATGCCTTTTTAAAACATTTTCTTTTAAATAATGTTTTATCAATTAGTATATTTGAGTTTAACCACAATTTTGTTGCATTATTTGTTCTGTCATTTCTGGAGGATTATATTGAAATTGCAACCAACTTTCTATGGCTTGTTTTAGAAATAGTGATATTTGGGAGATGATTTACTTTTCAAATAAATGAAAGTGAGAGGTTGTAATCTGAATAAAGGGAAAAAGGCCATTCTTGAAAATTGGGTGAGACAATCTTACTAATTTGCGAGAGAACCAGTTCGGATTTAAGTATACATTTTGTATGAACTGAAGCTTTTAGTGATAGGTCATATGCCTTAATATTGAATAATTTCTGTCCTCCGAATTCATATTCATTATAGAAATAGGCCCGTTTAATTTTGTCTGGCTTGCCGTTCCAAATAAAATGGAATCTTTTTTTCTCATATAATTTAAAAAACTGTTCGCTAGGCGTAGGTAAGACCATAAGCAAATAGGTAAACTGGGATAATACTAAAGAGTTAAATCAGGGTGAGTTTTCCACAAATTGACAGGTATTTACCTTTCCATAGTAGCAAGATCTTATCTATTTTTGCTAACTTTCTATTATTTTTTTTGGGAGTGAGATCATTTATTTCATTTGGGATATGTATTTCGAGAATATCCACATCACCATCAGACCATTTTATTGGTAAACTACATGGTAATGTAAAAATTGTATTTTTTAGTGATCTAATACGTAATATAGTACATTTATCATAATTTGGTTGTAATCCAGAGAGGTTAGAAAATGTACTAGATCTAGATTCTCTATGAGGCTGTGGAGGGATTCAAGTTGTGGATTTAAAAGAAAACATAAATCCTCAGTGTACAATGACACCTTTGTTTCTGAGAAATAGCCATTATTTACTATTTTACACCTAGGGTTACTATACATGATTGTAACCCATTTTATAAGAGATTCTCCAAAATTGAAATGCTCCAGGCATTTATATATAAACCCCAGTCGTACTTTATCAAATGCCTTTTCAAATTCTGCTATGAATAGCAGGCCTGGTTTCCCAGATTTTTCATAGTGTTCTATTGTTTCCAGTACTTGTGGTCCTCTGTAGCTCAATTGGTAGAGCATGGCGCTTGTAATGCCAGGGTAGTGGGTTCGATCCCCGGGACCACCCATACGTAAAAATGTATGCACACATGACTAAGTCGCTTTGGATAAAAGCGTCTGCTAAATGGCATATTATATTATATATATTATCTCCAATGTATCGTCCATCAATCAATCAATCAAATCAGATTCCAAACTCTCCACCATGGCCAAGACCAAAGAGCATTCATACCCAAGAAGACTCGAGGCTGTAATTGCTGCCAAAGGTGCTTCAAAAAAGTACTGAGTAAAGGGTCTGAATACTTATGTAAATGCAATATATTTTTTGTGTATATATATATAATATATATACACACACATACACACATACGCAAACATTTCTATATACGGAAAATAAACTATTTCATCCATTTTAGAATAAGGCTTTAACGTAACAAAACATGGAAAAAGTCAAGGGGTATGAATACTTTCCGAATGCACTGTATCCATAAATGCACCCGTTATATATATATAATGTTTGTGTCGGTATCAAACAGTGTAGTGTGGTGTCAATTCCTCACCGCTTCCTCTCTCCCGGGAACTGACTGATTTGATGTTGTGAGTGGGCTGCCGGGGGTCCAGGAAGGACACATGGGCCTGAGAGCCCACTGCGTACACCGACCAGTCCTGACCGTACGCCAGACACACATTCTCCTTGCAGTGAGGCAGCTTCGTGGACAGCAGCTATGGACAACAGATACACAGGCTTGGTAGACAGGGTTGGGCATATTGCTAGACAAGGCTAAGGACAAACACGCATACGCACACAATCGTCTTGATCAGAAACGTTTGTGGTATGTGAGGACATTCAACAAAATGCAGGAGGGCTCAACACTGACTTATGAGGACACCAACTGAGTCTTCATAATCTCTAATGTCCCCAAGCACACAGTCACAGAACCAAGCAAGCATTGATAAGCAGAGCGGACCCAGAGATATTAAAACCGACCTTGCTCAAGTTTTGCTCTGCCTTCCAAAGGTGAAAATAGCCATCCAGGGACACTGCACCAAGCTCCTGAGAGAAGGTGAGAAGACATAGCATGTAGGTCCCAATTACAACACTGATTTGTACTAGGGAACAAAGGCAGTGGTTTGTCTCAGAGGGCTTGGAGGGAGGTGTGGCTGACCTTGTGGTTGTTGTTGAAGGCCAGGGCCCGCACTTTGCAGTTGTACGGGTTAGTGTATTCCTTGGGGATGTCCTTCAGGGCACGGTGGGAGATGTGAGAGTAGCAGGGGACCCCCTCCTCATCCTGCTGTCTCATAGCCTGGTTCAGCACCTGTTCGGATACCTCCCACAGCCCCATGGAACCGTCCCGGGACCCTGGGGAGTAGCAGCATATTGACTGGTTGGTGGATTTCATCTGGAGACATTATATACATGAAAAACACTCGAGGATGAACAATAGTTTGAAGTTCTCCCGATGGCAATTTGTCACTTCAAATCTAATTTTATTGGTCACATGCGCCGAATACAACAGGTGTAGACTTTACTGTGAAATGCTTGCTTACGAGCTCTTCCCAATGACGCAGAGAAAAAAATTAATTAAAAAAATAGTAACATGAGGAATAAAATACAAAAGAATGAAGCTATAGACAGGGAGTACCAGTACCAGATCAATGTGCAGGGGTACGAGGTATTTGAGGTAGATATGTACATAAAGGGAGGGTTAAGTGACTAGGTATCAGAATAGATAAGTGTAAGAATAAAGAACATAGTAGCAGCAGCATATGATGAGTGTGTGTTGTGTCGGTATGTGTGTGTGTGCGCGTATGTAGTCTATGTGAATGTGTGTGGGTTTCGTGTGAGTGTGTATACACTATACATATAAAAATGTGGACACCCCTTCAAATGAGTGGATTCAGCCATTTCAGCCACACCTGTCGCTGACAGGTCTATAAAATGAAGTACACAGCCATGCAATCTCCATAGACAAACATTGGCAGTAGAATGGCCTTACTGAAAACGTCAGTGACTTTCAACGTGGCACCGTCATAGGATGCCACCTTTCCAACAAGTCAGTTCGTCAAATTTCAACCCTGCTAGAGCTGTCCCAGTCAACTGTAAGTGCTGTTATTTTGAAGCGGAAGCGTCTAGGAGCAACAACGGCTCAGCCGCGACGTGGTAGGCCACACAAGCTCACAGAATGGGTCCGCCAAGTGCTAAAGGGCGTAGAGCGGAAAAATAGTCAGTCCTCGGTTGCAACACCCATATGTAACTCTGCGTTGTTGTTTTTAATCGTACTGCTTTGCTTTATCTTGGCCAGGTCGCAGTTGTAAATGAGAACTTGTTCTCAACTGGCTTACCTGGTTAAAGAAAGGTTAAATAAAAATAAACACTCACTACCGAGTTCCAAACTGCTTCTGGAAGCAACGTCAGTACAATAACTGTTCGTCGGGAGCTTCATGAAATGGGTTTCCATGGCCGAGCACTTACAAGCCTAAGATCACCATGTGCAATGTCAAGTGTCGGCTGGAGTGGTGCAAAGCTCGCCGGACTCTGGAGCAGTGGAAACGCGTTCTCTGCAGTAATGAATCACGCTTCACCATCTGGCAGTCCGACAGACAAATCTGGGTTTAGCGGATGCCAGGAGAAAGCTACCTACCCGAATGCATAGTGCCAACTGTAAAGTTTGGTGGAGGAGGAATAATGGTCTGGGGCTTTTTAATGGTTCGGGCTAGGCCCCTTAGTTCCAGTCAAGGGAAATCTTAATGCCACAGCATACAATTACATTCTAGATGATTCTGTGCTTCCAACTTTGTGGCAACAGATTGGGGAAGGCCCAAACTGGTCCATACAGAAATGGTTTGCCGAGATTGGTGTGGAAGAACTTGACTGGCCTGCACAGAGCCCTGACCTCAACCCCATCGAACACCTTTGGGATGAATTGGAACGCCGACTGCGAGCCAGGCCTAATCACCAACCTCACAAATGCTCGTAGCTGAATGGAAGTCCCAGCAGCAATGTTCCAACATCTAGTAGAAAGCCTTCCCAGAGGAGTGGAGGCTGTTACAGCAGCAAAGGGGGGACCAACTCCATAATAATGCCCATGATTTTTGAATGAGATGTTTGACGATCAGGTGTCCACATACTTTTGGTCATGTAGTGTATAGTCTTGTGAGTGTGCATAGAGTCACTGCAAGATAGGGTCAATGCAGATAGTCCATTGAACTATTAAGAAGTCTTATGGCTTGGGGGTAGAATCTGTCTCCGAGCCCGTTGGCCCGAGAGCCGATGCTCCGGTACTGTTTGCCAGACGGTAGCAGAGTGAACAGTCAATGGCTTGGGTGGCTGAAGTTCTTGGCAATTTTTCGGGTCTTCCTCTGACACCGCCTGATATAGAAGTCCTGGATGGCAGGGAACTCGGCCCAGTGATTTACTTTGCGGTCGAGGGCGGTGCATTTGCCATACCAAGCGGTGATGCAGACAGTCAAGATGCTCTCGATGGTGCAGCTGTAGAACTTTGAGGATCCATGGGCCCATTCATAATCTTTTCAGCCTCCTGGGGGGGGAAGAGGCGTTTCACAACTGGGTGTGTGTGGACCATGTTAAGTCCTTAGTGATGTGGATGCCAAAGAACTTGAAGCTCCCGACCCGCTCCACTACAGCCCTGTATTTCTCTTGTTGTCCACAATCAGCTCCAGGGTCTTAGTGATGTTGAGGGAGAGGTTGTTGTCCTGGCACCACATTGCCAAGTCTCTGACCTCCTCCCTGTAGGCTGTTTCACGATCGGTGATCAGGCCTACCACCGCCGTGTCATCAGAAAACTTGATGGTATTGTAGTTGTGGCTGGCCACACAATCGTGGTTGAACAGGGAGTACAGGAGGGGACTAAGCACGCACCCCTGAGGTGCCCTTGTGTTGAGGGTCAGCGTGGCAGAGGTGTTGTTGCCTACCCTCACCAACTGCGGCCGGCCCGTCAGGTAGTCCAGGATCCAGTTGGAGAGGGAGGTGTTCAATCCCAGGGTCCCAAGCTTGGTGATTAGGTAGGAGGGGACTACGGTGTTGAACGCTGAGCTGTAGTCTATGAACAGCACTCTCACAAATACTGAACAAAAATATAAAACGCAACATGTAAAGTGTTGGTCCCATGTTTCATGAGAAAAAAATACAAAAGATCCCAGAAATTGTCCATATGCACAAAAAGCTTATTTCTCTCAAATTGTGTACAAAATACATCCCTATTAGTGAGCATTTCTCTTTTGCCAAGATAATCCATCCATCTGACAGGTGTGGCATATCAAGAAGCTGATTAAACAGCATGATCATTACACAGGTGCACCTTGTACTGGGGACAATAAAAGGCCACCCAAATGTGCAGTTTTGTCACACAACACAAAGCCACAGATGCCTCAAGTTTTGAGGGAGCGTGCAATTGGCATGCTGACAGCAGGAATGTCCACCAGAGTTGTTGCCAGAGAATGTAATGTTAATTTCTCTACCATAAGCTGCCTCAAATGTTGTTTTAGAGAATTTGGCACTACGTCCAACCGGCCTCACAACCACGTGTAACCACGCCAGCCCAGGGCCTCCACATCCTGCTTCCTCACCTGCGAGATCGTATGAGACCAGTCACCCGGACAGCTGATGAAACTGTGGATTTGCACAAACTAAGAATTTCTGCACAACTGCCAGAAATGGTCTCAGGGAAGCTCGTCTATTTAACAGTCTGATGGCCTTGAGATAGAAGCCGTTTTTCAGTCTCTTTGTCCCAGTTTTGCTGTACCTGTACTGACCTCGCCTTCTGGATGATAGCGGGATGAACAGGCTGTGGCTCGGGTGGCTGAGGTCCTTGATGATCTTCTTGGCCTTCCTGTGACACCGGGTGCTGTAGATGTCGTGGAGGGCAGGCAGTGTGCCTCCGGTGATGCGTGGGTAGACCGTAACACTCTCTGGAGAGCCCTGCGGTTGCAGACGGTGCAGTTGCCGTACCAGGTGGTGATACAGCCTGACAGGATGCCCTCAATGGTGCATCTGTAAAAGTTAGTGAGGGTCTTAGGGGCCAAGCCAAATTTCTTCAGCCATCTTCACCACACCGTCTGCGTGGGTGGACCATTTCAGATTGTCAGTGGTGTGTATGCCGAGGAACTTGAAGCTTTTCACCTTCTCCACTGATTTACCGTCAATGTGGATGGGGGCGTGCTCCCTCTGCTGTCTCCTGAAGTACACAATCAGCTCTTTCGTTTTTGTTGGGGGAGAGGTTATTTTCCTGGCACCTCTCCTCCAGGGCCCTCACCTCCACCCTGTAGGCTGTCTCATTGTTGTTGGTAATCAGATCTACCACTGTTGTGTCGTCTGCATACTTGATGATTGAGTTGGAGGCGTGCGTGGCCACACAGTCATTGGTGAACAGGGAAAACAGGGGAGGCTGAGCACGCACCTTTCCAGGACCCAGTTGCAAAGTTTGGGTTCAGACCCAGAGCCCCAAGCTTAATGATGAGCTTGGAGGGTACCCTGGTGTTGAAGGCTGAGCTGTAATAAATGAACAGCATTCTTACATACACTCCCGGTCAAAAGTTTTAGAACACCTACTCATTCAAGGGTTTTTCTTTATTTTTATTTTTTGGTTACTACATGATTCCATATGTGTCATTTCATAGTTTTGATATCTTCACTATTATTCTACAATGTAGAAAATAGTAAAAATAAAGAAAAACCCTTGAATGAGTAGGTGTTCTAAAACTTTTGACCAGTAGTGTAGGTATTCCTCTTGTCCAGATGGGATAGGGCAGTGTGCAGTGCGATTGCATTATCCGTGGATCTATTGGGGTGGTATGCAAACTGCAGTGGGCCTAGGGCAGGGGTGTCAAACGTCCGGCCCGCGGGCCGGATCAGGCCCGCAAACGGGTTTAATCCGGCCTGCGAGATGATAAAAAAACAACAACATTATAATATTTTTGTAAAGTATAAAAATGCGCTGCAATTTTTCTATAAAATAAACTGCTGTTCCAATTGCGTCCACTGGATGGCGCAATATTAATTGTGTTAAGCAAGCAAACTGTTTATACCGGGGCAGAGCAAGTAGGTCAAGCACGTGCAGCCAATGAGCTACTTTGTTTTGCCCGCGATATTTATTACGGCTTCTACTTTTAACATTATGTGCTTTGGCACCCTCATTGCCCCAATATGTCTCTGTCAAAAAAAGAGAACGCAGAGTGCAGAGTGTTCCAAGAAAAATTGTCATCCTATTTATTCACGGAATTGAATGGGAAAGCTGTATGTTTGGTGTGTTCAGAGCATGTTGCAGTGCTGAAAGAATGTAACCTTCGTCGCCACTATGTGAGTCTTCATGCCGACAAATATGACAACTTTCAAGGACAGCGGAGATGAGAGAAAGTGAATGAACTGTTGGCGGGTCTGAAGAAACAGCAGTCTGTGTTTACTCACAGCCGAGACATCAGTGACGCTGCAGTGAAAGCTAGCTACCTCATTGCTAATGAAATCGCAGTGGCTTCAAAACCATTTAGTGAGGGTGAATTTGTAAAAACATGCATGATGAAGGCAGTGGAGATTGTGTGCCCTGAAAAGCGGCAGGCTTTTGCAAATATCAGCCTGACAAGAAACACAGTTGCAGACAGGATTTCCGATCTTTCAGTGGATTTGGACAGCCAGTTGAAGCAAAAAGTAAAGTCATTTATTGCGTTTTCGGTTGCAATTGATGAAAGCACGGACATTACAGATGTTGCACAACTGGCCATTTTCATTCGCGGAGTTGATGACACATTGACCGTCACCGAGGAGTTCGTGGAGTTAGTTGGTGCCGATGACAGATTCAACGACAGCAGCTGATATTTTTACCGCACTCGTCGGCGCGCTGGACAGGGTCGGAGTGGACTGGTCCCGCGCTGTCAGCCTGGCTACAGATGGTGCGCCCTCAATGATCGGGAAAAAAGCAGGCGTTGTGACAAAGTTCAGAGAGAAAGTGCAATCTGCAAATGGAGGACGTGATTTTTTAACTTTCACTGTATTTTGCACCAGGAGGCTTTGTGTTGCAAGTCATTAAAGATGGATAACGTCATGAAGGTGGTCATCCAAACTGTTAATTTCATCCGATCCAGAAGCCTGAATCACCGTCAGTTTGACAGCCTTCTCAGAGAGAAAGACCACATCTATGGCCTGCCATACCACACTGAGGTAAGATGTTTAAGCCGAGGTGCTGTGCTGAGGCGTTTCTTTGATTTACGAGAAGAAATTGAACAGTTCATGGAAGAAAAGGGCAAACCAGTGTTAGAATTTCATTCCGCAGAATGGATGCAGGACCTTGCATTTATGGTGGATGTTACAGAGCACCTGAATAACTTGAACAAACAGCTGCAAGGCCGCAACAAAGTTGTCACGCAGTATTATGACAGCATACGTTCTTTCAAGTTGAAGCTGTCATTGTGGGAGACGCAACTTGCCGGTGGTGATGCAGCTCACTTCCCCTGTCTGAAAAATGTGTGCGCGACCCAACATGTGGCAGACATGAAGCGGTTCAAAGATAAAATAACGGGACTGTTACGGGAGTTTGAGCAACGCTTTCAGATTTATGTTTATATGTTTTTATGTTGATGTGCGATTGTTTTTAATTGATTTTATTTGTATATTTAACCTATTCTTGACTCTGTGGTTCTTGCACTTGTTTGGGGAACAGGATTTCATTATTTTTATCTACATTTCTGCCTGAGAAATGACACCCTGATATAGTTCTGTGATCTGTGATATACTTCTGTGAATCACTGAGGCATTGTGTGTTCTTTGTCCTCAGAACTTTCAAATAACTTGAGGTGTTTTATGATTAATAGTGATGTTGTGCTTTTGGACACTGTCCTCAGGCTCCAGCTTTATGTTTATATGTTTTTATGTTGATGTGCTATTGTTTTTAATTGTTTTTATTTTATTTGTATATTTAACCTATTCTTGACTCTGTGGTTCTTGCACTTGTTTGGGGAACAGGATTTCATTATTTTTATCTACATTTCTGCCTGAGAAATGACACCCTGATATAGTTCTGTGATCTGTGAAACAGTTCTGTTAATCACTGAGGCATTGTGTGTTTATGTGTTCTTTGTCCTCAGAACTTTCAAATAACTTGAGGTGTTTTATGATTAATAGTGATGTTGTGCTTTTGGACACTGTGCTCAGGCTCCAGCTTTATGTTTATATGTTTTTATGTTGATGTGCTATTGTTTTTAATTGATTTTATTTTATTTGTATATTTAACCTATTCTTGACTCTGTGGTTCTTGCACTTGTTTGGGGAACAGGATTTCATTATTTTTATCTACATTTCTGCCTGAGAAATGACACCCTGATATAGTTCTGTGATCTGTGATATACTTCTGTGAATCACTGAGGCATTGTGTGTTCTTTGTCCTCAGAACTTTCAAATAACTTGAGGTGTTTTATGATTAATAGTGATGTTGTGCTTTTGGACACTGTCCTCAGGCTCCAGCTTTATGTTTATATGTTTTTATGTTGATGTGCTATTGTTTTTAATTGTTTTTATTTTATTTGTATATTTAACCTATTCTTGACTGTGGTTCTTGCACTTGTTTGGGGAACAGGATTTCATTATTTTTATCTACATTTCTGCCTGAGAAATGACACCCTGATATAGTTCTGTGATCTGTGAAACAGTTCTGTTAATCACTGAGGCATTGTGTGTTTGTGTGTTCTTTGTCCTCAGAACTTTCAAATAACTTGAGGTGTTTTATGATTAATAGTGATGTTGTGCTTTTGGACACTGTGCTCAGGCTCCAGCTTTATGTTTATATGTTTTTATGTTGATGTGCTATTGTTTTTAATTGATTTTATTTTATTTGTATATTTAACCTATTCTTGACTCTGTGGTTCTTGCACTTGTTTGGGGAACAGGATTTCATTATTTTTATCTACATTTCTGCCTGAGAAATGACACCCTGATATAGTTCTGTGATCTGTGAAACAGTTCTGTTAATCACTGAGGCATTGTGTGTTTGTGTGTTCTTTTTCTTTAGAATTTTCAAATAAACTTGACGTGTTTTATGATTAATAGTGATGTTGTGCTTGTACTATTTTGGACACACTGTCCTCAGGCTCCAGCTTTATGTTGTATGTTGATCGTATTAAAACAAAGAAAACAATCTGAAGTTGTTGTTTTTAAGTTATATATACCATGATATTTCCGGTCCGGCCCACTTGGGAATAGATTTTCCTCCATGTGGCCCCTGAGCTAAAATGAGTTTGACACCCCTGGCCTAGGGTGTCGGGTAAGGTGGAGGTGATCCTTAACTAGCCTCTCAAAATACTTAATGATGAAAGAAGTGAGTGCTATGGGGCGATAGTCATTTAGTTCAGTTACCTTCGCTTTCTTGGGTACAGGAACAATAGTGGACATCTTGAAGCAAGTGGGGACAGCAGACTGGGATAGGTAGATTTAATATCGCCTTAATTACTCCAGCCAGCTGGTCTGCACATGCTCTGAAGACACAGCTGGTCTGCACATGCTCTGAAGACATAGCTAGGGATGCCGTCTGGGCCGGCAGCCTTGCGAAGGTTAACACACTTAAATGTCTTACTCACGTCGGCCACGGAGAACGAGAGCTCACAATCCTCAGGAGCGGCCCGTGTCTGCGGCACTGTGTTATCCTCAAAGAAGGCTAACGTTTTAAGCTTGTCCGGGAGCAAGACATCGGTGTCCACGACGTGACTGGTTTTCCCTTTGTAATCCGTGATTGTCTGGAGTCCCTGCCACATACATCTCATGTCTGAGCTGTTGAATTGCGATTCCACTTTGTCTCAATACTGACGTTTTACCTGTGTGATTGCCTGTAAACACTTACCTTATCCATTCCCTTGTTACTACCTTTCTTGCCCAAGGATGCAACTTTATTTAATTTGTGTGCGCATGTTCTGAGAATGTGCCCTGGTATTCCGTCTGGCCCGGAGGCCTTACAAGTGTTAACATGTTTAAAAGTTTTACTCACATTGGCCACGGAGAGCAAGATCACAGTCATTCGGATCAACAGGGGCTTTCATGCAGTACTCGGTGTTGTTTTCCTTGAGACGAGCATAAAAGGTATTTCACTCGTTTGGGAGTTCTGCGTCACTGGGCATCTCACTGCTGGATTTCCCTTTGTAATCCGTTAGTGTCTTCAAGCCCTGCCACATCCGACAAGTGTCGGAGACGGTGTAATAGGATACCACCTTCCTCCTATATTTTTCTTTTGCATGTTTGATGTCTTGTCGGAGGACGTAGCAGGCTTTCTTGTATGTGTCCATGTCCGTGTCCCATTCTTTGTAAGCGGCAGCTCTAGCCTTTAGTCCAGCACGGATATTGCCTGTTATCTATGGTTTTGGGTTTGGATAGGTTTGTATAGTCACTGTGGGGACGACATAGTCTATGCACTTATTGAGGAACCCGTGACTGACGTGGTAAACTCCTCAACGCTATCAGATGAATCCCGAAACATATCCCAGTCTGTACTAGCAAAACAGTCTTTTAGCCTTGAGTCTGCTTCATCGGACCACTTCCGTATTGAGCAAGTCACTGGTACTTTCTTTCTGAGCTTTTGTTTGTAAACAGGACAATAGAGTCACGGTCTGATTCGCCGAATGGAGGGTGAGGGCCTTCTATGCGTTTCTGTGGTTAGAATACAAGTGGTCTAGCTTTAGCGCCCCTAGTGGTGCAGGAGGCATGTTGGTGGAAGTGAGGTAGAACGGTTTTAAGTCTCTCCACGTTAAATTCTCCACCCACCAGAAAAGCTGCCTCTGGGTGCGTTGTTTGTTTGTTTATGGCCCCATACAGTTTGTTGAGTGAAAGTGGTGTTGGCTTATGGAGGGATGTAGACAGCCATGATAATTATGGATGAGAACTCTCTTGGTAGATAAAAAGGTCTGCAGTTTACCATGAAGTATTCAATACCAGTTGAATAAAAGCTTGAGAGTTCCTTCACACTGGAAGCAGTGCACCAGTTGTTGTTTATGAAGAGGCACAGCCCCCCTTGGACTTGCCTGAGGCCAATCGTACCGCTGCATGGAGAACCCACTGAGTTTTATGTTCATAGATTGAGCCAGCCAAGTTTCTGCAAGGCATATAATATTGCAGTCCCTATGATAGGAGACTCTCGAAAGAAGCTCATCCATCTTATTCTTGAGTGACAGGACATTTGCCAATAAAATGGAGGGGAGTGCCGGTCGATCTTCTCTACGTCTCAGTCTCAGGACTGCCCATCTACGTCTGTAGCGTTTTGGTAGCCCATGAAACAAAGGAATAGCGTCCGGTGTGAACAAGGGAACAGCTGAGTCTGAGTTGAAGGCAGATTTGAAGTCGAAATCGAGGATAGCTACTGTCGATCCTATGTCCAAAAGCGCTTGGGCGGTCATATGTGATAATAGTATGAACTTCCTGTACAAAAAAAGTGTTTAAAAAGTCACTAAATAGTAGTCGGGTTGAAAATTGTAAGATGTCGGACTTCTCAGTAAGCGCAATTTTTGCAATTTAAAGGCCCAGTGTAGTCAAAAAAGTCATTTTCCTGTGTTTCATATACATTTCCACACTGAGGTTGGAATAAAAGTGTGAAAATTATGATAACGCCCTTTTAGTTTAAGAGCTGTTTTTCAGCCTGTTTTAGTGGGATGGAGTTTTGGCCTTCCATGGTGACATCACCATGCAGTAAATTAGTTAATAGACCAATAAGAAAATAGAATTCCAAACCTCTCTGGCAACAGCAGCTAATTTTCAGTTTCAGTTTCCCCCTCCCTACTCAGACCACTCCCAGACAGAAATTGCCCTTTGCTAAGATGCTATTTGTTTATTTTTGACCATTTTAATTGAAAACAATCACAGTAAGGTACTTAATTGTTACCCAGAAATTATTTGATTGAGAAAAACAGCTCATTGGACCTTTAAGACTTACCAGACACCGCCATGCTGTCGCTGATCCATGCAATGGAGAAGATCCAGTCATTATGGCCATCCTGAAAAATAGAGAACCCTCCCATGAGATACAATGAAAAACGTTATTTTATTTTCTATTCTAGGTATTGTATGATAGTTTTTTCCTCACTGGCCCCGACAGGCCAGTTGGCCAAAAATCTACTGGAACTAACAGAATTTCTACTGGCAAGGCATGGGGTGGTTTATAAATAAATGTGGGTCATGCAGGGCCTAGGTTGACATGCTTGTTTCATTCAGGCTACAAAAGGTTATTATGGTATATTAAAAAGCTGTGTAATACAATTTAGCAATGTAAGACATTACTCTATTCTTTAAATTATGTTTGTATTAATTGCATTAACTTTTGTTTCTGAAGTATGTCATTTTAAGATTTTTTTTTTTTTTTTAATCTCAAAATAGGACATTTCCCCTTTTAAGACAAGTGCTTTTCAAAAGAGATATCCATCTGGCTAAAGTACAGGTTTTTTTCTGGATCAAAAAGGGGCTTAGGTGGAGGGTGTGGCAATGAGCACGGTTGGCACGGCCACATTTTGGAGAACATTTTAGAGGCCCCCCATCATGGCGGTGTAGAGAAACATTTTAAAGCTAATTTCCTGCAATTCTACACATTTCTCAATGGAGGTGAGAGAAAATGTTTGCAGTTTTAAAGCTAATTTTCTGCAATTCTACACAAATTTGCCTTGCAGCTGAGAGAAAATGTAGCAAATTTCCTGCGAGTCTACATATTCTTCCATGGAGCTGAGAGAAAATGTTGCAGTTTTAAAACCAGTTTCTGGTAATTGTATGCATTTTGCCTTGGCTAACGATGTGTTATTTTGCTCAAACATAAAATGTATACTGCTAAATTGATTGTTTTTGGAATTTTCAATTCTCCCTGACTGTCTAGCTTTTATTTTGGTGATTGTTAGTTCTCAAAGACTATATTATTTAAAAACATAGGTCGAACCCGAGCAGCGGTCTAAGGCACTGCATTGCAGTGCTAGAGGCGTCACTAGAGAACCAAGTTCAATCCCGGGCTGTATCACAACCGGCCGTGAGCGGGAGTCCCATAGGGTGGCGCACAATTGGCCCAGCGTCGTCCGGGTTAGTGGAGGGTTTGGCCGGGGGGGCCTTAATTAGCTCATTGCGCTCTAGTGACTCCTTGTGGTGGGCCGGGCACCTACAGGCTGACCTCGGTCGTCAGTTGAATGGTGTTTCCTCCAACACATTGGTGCGGCTGGCTTCCGGGTTAAGCAGGCGGGTGTTAAGAAGCGCAGTTTAGCGGGTCATGTTTCGGTGGACGAATGACTCGACCTTTGCCTCCCAAGCCTGTTGGGGAGTTGCAGTGAAGAGACACGATCGAAATCGGGGAGAAAAAGAGGGCAAAAAAATACATTAAAACATACAGGTCCATTATCTTTTCTCCATGCTTTATATCTGGTTTAGGTCATTTAAGTATACACAAAGCTTTTGTCCATCCAGAAAATGAATAAATAAAATAAATAAAAAATACAAAAATTGTTTGGGGTCACTTAGAAATGTCCTTATTTTCGAAAGAAAATCATTTTTTTAATCCATTAAAATAACATCAAATTGATCAGAAATACAGTGTAGACATTGTTAATGTTGTAAATGGCTACTGTAGCTGGAAACGGCTGATTTTTAATGAAATATCTACATAGGCCCATAATCAGCAACCATCAGTGCTGTGTTCCAATGGCACGTTGTGTTTCTAATCCAAGTTTATCATTTTAAAAGGCTAATTGATCATTAGAAAACCCTTTTGCAATTATGTTAGCACAGCTGAAAACTGTTGTGCTGATTAAAAAAGCAATACAACTGGCATTCTTGAGACTAGTTGAGTATCTGGAGCATCAGCAATTGTGGGTTTGATTACAGGCTCAAAATGGCCAGAAACAAAGAACTTTATTCTGAAACTTGTCAGTCTATTCTTGTTCTGAGAAAGTGAAGAGGCGACTCCGGGATGCTGACCTTCTAGGCAGAGTTGCAAAGAAAAAGCCATATCTCAGACTGCCCATCTTAATCTTTTCTTTTTATTGGCCAGTCTGAGATATGGCTTTTTCTTTGCCACTCTGCCTAGAAGGTCAGCATTCCTGAGTTGCCTCTTCACTGTTGACGTTGAGACTGGTGTTTTGCGGGTACTATTTAATGAAACTGCCAGTTGAGGACCTGTGAGGCGTCTGTTTCTCAAACTAAACACTAATGTATTTGTCCTCTTGCTCAGTTGTGCACCGGGGCCTCCCACTCCTCTATCTATTCTGGTAAGAGCCAGTTTGCGCTGTTCTGTGAAGGGAGTAGTACACAGCGTTGTACGAGATCTTTAGTTTCTTGGCAATTTCTCGCATGGAATATCCTTCATTTCTCAGAACAAGAATAGACTGACGAGTTTCAGAAGAAAGTTACCATTCTCTGGTCTGATGAAATCAAGGTTGAACTCTTTGGCCTGAATCCCAAGCGTCACATCTGAAGGAAACCTGACACCATCCCTACGGTGAAGCACGGTGGTGGCAGCATCATGCTGTGGGGATGTTTTTCAGCGGCAGAGACTGGGAGACTAGTCGAGATTGAGGCAAAGACGAACAGAGCGAAGTACAGAGAGATCCTTGATGAAAACCTGGTCCAGAGCGATCAGGACCTCAGAATGGGGGCGAAGGTTCACCTTCCAACAGGACAACGACCCTAAGCACAGAGCCAAGACAACGCAGGAGTGGCTTCGGGACAAGTCTCTGAATGTCCTTGAGTGGCCCAGCCAGAGCCCGGACTTGAACCCGAATAAACATCTCTGGAGAGACCTGAAAATAGCTGTGCAGCAACGCTCCCCATCCAACCTGACAGAGCCTGAGAGGATCTGCAGAGAAGAATGGGAGAAAATCTCCAAATACAGGTGTGCCAAGCTTGTAGCGTCATACCCAAGAAGACTTGAGGCTGTAATTGCTGCCAAAGGTGCTTCAACAAAGTACTGAGTTAAAGGGTCTGAATACTTATGTAAATGCGATTTCATTATTTTAATATATATATATATATATAAATTAGCAAAAATGTCTGAAAAACTGTTTTTGCTTCGTCATTATGGGGTATTGTGTGTAGATTGATGAGGGGAAAAAACAATTCAATCAATTTTAGAATAAGGCTGTAACCTAACAAAATGTGGAAAAAGTCAAGGGGCCTGAATACTTTCTGAAGGCATTGTATATTTTTTACACTGTTTGGACTTTGGCCCGCCCAAGGACTACAATGGCAGAAAACTCCCTGCAGTAGGCTAACCAAGACGAATGCCAGGTGTCTTTTTGCAGCTTCTTTTTGCAGACTATCAACAGTAGCCACTAGCCAGCCTATTGATAGCATGTTCACAATTCAAGGTTTCTTTTTGTAAATCACTTTCCCTAAAATAAATAAGCTCAGCGAGTGGATTGATGAGCGCTTCTTTTCACTCTGGACAGCTTGCGTGTGCCGTGTGAATGCGTCAACTCATGTAATGCTCAAGAAGTTGGCTCGCGAGGAGTGTGGTTGAATGAACGGCCAATCATATTGCTCAAATACAAATTGCATTACTTTTCCGCGTGTAGTCTTCAATGGTTTTCATTGGCAGACTGCGACAGAGCAGGTAAATGTTGAACTGGAACGCCAAAATGCGCTGAGAAATTACTGACAAGATCCACTGCCCCAACACATTTTTACTGGCTCCGAGCCAGCGGGCCATCGTTAATGTCAGACCCTGTATGACCAGACTTGCTTTTAGACTGTCTCAGCCACCACTCACGTCTCCCACGCAGACGGGGTCCAGGGTGGGCAGCCAGTAGACAGCCAGGCTGTTGGGGTTGTCTCCGCCGGTGGCCAGCAGAGTGCCGGAGGGGTTGAGCTCGATGGCGTGGATCCCACAGCCTTGCTGGTCCAGCCCGGAGCCACTTCCGAGGAAGGGGGCCCCTATTGTCCCCCCAATCCCCCCGGATCCCCCTCCTTGGCCCTGCCGGTCCTTCAGCATGGGAATGCGGGTAATCTGCCCTGTCAGAACATCTGCCACAAATAGCTGGGGAGAGGAGGAAAGAAACCTCTCGTTAGAGAAAGAACACGGTATGGAATCATGCAGGGGTCCCTTTCTGATTCATAATAGGATAGTTAAAGGTTTTCCGGTTCCCAGGACATTTTTCTTTATTTCCATTTTGAAAGAAGTAAAGCAGAGTAAAGTAAAAGAAGGCAGTCTCTCACCGTATTGCACTTGGTTCCACACACCACCTGGCGGTGGTTGAGCCACTGCGAGGCGAACACCTTGTTGAGGCAGCCCAGGGAGAACTCCTGCTCCTTCAGGATGCCCGGGAGGCGGCCGGCAGCAAAGCCCCGCAGGCTACGCTGGAGACGCCACTCATGCTGCTGCTGAGGCCGGATCTCGCGGCCCCGGAGCGCGCACACCACCGAGCGCAGACTACGCCACCACTGCTGGGCGTGCCGGGACGAGGAAGACACGCGTGTCCGCTTGTACGCCGACTGGCACCAGCCCAACTGACAGAGGAAAGAGAGAAAAAGAGAAAGGTTAACAAGGCTTAAATGAGACGAACAGCACCAAGTAAATCAAGTAAAGCAGCTAGGTTTCCATCCAATTGGCGACAGATATTTATGCAAATATTCAAATATCTGCATAAGGAAAATATGCACATTTTCCCACCAGTGGTATGTTTCCCCAAATGGACTTGTTGCGGATAAAAATCAGTGCGAACTCTACCGAACTGTTTCGGCTGGGAAGCATGCGGACGCCTTAAGATTAACTATTTTTGGAACGGAGGAGACTGATTAGTTGCATTACTTCCGAGAATATAAACACTCACATCTTTCATAGCAAGCTAGCGAGGGCCAGCGAGAGAGGGGAGGGGCACAGTATAGGTAGGTCGGCCACCAGGCAGACAGAGTCAGAACTGTGCACTAGGCCTATCTATCGGCAATCAAAAACATCAAACATTTATTGTGATGTCTCGCAACTTCAGTAAAGCAGGGCCTATCATCAATGAATAGGCTAGGATATTGAGATGAGCGAGACGCAACACTTATCTGCGCATGGGTTTAATTCAAGCCGTTCACAGCGTGGTAACTTGGGTAACAAAACAGCAGAGAAGTTGTTGAAATTGACCCACTACGCGGTTTTCTTTCTGAATCTACTTTTAAAATACACTGCTCAAAAAAATAAAGTGAACACTTAAACAACACAATGTAACTCCAAGTCAATCACACTTCTGTGAAATCAAACTGTCCACTTAGGAAGCAACACTGATTGACAATACATTTCACATGCTGTTGTGCAAATGGAATAGACAACAGGTGGAAATTATAGGCAATTAGCAAGACACCCCCAATAAAGGACTGGTTTTGCAGGTGGTGACCACAGACCACTTCTCAGTTCCTATGCTTCCTGGCTGATGTTTTGGTCACTTTTGAATGCTGGCGGTGCTTTCACTCCAGTGGTAGCATGAGACGGAGTCTACAACCCATACAAGTGGCTCAGGTAGTGCAGCTCATCCAGGATGGCACATCAATGCGAGCTGTGGCAAGAAGGTTTGCTGTGTCTGTCAGCGTAGTGTCCAGAGCATGGAGGCGCTACCAGGAGACAGGCCAGTACATCAGGAGACGTGGAGGAGGCCGTAGGAGGGCAACAACCCAGCAGCAGGACTGCTACCTCCGCCTTTGTGCAAGGAGGAGCAGGAGGAGCACTGGCAGAGCCCTGCAAAATGACCTCCAGCAGGCCACAAATGTGCACGTGTCTGCTCAAACTGTCAGAAACAGACTCCATGAAGGTGGTATGAGGGCCCGACGTCCACAGGTGGAGGTTGTGCTTACAGCCCAACACCGTGCAGGACGTTTGGCATTTGCCAGAGAACACCAAGATTGGCAAATTCGCCACTGGCGCCCTGTGCTCTTCACAGATGAAAGCAGGTTCACACTGAGCACGTGACAGACGCGACAGAATCTGGAGACGCCGTGGAGAACGTTCTGCTGCCTGCAACATCCTCCAACATGACCAGTTTGGCGGTGGGTCAGTCATGGTGTGAGGTGGCATTTATTTGGGGGGCCGCACAGCCCTCCATGTGCTCGCCAGAGGTAGCCTGACTGCCATTAGGTACCGAGATGAGATCCTCAGACCCCTTGTGAGACCATATGCTGGTGCGGTTGGCCCTGGGTTCCTCCTAATGCAAGACAATGCTAGACCTCATGTGGCTGGAGTGTGTCAGCAGTTCCTGCAAGAGGAAGGCATTGATGCTATGGACTGGCCCGCCCGTTCCCCAGACCTGAATCCAATTGAGCACATCTGGGACATCATGTCTCGCTCCATCCACCAACGCCACGTTGCACCACAGACTGTCCAGGAGTTGGCGGATGCTTTAGTCCAGGTCTGGGAGGAGATCCCTCAGGAGACCATCCGCCACCTCATCAGGAGCATGCCCAGGCGTTGTAGGGAGGTCATACAGGCACGTGGAAGCCACACACACTACTGAGCCTCATTTTGACTTGTTTTAAGGACATTACATCAAAGTTGGATCAGCCTGTAGTGTGGTTTTCCACTTTAATTTTGAGGGTGACTCCAAATCCAGACCTCCATGGGTTGATACATTTGATTTCCATTGATAATTTTTGTGTGATTTTGTTGTCAGCACATTCAACTATGTAAAGAAAAAAGTATTTCAGATTATTTCATTCATTCAGATCTAGGATGTATTATTTTTTTGAGCAGTGTGTGTGTGTGTATATATATATATATATATATATATATATATATATATATATATATATATATATATATATATATATATATATATATATATATATATATATATATATATATATATACACACACACCCAGTCAAACTTTTGGACACACCTACTCAGTCAAGGGTTTTTCATTATTTTTATTTATTTATTTTTATTATTTTTACTATTATTTACATTGTAGAATAATAGTGAAGACATCAAAACTATGAAATAACACATTTGGAATCATGTAGTAACCAAAAAAAAAGTGTTAAACAAATCAAAATATATTTGAGATTCTTCAAATAGCCACCCTTTGCCTTGATGACAGCTTTGCGCACTCTTGGCATTCTCTCAACCAGCTTCATGAGGTAGTCACCTGGAATACATTTAAATTAACAGGTGTGCCTTGTTAAAAGTTAAATTCCACAAATCCTTTCCTTTTTAATGCATTTGAGCCAATCAGTTGTATTGTGACATGGTGGGGGGGGGGGGGGGGGGGTATACAGAAGATAGCCCTATTTGGTAAAAGACCAAGTCCATATTATGGCAAGAACAGCTCAAATAAGCAAAGAGAAATGACAGTAGATCATTACTTTAAGACATGAAGGTCAGTCAATATGGAACATTTCAAGAACTTTGAAAGTTTCTTCAAGTGCAGTCGCAGAAACCCTCAAGCGCTATGATGAAACTGGCTCTCATGAGGACCGCTACAGGAATGGAAGCCCCTGAGTTACCTCTGCTGCAGAGGATAAGTTAATTAGAGTTACCAGCCTCAGAAATTGCAGCCAAAATAAATGCTTCGCAGAGTTCAAGTAACAGACACATCTCAACATCATATTATAACATCAACTGTTCAGAGGAGACTGCGTGAATCAGGCCTTCATGGGCCAATTGCTGCAAAGAAACTACTACTAAAGAACACTAATAAGAAGAAGAGACTTGCTTGGGCCAAGATACACGAGCAATGGACATTAGATCGGTGTAAATCTGTCCTTTGGTCTGATGAGTCCAAATTTGAGATGTTTTATTCCAACCGCTGTGTCTTTGTAAGACGCAGAGTATGTGAACGGATGATCTCCGCATGTGTGGTTCCCACCATGAAGCAGGTGTGATGGTGCTTCGCTGGTGACACTGTCAGTGATTTATTTAGAATTCAAGGCACACTTAACCAGCATGGCTATCACAGCATTCTGCAGCGATACGCTATCCCATCTGGTTTGCACTTAGTGGGCCTATCACTAAGTGGACAATGACCCAAAACACACCTCCAGGCTGTGTAAGGGCTATTTGACCAAGAAGGAGAGTGATGCAGCAGATGACCTGGCCTCCACAATCACCACACCTCAACCCAATTGAGATGGTTTGGGATGAGTTGGACCGCAGAGTGAAGGAAAAGCAGCCAACAAGTGCTCAGCATATGTGGTAACTCCTTCAAGACAGTTGGGAAAGCATTCCAGGTGACTACCTCATGAAGCTGGTTGAGAGAATGCCAAGAGTGTGCAAAGCTGTCATCAAGGCAAAGGGTGGCTATTTGAAGAACCTCAAATATAAAATATATTTTGATTTGTTTAACACTTTTTTGGTTACTACATGATTCCATAAGTGTTATTTCATAGTTTTGATGTCTTCACTATTATTCTACAATGTAGAAAATAGTTTTTAAAAAGTATAAAGAAAAACCCTTGAATGAGTAGGTGTGTCCAAACTTTTGACTGGTACTGTATATAAAACAATTCGGATATGGATTTTAAGGATTCCAATTACGTTTAAATGTTTTAACGTTCACACCCCTACTGGGAACTCTGAAATAAACAAGCTCAGACTGGGAAAAATCGGAATTACAAGTCGGAAACTCAGCATGATCCTTGAGGTCCGACTTCTCAGACCTGAAGATCACTGACGTTACGATTTTTCCCAGTCTGAGCTAGTTTTCTTCAGCGTTCGAAGATGTCTTGAACACACCAATAGGCCCTAGCTCAGCTCTCAGAAGATGATCAGGGAAGTGGAAGGAATTAGGCTACAGCCTAGGTTAGGTTTCTTTTTAATATAAGAAATCAACTTAATGCGGTACATTTGCCCTCTCCGCTTTCTCACGTTTGAAAAATAAAAAACGGAACCCTTTCCTCGGCCCAGTCTTAATCCCTCCTTACAATCTTGACCCCCTCCATCCCGCTGCACTCTCTTCCTTCCATGCACAGTGCACTCATCCCCTTGAGGACTATGGTCATCACTCCCAGCTCACTGACCCAGATACAAGGAGCCAACTATGTCAGGATTTAAGCACACACACACCTTCAGAGACACTTTATAAAAGGCAGGATCCATACACACAGGCACGCCAAACAGATGAACACGCAACGATATTGGTTTTTAAAAAGCCATTAAATAAAATTGCTGCCAGCCAAATTGTCCAGGAGAAGAAAATAAAAATCCATTGCAAAATAATGCTTTTTATTAATTTCTGGAAATACCAGTTGATGTGCTCCAACTTCAAAGGCAAATATATTTCATAAGCTAATAAATCCTCAAGCTGCCTGGAAATTAGTGTCGGTGTGTGTGTTTCTATTTTGACTCATGCAAAAGACGCAAAGTCCTCATAAGGGACTTCAGCTAAGTGTACCCTGACTGGGCAAAATTGGCAAAGATTGTTTTGATTATCCCCGTTTCCAGTGTGCCCGCTGAGAGGGGATTCTTTCTCCAAAACAGAGTAAAGAAGGCCTCAAGATTGTGCCTTCTTGAGGACAAAATAACGAGGCTGATACGCATCGCAAGCGGCTCCAAGGAGTTTTGACTTCCCAACAGTAGCAGCTCACTTTGAAAAAGCCAAGGTCCGCCGCAAACGCAAGTAAATTAGAGGCTAATTATTGTGTTCGTCAGGCTTGGTCCTAGCAATTCTGATGCCGCCCTAGGCAATCTCAACATATGCCGCCCCTGTGTCATGTATACAATAAACATTTATTCACATCATCAAGTGGAACTGTAAAAAGTGTGCGATATCATCTGAGCTTCGGAAAAAAGTGCTTTCATGAATGCATGGCCTCGTCTCAAATGAACCAGCCTTAATACATTTTGTTTATTTATATATCGAATTTGATTGTCCAATATCAGTTTGATAATTTATTTATTTTATGGATGCCTAAAGTGACCTCTTTCCACTGCAGTGGTGCTGAATCGCAGCGGGAATGGGGTGTGGGGAGGCCTGCCCTGGTGTTCGTAGACAGACATGTTTTGTTATTTATTAGGCCTAATTAAAATGTTCATGCCTAGGCTAAATAAAAAATAGAGCGGCCTAGGTTGTTTTTTGCAGACAGCTGTGTTTTTTTTATTTATTTTTATCATACAAATAGCCTATAGGACAGGTTGTTCGCAAATTTTATTATACAAATAGTTGTGTTTCATTACTGTGTAGGCAACTTGTTCTTCTAGGTTAAATGTTTCTTTTTTTAAATGATATTAATTTATAATTAATAACCCGAAGATAAAGGCGCAACTTTTCAATACAACCTGTCATGTTGGTAGAATATCATTCTACTTTATTTTATTACAACTTTTAAGGCTAATTTCTATTCTGTTAAAATGAATTAAAATAATCTAAATGTGATTTTGAGCACCGTGAGTGGACGCCCTAATGCGTTATGCACCCAATGCATATTTGTATTTATTATGGATCCCCATTGCAGCAGCTACTCTTCCTGGGGTCCAGCAAAATTAAGGCAGTTATACATTTAAAAAAACATTACAATACATTCATAACAGATTTCACAGCACACTAAGTGTGTGCCCTCAGGCCCCTACCACACATCTACAACACAAAATCCATGTGTACGTGTGTGTATAGAGTGTATGTTATCATGTGTGTGTATGCATGTGTCTATGTTTGTGTTGCTTTACAGTCCCCGCTATTCCATAAGGTGTATTTTTATCTGTTTTTTAAAATCTGATTCTACTGCTTGCATCAGTTACCTGATGTGGAATAGAGTTCCATGTAGCCATAGCTCTATGTAGTACTGTGCGCCTCCCATAGTCTGTTCTGGACTTGTGGACTGTAAAGATGGGTGTCTGAGCTGTGTGCCAGTCGTTCAAACAGACAGCTCGGTGCTTTCAACATCTCAACACCTCTCACAATCAGGCAGTTAAGAAGTCAATCTCTCCTCCACTTTGAGCCAGGAGAGATTGACATGCATATTAATGTTTGCTCTCTGTGTACATCCAAGGGCCAGCCGTGCTGCCCTGTTTTGAGCCAATTGCAATTTTCCTAAGTCCCTCTTTGTGGCACCTGACCACACGAAAATGTAAAAGTATGAAAAATGTATGCACTCACTAACCAAGTCGCTCTGGATAAGAGCGTCTGCTAAATGACTAAAATGTAAATGGTTTGTCGAGATCGGTGCGTTAGAACTGGCCTGCACAGAGCCCTTACCTCAACCCCACAAACACCTTTTGGATGAATTGGAAAGCCGACTGCGAGCCAAGCCTAATCGCCTAACATCAGTACCCGACCTCACTAATGCTCGTGACTGAATGGAAGCAAGTCCCGCAGCAATGTTCCAACATCTAGTGGAAAGCCTTCCCATAAGAGTCGAGGCTGTTACAGCGGCAAAGTGGGGACCAACTCCATATTAATGCCCATGATTTTGGAATGAGATGTTCGACGAGCGGGTGTCCACATACTTTTGGTCATGTAGTTTATATTAAACCAGAGAAAAAAAGTGAAATTTTATTTGGGACTTAATGAGTGGCTTTAAAGGGCGAATTGGCTCTGGAAGACAAAACAGCCAAATACTCCATCTAAACGTGAATCGATTCTTAATTGTGGTACGGTTCTAGAAACATAAATCCCTCTACTTTCATATGACAAAATAATTTCACAAATGCAAAATACACACTTACGGTACATTGTTTTAACACAGTTGCAGCCAACAGTATCTTTCAATGACAACACGTTTGTTGCCTCTGTCTTCCGTTTACACACAGGTGTTCGGAGACACAGATAGCTAATTAGCACAAGTAGTCCACTGTCTTCCGTAAACAAGAGCCGTAGCATGGAAATATGGCTGTGTGGTAGGGGTGGGTGATATGAACAAAAATTCATATCACAATATTTTCCACTGTCCAGACGATAATGATATAATATCACGATATACTGTAAAAAAAATTAATAGGTTTTAACATTTTATGAGCCCTTCAAAGTTAATAAATTACTAAATATTGCTTTTAACCTTTTGGAAACAGAAAGGGGGCATTGCACGTTTTTTTTATTAGCATTTGTTTTATTTCTGTGGTAAACCTGTGCAAACATGAAACAAAGGTATGTGAGTTAAATAAATATGCAGTAACATTTTATAAAAAAATATCTAAAGTACTCAGGATGAAAACATTTTCCTGCCAAATATAAGAAGTGCAGTCTTTTTTCATATAACGCCAGTCATTATGAATTCAAGTTGTAAACCTTTTCAAATTAACTTCAAGCATTAACCAGACAGTCTGTATGTTTCTCAGTTAAGCATGTAACAATTCACTGCCTCCCTCTTCACAAGTTCCGTGCCAGGAACACCAGCCTATTGACAGTTTCTGGCTTCAGTTGCCCTGTGGCATGTGACCACATTGCCCCCAGTGCTAAATGCTCTCTCAGAGGGCGAACTTGTGGCAGGGATGCATAAGTATTTATTTGTCAGACAACTCAATTGTGGGAAGTTGGATGCGTGAACTCGCCACCACTCCAAAGGATCAGCCTCACTGTCTGCTGCCATCATCAGAGTGTAGCTGTCCAGCTCTTGCTCAATGACCTGTCTCTGGGTTCTTAAGGCAGGTGCACTACTGGTTTTCTTAAAGAAGCTCCCAAGATTCTTCTTGGACTTCTTTGCTGATTGTGGAGCAGTGGCAACTTCTTTATCTCTCTCACTCTGGTCCTCTTCAAAAGAGAAGTCTCCCACGGCTGTGTTTCCTACCAGGAGGGCTTCTGTCTCGGAGGCAGCTCTCGCCTTCACCTCCACCAGCTTCTCATTGGTCATGTAGGTGGTCTTGAACCTTGGGTCCGGAAAGGTAGCCATGGTGAGCAGCTCATCTGTTTCAGGGTCGGTGTATTTGTCATTCAGGTAATTGAGGACCCTCATCTTAATCTCTCCGGTCAGTTTGGCTTCGCCCTCATTTGATTTCAGAACCTCCGTCTTGAACAAATGTAGGACCGACTTCAGATAGGACACACTCACGTATGTCTCTCCTGACAGGGCATCTGTGAAATCCTGGAGGGGCTTAAGTGCTGCCGTGATAGATTCAAAGACCTCAATGTCTTGCCAGGAGGGTGCAAGGTGCTGTGTTTTTTGCCTGCTGCCAGGACTTGTGTGATGGCCTTTTCCTGCTCCAGGACTCTTTCCATCATCTGCAGTCGAGATCCCAACCTTGTCAGGGATTCCGTGATGAGCTCGTGGAGGGGCAGGCTCAGTTTATCCTGTGCACTCGTCAGGGCCTTCTGCTTCTTCCAACTATAGGAACATGTGCTGACCACTTTCTTGCACACTCCTGTGGCCCGGGAAACCCGAGGTTCGTTTTGGACACTCCTCTCTGCAAAATAAAAAAGGTGAAAAATAGTTACATATGAATCACAATTATTCAATAGAAATAACATCGCATCTGCTGTAATTACAATAATTAACAGCATGGACACGGGACATGATTACAAATGTAATCCATCTATAGATTTATAAACAACTTGTGAATAAGAGAGCTATGTTGCTTTAGAAATCGGGATCATTTATTGAGTAGGCTATTTATTATTGAAAGCGAGAGGATAGATTCATATATTTAAACAATTGGCTAATGTATCAATTATAAATAAAAGCAATGTAATCCATGTAATGTTTGGATATTGCACACATTTACAAATTACAAATATTCTAGATTTGCATAGCTGTACATATATCCGGCTTAATGTCTAAGAAGGATCAGGCAGTGTAGTCAGCTCTAACTTTAAACAGAGGAGATAAGGAATACAATAGTTATTCTGCATTTTACGTTGTTGTTTTTAAGTGAGGTTATTTTTCTACCTAGCTCTGTGTGTTTTGGACGTTGAAACTTACCAATAGCAATGTGTAGCCTGTGTCCGAAACATCCTGGTCTTCTCCATTTGTTCAGCTCCAATGCTTTGACCATGTTCGATCCGCTGTCGGTAGTCATACATACTTGACGCGACTCTTTCAAGCGCCAGGATGAAAGTGCCTCCCTCAGCCCAGCTGCAATTATTTATCCGGCGTGATCGTCTGGGAAATAAGAAGTCTGAAGGCATTTGCTTTGCAGCTTCCAGTTGTCATCAATGTAATGAATCGTGAGGCTAATGTATGGCTCTGTGTTTCGGCTTGACCATAAGTCGGCAGTGGTAGAGAAGAATGCAGCGTTACGGATTTCGTTGGCAACTCTGTCCCGACATTCTGTGTAGAGTTCTTGCAGACATGTTTTGCTGAAGTATTTACGGCTCAGGATCTCGTATCTTGGGTCTAGAGTTCGAATCAACTTTCTGAAACCGTCTTTCTCCACAGTTTGAATTGGTTCCATGTCTTTCGCTATATGATACGTAATTGCACTCGTTATCTCATTCCACTTCTTGCTCTTCTTGTCATAGGGAGTACCACTAACGAATGATGCCTTGAGTGACAGCTGAGTGCGGGTCTGGCTTGAAGATGTCTTGTGACTTGCTCCGCTGCTCTGGGGGTTTGTTGCACGCATTCTGGTAGATTCTTCATATTTACGCACATGCAGGGTTTTCAGGTGGTGAAAAAGATTGCTGGTGTTTCCACCTTTGGCTAGCACAATGCGTCGACAACTTACACAGTACTGTTTGTTGGTCGAGGTCGGATATCTTAAAGCCAAACCAGTTCCAAACGACAGCAGAGGCCCCCTTTTTTCTAACCAATTCTTTGTCGTCCTGCAAATCAACCTCAATAGCGTTATTTTCCTTGTCTTCAGTCATCCTCAATGCTTGATTTTCGGACACTTTTGCTAATGAAAGTAGTTTACCTCACTAAATGTTCACTTACTCTGCAGTTGCACATGCTTGTTTGTTGACTTTGATTGGCAGGCAGATTGCGTGTAACGTCCATGCTTCAAGTTTTTTTATTTGCTAAAAAAGGCTGTTTTTAGTAAAATAAACAATTTGAACTAACCCACTACAATGTATCACTCGACAGAAACTTTGAACGAAACAAAAACGCCTTATTTCATACATTAATTTATTATGATATGCACGATATGGCTAAATCCATATCATGGTACAACGTCATACCGGTATACCGCCCACCCCTTCTGTGTGGGAACCTTAGCCCTATAAAAGGTGTATCAATTTAACCTTTTGTTTTTGACAATTATTTCTTGCCGATATGAAAGATAAGCTCCTTGTGATTCCAAAACCGCACCACAAGTGATGCATGTTAATGTTCAGACCGAGCACCGCGGCTCTTAAAGCTGCAACTTTTTTGGCGACCCGAACAAATTCACATAGAAATTAGTTATAGATCTGTCATTCTCATTGAAAGCAAGTCTAAGAAGCGGTAGATACGTTCTATGTGCGCTAATTATATGCTTACCGTTCTTAAGTTTAGATTTTGCATCTTTAACTTTCAGTTTTGTACACCCGCTTCAAACAGCTGGAAATACAATATTATTGGTTATGTTAAAGATGGTACAATGATTCCCTACACTATACATGCTTGTTTTGTCACAAACTGAAATTATAATTTTTGCAACCAGGATAGAGGGGGGGGGGCGCGCCTTTCTGCATAGTGCAGCTTTAACAAACCCCCCCCCCCCCCTACAAAAGATACCTTCCTCGAATGACTTGTGTAATGTAATGGAACAGAGTCATGATCAAGGGCTAGAAAATACCCTCCCTCTGGCTAGAAACTTGTTGCAGGTTTTAAAAATCACTGTTTTTATTACTTTTAATCCTACCCTGTGGTGTCACAGAGAAGCAATTTTTAGGACATTTCTTCTTATCTTTTAAATCACATATCATGGAAACGCGCCGTTTTCATGACACTGGTAGTGGAGTTTATGAATATGACGTTGGAAAGTGGCGGAATTGCCCTTTAACGTTACCTACCTAATAACAATAATACCTAACCTCAACCTAGTCAAGTCGAATAGGATATAGCTAACCTAACTAGCTACAATAATTCATATTATTTGACACTTATGAAATAGCATGCCATTCTCAGAATGACCCTGGTATACTTCTCTATTGAATGACATGCAATCATATTTTTCACCGTCCCCTACAACCCAATAGTTAATGCAGTGCATACTTGTCTAGTGTGGTAGGCCTAACGTTAGGCCTAACCATTAACACACGTCACAAGTCTAGCTAAATGTGTTGTTAAAAACAGTTGTTAACAAGTTAGGGAAACGGTACATGTCATAAAAAACAAGAAAGAGGGACAGTCAAACAAAATCATGAATGAGAACACGAACTAACGTCAGCTAACTAACTAGCCAGTGTGCTAGCTAGCTGTGACATTATTGGCTAACAAGCTAATTTAGCAACACAAATTGCGGTCCGGTAGCTAACTAGTTGTCTAGGAAGCTACAGTTAACGTTAGTTGGTCACATTTTCAAAAACAAATGTGTTTTTTAGCTGCGTGGCATTAGCTATCAAGCTAGCTAACTTCCAATCTGTTAGTTAGTAGCTAGCTAGATAGCTCAACCATTCAACGCAAAATGGTAACGTTACTAGGCTAACCAAGGTTTGCCTGAAACACCAGACTGTTTCCGCCTACCTGTTGTTGGTCCTTGGATTCCCCTGCCTTTCTTTTCCTGCTAACTGTTTTTCTCGCCATACTCTGACACACACAAGCCCCTCACCCACATGGAGGGCAATAATGACGCTGGGTACTGGGTCATATAATGGCGATTAGCTATTTTGTTGTCTGGCTCTGACTGTAGCCGCATGCGGCGGGGAAGGAAGGACGATCACATAGGTGAGGTTGACTAGCTAACGTTAGTTTCCACTCCGGCCTCCGAAACTCAAACTATAGCTACGCGCGTAGCTAACCTAGTAAAATTTGCTTCCGCGGAGGCTAAATATAAGGCTCCCCTCCATCTCTATTTTTATATTTTCTCCATCCTTCTTTTTTTACAAATCGCGTCACCAACGGCAACAACATTCTGCCGCGCGCAGCCGCAGTAAAATTAAACAGCAACAAAAACGTCAAACTCGTGCGCGTTCACGAACCATTTGTAATTGACGTCATACTTACGATTCAAAGCAGGTTTGAGGAGTTAGCCAGTAACTTTCGTCAACTCTGAGTTCGACTCAACTCAGGATACCCGCTCATACGAAAGTGGCTAATCTTTTAGCCAGATACATTTCTATGGCAACGAATCCTTCAGAACTAACCTGCTCCGGGGTAGGCTAAAGCCTGTCGCATGCTTCCCAGTCGAAACAGTTTGCGCATATATTATGAGAACATTTTTGTTCATTTAGGTATTGGGCAGTTATTTTCTCCAGCTGTTCGAGCACACTTTTTTTTTGTTGGGGGCAAATCGAAGTCTACGCCCCTTCGTCTGGGATTGGTCAACAGTACTACGCTTTGTAGGAGTGGGAACTATGGATGGGATTATTCAATTAAGTGTTTGTCATTCAACGAGAGATGACTAGTTTATATGCATATTTTTTTACTTGAGAAATACTGCACCAAACATCTTAGTTAGATGTAAAATTGCGAGTCTAAGACCTCGGCAAAAACGTCTAAATTAATGGCAGATTTCTTGATTTATCTTGGATTAATTCAGACTATTTTGAGGAAGTGTATACTGTGTGTGTTGCTACTGTGTCTCAAGAGAGATAAACAGTAACATACTCAGCTGTCACCTTTGTCTTGAGACGTCTTGAGGGATGCAATTGAGACGTCTCAAGATACTTTTCTTCTCAAGACATGCCTGAAGACACAGTTGGAAGACGTCTTGAGACACAGCCTTTGTCTCAAGACACTCAATGCCATGTCTTGAGACATTTGATGTGTCTTCAAGACATCAAGACACTAATGTAAAATAGTGCTATGTCTTGAGACATTTTATGTTTAGAATTTCAGAATGTTGAACATTTCAAATTCATGGAACATTCTGACAGTTGATGCAAGACTAAAAAAATGGCAGCCTGGAAGATTTACCTTTTTTTCTTCTTCAATTTGAGGTAAGCAAGCAAAGCATTTTAATTAGTGATGTACAGTGCATTCGGAAAGTATTCAGACCCCTTGACTTATATGGAGGACTAAAAGTGCCACAATTAAATAAATAAATACACCATTAAATAATTACTTAAATGTGTCATTAATTAATTAAAATTAGAATTAAATACATAAATGTGTTATTAAATGTGTCATTAATTAATTCAAATACCGATTCATTTTATGTAAAATACATATATAATAATTTCACTATTTACATTTACATTTCATGGTCCTGCGTTGGAGTGCTTCCTGAATTACTTAAAACTGTCAAACTGACCCATCAAAAGTTGGTAGGCGGAACCTAACGCCTGATTGGTTACCCTCTGCATCAAGCCAAGACAAATCAATTCCGGATAATGTCAGCAGGTCCTGCTTCTACATCCTCTGCTAAGTTTAAAATGTCTCTAACCAACTCCCTGGAAAGTTCACGGAGATCCTCCATTGTCTCTATCCAGGTTGGCCTACTCTACTTCAGACCAAAGCAATGGATCAGACTAGATTCGCGTTAGCCCCGCCCACTGACTTTGATGGGTCAGTTTGACAGTTTTAAGTAATTCATGAATCACTGCAATGCAGGATCATGAAATGTAAATGTAAATAGTGAAATAATTATATATGTATTTTACATAAAATGAATCGGTATTTGAATTAATTAATGATACATTTAATTACACATTTATGTATTTAATTCTAATTTTAATTAATTAATGACACATTTAAGTAATTATTTAATGGTGTATTTATTTATTTAATTGTGGCACTTTTAGTCCTCCATAGACTTACAGCCTTATTGTCATGTGAATTTCTATCTCTAATTCAACCTAAGCTTGAATCATTGATATCATAGGTTCATTTACAGATATAAATATAACATATAAAAAATGAATGGATAGTATACCATCATAGATACAATTAGGTTACATAGGCCTACAAACATTTACAATGAATAGCAAAATCACATGAATCACAAGAATGGCTTCAGATCAAAGTCTACGTTGAGACCGAAGGGACATCCTGTTTCCATTGATCATCCTTGTGATGTTTCTACAACTTGATTTGAGTCCACCCGTGGTAAATTCAATTTATTGGGCATGATTTGAAAAGGTACCTTGGAGAAGGGCCTTGGTCAGGGAGGTGACCTAATGGCCACTCTGACAGAGCTCCAGAGTTCCTCTGTGGAGATGGGAGAACCTTTCAGAAGGACAACCATCTCTGCAGCACTCCACCAATCAGGCCTTTATGGTAGAGTGGTCAGACGGAAGCCACTCCTCAGTAAAAGGCACGACAGCCCACTTGGAGTTTGTCAAAAGGCGTCGGACCATGAGAAACAAGATTCTCTGGTCTGATGAAACAAAGATAGAACTCTTTGGCCTGAATGCCAAGTGTCACATTACATTTTACATTTTAGTCATTTAGCAGACGCTTTTATCCAGAGCGACTTACAGGAGCAATTAGGGTTAAGTGCCTTGCTTAAGGGCACATCGACAGATTTTTCACCTAGTCGGCTCGGGGATTAGAACCAGCAACCTTTCGGTTACTGGCACAACGCTCTTACCCACTAAGCTACCTGCCGCCCCTCACATCTGGAGGAAACCTGGCAGCATCCCTACAGTGAAGCATGGTGGTGGCAGCATCATACTTTGGGGATGTTTTTCAGCGGCAGAGACTGGGAGACTAGTCAGGATCAAGGGAAAGATGAACGGAGCAAAGTACAGAGAGATCCTTGATGAAAACCTGCTCCAGAGAGCTCAGGACCTCAGACTGGGGCAAAGGTTCACCTTCCAACAGGACAACGACCCTAAGCACACAGCCAAGACAGCGCAGGAGTGGCTTCGGGACAAGTCTCTGAATGTCCTTGAGTGGCCCAGCCAGAGCCCGGACTTGAACCCGACCGAACATCTCTGGAGAGACCTGAAAATAGCTGTGCAGCAACGCTCCCCATCCAACCTGACAGAGCTTAAGAGGATCTGCAGAGAAGAATGGGAGAAACTCCCCAAATACAGGTGTGCCAAGCTTGTAGAGTCATACCCAAGAAGACTCGAGGTGGTAATCGCTGCCAAAGGTGCTTCAACAAAGTACTGAGTAAAGGGTCTGAATACTTATGTAAATGTGATATCATTTTTTTTTTTTAACCTGTTTTTGCTTTGTCATTATGGGGTATTGTATGTAGATTGATGCGGGAAAAAACCCATTTAATCCATTTTAGAATAAGGCTGTGACGTAACAAAATGTGGAAAAAGTCAAGGGGTCTGAATACTTTCCGAATGTACTGTATGTTAGCCAAAACAATATTTTGTCAATATGAAGAAATATGTTAATGACATCTTGTTTTAGCACCACTAAATTTGATATCATATGCAGACAGTTAGCTAGCTAACAACTGTCATTAGCTAGCAAGTAGAGGCCTACAAGTAAAAACCCCCAGATGTAGTTAAATCTCTAAATGCATGTTGTTGTTACTCTGTTTGTTGCCCATGCAGTTCATGGGGGATCAGAAAGATGTTGTGATGTTGTGAAATGTCTCAACCTCGAAGATAGCTCAGCCATCACCACCCTTCATCTAAAGATGTCTCAAGAGCCTCCTTAGCCCTGGGCTAAGGAAGATTTTAGCCCGGGTCTAAGCGAGTGTTCACACTTGCATGATCTAAAGTGGGCTAGCACCAACCTTAGCCCAAGGCTAGCTGGCCCTGGTCCAGAGCAAGGTTAGCACCAACTTTTTGGGGTTAGCCTCAAAAACAGTGCTAAAATAGCCAGTGTAAAACAGGGTCAAGAACAACTCCTAGAATGCTCACTGTCCAATCACAAAAGCAGCACTTTCACTTTATTTACATATGCTGGTGATGCCTGTAAAGCCCAAATCAGAAAGATTGTCAAAGTTGTCAATTTGAGTAGAAGAGTAGTGTCAATTCACATACACTGCGTAGCGTACCCTATGCCAACTTAATTCAGGGGTGTCAGTTGGGTATGGCAGGGTATGGCAGTCTCCATACCAATAGCTCATGACCAAAAATGTAAAGTAGGCAACAACAAAAAAGTAGAATAAAATCATTCCAATGCCGATTAAAATGCAACGGCTGTTTAGTGTACTGGGTGCTGGCCTTACTGTGTCTAGCTTTAGGACCATGCGGAGCATCGCTCAGAGAGCAGCTGCCAGCCTTAGCCCTTTTGTCTCACTTTCACACTTGGTCCCTTTCAGACAATTTTTGTGAACGCAGTGCAGTTTGCTGAATTGTTTGTGCAGTGTGAACACTCCAAAGGAACTCAGACCCCTCAAAGCGAACCAAACTGAGACCATCTCGAGAGGTTGTCTGAGTTCAGTTCGCTTGAATTCCGCGTTCCAGTTCCCTTTTTTAGGACAATGTGAACGCAAAGCTCCCCCAGGTTCGCTTGTCATTATTCCCGCACCCCACACACTAGACTACTGCAACACTGTTTACCCTGCCATAAACCCTCACATTGGTGACACAAAAAAGATGATGATGTGCAGGTTCGCGGAAAGAAATGTGTGCTATTTTTGGATATTGATTAAAGATTGTCAAGGATGCACAGAAATTCCAAAATGTGGAGTTTTTAGTTCAGATTATTTGTTTGCAATATGTGATCTATAGGCTAAGAGAGCTTCATAAGCTGTTTGTTGATTGTGGGGTTTGAATAGTGTGAGAAGACAACATACACTACATTACCAAAAGTATGTGGACACCTGCTTGTCGAACATCTCATTCCAAAATCATGGGCATTAATATGGAGTTGGTCCCCACTTTGCTGCTGTAACAGCCTCGAATCTTATGGGAAGGCTTTCCACTAGATGTTGGAACATTGCTGCGGGGACTTGCTTCCATTCAGCCACAAGAGCATTAGTGAGGTCAGGCACTGATATTGGGCGATTAGGCCTAGCTCGCAGTCGGCGTTCCAATTCATTCCAAAGGTGTTCGATGGGGTTGAGGTCAGGGCTCTGTGCAGGCCAGTCAAGTTCTTCCACACCGATCTCGACAAACCATTTCTGTATGGACCTCGCTTTGTGCACAGGGCATTGTCATGCTGAAACAGGAAAGGGCCTTCCCCAAACTGTTGCCACAAATATGGAAGCACAGAATCGTCTAGAATGTCATTGTATGCTGTAGCGTTAAGATTTCCCTTCACTGGAACTAAGGTGCCTAGCCCGAACCATGAAAAACAGCCCCAGACCATTATTCCTCTTCCACCAAACTTTACAGTTGGCACTATTCATTGGGGCAGGTAACACTCTCCTGGCATCCGCCAAACCCAGATTAGTCCGTCGGACTGCCAGATGGTGAAGCGTGATTCATCACTCCAGAGAACGCGTTTCCACTGCTCCAGAGTCCAATGGTGGCGAGCTTTACTTTCAAAGTTCTTGACATTTTCCGTATTGACTGACCTTCATGTCTTAAAGTAACGATGGACTGTAATTTCTCTTTGCTTATTTGTGCTGTTCTTGCCATAATATGGACTTGGTCTTTTACCAAATAGGGCTATCTTCTGTATACCCCCCCTACCTTGTCACAACACAACTGATTGGCTCAAAAGCATTAAGAAGGTAATAAATTCCACAAATTAACTTTTAAGAAGGCACACCTGTTAATTGAAATGCATTCCAGGTGACTACCTCATGAAGCTGGTTGAGAGAATGCCAAGAGTGTGCAAAGCTATTTGAAGAATCTCAAATATAAAATATATTGTAAACACTTTTTTGGTTACTACATGATTCCATATGTGTTATTTCATAGTTTTGATGTCTTCACTATTATTCTACAATGTATATTTGACAACTTTTAATCCAGTACATTCCTGAATAAAATAATGTACTTTCTACTCCATACATTTTCCCTGACATCCAAAAGTACTCGTTACATTTTGACAGGAAAATTGTCCAATTCACGCACTTAAAAGAGAAAATCCCTGTACATCCCTACTGCATCTGATCTGGCGGACTCACTAAACACAAATGCTTTGTTTGTAAATTATGTCTGAGTGTTGGAGTGTGCCCCTGGCTATCCGTTTGCTTAATATAAGGAATTGTATTTTTACTTTTGATACTTAAGTATATTTTAGCAATTACATTTACTTTTGATACTGAAGTATATTTAAAACCAAATACTTTTAGACTTTTTCTCAAGTAGTATTTTACTGGGTGACTTTCACTTTTACTTGAGTCATTTTCTATTAAGGTATCTTTACTTTTATTTAAATATGACAATTCGGTACTTTTTCCACCACTGCAAATGGTTCCCACAAACTGTTAGGGCCTACATAAAGCTGTCCCAACAGCAGAGCTTTCTTTTCAGCACCATGGAGTGAATCCTTACCACCGCTACACCTGGCTAGCAGCGGAGACTTGTTTGGCAGCTAAACAGTTCATTCAGCCTCATTTACTGCCTTTTTAAGAAACATAGCTGATATGGCTGACTTGCTTAAACAAATGTGGTTTCTACTGACAATTGAGATGTACAAACTATGGCATAAGGAAATTATGAGCGGATAAGAGGCCAATGTATTCAACCTTTTCTGGCCGATGGTGTTGCGTGTGAATGTTTATCCTTTTAAGCTTGGAAAAGAGACCCTTAAACCCAGACTTGGACCACACACCCTCTCCACCGAATAGCAGGCAGGGGAAGCAAAATAGTGATTGCTTTGCAACACTTGCAGTTAGCCACTGATTCCTTCCAAACCACTCATTTGTTGAATTTGCAATTTCCAACTTGTTGTGTAATGTTCTTGTCCAATGGCCGATGAGCACTGATACGTTTTATCTATAATTTATCTTCATATGACAAGGATTGAAAAGGATTTGCCAGTAGATTGTCGACGTGATTCATGATGATGACTGCTTGTCTAGCTTGCCAGCTAAGATTTTGAAAGTATGATGTTGATATAATCAGTCCAATCAAAGCTACCGGTAGATATAACGTGATTTGACGTAATTTTATCTGTGGCCATTGACATTGAGCCTTCTTGGATGGGCACTTCTAATGTAAATCTATGGCAGCACCATACGTAAAAATGCATGCGCACATGACTGTATGTCGCTTTGGATAAAAGCGTCTGCTAAATGGCATATTATAAGGGGGCTTGAACTTTCTAGCTCTCCCTGTAGATTTTGCAGTGAGGTAATGTCCAACACTGAGCCAATCACGGCGCAACTAGATAAGATTACCAACCCCTACGCTCTGTATTTTCCGCTGGCTGCCCCTCCACCACAGAAAGCACTGAGCTAGGCTGAAACACCTGCATTTTGGAGCTGCCTTACTCAAGAAAGAAAAAAAGAGACCATGATTGTATGCGGCTTTATTAACTCAACATTTTGTAATATATATATTTTTTTACATTGTTTGCAAACTGATATGTGACGCATAATGCCAAAATAACATGCAAAACAGGCAACAAAAAAGGTGGGGCTAGCTAGGTGGGGCACAAAACATGAATGACAGGTCGCCACTGCGGCCTTGTGACTTGATAGCGAGTATTATGCATCTATTTCATGTTGCACCGTATGTGCCGTTCCACAAGTAAATTACAATTTATGATGAGGTTGAGATTGTCCACAGACCTTTAAAACGAATATTAAGGTGATAATTAATGTCTGGGGTCGTTTATTTTTGCTCTTCTCCAAAAACCATTTGAGTTTTTAAAGTGTAGAAATGAGCTTCAACATATACATATACACAACATAAATATCACCCACCCCACTTTGCCATACCCTAGGTTTAGCAGAACTGACGCCACTGACTTACTTGTCCCATTTTAGTGAGCATTTCTCCTTTGCCAAGATAATCCATCCACCTGACAGGTGTGGCATATCAAGAAGCTGATTAAACAGCATGATCATTACAGGTGCACCTTGTGCTGGGGACAATAAAAGGCCACCCAAATGTGCAGTTTTGTCACACAACACAATGCCATGGATGTCTCAAGTTTTGAGGAAGCGTGCAATTGGCATGCTGACTGCAGGAATGTCCACCAAAGCTGTTGCCAGAGAATGTAATGTTAATTTCTCTACCATAAGCTGCCTCCTAGGTTGTTTTAGAGAATTTGGCAGTACATCCAACCAGCCTCACAACCGCAGACCACGTGTAACCACGGCAGCACAAGACCTCCACATCCGGCTTCTTCACCTGCGGGATCGTCTGAGTCCAGCCACCTGGACAGCTGAAGAAACTGTGGGTTTGCACAACTGAAGTAATTCTGCCCAAACTGTCAGAAACCATCTCAGGTAAGCTCATCTGCATGCTCGTCGTCCTCACCAGGGTCTTGACTTGACTGCAGTTTGGCGTCGTAACCGACTTCAGTGGGCAAATGCTCACCTTCGATGGCCACTGGCACGCTGGAGAAGTGTGCTCTTCACAGATGAATGCCGGTTTCAACTGTACCGGGCAGATGGCAGACAGCGTGTATGGTGTCATGTGGGCGAGCGGTTTGCTGATGTCAACGTTGTGAACAGAGTGCCCCATGGTGGCGGTGGGGTTATGGTACGGACAACAAACACAATTGCATTTTATCGATGGCAATTTGAATGCACAGAGATACCGTGACAAGATCTTGAGGCCCATTGTCGTGCCATTCATCCGCCGCCATCACCTCATGTTTCAGCATGATAATACACGGCCCCATGTCGCAAGGATCTATACACAATTCCTGGAAGCTGAAAATGTCGAAGTTCTTTCATGGCCTGCATACTCACCAGACATGTCACCCATTGAGCATATTTGGGATGCTCTGGATCGACGTGTACGACAGCGTGTTCCAGTTCTCACCAATATCCAGCAACTTTGCACAGCCATTGAAGAGGAGTGGGACAACATTCCACAGGCCACAATCAACAGCCTGAACAACTCTATGCGAAGGAGATGTGTCGCGCTGCATGAGGCAAATGGTGGTCACTCCAGATACTGACTGGTTTTCTGATCTACCATTTTTTTAAGGTATCTGTGACCAACAGATGCATATATTTAAAAAAATATATGATATCTGTATTCCCAGTAATGTGAAATATATATATTAGGGCCTAATTTATTTATTTCAATTGACTGATTTCCTTATATTAACAGTAACAGTAAATTGTTTTATTTATATTTTTGTTTAGTCTACATAACACAGATCCTCGAGTTTCCCAGCCGTAGCCTGCCTAGGCTATATGCCTGTGATCAAAATCAACACAGGTAGGCATAACGTTGTTGTTTTCAAATATGTATTATTGGCTCTGGCAGTATTATTATTATCAACACTAAATAGACACTTTTTAACTATACATGTCAGAAGAAGGCAGTGGGAAGGTAGGCCCCTAAATGGCAGGTAATCCAAAGAAAGACGAGTAGGCGGCCGGTACGATGCAATAAACTTTAGTAAACTATTAACAGAATATATTTACAAAAGAATACACATAGCAGCAGTCAGCATAGTACATCAGGACGCGCAACTGTTTCGACTACTAGAGTCTTCCTCAGGCAGCGGGCTAGTGGAGATCCATAGCGCCCACTAGCAGCTACCCAGGCTAGCTATCTTTATAAAAGCCTGATTAGATCTAGCTTCAATCGTAGGATACCACTCTGGTTTGAGTACCAGAGCGAAGAATAATTGAATTTACAAACATCCTAGCACCCGGTTGTTATGACAGGTGTCAGTAAACATCTGCTCAAAAACTGAATTAAGTTGTTGCCAGTAACACAGTTACTCATTAACCCTCGAGATTACATAAACAGTATTGCCAACTCTGCTAGGGCGAGTAAAATGATCAATGAGGTGTTCTCTCATTTGTGTCTGAAAATAGCTAGCAAGCTAGCCAACGTTAGCCAGTTAGCTTGGGTGCTAGACTACCATTGAGGTCGGAATGCTCAAATCAACTCTACTCCTCCGCCAGAGCATCCAGTGTGCGCTCTGAACGCTCAGAGAGCAAAACTCTCGAATTTACTAACGGACAATCTGACAATGCTCTGAATAAACAAACAGCCCAGAGCGCACTCTGACACTCAAGTAAATTTACGAGCGCACCCTTTGCTGCAATTAATTCTAGAAAAAGCACAATGTTCTGTCCATTCAGAGTTCAGATTTCGAACAACCATCACATGTATGAAACAAACAGATTAGCCAAAATAAATGTGTAACACATGGACAGGGTATCCCCCCAAAATGTATTGCTTTAGAACAGAGCTCATTAGCCTTAGAATGATGGGTCATGTGATACATCTCACACACAAATGAAAGTGAATATGAAGCTAAACTTAATATGGCGTCTACTTTCATTGGTTATTTTGTTGCAAACAGCGATTATCAGAATGCTCACTCCACTCTGCAAGTGCTTGCCTGTTGATGATGCCATTGCACCGTTACACAAGAGAATAGTGACTAAATCATACAGGGGCCAGGGTTGAGAAAGGTGATCAGTCTGAGGCAACCTCTGCTGCCTTGTAACAGTGGAGCAACTGGTCACGGCATTACCAAAGTCAATATTCCCAACACTGCCATCAACTGGTAGGCCTGATTACCAACAATGACGAGACGGCCTACAGATAGGAAGTGAGAGCCCTGGCGGAGTGGTGCCAGGAAAATAACCTCTCCCTCAACAAAACAAAGGAACTGATCGTGGACTACAGGAGACAGCAGAGAGAGCACGCCCCCATCCACAGGGCCGCAGCGGACAGGGTCAAAAGCTTTAAGTTCCTTAGCATGCACATCACTGAGGACCTGAAATGGTCCCTCCACATCAACACTTTGGAGAAGAAGGCTACAGCTTGTTTCGGCTTGGCCCCTAAGACCCATTCTGTCGGGCTGTATCACCGCCTACAACTGCAGGGCTCTCCAGAGGGTGGTGCGGTCAGCCCAATGCATCACCGGGGGCAAACTTCCTGCCCTCCAGGACATCTACAGCACCCGGTGTCACAGGAAGGCTAAGAAGATCAAGGACCTCAGCCACCCGAGCCACAGCCTGTTCACTCTGCTACCATCTATATTAAAGGCGGAGACAGTACAGGTGCATCAAAGCTGGGACCGAGAGACTGAAAAACAGCTTTAAGCGCCTTTGAACAGGGTATGGTAGTAGGTGCCAGGTGCACCGGTTTGTCAAGAACTGCAACGCTGCTAGGTTTTTCACGCTCAACAGTTTCCCGTGTGTATCAAGAATCGTCGACCACCCGAAAGACATCTAGTCAACTTCACACAACTGTGGGAAGCATTGGAGTCAACATGGGCCAGCATCCCATGCAACTCAATATTAGGATGGTGTTCTTAATGTTCTTGTACACTGTGTATATTGTCCATACACACCACATATTTATACTCAGGACTCTGACATTGCTCGTTCTGATATTTCTTAACTTCTTGTTTCTTCTTTTTTTCTTTCTTGGGATTATTTGTATATTAGTATTGTACTGTTAGACATGTACTGAATTGTTGGAGCTAGAAACGCAAGAATTTCACTGCACCTGCTTTAACATCTGCTAATCTGTGTATGTGACAAACTTTGATTTGAAGGTCTGGAATAGTAAAAGAACCATGGCATAGTTAGGGATCACATAGGAAATACAAATATGTCATGGATTTTAGCCCACTTTCAGCCAAGTTCCATTTAGGTTTTGAGCTCCTTTCCCTTTTGGTGTTGGCTGTGCTATCATGCCAACTCCTTTTCACTCATTGTTATGCCAAATGTTTGGCTTGACAATGACAACATCGGAGTTGGCAGCCAAGTGCACAAACAGATCTGAGACCAGGCTACTTGTGGTGGTCACAGGTTCTAGAAGACTGGTTACCTAAGTAGCAGTGGTGTAAAGTAACCAAATAAAAATACGTTGAAGTACTACTTAGGTCATTTAGTGTACTTTACTATTTATATTTTTGCTTACTTTTACTCCACTACATTCCTAAAGAAAATTTTTATTTTTACTCTCATACATTTTCCGCAGGTTGACATCTTTCATGAGTCTTGTCCTGGAGGCAGAACTGAGCAATTTCCCCTTAGATAGGCCAGCTGCAATGACAAAATTGGCTATATTGTAGAAATTCATGAAAACAAACAAATTGCTTTTTGGTCTTAATTTAAGGTTAGGATTAGTAGTGTGGATAAGGTTAGGTTTTCAGATTTTATGACTTTGTGGCTGTGCCAGTTACTGACCACTCTGCAGAGCTGCCTCCACAACAAGATTCATGATGAAAAACGCTAACCTGCACATTTTCCCTGACACCCAAAAGTAATCGTTACATTTTGAATGCTCAGGCAGGACAGCAATATGGTCAAATTTATGCACCTATCAATATAACACGTTGTCATCCCTACTGCCTCTGATTTGGTGGACTCACTAAACACTAATACTGCGTTTGTAAATTCGGTCTGAGTGTTGGAGTTTGCCCCTGGCCTGGCTGTCCTTAAAAAAAAGTAAATAAGAATATTGTGCCATCTGGTTAGCTTAATACAAGGAATTTGATGTATGGCATTTTCACTCATGTATGAAAATTGAGTACTTTTTCCACCACTGTACTTAAGTACCTTTTAAACCAGACACTTTTAGACTTTTACTGAAGTAGTATTTATTCAAGTATGACAATTGAGTACTTTCCCACCACTGGTAAGCAGTGTGGTTATTGCTCTATGCAGCCCCTCAATAGGCAGTCAAGCTTCAATCATATTGCTTCCACTTATACAGCTCTGAGATCTGTGTGAACACAAAAGGGCATTTTTCACACTGGCAGTTTCAAAGGGTTCCAAAATGGAACCGGGCATGGAACAAATGTAGATAGAGCATATAACCGCACAGCTCAGGCTCTGATGTAAAAGTTAGTAATGGAATATGAACAGAACAGCCCATCTACTTTGACTGAGGCAGCATAAATAAAAAGGCACCAATTCTTTTTTTTTTTATGCTGACCACTCCACAAAACTGGAAGTTTCTCGCCTTTACCCACAATGCTCAGGGAACAATCATATCTTTGCATTGTTGTTGTCGTGTCTAACAATTGCTACCAAACCATTGTGCTGCTGTACAAACCAGGTGAAAAACATACCACAGCTAGAATGTATCGAATGACTTGTTTTCCAATAACCATTGATAAAAAACACCAACACACCTTATAAATAGTAACAGCCACACCATTGAAAAGATGTGTATGTTTAATCACATTGAAGAACTGCCAAATGATTCAGGAGAAAACGAAAAAAAAAAAAAAAAAAAACTACATTTCAGGAGCTACCAGGAACACCACTTATTTATATCATTAAGACATAAAACTCCAGATTCGTCATATCAGACCAGCCCTTCCCAAGTCTCTCATTGACTCACAAAAAAACAATATCAAGTTAGGATTAGACCCAATAATGTCCACAATGAAAAAAGCAGGCTAGCACTTGTTCTCTCAACCATCAACATGTTCTATGTGGCTTGGCTTCTTGTGCCCCCCTCCCCAAAGAAGTCTGAGTGTTCAAAGGAAATGTACAACTTATCAGGAGGCTAAAGTTCGCCTATAGTTCAGAGCAAGGTCTGGAGGTGGCCCGGCGTTTAGACGCTATGCTCACAGTCTAATAATTCATAATGGGATCTGGGGTGTTTCAGTATCTGCAGGCAAGTGGATCCGTCTGGGTTAAGTGGCACACACTGCCAAGACCATGACTGACACACTCATATCTGTATTGGCAACATGCTATCAATAGAAAGATCAAACTCTACATATGTTCTCAATGCCAGATTCTTACAATAGGCCTACATGATTTTGTCAATCTGTAACAATTGTTTGTTCACGTCTTCAGATGGCAGAACTAGATACAACCTCTGATTGAAGTGCCAATTTTCATAGTCACGTTCCCATGTACTGCTTTTCAGACCTTAATCTCATGTGTCACGAGATCCCCTTGATTACCAGAGAGATCTCCCCTTGATTAACAGAGGAGATCAAGACTTGTGTTCTATAAAGAGATCTCCCCGCGATGAAGACTGTTGTATTCTAAATAAATATTTTGTCATCTTCAAAAAGTAATCTTGAAGCGTGAATCAACTGGCTGCTTGGTTGGGAGAGGACAGAGATACTTTTCTGTGAACCAAGATTCACACATGAAATGGAGAGCATCATCATGGCACTTCAAAAATACCTGTAGACTCATACACACAGATCAGTAGTCAAAAGGATCGATGCAAGGTGAAAACATAGCTATATGAAGTACAATTAGAACATAAAATATCACCCTAACGAATATGGTTAAAATCTAACTGGTAAGATGTTTTATCTTCTGACCTGTTCTTGGAAGATTTGCCAGTCCGATTCCTATGCATGACACCAGAGTGAGGCCAAAACACATTCAGATCAGCATGAATATGTGTGACGAGTCAGACAAACTCTACTCATAGTTGATAGTGAAGCATGAACTCCAATAATGAGGGGAGTAAATGACAGCAAACAATGAAATCAAATATTTTCTTCTACACATTTCCTCCTCCAGTGAGCGTGTCTCCAGCAAAGGCCATCAGTCATTTTGGGATTTGCTCAGGGACACCCAAAGTTCACTGGGTCTAAAAAAGGTGCCAGTCAGTCACATCATAAAACATCTATTGCACAAACGTTTTGGTTGCAGAACAACCTAACATTTCCATTATTTTTCTCTTCTCTCTGTCCAGTCTATAAAATCGACCCCAATAGGGACTGTTTCAAAGCACCATCATTTTGCTTGCTTATCATACAAGATTTTTCATTTTTTCTTCATATTGATCTCATTATTAAATGTCAGTGTACTTTTTAAATAAGTCAATATCTATGTTGGTGTGGTGTCTGTGCAGTTTTCGCATCTCTGTGCCATTGGGTGCGTGTATGCATTTGGACATGTTTTATATTTCCTGCAAAATAATTGGCCTTGCAGTCTGTTCCAGTGCAGGAGGAGCCAACAGGCAGTAGTAGCAGTTATATTATTATTACTGTTAATGCACTTCCTAAAACAGAAAGCAAAGAAAGAGAATCTCTATAAAATAATGTGTGTCCTTTCGAACAGACAAATGAACAAGCAAAATGACAGCATAGAAAATATGATATCTGTGAACGCCATTCGCGGGAAGAGGGCACTTCTTGGAGTCAGTTCTCTGTTCTGCGATGATGCGCATTTGCGTTTCTAGGTTCTGCCGTCGGTCGGTCAGTAAGTCACACATGGGCCGCTTGGCGTCCCCTCCCCTCCACCATTTTGTAGGCCTGCTCTAAACAGCAGAATATGGCAGCTTAGTTAGCTGGGAGTGTTAACTGTTTATCTGTAGAAAGTAGAGCCTGGCTAGTGGTTCCTCACAGTTCTAGGTCCATTGTCTCCTCCAAGTCCCACCCACAGAGTCAGACACACCCACCAAAGTGCTGTCCAGCATCGGGTCACCTCTATATGCTCCTATGGGAAGTTCACGCCTCCTTCAAACCATCATGGAGCACACACGTTGATCGACAGAAAGGTAAAACAGGCATGTGGTCAGCATAAACCAACCCCCTCGTTTGCATCCATTTGTCCACTGCCCCACACTCCAGGAACACAAAGGTCCCATTTCTCACTTATGTTAGTGTATGTGTTTACTATCTTTCTTGGGGTCACTGTGTGTGAGTGGGCCAGACTGGGGTCATGAGCTATATCGGGTGGGGTGAGAGTTCTCCACTCTGTGCTGTAACACTGTTGGGGCATGGGGACTGTGTGTTTAGGGGTGGACGGGCGGGTGGTACTGGGAGGAAGCCAGCCAGCCAGAGGCCTGTGGGTGGATGGTTGGTTGGAGGGCTCAGCTGGCTGTGGCGCGGGACATGAGGTCCTCCAGAGCCTTGTCCTGGTCATTGTTGTGCACCAGCAGCACCTCCTTGATGGTGTCCTTCTCAAAGCCCATCTCACCAAACCGAGTCATCAGCGACAGGAACTCCAAGGTCTGAGGAAATCATGAAAAACATGCATTGTAATTGGGAATTCTTGTTACGGACTGTTTGTGTACTTGATCGAATAAACAGATTGTTAAAAAACAAACACTTCAGAAGTATTGTGGAGGGAGGAAAGCAGTACATGCTTGGTGTATCCAAGTTCAGGGAAAACTGGAAGTGAACCCTACCTTAGGCCACTCTACATTTCTGTTTTCGAATGCATCACAGATAAGAGTTATTAGCTGGATATTAGCATCTTTGGCATGTTGAGTGCATCTGTAGAAACAGGCATATCTGTGTGTGAGAGAGATGAGACTGTGGGTGGACTTACCTTCTCTTCAGAGTTTTGGAACATATCTAAGCACTCCTCTATGGCACTGGGATCAAATCCCCGCTCACAAAGACGGGCGTGAGTAAACAGGTACTCCAGCACCTGGGTCACAGGACGACAGATATTGTTGATCTTTAGGTGTGGGCTTCCTGTGTAAGGCCAGACTTTATCTGCTAGCTAAGGGATTGATCGACATTTAGAGAATGGTTACCTGGAGGAAAATGGGGGAGGGTCATGCTATTTCAATTTCAGTCCCGGGGAAGGTCATGTAATTTGTCAGGTTTTAGAATTAGTTGCTTATTAGGCTATATATCGTGTGCCTGATGCCGCCCCTCATCTCTGATTCTCCGCTGGGCACGCAATACAAGTGTGCCTATAGGCTATTTAGTGTGGTCCCAATCAAATGATCCATAGCCTATGGGCTATAGGCTACGAAGTGCATGCTCGGAGAAGCACAGAGCAAAGTTATATTTCTAAGATAGCTGGTAGGATGGTGTAAATACAACTAGGGTGCATTACACATGGCAATGGATATTCCAACCCTGAGCACCTGACTGCGCTTGCTGATAATAATACAAGTTATTTTGTGTGCTGCATAACCAATGGATATGCTGTATAGGCCTACGGTGGCAGTTCAGAAGGAGAGTCAAAGGCTTCTGCTGATTTGTTTTGTTTGTTGATTAGGCCTAGTCCAAAACATCCACTTTTTGCGTGCGGACTAGTCTATAGCCTGTTCAGTTTGAGAAGGAGAGCGCGAAGATGAGGAGGACCGGAGCTCAACTTTGATAGCTCAACTTAAATGTTTGTCCATGATGTAATTATCCAAGTTATTGACCAGATAAGCCAGATTCGAGTAACTTACACTGTGGTGCTGAAACTTGAAGCAGTAGCACAATCAATCGGAAATGGTGAGTAGGCATCATTCATTTCAACAGTCTTCATTTTAAATTAGACTTGACAAACAAGACGGCTTTGTGTTGGAGCCTATTTCTTCCTATTTAAAGAAATAAGAGGTAGGCCTACCTGTTTGACAGGAGGAATTAGGCTATAGGCTGATATATCCATAGATTTGTCTGTCAATTCCTCCACCCACCATCCACTCTTTAAATATCCTACCTCGGTGTCAGTGAAGGGCTGTTAAATTAAAACCAAGACTAATTGCCATAGGCCTACCTTTTATTAAAGAAAATGTCAAAAACCACAGGCCTACCCCCTTGTTAGTTTAAGATTTAAGAAAATTAAACTGATCTGATTATATAAAAGTGATCTATAACAGCGCTTTGGTCCGCAATGCTTTACGCTAGAAACAAGCTGGACAATACCCGGGAAAGACGTGACTCCGATCCATATGGGAATATCATTGTTTCATTTCTTTGACATTTAGAGGCTGAGCTACAACCTTCTATAGCCGAGGAGATGAAAAAATAAAAAAATACAAAACTTTGGAAGAAGAGTAGCAGGCAGTTAAAGTTTACATTTTTTCTGTGTCGGTAGGCCTACTTTGTCTGGGGTGGAAAGGTAGGCCTAACTTTTGAAAGTACTATGCTCAGATTCCTAACGACGTCTCAGATTGAATTATTTGCAAACAGTGACAATTTATTGCAAACAAGACCTACTCATTTGGCATTGGAGAAATATGATTAGATATACACATAGGCCTATCTTTGTCCATTCTTATCTTGTAATTTCGGTAATTTGTGTGATATTAAGAAAGATTCTGCTAATCTGTAAAATGACGTTGAATTACATGACATTTTAATAAAAATACATATTTTTTCTTGGGCCTGCAAATATGATAGATTCATGCAATGCTTTTACTATAAAAGGAGATCTTTCCACCCCTACTCTTGTCCACGGTGGTCTGCGAACCCACAACCTTCTGGCCCGCAGCCCTGTGCGCTATCAAAATTCCTGCGTTTTCATATAATGCTTACAGGACGAAGAACAGTTTCTAAAACTGCATATCTATGGCTCTGGTCTGTCCAAGAAGTGAGGGTAAAATAGTAGACGTTCTCTGCTATCCACTTTGTTTTAATTATTATTTTGGGTATTGAGGAGTGTCACTTGTTTGGTTTTTCAAGCGTTCAGGGAGGGTTTAGGTAAAATATATTTTGCTGAAGCCATCCATTTTCATTTCAGAGGGGTCAGATATTTCTCCATGTAACCCTTATTATAATTAACGTTCACTCCCTAAGCAGAGAGCAAGCTAATTATGAACGCAAATATGAGGTGACCAAATTCACCCCCAAGGTTCATACATCTTGAAAGAGATAACAGTGCCTTCAGAAAGTATTCATACCCCTTGACTTATTCCACATTTTGTTGTGTTACAGCCTAAATTCAAAATTGATTAAATATATTTTTTTCCTCACCCATCTACACACAATACCCCGGAATGAGAAAGTGGAAGAGATTTTTTTGCTAATTTAGTGAAAATGAAACAGAAATCTCATTTCAATAAGTATTCAAATTTACTATGACACTCCAAATTGAGCTCAGGTGCATTCAATTTGAGTCCAACTGTGGCTAATTCCATTGTTTGGACATGATTTAGAAAGAAACACCTGTCTATTTAAGGTCCCACAGTTGACAATGCAAGTCAGAATTGTAATGAGGCATATTTGTGGAAGGGTATAAAACAATTGAGCGTTGACAGTTTCAGTGGTCTCCATCATTCGGAAATGGAAAAAAATACAGAACTACCCAGACTCTGCCAAGAGCTGGCCGTCCGACCAAACTGAGCAACCGTGCAAGAAGGACCTTGGTCAGCAAGGTGACCAAGAACCCAATGACCACTGACAGAACTATAGAGTTCCTTGGCTGAGATGGGAGAACCTGCCAGAAAAACAACAGTCTCTACAGCACTTCACCAATCTGGGCTTTATGAAAGAGTGGCCACTCCTGAGAAAAAGGCTTATGACAGCACGCCTGGAGTTTGCATAAAGGCACGGGAAAGACTCAGAGCATAAGGCAAAATATTCTGTGGTTTGACGAGACAAAAATGTAACCTTTTGGCCTGAACGCAAAGCGCTATGTCTGGACAAAACCAGGCACAGCTCATCACCAGTCTAATACCTTCCCTATTGTGAAGCATGGTGGTAGCAGCATCATGCTATTGCAGGGTTTCCCATACTCTGTCCTCGGGACCTCAAGGGGTGCACGTTTATGCCCAAGCACTACACAGCTGATTAAAATAATCAAGCTTTGAATCAGCTGTGTAGTGCTAGGGCAAAAACCAAAACGTGCACCCCTTACGGTCCCGAGGACCGAGTTTGGGAAACGCTGCGATATGGGGATGCTTTTCAGCGGCAGGGACTGATCGATTGAATTTATTAGATAATTATTAAAATACATACATAAGGGTGGTTCAACCTTAGACTGGGGGTGAAGATTTACATTCCAACAGGACAATGACCCCAAGCATACAGCCAAATCAACACCGCAATGGCTTTAGAAAAATAATGTGAAAGTCCTTGAGTGGCCCAGCCAAAGCCCAGACTTGAATCCCATTTAAAATCTGTGGAAATACTTGAAGATTGCTGTTCACCGCCGCTCCCCATCTAACTTAACAGAGTTTGAGAAAATCTGCACAGAAGAATGGGAGGAAATCCCCAAATCCAGATGTGCAAAGCTGATAGACATACCCAAGACGACTCAAAGCTGTAATCACTGCCAAAGATGCTTCTTCAAAGTATTGACTCAGGAATGTGAATACTTATGTAAATGAATTGTCTAAACACGTTTGTCATTATGGGGTAATGCGTGTGAATCTAAACTCAGCAAAAAAAAGAAACGTCCCTTTTTCAAGATCCTGTCTTTCAAAGATAATTTGTAAAAATGAAAATAACTTCACAGATCTTCATTGTAAAGGGTTTAAACACTGTTTCCTATGCTTGTTCAATGAACCAAACAATTCATGAACATGCACCTGTGGAAGGGTCGTTAACTACACTAACAGCTTACAGACGGTGGGCAATTAAGGTCACAGTTATGAAAACTTAGGACACTAGAGGCCTTTCTACTGACTCTGAAAAACACCAAAAGAAAGATGCCCAGGGTCCCTGCTCATCTGCGTGAATGTGCCTTAGGCATGCTGCAAGGAGGCATGAGGACTGCAGTTGTGGCCAGGTCAATAAATTGCAATGTCCGTACTGTGAGACGCCTAAGACAGCACTACAGGGAGACAGGACGGACAGCTGATCGTCCTCGCAGTGGCAGACCAAGTGTAACAACACCTGCACAGGATCGGTATATCCGAACATCACACCTGCGGGACAGGTACAGGTTGGCAACAACTGCCAGAGTTACACCAGGAACGCACAATCCCTCCATCAGTGCTCAGACTGTCCGCAATAGGCTGAGAGAGGCTGGACTGAGGGCTTGTAGGCCTGTTGTAAGGCAGGTCCTCACCAGACATCACCGGCAACAATGTCGCCTATGGGCACAAACCTACTGTTGCTGGACCAAACAGGACTCGCAAAAAAGTGCTCTTCACTGACGAGACGCGGTTTTGTCTCACCAGGGGTGATGGTCGGATTTGCGTTTATCGTCGAAGGAATGAGCGTTACACCGAGGCCTGTACTCTGGAGCGGGATCGATTTGGAGGTGGAGGGTCCGTCATGGTCTGGGGCAGTGTGTCACAGCATCATTGGACTGAGCTTGTTGTCATTGCAGGCAATCTCAACGCTGTGCGTTACAGGGAAGACATTCTCCTCCCTCATGTGATACCCTTCCTGCAGGCTCATCCTGACCCTCCAGCATGACAATGCCACCAGCCATACTGCTCGTTCTGTGCGTGATTTCCTGCAAGACAGGAATGTCAGTGTTCTGCCATGGCCAGCGAAGAGCCCGGATCTCAATCCCATTGAGCACGTCTGGGTCCTGTTGGATCGGAGGGTGAGGGCTAGGGCCATTCCCCCCAGAAATGTCCGGGAACTTGCAGGTGCCTTGGTGGAAGAGTGGGGTAACATCTCACAGCATGAACTGGCAAATCTGGTGCAGTCCATGAGGAGGAGATGTACTGCAGTACTTAATGCAGCTGGTGGCCACACCAGATACTGACTGTTACTTTTGATTTTGACCCCCACCCCCCTTCGTTCAGGGACACATTATTCAATTTCTGTTAGTCACATGTCTGTGGAACTTCTTCAGTTTATGTCTCAGTTGTTGAATCTTATGTTTATACAAATATTTACACATGTTAAGTTTCCTGAAAATAAATGCAGTTGACAGTGAGAGGACGTTTCTTATTTTGCTGAGTTTATTTAATCCATTTGGAATTCAGGCTGTAACAACACAATGTGGAATAAGTCAAGGGGTATGAATACTTTCTGAAGGCACTGTATGTACATAAAGGTAGGTATATAGTGACTAGGCAACAGGATAGATAAATGGGTGAGAAAAAAAATATATTTAAAGCTGCAATAAGTAACTTTTTGGGCAACCCGACAAAATTAACAGAAATGTGAGTTATAGATCTGGGTAAGATGTCTCCGACAGACATGGCAGCTCTGGTTCTAGCTCCTAAGCAACTTTGCAGTATTTCGTTTTTTTTTAACATTATTAGCCCAGAACATTTTTGAGTTATTACATACAGCTGGAAATATTTTTTTACAAGCATTTCGCTACACCCGCAATAACATCTGCTAAATGTGTATGTGACCAATAACATTTGATTTGATTCTCATCTGTTATCCTCAAGTCTAAGAAGCAGTAGATCTGTTCTATGTGCGCTACTTCCATGCTTCCCATTTTTAAGTTTCGTTTTGCGTCTTTTACTTCCGGTCTTGTACACCAGGTTCAAACAGCTGAAAATACAACATTTTTGGTTATGGAAAAGATTTCACACCGGTTTAGATGGTAAAATGATTCTCTACACTATACTTGCTTGTTTTGTCACAAACAAGAAATTAGGCAAACAACTAGAATTTTTGCAACCAGGAAATGGCGGAGCGATTTCTGCATATTACATCTTTAATCCATTATGTGGAATAACTTAAGGGGTATGAATACTTTCTGAAGGCACTGTATGTGACTGAAATGTGTTTGTCCCACCTAGCCATCTTTCCAGAAAAACATTTTTTACCACCCTCCCAAACGTAAAGAATATTTTCACATGACGACCACCCCCGTACTGTAAAAAAAGTGCACATCCTCCCACCTTCATTGAATTAACTCAAAATGTTTATGAACACAATTAACAATAATTGTATTGACCCTGTGTTTATAAACGTGGATATCAACTTTGCCTTTTCAGCATGCTTTTGTGGCACAGTCGCAGGGCTATCGGCCAGAAAGTGGAGGGTTCGCCGACCACCACAGTCAAGCTCCCTCTCCCTGTCTGTCATTAAACTACAATCAGAACCGGCTGCAGACAATGATCAGCTAGGGGGAAATCAGATTTTTTACATTTTGATCCTATATTTATAATAAAATAAGATATATGCAACACATTTTCCACCAACAGGTTTCTGTGCCAATGCACCACACAACCAATAAGCAAAGCATACAGACTTCGGGCGCTTCAACATCAAAGTTTGTTTTTTTCAACACCACAATCAAATAATTACGTAAATTTCGACAAGACGGAAAATACATCCCTCCCTACCTTGTACCCAGTATCGAAGGTTGGGCTAGACAATCTTCGAATGACAAACTTTGTGTTTTGTAACAGAGGTCCCTTTCCATTCATCAAATGGCATGACAGGTGCACAGCTTGGATGCTGAAATTATATTTTGGACGAACGTGCGCAGATAGCCTACAGGAGACTTTTGAAGTAGCCTAATCAGATTAAAACATTGTGACTGGTTTAGTTAATGCCACACAAAGGTAATACATTTTAAAAGTTAAATGACAAATATTTAGGCTATACTGAAGTGTTAGGTTGTCGGTCGGATCGGAGGAGGCAGAACAGAGCGTGCGTTGAGCTTTCCTGAATAATTGGGCATGCTGGGAGCATATGTGGCCACATTATTATAGGATGACTTGGGAGAATAATCAGCTGCAACACACAGCATATCTCAGTATCAGAAGTAAAAAAAAAAAAAGAAGGTCTGCTACTGTTCCTTTCCGTTATTCAAATGACATTTTCAATGCTGTATACAGCCTAAAGTAGAATTGTGTACTCAAAAACAATAATGCAATTATTCATTACAATGTGGTGTTGTAAGCTAGTCTAGATACTTGTATTTTTCCCAGAAAAATGATCAATAGGGGAGCTTTTTGAACTGCGTGTCTCATGTCTTCACTTTATATTGAAAATTGGTGCAGCTTTAAATGATTTTGTGTGTGGTATGATTGCTAGTTAGCCTATTGCAGATCTGGACAAACGATCCACCTACCACTATTGTCACTATGAATGGTGGATAGAGGGCAGGATAGACAGTTAGACTGGTAGACTATATTGACCTGTTGTATAGTAAAAGTTAAAGCATAACGGAAGTACCAGAACACCTTCATATGCAAGCAGATGAGGAAATTTGGCTAGGATATTAGAAATTATAGTCAAACCTGCAAAAGAGCAAAAGTAAACCAGGGGGAAAAAAACGCACTACCCTCCAGTTCCCAATATTTTTTTAAACACAACCCTCCCCAAAGAAAAAAAAAAGTTTGACAACCCTCCCCTATTTTGGACCAGTCCCCTCACCCCAGTAATTTTCTAACTGTCCCTTAATATTCTTTGTTGATTATAGGGATAGCTAAATCCACAATATTGTACTCGAGTGATGCTTGAGGATAGGTAGCCAAATAAAGCTAGCTGGCAAACTGTCAAAATTCCACTGCATATCATGACATTGTTGGCGAATGTTTATTCACTGTTAACAAGCCCCTAACATGTCTGTTGTGTCTGATGTCATCATAGTGTTGAGGGTGGCATTAAACCAAGGTGGTGGATGGTGTGTCGAGACAAAAAACGCTGCGTAAATTCAATGTATTTATTCACAACCACCATCCCCATTTTGTTGCCTGGTGGACTTCTAAAGCCACATGTTGTGAACACACACAATCACATAACGCAGGCACCTGATGATTTCAGAGTCAACCATGACACACAATCACCTGGGCGCAATGGGCAGTGAGTGAGTGACATCAAATAATAAAATAGAACATTTCTTTATAATTGATCTCTATGGAGAAATGGGCCTAGGCTGCTGTGGTCGGGAGGAGGGAGAGCGGAGGGGCGCACCTGCTCCACGTTCTGGCCTCGCCTCTGCATGGCCCGCAGGACCCCTTCGTAAGAGTAGCCCATGGCCACTATGGTCTCCACACATTGCCGCTCACTGGGGGACAGGCTGAGCAGCGCCCCGCTGCACGGGAGAGGCGGAGGACCTGCACTTATCTATTGAGGGAGAGAGAGTTGTAGCGTCATATCTGTATAAGGGTAAATATATATATCTTCCTGTTGTCCACAAAACATTTAGTAATTGAAACTAAGCAGGGCCCACTACGCATGTGTGTGCGTGCAAAGCTCACCTGCTTTGGTGCCCCATTTTTGGTGTGTTGGGTGTGACTGGGTGGCTCCTCTGTCTTCTGCTGGGGTGCCGGTGGGCTGCCGTTGGGTAGGCTACGTGGTACAGGCGGCGGACAGTAGGAGTCCCCGGGGTCTGACAGCTTAGGGAAGGTCAGCGAGCGGATGTTGCAGGGCCGGTCAGGGTCCATTGTCTGTCCCCGAGACAGATCCCCAGCTCTGTCCATGTCCAGTAGCGCCACCAGCCCGTTGGGTTTGTGGGCAAAGCCCGTTTTGGCTGGAAGGCTGGTGGCGAGGAGCTGGGGTGGAGGGGTGCTGCCTCGCGATGCTGGCCTGGGTTGGGGTGCCTCAGGCGGGGATACAGACTGCGGCTGCTGCTGGGGCTGTGGCTGGCTCTGGAGGATGTTGCGCAGCTCCTCCCTATCGTCCAGTGTCTTGAGCTCCAGCTTGTCAAAGGGGTCCTCCTCGCGCTCAAAGTCAGCCAGGTTAAGGTACTGTGGGGTCGGGATGCTGGGAGCGGTCTGCCTGGCTGGGGCAGGCAGCGGGGTGAGAATAGCGTTGTGGTGCAAGCTGGCCATCAGCGGGTTCATCGCGGGCGGGAGAGCGTCCTGCTCCTCGGCAGGGCATGGTCTCTTCCCCCCGCAGGCCAATCCCCCGTCAGGGTCCTGGGCAGGGGCCGAGTGCTCCCTGCTCTCTAGCTCCGCCCTGGCCGCCTCTGCAGCTCGGGCCTCCGCCGCCCTGGCCTCAGCCAGCTCCGCCCCCCAGCGCACGCTCCGCCTCTCCAGGGAGAAGTCATACTGCAGTGCCCAGAGAAGAGGGAAGAGAGAGAACCAGCAGGACTAGTTAGTGAGCAGCAGCAGCCACGGGACTAAAGGAATGGAGATTAACCAGATTCTGTCGGATTGATTAAGTCATGAGATATGTCTCATTCATGAGGAGTAGAGTGGCTTGCGAAAGTATTCACCCCCCTTCGCATTTTTCCTATTTTGTTGCCTTACAACCTGGAATTAAAATTGATTTTTGGGGGGTTTGTATCATTTCATTTAAACAACATGCCTACTACTTTGAAGATGCAAAATATGTTTTTGTGTGAAACAAAACAGGAAATAAGACAAAAAAACAGAAAACTGGAGCGTGCATAACTAAGTCAATACCTTTTGTAGCAATTACAGCTGCAAGTCTCTTGGGGTATGTCTCTATAAGCTTGGCACATCTAGCCACTGGGATTTTTGCCCATTCTTCAAGGCAAAACTGCTCCAGCTCCTTCAAGTTGGATGGGTTCCGCTGGTGTACAGCAATCTTTGTCATACCACAGATTCTCAATTGGATTGAGGTCTGGGCTTTGACTAGGCCATTCCAAGACATTTAAATGTTGCCCCTTAAACCACTCGAGTGTTGCTTTAGCAGTATGCTTAGGGTCATTGTCCTGCTGGAAGGTGAACCTCCGTCCAAGTCTCAAATCTCTGGAAGACTGAAACAGGTTTCCCTCAAGAATTCCCCTCTATTTAGTGCCATCCATCATTCCTTCAATTCTGACCAGTTTCCCAGTCCCTGCTGATGAAAAACATCCCCACAGCATGATGCTGCCACCACCATGCTTTCACTGTGGGGATGGTATTCTCGGGGTGATGAGAGGTGTTGGGTTTGCACCAGACATAGCGTTTTTCCTTGATGGCCAAAAAGCTACATTTTAGTCTCATCTGACCAGAGTACCTTCTTCCATATGTTTGGGGAGTCTCCCACATGCCTTTTGGCGAACACCAAACGTGTATATTTTTTTCTTTAAGCAATGGCTTTTTTTCTGGCCACTCTTCCGTAAAGCCCAGCTCTGTGGAGTGTACGGCTTAAAGTGGTCCTATGGACAGATACGCTAATCTCCGCTGTGGAGCTTTGCAGCTCCTTCAGGGTTATCTTTGGTCTCTTTATTGCCTCTAATTAATGCCCTCCTTGCCTGGTCCGTGAGTTTTGGTGGGCGGCCCTCTCTTGGCAGGTTTGTTGTGGTGCCATATTCTTTCAATTTTTTAATAATGGATTTAATGGTGCTCCGTGGGATGTTCAAAGTTTCTGATATTTTTTTTTTATAACCCAACCCTGATCTGTACTTCTCCACAACTTTGTCCTTGACCTGTTTGGAGAGCTCCTTGGTCTTCATGGTGCTGCTTGCTTGGTGGTGCCCCTTGCTTAGTGGTGTTGCAGACTCTGGGGCCTTTCAGAACAGGTGTATATATACACACACATACACTGAGATCATGTGACACTTACATTGCACACAAGTGGACTTTATTTAACTAATTATGTGGCTTCTGAAGGTAACTGGTCGCACCAGATCTTATTTAGGGGCTTCATATCAAAGGGGGTGAATACATATGCACGCACCACTTTTCCGTTATTAATTTTTGGAAACAATTTTTTTCATTTCACTTCACCAATTTGAAATATGTCCATTACATGAAATCCAAATAAAAATCCATTTAAATTACAGGTTGTAATGCAACAAAATAGGAAAAACGCTAAGCAGGATGAATACTTTAGCAATGCATTGTATCTCTGCATGTGTAGTTCCCACCGTAAAGCATGGAGGAGGTGGTGTTATGGTGTGGGGGTGCTTTGCTGGTGACACTGTGATTTATTTAGAATTCAAGGCACACTTAACCAGCATGGCTTCCACAGCGATAAGCCATCCCATCTGGTTTGGGCTTAGTGGGACTATCATTTGTTTTTCAACAGGACAATGACCCAATACACCTCCAGGCTGTGTAAGGGCTATTTTACCAAGAAGGAGCGTGATGGAGTGCTGCGTCAGATGACTTGGCCTCCACAATCCCCCAACATCAACCAAATTGAGATGGTTTGGGATGAGTCGGACGGCAGAGTGAAGGAAAAGCAGCCAACAAGTGCTCAGCATATGTGGGAACTCCTTCAAGACTTTTGGAAAAGCATTCCAGGTGAAGCTGGTTGAGAGAATGCCAAGAGTGTGCAAAGCTGTCATAAAGGCAAAGGGTGGCTATTTGAAGAATTTAAAATCTAAAATATATGTTGATTTTTTAAACACTTTTTTGGTTACTACATGATTCCATATGTGTTATTTCATAGTTTTGATATCTTCACTATTATTCTACAAGGTAGAAAATAGTAAAAATAAAGAAAAACCCTTCAATGAATAGGTGTCCAAACTTTTGACTGGTACTGTACACATATAAAAAAAATATATACCGTATATATATATATATATATATATAAATAAAAGGGGGATTGGAAATTACGCAGACAATTACATTGATAGAAGCCACAATCTATATGCAATATTAAAGCTGATCCACCCCCTAAAACAAACAAATACATTATCACAGTATTCCTATACTGGACTTCATGGCTGTCGCTTGCCTTTCTACTCCATTTTTCCAACTGTTAACGACAACGACGTAGTGGTGGAGCGTCGACTCCAAAATAATTGATTCCTCAACTCCTTGCACGTCGACTCCAAAATAATTGATTCCTCAACTCCTTGCACGTCGACTCCAAAATAATTGATTCCTCAACTCCTTGCACGTCGACTCCAAAATAATTGATTCCTCAACTCCTTGCACGTCGACTCCGTGTCGACTCCCATTTCTGAGTGTCAAGATTCAGTATTTTTGAAACGGAGGAGACTAATTAGTTGCCGTACTTCCGAGAACACAAACACTTGCATCTTTCATAGCGCGCTAGCAAGGGACGGAGAGGGGAGGGGCACAGTATAGGCAGGTCGGCCACCAGGCAGACAGAGTCAGAACTGTGCACTAAGCATATCTATCGGCAATCAAAAGCTGTATCTCGCAATACAATGCTTTCTCTCACAATTTCTTGGCTTGCAATGTCTCGCAACTTCAGTAAACCAGGGCCTATCATCAATGAATAGGCTAGGATATTTTGATGAGAGAGATGGAACACTTCGCTCTCACGGTCACACACAGTATCTGGGCATGTGCATGGGTTCGCTTCACGCTGTTCACAGTGTGGTAGCGAGGGCACCAAAACAGCGGAGAAGTTGAGCCTCGCGCTTCAACGCTCTTAGCTGTTACGGAATTTGACCAACTAGGCCTATGCCATTTACTTTCTTCATCTAGATCATATCGCTGTGTCAAACTTTAAATTACACAACTTTCCCCAGGCCTTTATAGCCTAATCGTCTAGTTAGGCTATAACACGGAAAATAATGTTTTGTGATAACTGCACTGTGACCGTAATTGTAGATTTCTTTTTAAAGCGTTTCGGTTTGGGATTTTTCTTAACTTTAAGGATCCCAGACAAATATAAAGGGGGTGCTATACAAATCACCCTCTAGCATCCCAGTCATTGAAACCCTTGATGCAACAGTGCCAGAAGTCAGAAGACTTACCTGCAGGTCGGCGAGCACAGAACCACAGTCGGGCAGGCAGATGCCAACGGGAAGCCCCACTTTGGCAGGGCAGCGGAACTTATCGTTGATTTTGAAGGGAACGTCATCAAGGTAGCTAATGGGTCCTGGAAAAACAGGTTGAGAAGAAGGCCTGAATGAAAATGACACCAAAATGAGCAGATGGATGGAGAAGATGAAGAGGCAGAAAGAGAGACACACTCACCATTGTTGTGGGTATCAGACTTCCTAGCAGCCATTTAGAGTCTAAAACACACACACAGGGCTCATGAGTGGACGTAGTGAAACAAAACCAAGATATCAACACCACATCTACCATTACAACTCTATCCCTGCCTGTCCATACCTGACCAGAGTGGCATTATGGTAAGGTTACAGGTTTTGGATACATAAAAAAAGAAGCAAATCACATTTTAACATTGCATTTACATTTTGGTCATTTAGCAGACGCTCTTATCTAGAGCAATGCATTCAACTAAAAGGTATGTAAGCCCACATATCACTGTAGATGTTTCAACAGTCATGTAGCCTTTATCAGAACGAGTATAAGGTGGCTTGCTTCTGGTGAAGCTCCTCCCCATCTCCCCCAAAGCTCCCAGACAGCTCAGTAAGCCCCCCCTCTGTGCAGGCAGTGGCATGTCCTCAGGTGCACAGGGCCAATTAGGGCTGGGCAATATATCATATACTGTCAAATGTTACAAATATTGTGATGACGTATTTAACGGTATTTTGTGTTTAAAGTTGCAATATGTAACTTTTTGGGCAACCCAAACAAATTCACATAGAAATGTGAGTTATAGATTTGTGATTCTAATTGAAAGCAAGTCTAAGAAGCGGTAGATCTGTTTTATATGCATTATTTATATGCTTCCCATTCTTAAGTTTCATATTTGCATCTTTTACTTTCGGTTTTGTACACCAGCTTCACACAGCTGAAAATACAAAATGTTTGGTTAAGGAAAATATATTTCAGTGGTTTAGATGGCACAATGATTCTCTACACTATATTTGCTTGTTTTGTCACACACTGAAATTAGGACAACTATTAGAATTTTAGCAACCAGGAAATGGCAGAGTGATTTCTACATAGTGCATCTTTAATAATAAAAAGTTATAAATATGCTTTATGAGTAGCTTATGACCCTTGGGTGGCAACACAATTATACGGGATTTAAAAACGGGTCTTTCTCCATTCTGATTGAACAGTATAAAACAATCTAACTTCCACCAAAATAATTTAAGCATTCATCAATTTCTGCATTTCCTGCACTTTTGTTATCATTTCCAGACAGTGCCACGCAGGGCTGCATGATATGGGCAAAACATCTAGGCCTAGTTTATTGGTGTAGTTGGAATCATGGAAATATAATTATTATTGTAATTAAATACTTGGAATATAGTGGGCAGCACTTTGAATACATTGTTGTTTGACATGACAAATGAATAAGCCAGAGAGGAATTATTGTGACAGGGTAGGACCAAAGTGTTGGTCAGAGTTTCCCAGGGGACCCTATACAATGTTACATTCCCCTTCTTCGTTTAGCTAGCTAACATATTCATGCTTCGCCTATTCCTCTCTGATTTAGAAGATACCGTTGCACCAACAACATGCTGATCTAGGCCTACACCAGCACTGATATCAGGCGAGCTAGGTTTGTTCTGACTTATTATATTTAGCTAGCAAACTAACTAGCGATTAGCATTAGCGGCTAACATTATTTATTTTCAGTGACAACTTGCTAAGAAAAGCCTAACTGTTTGCAAACAGTACGATATAAACTAAGTGTCATTATAGAACGCTTTGAAAGCAGCATCGTTGTCACCAACATCTTGTTGCGTTTGACCATGCAGACCAATGAACAGCAAGTGAAGTGCTCTTATTCATTTTTTTCTGTACTTTTACCTCTTTTTCCTCCCCAATTTTGTGATATCCAAATTGGTAGTTACAGTCTTGTCCCATCGCTGCAACTCCCCTACGGACTCAGGAGAGGCGAAGGTCGAGAGCCATGCGTCCTTCGAAACACAACCTTGCCAAGCCACCCTGCTTCTTGACACACTGCTCGCTTAAACCGGAAGCCAGCCGCACCAATGTGTCGGAGGAAACACAGTCCAGCTGGTGACCGAAGTGAGCTTGCAGGCGCCCGGCCCGCCACAAGGAGTCGCTAGAGCAACACCAACAACTGCTCTCCTTGAGTGAAATGGGTCAGGGCTTGTTGTGGGAAGCCACATGCGGGCAATGATGTATAGAGTGCATTCGGAAAGAAATGACCACTTTGTTACAGCCTAATTATAAAATGGATTAAATACCAAAAACAAATGCTCAATCTGCACACAACACCCCATAATGACAAAGCGAAAACAGGTTTAGAAATGTTTGCAGATCTATTAAAAATAAAACAGAAATACCTTATTTACATAAGTATTCAGACCCTTTCCTATGAGACTCGAAATTGAGTTCAGGTGCATCCTATTTCCATTGATCATCCTTGAGATATTTCTACAACTTGATGGGAGTCCAACTGTGGTAAATTCAATTGATTGGACATGATTTGGAAAGGCACACACCTGTCTATATAAGATCCCACAGTTGACAGTGCTTGTCAGAGCAAAAAACAAGCCATGAGGTCGAAGGAATTGTCCGCAGAGGTCCGAGACAGGATTGTGTCGAGGCACAGATCTGCAGCATTGAAGGTCCCCAAGAACACAGTGGCTTCCATCATTCTTAAAAATTGAAGAAGTTTGGAACCACCAAGACTATTCCTAGAATTGGCCGCCCAGCCAAACTGAGCAATCGGGTGAGAAGGGCCTTGGTCAGGGAGGTGACTGACAGAGCTCCAGAGTTTCTCTGTGGAGATGGGAGAACCTTCCAGAAGGACAACCACCAATCAGGCATTTATGGTAGAGTGGCCAGACGGAAGCCACTCCTCAGTAAAAGGAGCATGACAGCCCACTTGGAGTTTGCCAAAAGGCACCTAAAAGGACTAAGATTCTCTGGTCTGATGAAACCAAGATTGAACTCTTTGGCCTGAATGCCAAACGTCACGTCTGGAGGAAACCTAGCACCATCCCTACGGTAAAGCATGGTGTGGCAGCATCATGCTGTGGGGATGTTTTTCAGCGGCAGGGACTGGGAGACTAGTCAGGATCGAGGCAAAGATGAACGGAGCAAAGTACAGAGAGATCCTTGATGGAAACCTGCTCCACAGCGCTCAGGACCTCAGACTGGGGCGAAGGTTCACCTTCCAACAGGACAACGACCCTAAGAACACAGCCAAGACAACGCAGTGGCTTCGGGACAAGTCTCTGAATGTCCTTGAGTGGCCCAGCCAGAGCCCGGACTTGAACCTGATCAAACATCTCTGGAGAGACCTGAAAATAGCTGTGCAGCGACGCTCCCCATCCAACCTGACAGAACTTGTAAGGATCTACAGAGAACAATGGGAGAAACTCCCCAAATACAGGTGTGCCAAGCTTGTAGCGTCATACCCAAGAAGACTAGAGGCTGTAATCGCTGCCAAAGGTGCTTCAACAAAGTACTGAGTAAAGGATCTGAATACATATGTAAATGTAATTTCAGTTTTTTTATTTTTAATAATTTGCAAACATTTCTAAAAACCTGTTTTTACTTTGTCATTATGGGGTAGTGTGTAAAATAATGGTGGAAAAAACAATTCAATCAATTTTAGAATAAGCTGGTTATTTATTTCACCTTTATTTAACCAGGTAAGCCAGTTGAGAACAAGTTCTCATTTACAACTGCGACCTGGCCAAGATAAAGCAAAGCAGTGCGATAAAAACAACAACACAGAGTTACATATGGGGTAAACAAAACATAAAGTCAAAAATACAACAGAAAATATGTATACAGTGTGTGCAAATGTAGCAAGTTATGGAGGTAAGGCAATAGGCCATAGTGCAAAATAATTACAATTTAGTATTAACACTGGAATGATAGATGTGCAAGAGATGATGTGCAAATAGAGATACTGGGGTGCAAATGAGCAAAATAAATAACAATATGGGGATGAGGTAGTTGGGTGGGCTAATTTCAGATGGGCTGTGTACAGGTGCAGTGATCGGTAAGGTGCTCTGACAACTGATGCTTAAAGTTAGTGAGGGAGATAAGTGTCTCCAGCTTCAGAGATTTTGCAGTTCGTTCCAGTCATTGGCAGCAGAGAACTGGAAGGAATGGTGGCCAAAGGAGGTGTTGGCTTTGGGGGTGACCAGTGAGATACCTGCTGGAGCGCATACTACGGGTGGGTGTTGCTATGGTGACCAATGAGCTAAGATAAGGCAGGGATTTGCCTAGCAGTGATTTATAGATGACCTGGAGCCAGTGGGTTTGGCGACGAATATATAGTGAGGACCAGCCAAAAAGAGCGTACAGGTCAGTGGTGGGTAGTCGCTCTGGATAAGATGTAGTATATGGGGCTTTGGTGACAAAACGGATGGCACTGTGATAGACTACATCCAATTTGCTGAGTAGAGTGTTGGAGGCTATTTTGTAAATGACATCACCGAAGTCAAGGATCGGTAGGATAGTCAGTTTTACGAGGGCATGTTTGGCAGCATGAGTGAAGGAGGCTTTGTTGCGAAATAGGAAGCCGATTCTAGATTTAACTTTGGATTGGAGATGCTTAATGTGAGTCTGGAAGGAGAGTTTACAGTCTAACCAGACACCTAGGTATTTGTAGTTGTCCACATATTCTAAATCAGACCGGCCGAGAGTAGTGATTCTAGTCGGGCGGGCGGGTGCAAGCAGCGTTCGATTGAAGAACATGCATTTAGTTTTACTAGCATTTAAGAGCAGTTGGAGGCTACTGAAGGAGTGTTGTATGGCATTGAAGCTCGTTTGGAGGTTTGTTAACACAGTGTCCAATGAAGGGCCAGATGTATACAAAATGGTGTCGTCTGCGTAGAGGTGGATCTGAGAGTCACCAGCAGCAAGAGCGACATCATTGATATACACAGAGAATAGAGTCGGCCCGAGAATTGAACCCTGTGGCACCCCCATAGAGACTGCCAGAGGTCCAGACAACAGGCCCTCCGATTTGACACATTGAACTCTCTGAGAAGTAGTTGGTGAACCAGGCGAGGCAGTCAGTTGAGAAACCAAGGCAATTTTTTCTGCCAATAAGAATGCGGTGATTGACAGAGTCAAAAGCCTTGGCCAGGTCGATGAAGACGGCTGCACAGTACTGTTTTTTTTATCAATCGCAGTTATTATATCGTTTAGGACCTTGAGCGTGGCTGAGGTGCACCCATGACCAGCTCGGAAACCAGATTGCATAGCGGAGAAGGTACGGTGGGATTCAAAATGGTCGGTGATCTGTTTGTTAACTTGGCTTTCAAATACTTTCGAAAGGCAGGGTAGGATGGATATAGGTCTGTAACAGTTTGGATCTAGTGTCACCCCCTTTGAAGAGGGGGTGACCGCGGCAGCTTTCCAATCTCTGGGGATCTCAGATGATACGAAAGAGAGGTTGAACAAGTTGCAGAGGAGGGTGCAGAGGCTGGTGGCCGGGGTAGGGGTAGCCAGGTGGAAAGCGTGGCCAGCCGTAGCAAAATGCTTATTGAAATTCTCGATTATCGTAGATTTATCGGTGGTGACAGTGTTTCCTAGCCTCAGTGCAGTGGGTAGCTGGGAGGAGGTGCTCTTATTCTCCATTCTCCAAGATAGCCTTTGCTTTCCTAACTGATTGTGTATGTTGGTTCCTGACATCCCTGAAAAGTTTCATATCGCGGGGGCTGTTCGATGCTAATGCAGTACGCCACAGGATGTTTTTGTGCTGGTCAAGGGCAGTCAAGTCTGGGGTGAACCAGGGGCTATATCTGTTCTTAGTTCTGATTTTTTTGAATGGGGCATGCTTATTTAAGATGGAGAGGAAAGCACTTTTGAAGAACATCCAGGCATCCTCTACTGACGGAATGAGGTCAATATCCATCCAGCATACCCGGGCCAGGTCAATTAGAAAGGCCTGCTCGCTGAAGTTTTTTAGGGAACGTTTGACAGTGATGAGGGGTGGTCGTTTGACCGCGGACCCATTACGGACGCAGGCAATGAGGCAGTGATAGCTGAGATCCTGGTTGAAGACAGCGGAGGTGTATTTAGAGGGTAAATTAGTCAGGATGATATCTATGAGGGTGCCCATGTTTACAGATTTAGGGTTGTACCTGGTAGGTTCCTTGATAATTTGTGTGAGATTGAGGGCATCTAGTTTAGATTGTAGGACGGCCGGGGTGTTAAGCATATCCCAGTTTAGGTCACCAAGCAGTACGAACTCTGAGGATAGATGGGGGGCAAGCAATTCACATATGGTGTCCAGGGCACAACTGGGGGCTGAGGGGGGGCTGTAGCAAGCGGCAACAGTGAGAGACTTATTTCTGGAAAGGTGGATTTTTAGAAGTAGAAGCTCAAACTGTTTGGGCACAGACCTGGATAGTATGATAGAGCTCTGCAGGCTATCTCTACAGTAGATTGCAACTCTGCCCCCTTTGGCAGTTCTATCTAGACAGAAAATGTTGTAGTTCGGGATGGACATTTCTGAATTTTTGGTGGCCTTCCTATGCCAGGATTCAGACACTGCTAGAACATCAGGGTTGGCAGAGTGTGCTAACGCAGTGAAAAACTAAAAAACTTAGGGAGGAGGCTTCTGATGTTAACATGCAAGAAACCAAGGCTTTTACGGTTACAGAAGTCAACAAATGATAGCGCCTGGGGAGTAGGAGTGATCCTGGGGGCTACAGGGCCTGGGTTAACCTCTACATCACCAGAGGAACAGAGGAGGAATAGAATAAGTAGAAGGCTCAAGGCTTTAAGAACTGGTCTTCTAGTGCGTTGGGTACAGAGAATAAACAGGGCAGATTTCCGGGTGTTGTAGAATAGATTCAGGGCATTATGTAAAGACATGGATATGGAAGGATATGAGTACAGTGGAGGTACACCTAAGCATTGGGTAACGATGAAAGAGATGGCATCACTGGAGGTACCGATTGAGCCGGTCTCCGCGTGTATGGGTGGTGGGACAATGAAGCTATCTGAGGCAGGTTGAGCGGGACTGGGGGCTTTACAGTGAAATAGTACAATAACAACTAACCCAAACAGCAATAGGCTAGGCATATTGACATGGGAGAGAGGCATAAAGCAGTCACAGGTGTTATTCGAGAGGGCTAAGACAACAACTGGTAATGGCGACGAAAGTTTGGGCTGAGGCTAAACAGATAAACAGGATGGGGTACCATGTTAAGGAACAGTCCAGCGGGCATCAGATGTGTAGCTGAGTGATTATAAAGTCCAGTGAACAGCAATAGGTAAGTCCGGGAGCAGTTCGTAGGCTGCTACAGCACAGGCGAGCAGGAGGCACGGCTGTTGATTGCGCATGCTAGCGGGCCGGTGCTAGCAGACGGATCTTTGTGGTCATCGCAACGGGAAGCCTGTTGAAACCACATCAGACGATTACGTCGGCAAACCAGTCGTGATGGATCGGTGGGGCTCCGTGTCGACACTAGGAGGTCCCGTCGACAGAGAGGTGGATAGCCGGGAGATGGGCCTGGCTCGAGGCTAGCTCAAAGCTAACTGGTGCTAGCTTCGGGGCAAGTGGTGATTAGCCAACAACAACATCCATTCAGTTGCAGCTAGCTAGTTGTGATGATCCGGTGTTAAGGTCCAGTGATTCAGTGATTCCGGCAGAAAATCCTAAATACTCTGGGCCGATAATTGTCCAGGCTAGAGCTGGCTGGTAGGTAGTGCAGACCACGGACAGTGGTGAAGACCACTAACGGTGGCTAATAGCAATAGCTAATAGCAAGTAGCTAGTTAGCAGGCTAGTTTCAGCCGTGGGTTCTTGATAAAAGGTATGAAGAAATAATAGAATCCGTTCCACATTGGGTGAGGCGGGTTGCAGGAAAGTATATTTAGTTAAGGATTGAAAGTGAGATAGAGAAATATATACGAAAAAAGACAAAACTGCCGCCTATTTATACGAGGACACAACATAATACACGACCGCACTGCTATACCATCTTGGATATTTCAAGTTATTTCAGCGGCAGGGACTGGGAGACTAATCAGGATTGAGGGAAAGACGAACAGAGCAAAGTACAGAGAGATCCTTGATGAAACCCTGCTCCAGAGAGTTCAGGACCTTAGACTGGGGCGAAGGTTCACCTTCCAACAGAACAAAGTACTGAGTAAAGGGTCTGAATACTTATGTAAATGTAATATTTCCGTTTTTTTTGTTGTTGAATAAAGTAGGAACATTTTCAAAACACCTGTTTTTGCTTTGTCATTATGGGGTAGTATGTGTAGATTGATGAGGGGAAAAAACGATGTAATCAATTTTAGAATAAGGCTGTAACGTAACAAAATGTGGAAAAAGTCAAGGTGTCTGAATACTTTCCGAATGCACTGTATATGCACCCATCTCAATGAACTAATCTATTGCGGAGGTCTAGACTAAAAGCCAATTTATGCTTGATCTGTAAATGTTGTCGGTGCCTCCATATGGGTGTGACGCAATTGCATCGCCATGCGCCTCCCACATTTTGTAACAATGCGGAGGGCTCTGTATAGCTCTGCATTGACATGATTGGCTGACGGTAGGTGGGGGGGCGGTACATCCTGTATGAACTCAAACTCACTTCCTTCACAACAGCTCTGCACTGCTCCGTGAAGCGCAATTAGTATGAATGCCCTGACTACTGCAGAGGCCATATCACCGTAAATGCTGCATGGCAAATGCAGACATTGGATTGACCATGCAGCGCCCAGATGCACAATGCACTTCTCTCTCCTGCCAATTTGTGCACATTCATTGTTTCATAACTTAATTGTGTGAATTGTTTGTGTTTGATTGTTAGTGTATATCAATTCCCCATTACATATCACCAGTAGTACATTTACCGTTAATTCCTAATCTACAACGTTTGTCTGGTTACGGTAATTTCTGTTAATGTATTCAATATATTATTCCTTTTACCGTTCTCATTGTCGGAGTGGACACATTGTTTGCAGAGCGCACAACCTACGCAACACTTGTGAGAAACAAGTTTTGGTTTATTTCATTCTATTTACAAGTTTTGTCAATTCAATTTAGTAGTCGTCTTTTGTTTGGAGCGCTCCTGTCAATGTTGAGTAAGGACGCACACCTGATTACGCTTAGAAGTAGGCCTATAGGCTACCTGACCTGCACGCAAATGTAGGCCTATAAATGTGCCCATTTGGGGATCTGATAGTATTTCTGATTGGCTTAACGCACCAACACCTGTGGAGCTTCTCAAAGTAATGTTTTCTTCACCTCAAACAACAAGCAAACAAAGTCTGTTTTTACATCCATTGAGAATTACAATAGTTCCTCAATGCATTTGAAAATCTTTCCAGCTCTCTCCCTTTCGATAACCATTCAGTGCGAAAGGGAAAAATGTCATGCTCTGATCCAGTGGAAACGTCATAAAAATAGGCCTACCTGATTACTTCTTATCAGTGCTTGACTTGGACTGAAATAGGTTCCGGTACTCATTTTGGGTGCTGGTACTGTTTATATTTAGGTGCAGGAGCTCCACAATACTTTTGAGCTAGAAAATGTAAGGTGTCGGTACCCAGCTCCAGTGAGCTCCTGCCCAAGTCAAGCACTGCTTCTTATCCCTTGTGCAAATAGCCTACAGCTGTCTGTCCTGAGCTCTCACTGGCACGGGAAACTGAGGGCCAAGAATATTTTATACGATGTTGCAAGTTCCCTACCGGACCCAAGTTAATAGTTTATACAATGTTTCAAGTTTGTTGCAGACAGGCCACGTGTAGCCAATGTGATTTATAAGATATTTTCTACCTGCAGGCTGCAGTTTTTATTTGTTGGCTATTTTTACATAGTTGGCAATGGCAATAGAAGTTGCTTTTTAGGTTTACATCATTCCCCTGTAGCTCAGTTGGTAGAGCATGGCGCTTGCAATGCCAGGGGTGTGGGTTCGTTTCCCACGGGGGGCCAGTATGAAAACGTATGCACTCACTAACTGTAAGTCGCTCTGGATAAGAGCGTCTGCTAAATGACTAAAATGTAAAAATGTAAATGTAAAATTTGGATATAATTTTGATTAACCACAGGACAATGAATTTGAGATATGAAGACATTATTATAAATGAAATGAAACTGTTCCATGAAAATGTGCATATGAAAACCATAACTGGCAGGCAGACCGGTAGAAATGGTAAGATAAATTGGCATTCCACATGAGAAAGGTTGCCGACTCCTCGTGTAGCTTATTACAGCCAACTTCAGGAGTGTAATGGCACAATCTGTGAAAGCCAGCAGGAGAGGGAGGCGAATGGCTGGGTCAGGTTAAAGTTTTTTTCTTCTGGTTATCTAAATCTCTGGCTCCCTCGTGTCTTATTTCATCAAACAGTAAGCTTAAAGCATCAGACAAGCTCAATGCATATATATATATATATATATATATATATATATATATATATATATATATATATATATATATATATATATATATATATATATATATTATTTTTTTTTTAACATGTGGAAAAATACTTTTTTTTTTTAAATGTCAACCAACCCATTGGTCGAAAGAACAGACAACTTTTGGTTGACCAAGATTATTATTTTGTTGTTGTTGGGGACAGCCCTAATATGTACAGTGGGGAAAAAAAAGTATTTAGTCAGCCACCAATTGTGCAAGTTCTCCCACTTAAAAAGATGAGAGAGGCCTGTAATTTTCATCATAGGTACACGTCAACTATGACAGACAAATTAAGAAAAAAATCCAGAAAATCACATTGTAGGATTTTTTATGAATTTATTTGCAAATTATGGTGGAAAATAAGTATTTGGTCACCTACAAACAAGCAAGATTTCTGGCTCTCACACACCTGTAACTTCTTCTTTAAGAGGCTCCTCTGTCCACCACTCGTTACCTGTATTAATGTCACCTGTTTGAACTTGTTATCAGTATAAAAGACACCTGTCCACAACCTCAAACAGTCACACTCCAAACTCCACTATGGCCAAGACCAAAGAGCTGTCAAAGGACACCAGAAACAAAATTGTAGACCTGCACCAGGCTGGGAAGACTGAATCTGCAATAGGTAAGCAGCTTGGTTTGAAGAAATCAACTGTGGGAGCAATTATTAGGAAATGGAAGACATACAAGACCACTGATAATCTCCCTCGATCTGGGGCTCCACGCAAGATCTCACCCCGTGGGGTCAAAATGATCACAAGAACGGTGAGCAAAAATCCCAGAACCACACGGGGGGACCTAGTGAATGCAGAGAGCTGGGACCAAAGTAACAAAGCCTACCATCAGTAACACACTACGCCGCCAGGGACTCAAATCCTGCAGTGCCAGACGTGTCCCCCTGCTTCAGCCAGTACATGTCCAGGCCCGTCTGAAGTTTGCTAGAGTGCATTTGGATGATCCAGAAGAGGATTGGGAGAATGTCATATGGTCAGATGAAACCAAAATAGAACTTTTTGGTAAAAACTCAACTCGTCGTGTTTGGAGGACAAAGAATGCTGAGTTGCATCCAAAGAACACCATACCTACTGTGAAGCATGGGGGTGGAAACATCATGCTTTGGGGCTGTTTTTCTGCAAAGGGACCAGGACGACTGATCCGTGTAAAGGAAAGAATGAATGGGTCCATGTATCGTGAGATTTTGCGTGAAAACCTCCTTCCATCAGCAAGGGCATTGAAGATGAAACGTGGCTGGGTCTTTCAGCATGACAATGATCCCAAACACACCGCCCGGGCAACGAAGGAGTGGCTTCGTAAGAAGCATTTCAAGGTCCTGGAGTGGCCTAGCCAGTCTCCAGATCTCAACCCCATAGAAAATCTTTGGAGGGAGTTGAAAGTCCGTGTTGCCCAGCGACAGCCCCAAAACATCACTGCTCTAGAGGAGATATGCATGGAGGAATGGGCCAAAATACCAGCAACAATGTGTGAAAACCTTGTGAAGACTTACAGAAAACGTTTGACCTGTGTCATTGCCAACAAAGGGTATATAAAAGTATTGAGAAACTTTTGTTATTGACCAAATACTTATTTTCCACCATAATTTGCAAATAAATTCATAAGTATACATTTTGTATGAACTGAAGCTTTTAGTGATAGGTCATATGCCTTAATATTGAATAATTTCTGTCCTCCGAATTCATATTCATTATAGAAATAGGCCCGTTTAATTTTGTCTGGCTTGCCGTTCCAAATAAAATGGAATCTTTTTTTCTCATATAATTTAAAAAACTGTTCGCTAGGCGTAGGCAAGACCATAAGCAAATAGGTAAACTGGGATAATACTAAAGAGTTAAATCAGGGTGAGTTTTCCACAAATTGACAGGTATTTACCTTTCCATAGTAGCAAGATCTTATCTATTTTTGCTAACTTTCTATTATTTTTCTTGGGAGTGAGATCATTTATTTCATTTGGGATATGTATTTCGAGAATATCCACATCACCATCAGACCATTTTATTGGTAAACTACATGGTAATGTAAAAATTGTATTTTTTAGTGATCTAATACGTAATATAGTACATTTATCATAATTTGGTTGTAATCCAGAGAGGTTAGAAAATGTACTAGATCTAGATTCTCTATGAGGCTGTGGAGGGATTCAAGTTGTGGATTTAAAAGAAAACATAAATCATCAGTGTACAATGACACCTTTGTTTCTGAGAAATAGCCATTATTTACTATTTTACACCTAGGGTTACTATACATGATTGTAACCCATTTTATAAGAGATTCTCCAAAATTGAAATGCTCCAGGCATTTATATATAAACCCCAGTCGTACTTTATCAAATGCCTTTTCAAATTCTGCTATGAATAGCAGGCCTGGTTTCCCAGATTTTTCATAGTGTTCTATTGTTTCCAGTACTTGTGGTCCTCTGTAGCTCAATTGGTAGAGCATGGCGCTTGTAACGCCAGGATAGTGGGTTCGATCCCCGGAACCACCCATACGTAAAAATGTATGCACACATGACTGTAAGTCGCTTTGGATAAAAGCGTCTGCTAAATGGCATATTATTATTACATATTTTTTATTATTAGTGGAATTAACCACATCACTAAGATATTCAAAAAACCTAAACAAGAAATCTGCCGGTCCCTAACATAAACATTTGATTGTGAAAGATCCTTTGTAGTAATCAGAGAGTAATGGAAATTGTTGTCAACGTTTACATAGGCTAAAGGCGAATGTTTGTTGAATGTCTGATATAAAACCTACTTTACCCCGGTCTGCCACATACCTTACTACTAGTTTGAGCTTCCGTGCCCGTGACCACAAATTGTGGACTTAAAATTAACTTTTTGGCAGCAGGAGGCTTCTTTGAAAGAAAACAGGCCTAAGAGATTAAAGTAATGAGTGTTACTCAGCAAAATAGCTGTTGCCTACATCTTGAGGTTTAAGGGTCGGTGTCTATTGGCTACTGAGTAGTTCATCAATATTGACTAGACAAGGCAATGGATTGGATAGGTGGAGTAAAACCTGCACATAAGCAGAAATCAACACACAAAGTTTAGTAAGTTAGAGTGGCAAGACTAATTGCATAACTCACACCACTGTTCAGCAGGCACAGACCCATCGCCTTTTATTAAACTGTTACGTAAGGCAGCCCCCAGGTACAGTTTGTACTTGGGATCACATCGACAATTTTTAGGCAAGTCATGGGAGGACTCATTGGCGTACCATGGAGCGAGATCTAGCTCGATCAGCCATAATGTTGTATCTATAAACAGTCAATGCAATGTCCACCTTAGCAATATAACTTAGTGTAGTTTACTCAAACCCTTAACAACATAAACACCTGACAATTTGATGTTGATAGCTAACTGTGTTAGCTCATCTGGGAAACATTTAACGAGTCATACTTACATTACTCATCCACCTGCATCAGAGGTTAGCAAGAGTAGCTAAAACTTTTTTTTGAGGTGACAGATAGGTAATTAATTATAGATGTACCCCATCCTGTCTGATGTGTAAAGTTAGCTAGCTAGTTAGTAGAAAACGTAGATATGATGTAGGCTACAGTACAGTAAGTGCTAACCCCCTAGCCACTTTGACAGCTAATAGCTTGCTAGATAGCGCTCCGCCTGTGCCTGGTTAGCTACTGGAAGCTAGTTTTGAGTGAGTGATTTAACGTAATGTGACCAAGGCAAGAGGGGCCTGGCGGGTATGTTTGGAAAACAATTAATTGACGAGTAATTGAACATGGAGGACGGCATTTTGCCAGTTAGCAAGTCGGGCTGCCTAACTAATACGTTAGCTACAAATTAGTTAGCTAGCTAACATTTTCATGACCAGTTAGCTAGCTAACGAGGTTAGGTGGATGACACGAAATAACCCACAAACTGACGCAGGCCTTAACGTTACTTAGCCAAAAGACTGGCACATAGCTAAATAAGTACATAACTATGTTATGAATAGGATCAGACATACAGAATATTAAATGTCCACATCTTAGATAGCTAGCTACTTCACTAGCTAGCGGTGGCCTGCTGCTGACTCGTTCACTCCCCCTGCCACCGCCCCTGAAATAAAACTGAGATAACATCTTCCATTAATCCTCTTACCAGTATCTGCTCCGTCTTGCTTCTCCAGAAACGTATTTACACCTCCCCGCAAATACACTTTTAAAGTCTTTAAACTTTCTCTTGAAAGAAGTACGTTTATTGGAATCGAAATCTCTTTCCTGTCTCATCGTGGGACGCCATCTTGATTCTTCAGCCTTTCTATGGATCCTGTTCGATGTCACATTTTCACTTGATGACGACACAGCCGTAGATAAATATTGCTGCGTTCAAAGCTACTGGGAACTCGGAGAATTCTGACTTCCGAGCGTTCAAAACAACTGGGAACTCCGACTGGGAAATATCGATTTGAACGGTCATCCAACTGAGAATTCCAACTCGGGAACTCGGGCCTCTTTCTAGAGCTCCGACTTTCCGACCTGAAGATCAGTGACGTCATGATTTGACCACGTATTTTCCGAATTCCCAGTTGTTTTGAACGCTGCATATGGTGCTTGAAGTCGGTGATAATCAGGTCGGAAAGTCGGAGCTCTAGAAAGATGCCAGAGTTTCCGACTTGGAATTCCTAGTTGAATGACTGTTCAAAACGATTTTTCCCAGTCTGAGCTCTTTTTTTCCGAGTTCCCAGTGGTCTTGAACCTACTGAACTCGGAAGTCGGAGATTTCTGTGTTCCGAGGTGTTGTGAACGAGGCAATAAACATACAATATTGAAGATGAAACTATAAGACATTTATTATTTGAATGTATTTGCACTAAGATCTTTTGGATGGATCTACAACATCTATTTTTTAGATCAACTGGTGCTAGGGTTCGGCTTGATGGTAAAAATGTTTTACCTTTGTTTGATAAGGATGTAGATTAGAACAAAGTATATACACTATATATACAAAAGTATGTGGACACCGCTTCAAATTAGTGGATTCGGCTATTTCAGCCACAACCGTTGCTGACAGGTGTATAAAATCGAGCACACAGCCATGCAATCTCCTTACTGAAGAGCTCAGTGACTTTCAACGTGGCACCGTCATAGGATGACACCTTTCCAAAAAGTCAGTTCATCAAATTTCTGCCCTGCTAGAGCTGCCCTGGTCAAGTGTAGGTGCTGTTACTGTGAAGTGGAAACGTCTAGGAGCAACACTGGCTCAGCCGCGAAATGGTAGGCCACACAAGCTCACAGAATGGGACTGACTCTGGAAGCAACGTCAATAACTGTTCGTCAGGAGCTTCATGAAATGGGTTTCCATGGCCGAGCAGCCGCACACAAGCCTAAGATCACCATGCGCAATACCAAGTGTCGGCTGGAGTGGTGTAAAGCTCGCCGCCATTGGACTCTGCAGCAGTGGAAACGCGTTCTCTGGAATGATGAATCACGCTTCACCATCTGGCAGCCCAACGGACAAATCTGGGTTTGGCGGATGCCAGGAGAATGCTACGTGCCCCAATGCATAATGCCAAGTGTAAAGTTTGGTGGAGGAGGAATAATGGTCTGGGGCTGTTTTTCATGTTTCGGGCTTGGCCCCTTAGTTCCAGTGAAGGGAAATCTTAACACTACAGCATTCAATGACATTGTAGACGATTCTGTGCTTCCAACTTTGTGGCAACAGTTTGGGGAAGGCCCTTTCCTGTTTCAGCATGACAATGCCCCCATGCACGAAGCGAGGTTCATATAGAAATGGTTTGTCGAGATCGGTGTGGAAGAACTTGACTGGCCTGCACAGAGCCCTGACCTCAACCCCATCGAACACCTTTGGGATGAATTGGAACGCCGACTGTGAGCCAGGCCTAATCGCCCAACATCAGTCCCGACCTTACTAATACTCTTGTGGCTGAATGGAAGCAAGTCCACCCATCAATGTTCCAACATCTAGTTAAAAGCCTTCCCAGAAGAGTGGAGGCTGTTATAGCAGCAAAGGGGGGACCAACTCCATATTAATGCCCATGATTTTGGAATGAGATGTTCGACGAGCAGGTGTCCACATACTTTTGGTCATGTAGTGTATAATGAATCTCTTCATTATGTAAGGTAAATATTACATAAATGCAAGTACGCAAATGAAAAGCCAAGATTTTTAATTTGTCTTGAATTTTTTCTGAAAATGCTGCATAGTCTGAAAAACAGTAAAGCAAAGTGAACCCTAAATGTGTGTGAAGCCTTTTGTATTTTTGTTTAAATGTGTATACCCCTGTGCATACATTTTGTCTCAGTTATTTGGTATACTGTTTTGCAAGATATGTTTCCATATTGTGTTATAGGCTATTTGTTGTTAATAAAAATAAATAAAGGATGCCATGCAATTTGATTCATAGTATTCTCTCTGATAAAAATGATAAAACATTAAATTGAATTGCACATAATAGTTGGCCATGTTTATTTTCTAAAATGTAATTTAAAATGGAAAATGCTACACTTTTGGATTACACTAACTTGACAGAAATCGGACAACGAATGTCATTATCTCAGAAAATACAAAATGTTAAACAATGAAATCACATCCCAGTGCAATGTATAGTCTTTTTTTAGTCCATCATCCGTGGGCTACACTGAAGAGATGTTCCCAAACATTTTCTTTATAGGATTTGTGTCACCCTAGCCTGGATTAATTACTTATTTCAGCCCATAGAAATATCTTCCGAACTGGGGTCAGGAGAAATCAAATCTAATCAAATTGTATTTGTCAAATGTGCCGAATACAAAAGGTGTAGACCTTACCGTGAAATGCTTACCTACAAGCCCTTAACCAACAATGCAATTTTAAGAAAAATAAGTGTTTAGAAAAAATATTTACTAAATAAACTAAAGTAAAAAAATAAAAGAGCAACAATAAAATAACAATCATGAGGCTATATACAGGGGGTACCGGTACCGAGTCAATGTGCATGGGTACAGGTTAGTCAAGGTAATTGAGGTAATATGTACATGTAGGTAGGGGTAAAGTGACTATGCATAGATAATTGATAATAAACAGCGAGTAAGAGCAGCAGTGTAAAAAAAGGGGGGTAGAAGCTGTTCGGAAGCCTTTTGGATTTAGACTTGGCACTCCGGTACTGCTTGCCGTGCGGTAGCAGAGAGAACAGTCTATGACTAGGCTGGCTGGAGTCTTCTGCAATTTTTAGGGCCTTCCTCTGACACCACCTGGTATAGAGGTCCTGGATTGCAGGAAGCTTGGCCCCAGTGATGTACTGGGCCGTACACACTACCCTCTGTAGAGCCTTGCGGTCGGAGGCTGAGCAGTTGCCATTCCAGGCAGTGATGCAACCAGTCAGGATGCTCTCGATGGTGCAGCTGTCTCCTGAGGGGGAATAGGCGTTGTCGTGTCCTCGTCACGACTGTCTTGGTGTTTTTGGACCATGATAGTTTGTTGGTGATGTGGACACCAAGGAACTTGAAGCTCCCAACCTGCTCCACAACAGCCCCGTCAATGAGAATGGGGGCGTGCTCGGCCCTCCTTTTCCTGTGGTCCACGATCATCTCCTTTGTCTTGATCACGTTGAGGGAGAGGTTGTTGTCCTGGCACCACACTTCCAGGTCTCTGACCTCCTCCCTACAGGCTTTCTCATCGTTGTCAGTGATCAGGCTAGTCAGTCAAGTGTTTCCGTGGACCACTATAGGCCTGGAAAGAACAGCTAGTGTTCCCTTGAGCACCCCATGCAAATGTCGTTGAGTTTATTTATCATTTTCATAAAACAGTGACTAGATTACAAAACCAACCTTGGGGTTCCAATGTGGGTAGGAGATTGCGCAAAAGCATATCACCATGAGATACTTCAGCATTATGCTGAAGATAACCTTTTCAGAACAAAATAGCACATATGACAAAGAATAAAATCTTCATCTGATCCTGGCTACAAATTTCTTTAAAGCCACAGTCCTTGAGTTTGTATTTCAGCCATTATTGTATGGAACTTCGTTCCATCTCATATTGCTCAAATAAACAGCAAACTTGGTTTCAATAAACAGATAAAGCAACACCTCACGGCACAACGCCTCTCCCCTATTTGACCTAGATAGTTTGTGTGTATGTATTGATATGTAGGCTACGTGTGCCTTTAAAAAAATTATGTATGTAGTTCTGTCCTTGAGCTGTTCTTGTCTATTAATATTCTGTATTATGTTATGTTTCATGTTTTGTGTGGACCCCAGGAAGAGTAGCTGCTGCTTTTGCAGCAGCTAATGGGGATCCTAATAAAATACCAAAAAATACAAAAAGATGGCAGCCCCACCACTTGGTTTGGTATAAAGTTAAGGGATGGGGCTGAGAAAATGTAACTACTTTCAAATCCAAACCCAGGTCCCTGCGACTGTTAGTCCAATAGCTTAACTGTTACACAAAGAGGTCCAGGTTAGGTGTTGTACTAACATGTCTCCATAATTCACAAGTCCCTTGTGCCCATACCTTTGGGACATACTTTACCGGGGTGCCACCCCACTTCTAACACCAATATAGCGAATTTGTGGGGTAGCTCAACTCAATCCGAGTCTCTCAACGAGATTGCTGGGTGTTGGTGTAAACTCGCTACAATATCATTAGCTAATTGAAATTACCATTGAACAGCAGGAAATATCCCAGATTGTGCCATTAATCAGCCACACTTTTTAAAACTATTTTTTACATTGCAGAATAATAGTGAAGACATCAAAACTATGAAATAACACATATGGAATCATGTAGTAACCAAATAAATGTTAAACAAATCAAAATATATTTTATATTTGAGATTCTTCAAATAGCCACCCTTTGCCTTTATGACAGCTTTGCACACTCTTGGCATTCTCTCAACCAGCTTCATGAGGTAGTCACCTGGAATGCATTTCAATTAACAGGTGTGCCTGCTTAAAAGTTAATTTGTGGAATTTCTTTCCTTCTTAATGCGTTTGAGCCAATCAATTGTGTTGTGACAAGTTAGGGGAGGTATACAGAAGATAGCCCTATTTGGTAAAAGACCAAGTGCATATTATGGCAAGAACAGCCCAAATAAATGCTTCACAGAGTTCAAGTCACAGACACATCTCAACATCAACTGTTCAGAGGGGACTGTGTGAATCAGGCCTTCAAGGTCGAATTGCTGCAAAGAAACCACTACTAAAGGACACCAATAAGAAGAAGAGACCTGCTTGGGCCAAGAAACACGAGCAATGGACATTAGACCAGTGGAGATTTGTCCTTTGGTCTGGAGTCCAAATTGGAGATTTTTGGTTCCAACCGCCGTGTCTTTGTGAGACGCAGTGTGGGTGAACGGATGATCTCTGCATGTGTAGTTCCCAACGTAAAGCATGGAGGAGGAGGTGTTATGGTGTGGGGGTGCTTTGCTGGTGACACTGTCTGTGATTTATTTAGAATTCAAGGCACACTTAACAAGCATGGCTACCACAGCATTCTGCAGCAATACGCCATCCCATCTGGTTTGGTTTAGTGGGAAGGAAAAGCAGCCAACAAGTGCTCAGCATATGTGGGAACTCCTTCAAGACTGTTGGAAAAGCATTCCAGGTGAAGCTGGTTGAGAGAATGCCAAGAGTGTGCAAAGCTGTCATCAAGGCAAAGGGTGGTTATTTGAAGAATCTCAAATATAAAATATATTTTGATTTGTTTAACACGTTTTTGGTTACTACATGATTCCATATGTGTTATTTCATAGTTTTGATGTTTTCACTATTATTCTACAATGTAGAAAATAGTAAAAATATAGAAAAACCCTTGAATGAGTAGGTGTGTCCAAACTTTTGACTGGTACTGTATATTTTTTTATTAATATATATTTTTGATTTTGATTTTGCAGAGCACCCTCAGCACCACTACTTTCTGCGACTATGTGGTTTAGTATGGTTTAGAAACTTGGGAACCAAGCTCCAGTTACCCTGTTATCGCCTGGAGATGTTGAAATATCTTCACACCTAGAAAAGTCTCCCATAGCTTCAAAGTACTGTAACACATCAATCAAAGTGCGATCTGTTAAACTCTATCAATCACGTTTTACATGTCTCTTTAAAAAAACATGTTTTTATTTTATTTTTTAAATTAAAGTGTCAAAATAAGGCATATTTAGAAATAGCGTACTTACTGGGATGTAGTTCCAGTCAGGGTTTTGTCTGCATGGCGTTCCCAGAGGAATAACTCTTACCTATACTGTAGCGAGAGAGACACACCTCCACACCTCACCTCCTTCAACGCAATAAACTAAACAGACAGCTGTGTTTCGTGTGTGTGTGTGTGTGTGTGTGTGTGTGAGAATAACATAATTTTCCAATATATCTTGATATTCTTTCATTAAAAAAAAAAAAACATCAAATTAAATAGTGCATATTGTCCATTGGGTTTTATTAAATGTATTTATATGTACTGTATGTGCGATATATATATACTGCAATTTAGCTTTTAGCTGAAATATTATCTTCTCAGGTAGGCCTATTAATAATTTAGAAAGCAATATGAGAAATACAAGCAGAAATACAAGCAATAAGATGACAATTAATATCCGGGACACACGAAAGCAGCGCAAGTTATGTTGAATTCACCAATGCAAGCGCATCAGGCTGTAATTTCATAAAGTAGATGACTCTTTTATACTCGCTTGTGTGTCCGTCCTATTATCCTTTAGTAGTAATGTATACCCGTGTGTGAATCCTTTATCTTATAACTTTTTGACAACCAAGATTACATTTTCTGTAGGATACAGCAATGACCCGTTGGAACCGAAACTTGGCATGGAAATGTTTTAGCCTACAACACGTTTAAACTTTCGGTCTTGTAGAACATTTGGTTAGTGCAATTGGTGATGATATGATACAGTACACTGGCTGGCTCATGTGTAGGTGTGAGTCTGGGATGAGGGGTGTGTCTGTGGCAATACACTGCGGTTTGGCGTGCAGCAAGTTAGCAGTGCTTGCTGTGACTTGTAGTGCAGTGCATTGCGGGCGGTATGGAAGCGGGTTTAAATGAATTGACAACCCAAATCATTGCGCTGCCCAGATAGAAATGTGTCACAGGCCGGATTCGCCCCGCGGGGCTTGTGTTTGACACGTGTTCTAGAGTGACTCTAACTTGTTTTGTTATTGCTTTAATGGTATGAATTTGAAATGGGTTTGTCCATGGCTCCCTAGGCAGACGGGTTTCCTCCCACATTATATGCCCTAGGTCTGGGATTTCCGAGACTAGGGTACAGACCAATTACCATTGAGGGTTTTATACCCATAATCTGTGCATGGGTGCCAATTCACCATATGTTGTTATCACTATTGAAAGTCCATTGTCTATCAACTCTATCTGTAAATTATACATGAGGAAAAACTATAGGCTTTAATTACATTAAATTATGTAATTGTCAATACATTAAAAACCTGCCAAGCAAAAAACAAGTGCACATCATTCTGAGAAGACCGCGCACGTTGGACGTGAGTCTAGCTACGCAAGTACGTAGTGGAGACACGCGCAATGATAGCCGGAAGCATCGACACGGTGAAAATAGAATTCAGTGTAGTTCGCAAGTGCAAAGCTTCCACTGTCTGCCGTTTTCACTAAAGTTAGGTCGATAAAATACAGACCTCTCGACGTGGTGGTGGAGGAAATGTTGTGGAGAAGGCTGTTCCTTTTTTCAACGGAGTTACTCGGTGGGGGTTGAGCTGACGTGGGGAGAAGTTCGAGCTGCCAGAAAAGAGCAGATAAACAAACAAACAACCAGCGGATTAATCAACCGAACGACTGTCGGAACGGGGGATAACCAGGGGAGACGGGGAAAATGTCAACGAGACCAATTCGTCGCTAGAGTTTTTGACCCAAGAATGGTTCAAATAGTTTCCTAACGTTGTTGTTTACCCCCATGCCAAGTGCCAGCAGTGGCACAAAGAACAAAAATACCACGCGAGGAGAAAATTATTTCAATGTGTTCCTGTCTAGTTTGTCAAGATAGAACAGTTCTGTCAACATGAAACTTCACATGTGCCTATGATTTGACTGTATGCGTCACCAGTTACAAAATAAATAGCTTGTTATATCCCATTGAAAACAGGACAAGATAGTACAAACACTGCGTGGATATAGGTAATTAATGTTTAATTAGCTTGAATCCATTTGAGTTGTCAAAGGCCTAATCGTTGCAGTCAGCCCCAGGCTTTGCTACACGATACAGAAATTGTCCTACTTTGAATTCGACATGATGTTGCTGTTTGCCAGCCTTGACATTGCGCTCTCTGTACTCAAACTGCATGCAAATCTTCCTTAATAGCCTAATTAAACTATTGTTTGTTAATATTGCTCCTGAGGTCATAAAGGAGCCTCTCTGAAAAATGCATGCCCATTGTTTGGCCTATATATTTATTGTAACCAGTAAGCCAACAAGGTCCAGTTATTAGTTGATTTGGTTGTGTCATTATAAGTCAAATAGCCAACCTACAAGGAGGAAAAAAATGAATTCTGAAATGTCCCTTTGCCTCTCTTTATGTGCCTACTGGTGTCAGAAGTGGGAAAGCCATGGCCCACCATTCGACGCCCAGTTCCCAGAAGGCCCTGATGATGGAGCTGAAGTCCCTGCAGGAGCAGCCAGTGGAGGGCTTCCGCATCGGCCTGGTGGAGGAGTCGGACCTCTACAACTGGGAGGTGGCCATCTTTGGCCCTCCCAACACACTGTATGAGGGAGGCTACTTTAAGGTGAGGCAACTGTGGAGGGGTTGCGTAGGGGTGTAGCAGGTTTGTGCGTGGTGAGCCAACCATGGAGGAGGGGGGGGGAGGGTTCGAGGGTGGGATCCACAACACGCTGCTTTGTTGCCTAGGGGTGTAGCAGGTTTGTGTGTATGTCTACAGGTGTTTCTCCCTTCAAGCTCGCTCGCTCTCTCTCTGTCTGTTTCTCTCTCTTCGTGTCTTTCCCACTCACCCCCTCCCTAGCCAGCCTCCTTCCCCCTTGCAGTTTGATCGTTATGCTCCAGACTCCTATTTTTAGCTGTGGACGGATATAAATGGCACCTCAGCATAGAGCGAGGGAGGAAGACAAGGGCATGATGAGAATCTTCTCCTTTCCCCTGAGTGACTTATTCAGTGTGGCTAGTCCACCACATTAGCATATAAGTCTGGTGAGAGGGAGCCCACATCCAGGCCATAGCATGCACTCTTCCAACTGGGCAAAAATGATTGCAATGACATTAATGCAATGATCATTATAACATTTTGTGAGAGACATCATGGTCAGGTTGTAAAGGAAAGTTTTGTACATGTCAAATCAAATCAAATCAAATTTTATTGGTCACATGCGCCGAATACAACAGGTGCAGACATTACAGTGAAATGCTTACTTACAGCCCTTAACCAACAGTGCATTTATTTTTAACAAAAAAAGTAAAAATAAAACAACAACAAATAAAGTGTTGAGAAAAAAGAGCAGAAGTAAAATAAAATAACAGTAGGGAGGCTATATATACAGGGGGGTACCGGTGCAGGGTCAATGTGCGGGGGCACCGGCTAGTTGAGATAGTTGAAGTAATATGTACATGTGGGTAGAGTTAAAGTGACTATGCATAAATAATTAACAGAGTAGCAGCAGCGTAAAAAGGATGGGGTGGGGGGGCAGTGCAAATAGTCCGGGTAGCCATGATTAGCTGTTCAGGAGTCTTATGGCTTGGGGGTAGAAGCTGTTGAGGAGTCTTTTGGACCTAGACTTGGCACTCCGGTACCGCTTGCCGTGCGGTAGCAGGGAGAACAGTCTATGACTAGGGTGGCTGGAGTCTGACAATTTTGAGGGCCTTCCTCTGACACCGCCTGGTATAGAGGTCCTGGATGGCAGGAAGCTTGGCCCCAGTGATGTACTGGGCCGTACGCACTACCCTCTGTAGTGACTTGCGGTCGGAGGCCAAGCAGTTGCCATACCAGGCGGTGATGCAACCAGTCAGGATGCTCTCGATGGTGCAGCTGTAGAATTTTTTTGAGGATCTGAGGACCCATGCCAAATCTTTTCAGTCTCCTGAGGGGGAATAGGCTTTGTCGTGCCCTCTTCACGACTGTCTTGGTGTGTTTGGACCATGATAGTTCGTTGGTGATGTGGACACCAAGGAACTTGAAGCTCTCAACCTGTTCCACTACAGCCCCATCGATGAGAATGGGGGCGTGCTCAGTCCTCTTTTTTTTTCCTGTAGTCCACAATCATCTCCTTTGTCTTGGTCACGTTTAGGGAGAGGTTGTTGTCCTGGCACCACACGGCCAGGTCTCTGACCTCCTCCCTATAGGCTGTCTCATCGTTGAGATGTCTTTCTAGCAAACACAAAATATGTATTTATCTGGTTTTAGTCTGGTTATCGGACCAAATAACTACTAGCGCTGTGATGATACCAGTGTCGCAATATTTTTTTCCATGTAAAAAATGAAAACCCGAAGCTTGGGAAATAAATGTGATTCTGGATGACAACATAATGTTTGTTTCCAACATTATGACTGTTTTCCTAAAGAAGTTAAATCCCCTTCGTGATTTGTTTCCTTGCCACGATACTAACGAGTATTGTGATACCGGTATCGTCCCGACCCTAATAACTAACTACGGGTATTTTCAGATAGCCTAACAACTAAAAGGTGACGCCAGTTATAATTGTAATGGCTTAGTAGATAAGAAGAAAAGAAGAACAATATTTACCTGGCTCAAAGAGAGGGAATATAATATCTATTGTTTACAGGAAACACATTCAACAATTCTAGATGAAGTTGTGTGGAAAAAGGACTGGCGGGGCGAAATATACTTCCCCATGGGCAAAGAAACTCAAAAGGGTGATGATATTAATTAACAGAATTTTGATCCGAATGTGCAAATTGTCCAAACAGATCCGGAAGGTAGATGGATGATTTTAAATATGTTATTGGACCATAAACAGATATGCCTCATTAACCTTTACGGACCAAATAATGATGATCCATGCTTCTTAGAAAATATATATAATAAATTATCAACCCTGCATGCAATACAAGACTATTATTATGGTGGGAGATTATAATACTGTTTTAAATAGCTCAATGGACCGTAAAGGAAATCACACTACAAACTATTACCATCATGCTCTTAAAGAAATCATGAATGTCATAGATACATTAGAACTAGTGGATATATGGAGGCTTAAATATCCTGACCTAGTGAGATATACAAGGCGGAGACTCAATCAAGCTAGTCGTCTTGACTTCTTTCTTATGTCATTCTCGTTGGCACCAAAAGTGAAAGTGTTGATAGGGGACAGAATGTGGTCGAACCATCATATAATTGGCATATACATTACTCTTTCTGAATTTCCACGTGGGCGAGGATATTGGAAATGTAATCAAAGCCTATTGGATGATAACTTGTTTTTAATTAGGACAGAGGAATTTATAACTTAATTTTTCTGACATAACATAGGTACAGCAAATCCCCTTATTGTATGGGACACTTTTAAATGTGCCTTTAGAGGCCATGCAATTCAGTACTCTTCTCGAAAACAAAAGCAATTTAGGTCAAAAGAGTCCATACTAACAAAGGAAATAGAAGGTCTAACAGAACAGATAGATAGCAATAAAAACTAACATAGAGGCTCAGAATAAGTTAGAGGAAAAATAAATTGAGGAACTTATTCAAGATCAAGTGTAATATATTATAAAAAATAAAGCTAACTGGATGGAATATGGGGAAAAATGCACCAAATTCTTTTTAAATCTTCAACATAGAAATGCTACAAAAAATAATTTACTGAAATTGGTTACAAATGACAGAGTAACCCATAATTCACCAAATTATATTTTGAAGGAGGAAGCAAAGTACTTTAAGCATATGTTTTCGTTTCAGTCGCCTCCCATCTCCTCTAACTGAAGCTAATTGTAGGGATTTTTTTTCTATTGATAATGTAAAATTAACAGCCATACAGAAAGACTCATGTGAAGGTGAAATTACAGAGGAGGAACTTCTGGATGCAATTAAAGACTTTAAGTCCAGGAACACTCCAGGGTTGGATGGCATACCAGTTGAGGTATACCAAACCTTTTTTGATATACTCAGAGGACCGTTATTAGCATGTTATAACCACTCCTATGTAAATGGTAGATTATCAGACACCCAAGAAGAAGGTCTGATTTCATTATTACTGAAACAGAATACAAGTGGGAAATATAAAGATCCAGTCCATACACTTACACTTTAGTGTTGTGATTCAAAAATTCTAGCAAAATGTATAGCGCATAGAATTAAAAAGGTATTGTCGGACATTATTCATTCTAATCAGACAGGTTTTTTTACATGGACGATGGAGATAATATAAGGCAAGTACTGGAAACAATAGAACACTATGAAAAATCTGGGAAACTAGGCCTGCTATTCATAGCTGACTTTGAAAAGGCTTTTGATAAAGTACGGCTGGAGTTTATATATACATGCCTGGAGCATTTGAATTTTGGAGAATCTCTTATAAAATGGGTTTAAATCATGTATAGTAACCCGAGGTGTAAAATAGTAAATAATGGCTATTTCTCAGAAAGTTTTAAACTGTCGAGGAGTAAAACAAGGTTGTCGACTATCGGAATATCTATTTATTATGGCCATCGAAATGTTAGCTATTAAAATCAGATCCAACAATAATATCAAGGGATTAGAAACCCAGGGCTTAAAAACAAAGGTGTCATTGTATGCTGATGATTCATGTTTTCTTTTAAATCCACAATTTGAATCCCTCCACAGCCTCATAGAGGATCTAGATACATTTTCTAACCCCTCTGGATTACAACCAAATTATGATAAATGTACTATATTACGTATTGGATCACAAAAAAATAAAACATGTACAGTGGGGAAAAAAAGTATTTAGTCAGCCACCAATTGTGCAAGTACTCCCACTTAAAAAGATGAGAGAGGCCTGTAATTTTCATCATAGGTACACGTCAACTATGACAGACAAATTGAGAAAAGAAAATCCAGAAAATCACATTGTAGGATTTTTAATGAATTTATTTGCAAATTATGGTGGAAAATAAGTATTTGGTCAATAACAAAAGTTTCTCAATACTTTGTTATATACCCTTTGTTGGCAATGACACAGGTCAAACGTTTTCTGTAAGTCTTCACAAGGTTTTCACACATTGTTGCTGGTATTTTGGCCCATTCCTCCATGCAGATCTCCTCTAGAGCAGTGATGTTTTGGGGCTGTCGCTGGGCAACACGGACTTCCAACTCCCTCCAAAGATTTTCTATGGGGTTGAGATCTGGAGACTGGCTAGGCCACTCCAGGACCTTGAAATGCTTCTCACGAAGCCACTCCTTCGTTGCCCGGGCAGTGTGTTTGGGATCATTGTCATGCTGAAAGACCCAGCCATGTTTCAACTTCAATGCCCTTGCTGATGGAAGGAGGTTTTCACTCAAAATCTCACGATACATGGCCCCATTCCTTTACACGGATCAGTCGTCCTGGTCCCTTTGCAGAAAAACAGCCCCAAAGCATGATGTTTCCACCCCCATGCTTCACAGTAGGTATGGTGTTCTTTGGATGCAACTCAGCATTCTTTGTCCTCCAAACACGACGAGTTGAGTTTTTACCAAAAAGTTCTATTTTGGTTTCATCTGACCATATGACATTCTCCCAATCCTCTTCTGGATCATCCAAATGCACTCTAGCAAACTTCAGACGGGCCTGGACATGTACTGGCTTAAGCAGGGGGACACGTCTGGCACTGCAGGATTTGAGTCCCTGGCGGCGTAGTGTGTTACTGATGGTAGGCTTTGTTACTTTGGTCCCAGCTCTCTGCAGGTCATTCACTAGGTCCCCCCGTGTGGTTCTGGGATTTTTGCTCACCGTTCTTGTGATCATTTTGACCCCACGGGGTGAGATCTTGCGTGGAGCCCCAGATCAAGGGAGATTATCAGTGGTCTTGTATGTCTTCCATTTCCTAATAATTGCTCCCACAGTTGATTTCTTCAAACCAAGCTGCTTACCTATTGCAGATTCAGTCTTCCCAGCCTGGTGCAGGTCTACAATTTTGTTTCTGGTGTCCTTTGACAGCTCTTTGGTCTTGGCCATAGTGGAGTTTGGAGTGTGACTGTTTGAGGTTGTGGACAGGTGTCTTTTATACTGATAACAAGTTCAAACAGGTGCCATTAATACAGATAGCGAGTGGAGGACAGAGGAGCCTCTTAAAGAAGAAGTTACAGGTGTGTGAGAGCCAGAAATCTTGCTTGTTTGTAGGTGACCAAATACTTATTTTCCACCATCATTTGCAAATAAATTCATTACAAATCCTACAATGTGATTTTCTGGATTTTTATTTCTCAATTTGTCTGTCATAGTTGACGTGTACCTATGATGAAAATTACAGGCCTCTCATCTTTTTAAGTGGGAGAACTTGCACAATTGGTGGCTGACTAAATACTTTTTTTCCCCACTGTACATTACCGTGTAGTTTACCAATAAAATGGTCTGATGGTGATGTGGATATACTCGGTATACATATCCCAAAATAAATAAATGATCTCACTCCAATACATTTTAATAGAAAGTTAGCAAAAATAGATAAGATCTTGCTACCATGGAAAGGTAAATACCTGTCTATTTGTGGAAAAATCACCCTAATTAACTCTTTAGTATTATCCCAGGCGCCTCACAGGTCCTCAACTGGCAGCTTCATTAAATAGTACCCGCAAAACACCAGTCTCAACGTCAACAGTGAAGAGGAGACTCCGGGATGCTGACCTTCTAGGCAGAGTTGCAAAGAAAAAGCCATATCTCAGACTGGCCAATAAAAAGAAAAGATTAAGATGGGCAGTCTGAGATATGTATTTTTCTTTGCATCTCTGCCTAGAAGGTTAGCATCCCGGAGACGCCGCTTCACTGTTGACGTTGAAACTGGTGTTTTGCGTGTACTATTTAATGAAGCTGCCAGTTGAGGACCTGTGAGGCGCCTGTTTCTCAAACTAGACACTCTAATGTATTTGTCCTCTTGCTCAGTTGTGCACTGGGGCCTCCCACTCCTCTTTCTATTCTGGTTAGAGCCAGTTTGCGCTGTTCTGTGAAGGGAGTAGTACACAGTGTTGTACGAGATCTTCAGTTTCTTGGCAATTTCTCGCATTGGAATAGCCTTCATTTCTCAGAACAAGAATGGACTGACGAGTTTCAGAAGAAAGTTATTTGTTTCTGGCCATTTTGAGCCTGTAATCGAACCCACAATTGCTGATGCTCCAGATACTCAACTAGTCTCAAGAAGGCCAGTTGTATTGCTTCTTTAATCAGCACAACAGTTTTCAGCTGTGCTAACATAATTGGAAAAGGGTTTTCTAATGATCAATTAGCCTTTTAAAATGATAAACTTGGATTAGCAAACACAACGTGCCATTGGAACACAGGACTGATGGTTGCTGATAATGGGCCTCTGTACGCCTATGTAGATATTCCATTTAAAATCAGCAGTTTCCAGCTACAATAGCCATTTACAACATTAACAATGTCTACACTGTATTTCTGATCAATTTTATGTTATTTTAATGGACAAAAAAATTACTTTTCTTTCGAAAACAAGGACATTTCTCAGTGACCCCAAACTTTGAACAGTAGTGTATATGTATTTATATGTATGTATGTGTATATATAGATATATATATTTGCGCAAAAATATATGGGGGATTGGAAGTGATGCAGACCGTTACATTGATGGAAGTTACAATCTATCTGCAATATTAAAGCTGATCTACCCCCTTTAAAAAAAAAAGATTTAAAAGATTTAAAAAAGAAATGTGACGTCTTTCTGAGGAACAAAGATGTTATGTGACTAATCTAGTTACATGACGTCTTCTCAACCAGAAAACCGGTTTACAAGTAGAGAACGACCGATCTAGGCTTTTTAGGGTCGATACCGATCTTTGGGTCTCAAGGAGGCCGATATTCAATATAATGAAATTTGCCAGAAACAGCCATGTATGCATTAATGAATCAATTTTAAAATCAAACAATACATTTGACTTTGTTGTTACCAATCTAACTACATAGCAACATCATGGTAATAATTTTATTTGAATGGTAAATCTCTTGATAGACTGGGTAAATGTAAGATTGCATAGGCCTACTCACAATACAGGTGAATGAATATTCAATAGGAGTGTGTGCATGCATTGAGTTACTGAGCTTGTTTTGGCTGATCAGTGGAGTCTATGGTGCTACAGATGGCAAACAATCTGTTTGCCTTCCATTTGGGACTTATATTAGCCTACTGATCAACAACATTTGCACAGAAGCAACACTCCAGCATGTCACGCCTGTATTGAAGGACATATAGGCACTGCTGTTAGTTTGAGAATATAAAATAACATCTATTCAATGGAAATTGGTCCAACATAACGTCATGATTTGTGATCACAGATAGTATTTTTATTATTTTTCCGTGATCGGGAAAAATGATTATTTTCAGCTGTGAGGATGCATCTCTAAACAACTCAGCTGCCAGGACGAATTTAGAAACAACTAAATTGGCTAGTTCAGATATCTGTTAAGAAATGGGCAGGTTGTAACTTGATCCTACTGCTACGATTGGATAGAGCGAGGCTGTAACTCCGCTCCCTTTCACATCTCCTCACAACTCTCTCCATTGCTCATATCACTTGCTGCTGTTTACTGCTACTATGAGAACTAGGTCAATGACGATGACATTTGCTACCAAGCCATAAATGTGCATAATATCTAACAGGGAGAGCGAGGGTAGGAAAAAATATTAAACGACGATGCACGTTCTGTCTGAATGACTCAAATCTGCCCATAGTTTGAGAAGTGAGAATGCACACACGCTCGCTGATCTAAAGCTTTCTTGGTCTATAAACATGCAGGAAGATTCTTAGGTAGCTAAACCTATTGTCAACCTTTTATTTAGGCATTTAAAAACACTTACTACGTTCCCTGTTACGACAATCATCTAATCCAACTATTAACTGTCAATTTACGTATATGATTGTGGCTGGTCAGATCAGCACACCAGTAAATACCTAACGTTACACCGCAAGTCAGATGGCTCGTTGCCAAAAAGGGTGCATGTTCAAAATGATAACCAGCTAACATTAGCTAGCTACGTTGGCTATTAGCTCCTATCTGATCTTAGCAACATGATTATCTAGTCAACTAGCTAGCATAGTAGCTAATATAGCTAGCTAACACCACAGATGAAAGGGTTAGTTAGCTATGTGACCTGTTATCCTAATATTTGCTATCTGCTTAGCTACCAAGCTTTCTTGCTTATTGCATGCATGTCCGGGCACGTAGACACGAGCCTTATTAGTGAATAAACAAAACTAATATTTGTAACAGGTGTTCAATTTTGGTCACTGTGTCAATTCATCAATTTCTCAATACTGCACCTTTCTGTTGGAGAATGAGCTAGCTTGCTGCTTCTGCTGATTTTCCAAGCTAGACATTCCTCAGCATTGTGCAGTGCTCAGGTGGTGAGTGGTGGCTGGCATAGCAGCAGTTTTGCTATGTAGCGGGACAATCGGCAAAGCTGATACAGAAGGCCGGATAGACTACAAAAGGGCAATATCGGCCCGATTATATCGGCTCGGCCGATTATCGGTTGTTCTCTATTTACAATCATAAAATACTTTGTTTAACTAGCGGTAAAGGTGTGGGTATAACAGGAAGGCTACTGTTTGCACATGTTAAAAGTGCTCTGTTTAGTAAAAAATATATATAGGGTCCGTACAGGGACCTGATCCAAAAGGGAAGCAGTGAAGAGTATCAGAAGTAAAGCTCACACCGACCTTGTCATGTCTGCACAGGGCATGTTTTGAAACGGTGATAATGCTATCTGCTTGGAAGCAGAGCAGTGCCTCTCCCCAAAGGGCTGGGCTGCTGGACAGAATGTTCTCACGCTTTTTTTGTGGTTTCACTTTGATAGTGGATTCATTTATAAAGTGGGTTACACACGGTGGAGATATGCAGTATAGTAGTGTCCAATTGAATGGCTATGATAGTGTGATGATGGCACAGGTTTGGAATTTAGCACATATACCAAGCTCTCTCTCTCGAACTGGCTTTTGCGGAGTCAGCACAGAGGAGGCGATTGAGGAATACATTTACTCACAGACCTCCATGCCCGCTCATACATACACACACAGACACACTTGGCCCCCAATAGCTCATACACACTAACATGACAGACAAACTAGGGGATCATTATTATGCTCTCCGAATTGTATCCTCCTGTAGCTCAGTTGGTAGAGCATGGCGCTTGCAACGCCAGGGTTGTGGGTTCGATTCCCATGGGGGGCCCAGTATGAAAAATGTATGCACTCACTAACTGTAAGTCGCTCTGGATAAGAGCGTCTGCTAATGACTTAAATGTAAATGTAAAATGGATCCAACTGTAATTGTCAGGGTTATTTGGCTTTAATAAATGGAATTAAATATGTTTGAAGCTGATGGCCATTTCTGTTGTCTCTATCAGTCTCACATCAAGTTCCCCATCGACTACCCCTACTCCCCTCCGACCTTCCGTTTTCTCACCAAGATGTGGCATCCCAACATCTATGAGGTAAATGTATTCCCAAAGTATATGAATCCAAACATATTTCAAGAGTTTTCGCCATCCAGAAGTTGACTGGTTTTTGTGTTTCAACAGAACGGCGACGTGTGCATCTCCATCCTCCACCCTCCCGTCGACGACCCCCAGAGCGGGGAGCTCCCCTCAGAGAGGTGGAACCCCACCCAGAACGTCAGGTACCTCAACTCGCTCCAAACCTCGTATTCATTCATTATGGCATGCAACCGAAAACGTTAAAAAATGTTTAGCTACGGAATACAAAAATAAGCTATTTTTATTGGCAAAAAAAATAAAAAATGTGCTGCCTAATGAGTACACTTCTGGCTCAACCACAAAGCTCAAACACTTTCAGATACTCAAGGTGTGCTTGATGGAACAGTTGAATCAAGCGAATAGTCCCAAAAGGGCAAACATTGCCCACCCTACACACCGGTATTTCAAATTATTTCACATTTGTATTTGACCTAAGTCAGTCTATCGCACTTCACGTTTTTACCCATTTTGAGCAAATATTTTTAAAAAGACTATCAACTTTTAACTATACATTGAAACAAATGACAGAGGACTAAACAGGCAGAAAAACCCATTGACATCACAACCTACCAGATCTTTGGGGGAGACCAAAAGACAATATGGAGTGTCATCATAATGCCTCAATTGCGTGTCAAAGGTTTAAAGTGCAGAGCTAAGGAGTAGACACAGTCCCTAACAACAGTCAAAGTGCCAAAAAGATTACACATGCCAGTTGTCGAGACACTTTCTCAACCCCCGGGGCAGGTTGAAAGTGCTGAGTGTGTGTTTAACCAAACATCCAGAGAGGAAGTAGCATCTAATGGGTGAAATGGTGAGGTAACATTGCTGTCACAAAGGAAGTCAGCTCAAATAACAACCACTCAAGGAAATCAAGTAAAGCCACATTACTTAGAAGGTAAGGTAAAGGACCCATTTGTAAATGAAATAGTCAGGTAATAGGTATGTTTTAGAGGACATCAAGTCAAATTAGTAACTTGTGTTTGTACAGGACCATCTTGTTGAGTGTGATCTCTCTGCTGAACGAGCCCAACACGTTCTCACCGGCCAACGTGGACGCCTCAGTTATGTTCCGCAAGTGGAGAGACAGCAAGGGCAAGGACAAGGAATATGCCGAGATTATCAGGTAGGAAGAACACACACACACTAACCCAACCATTTGATTTACCTTTTTCACAACAAAGTTGGCCTACCTCCACACACACATAGTCAAACAGTGAGTGAACCCTTTGCGATGTCTCTCTCCCCAACCCCCCTCCCCTCTTCCAAAGGAAGCAGGTGGTGTCCACGGTGGCGGAGGCGGAGCGTGATGGTGTCAAGGTTCCCACCACGCTGGCTGAGTACTGCGTCCAGACCCGGGTTCCCTCCCAGGACAGCAGCTCAGACCTGCTCTACGACGACCTCTATGATGACGATATGGAGGAGGAGGAAGAGGAGGATGAAGAGGAGGAGGAGAGCGACATGGAGTCAGGAGGAGAGGCAGGAGGGACCAGTGGAGGAGAAGGAGGGGTCACTACTGGCTGCTATGACGACGACCAGGAGGATTCTGGGAACGAGGACTCTTGATGATGATGACGACGAATGCCCCAAATTGACGCCCCACACCCTGACATGTCCGATCCTAGCCCCCTCTTGATCCTGTTAGGCCTGGAACATCCCCTAAAACAAAATATATGTACGTCTGGTGCATTGATAGTAAATGAATAACTGAACAAATTAGTGGATTCCAATTACAGTCGTGTACGACCGCAAAATAAAACAAAAACATCTCTGCGAATATAATTTGTGTAGTTAAGAGCAGTCGGAAATGTTTTAATTTGTCCTTTTGATATTTGACTTTACCGCATGGTTTTGGTTTCCTTATTCTATGGTCACATAGTCAAAGCCTGCCTCCCTGGTCTGATGGATTGATAGAAAGCAGACAGTTGATGAACATAAACACAAACAAACATCCGAGCCCACAGGAGCTTGTTTGTTGCAAGATGTGCAGATAATCTCTGCCTTTTGGAGAGGATCAAGTGCAGTAATATCTGAATGGAATTTATGAACGGGGAGTCGGAAAAGGGGCTTGCTCCATGGAAAGACCCAGTATTGCAGTGCCTCTGGGAACGGAGCACACAAAAAAAGATGCAGCTGAATGGAATGTGTGCTACTGCGGTTACTATTGTTTCTGTTCAACTGTCTGCGTTTTATCATGTCACTAGACGCATTTGCTTTAAGTACGTTCGGGCTTAAGTCTTGAATTTGCTAACCAAATTCTCCAAACCTGGACACCTCTTGGCCCCTTCACACCCTGGTAGTCTTTCATATTCAAGTGTAAGCTGGCTGGCTTTTTCTCTGTCTGTCTTTCTCAGTGTCTGGATGGCTGAATTTCAGTATTTTTGTTAGCCTGGCAGGCTGTCTTGCTCAGTCAATATGTCCCTCTTTCCGTCTCTGTCTCACCCACGTAGCCAGCCAGCCTCAGTCGTTATCTCCGTTTGACAAACACACAAACCTACAGACACAAACTCTGCCCTGACTGACCCCACACCTCCTGTTTTAACTCTGACCTCTCCAGAGTTGGGGTGTGTTCATTAGGAACCTAACGACAGAAAACTGACTGAAACAGGGAAGGACTACCACCTAAACTATCCAATAAAAAAACCAGCTTGTTTTTGTTTTCTGTTGCAAAACGGTTTGCTACGGTGTTCCCTAATGAGTACGACTCTGTATAGGGCACTAAGAGGAAGTGCTGTCTCAGGCACAGAACCAAATGAGTTAATTCTCCTCTCCTGCCCACCCTCTCTCCATCCATCCTTTCCCTGCCTCCAAACCTCAGGGCCTTCATAGACTCTCACTGGGAGAGAACCGGGGATGTAGTGGAGGACAAACGCACCTTAACACCGTCTACGCACCTATATGTTGTGAAAAGTGTTCCAGCGCCTATTACGCTAAATTAGCGTTGTTAGCGTCCGTGTCACTCATTCAGCGTTTACCCACCTTATTTCTTTACTACTACATCCCTGGAGAGAGCTCACACTCAAACTGCTCTTCAGCTTGAGCTTGGTATTGTTTTGATGGGTGTGTTTTTTTGCTGGGTTGTGTGTGTTTAGAGAGGGACCTTCAAATTTCCAACAACACCATCGGTCCCCATGTCTCCTCTACTTCAGTGATTCAGTCAGAGGAGGCTGGTGGGAGGAGCTATAGGAGCCTCCTCTGGATTCAGTGTTTTCTTCTCTTTTTTTTCTTGCTCATCGCCACCCATTTCTGTGTTGCCCTCTTCCGTTGGCCACGCTTCTCAAAACTACACCAGAAAAGGCTTCTCATTATACATGCTTGATATGCTTTCTTGGAATTGGCGCAAACTCCTGGAATTCTAGTAAGCAAGCCAGTCAGGTGGTCAAAATGGAAAGTGATGTTGAATGAGTGGAATTCTGTATTTTAATCAACTATTTACACATGCCAAGAGGCATTAGCCATTGTTTATGTTAGTTAGCACATATAGCTAAAAGAGCACATTTAGTTGTCCACAACATGTATCAGCTAAGCTGTGACTTGAGCACGTCACATTGGTGATTCAGAGCTACACATGGCCACTATTGCATTTTGTGTGTGAAAAAGGATGTTTCTTGAAACTCAGCTGCAAATACTTTGGCTAAAGAACAGCATCGGCCCTAAGTAGTAATGCTGAAATGGTGTAAGTGAGGCAACGTCACAGTCAGGCCAACCCATCAACTGTGCTCATTAGGCCTGCAGTTTTCACATGGGTGCTTGTGTTTTTTACCATTACCTGTTCAATGGAACACAGGACCTGTTACACCTTTCACTCACATGGAGGTGCTGGCCTGGATTGTATGCCAAGAAGATTACGTTTTATCACCACTTCCAGTGACGCTACAACCAATCAGTTATGGATAGGTGTGGAGTATTCATTTTCTGTTTGTAAGATCTATAAGGGAGATACTTGACTATTCAATCTAAGATTAACAGAATCAAAATGAGAACTTTTCTCCTACCTTGCTCTGTTGAACTGATGCCCTCACTGGGGCTGGCTTGAAGTCAAGTCAAAAATGAGTTGACCGATGGATCACAAATGGATTGTTGTTCTCCTCAGCCACTGGATGTTCAGGGATATGATGTCAACGACCGGGGTGAGCCATGTCTCAATACTCTAAAATGACTTCCTCTCTTCACCCCCTTTTCTTCATGATCACTGATCGGTGAAAGGAGTGGATACATTTCCACCATGTTGCTTTTTTTCCCTAACCTGCCATGCTCTTTCAGATTTTTGGTAATGAAGAGGGAAGGAAGCCATTGAAGAGGATTGAGATGCAGCCGGGGGTACTCTACTGTCTCATGCTCACTGACCTTTGCCTTCTGTGTATTGACGAGTAGGAGGCAGTTGGAACAGCGTTTACCTGGTCGAAATGACAGTCGACTAGATGGACCACATGCTAAGCTGTCAAACTCACAGTGTTGCAAAGGTGGACAGCAATGGACAATTTTTCTCATTTATTGTGTGTGGGTGAGTGTGTATTGTGTTTTTAGGAGCTTTTCCCTCGGAGGCTGAAAAGGGTCTTGTTTGGACAAAAAACAACTGTCAACTGTGCCCACAGCCAGTGATGTGGACGATGCAGTCCTCCTCTGTTTTATTTCATTTTCTCTTCCTTTTGTGTTGTGAGGATGCAAATGTCACCTATAAAATGTATATTATAAAAATTTTGAATGGACAGAATTGTCTGAAATGTCTTCAAATGTTCATTTATTATCTGTTGTCAATGGTGCCAGTTGGCATTACTCATTTCTGTTTCCTAGAAAGCAGCTGCTGTACTTTTGACACGGGAAAACTGGAAATGACAAATCGTTTTTCAAAGCAGTTAGTAACCGTTGTAAAGACAATGGGCCCTGTTTGAGTAGTTTTCAAATGCATCTTTCCTTGAACCATAATAACTGAATCAACACGATTGTATAGGTGAAAGCAGGGGTTACACTACATACTAAAACACTGATCTGACATGACCAGATTGTATCCTCATCTTGAAAGTATCCAAACAGTGCCCAAGTTTCTCACTGAATTTACCACACAACTGTGCACCACAATCCTTCCACCCTTTTAATAAAATTCCTAATAAAAATGGTATGAACCATTGGGCTAAGCAATTATGGAAAGGAAGCTCGACAAGATGAAAGTGCTGGTGTAGGACAAAATTAAATAAGTTTAAACTCCAACTTTGTGTCTAACTTTCAAACGACACACACTGTAACTGAAAATTAATTTCAAGTTTATCACAGGAGTGCACGTGTCCCCAATGGCTGTAAAGACATGCTCATTTTAATTTAAATATGAATCAAGATTAATTCTTGTCAAAAGTACCTTCATCTGATTTCTCAAGCATTAAATGAGCCACTGGCTGAATTATGCCCTGGCTGGCCTGAGACTTAACTGGTGCACCTCCTGTGAAATACAACAAGTTTTTGTCTCCACCTAGTGTTGATATTTGTTGCAGGAGCACATCTTGCTGACAGTGCAGTTGGGATTTATACACTACTGTGTGATAGTTAATTGGATAAGGAAACTACTGCTGACATTGAGATCATAAAGCTAAATCACAATTTGACTGTGTATTTTCCATAAATATCTCAGGAGTAAGGCTGGAAGACTGGAGTCACACAAGTTATGTAATAAAGGTCAAATATTTGAAGGGATGGTTTTTATTCTTGTTTAAAGTGCAAGACAAGTAGGCTATTAGTCATAACAATGTTAAAGTGCAATTCTGCCACTTTTTAACCTCATATTCATTATCTCCAGCACCATACCAGTGTTTACATATGTGAAAATAGTGTGTTTCTATGATCTGTGGTTAATAAGATAAAGGTCCTAAAACATGCTTCTCTATAGCTAGGTTTCCATCCAATTGGCGACAGATTTTCATGCGAATATTCTAAAATCTGCACAAAACCATATGTGCATTTTCCCACCAGAGATGTTTCCATCAAACTGATTTATTGCGGATAAAATGCTATGTGTGATGACGTAGTGCACATAAAAACAACTTGGGTTAAATTCCCATGTACTGAATAAAAAATACAAGTTAAATGGGTTTCCATCGCATTTTCAACTCTACTGATGGTTTTGTCACAAACACTGTTGCGTTAGCCTATATAGCAAATTGTAACATTTCCTGTTTCCATTAGCCCATCTTTACTTTTTTCATGCATCAGATAATTCATCGGCATGAAATGATTGGAATAGGAACCTGGTTTGTGACATCACAGGGTATAGGATTAGTCACTGCAAATCTCAATGTTTGAAAATAACTTTTGATGATGTCATCGGGTTGAACGTTTTTACTAAAAAAAAATATACTAAACCGAAATGCGCAGTTTTCACATATGTAGACACTGGTATTGTGCTGGAGATAATCAAAATGAGTTTGAAAAGTAGCGGAATTGCCCTTTAACACCAAACAGTGGTAGTCAATGATTGGAAAGTACATGAGCTTTTTCTGACCATTCGTTTGGTGTCTGTTCCTTGGGTGTATAGTTCACAGTAGGGAGTGGGGTATGTTGAGCCATTTTTACATTCAGCATCACTACGTCAAGGGAAATATTGTAATCTTTAAAACAAAGATAACTACATATATTTCACGATGTTGTGTATCCCATGAAATAATCAGAATTCATGTAAACATAGCTTGTCCAGAAATGGGGTAAATTGAGCCGCCTTATTTGTCCGCGAAATTCTTGATATGTTTAGCATTCTCAGAATCCATGTTATCAGACAAGACCTTGTGTGCCTCTGCAACTCTTATGATAGCATCTCTTTCGCACAGGTACATGGTAATTTTATTGTTGTCAATGCCAATGTACCTCTTCAGTGTCATTCGGTAAATTTTTTCATCCCTTGATGCTGATCGAATGGAAATCTTCTCTTCTTTTACTTCCTTGGCTGCTCTTTTAAGAACCTCAAGGGGGGCTAGACCTCTGCTTGTTTTATGATTGTATACACGGGACATGATGGTGTCTGCTCTGTAACAATGAGCCCATATGCATGACAAATTGCTGAAACACTATGCGTATTATGCATAAAACGGACAAATGTAATCATCATTTGTATGGGGTATTTTGAGCCTTTGGCTAGTTTGTTCTCATAATAATCTAAAATGTATGTTTACAGGAAGTTGTATACATTCACAACACTTACTGTGACAGTCTGGTTATATCAGAAATACATTTATTGATTTCAGACACTGGACGTAGCTCTCCTCCTTCTCGCGTTCTGATTGGCTGAATGGCTAGGCAAGTGGTACGCTGAAAAGGGGGTCCGGAGTGTTCATAGTGAACATTGATAGAAAGGTCCGCTCTCCAAAGGTCATCGCATTGGGGAAAAAATACAAATTAATTAATTAACAACAAGAAAAATGACAGCACACATCTCAAAGCTAAAGATAATTAACATGTTGATAGTTAAGATGATTTTTGTATTTTGAAATCTTTAGCAGGCTATCACTTTGTAATTCATGCAAATGTCTCCATTTACTAAATAATACGGATTGATTAATTTTAAAATACATAATAATAATAATACATCATCATTTATCTTACAGAGAAAATTCTAGTCTGTCTGTGTGAATATCCACCTTGTGTTAGACAGAGATAAGAACAACATGCCACTCCAGAAGGTGAGATGGGTAGATAGGGACAACTGAAATGGGCCGGAGGGACAAGATAACGACATGGTATACCTCCTTATTAGACTAGGCCCCTGGGTACATCTAAAATGAGCTCATTACAACTTCAGCAAGAGAGGAGAACAAACTGCTAACAAGGTAAAAATTCAAAAACAATATAACACAATTTAACAATGATTTGAAAGTGGGAATGGAAATGTGTTTTCACTTTCTGAGAGAGAGAGAGAGAGAGAGGAGTTCGTTTTTTATTTAAACTATCTTAATTAAGGATAAAATACATTTATCTTGTTTGGGTCAACTGGTTATGGTCGTGTATCTAAATAGGCCTATTAAATAGAGTGCATCAGGGCAACGTGAAATATGCAGCTTACTAAATGACATGTTTTAGCCAGAGGGTGTTGGACATGTGGCACAGGCTCCTGCTGCTCTTACTATTTATGTGCTCTCAGAAATAACTCAACTTGAACTGATATGCTCATTATTCCGCTCTGTAATACATAAAATACTTAAGGGTCAGATTCCATCAAGTAGCCATGACAGATTTATACTGTCACTTTAATTATATGGACATGCTCACAGACAAATGTTTTGAAGATGTGAGAATTCAAATACATTATGAATTGCATCTGCCTTTTAGTCCAAAGCATTTTGTCACTGTTGATGTACACAACATTAAATATTGAACCGGCACTATATTTTGATGTACAGTATAAACGTTTTAAAAAGTACTCTGTAAGGACAGTTGAAAGATGCTACAAATCTCACACACTTTTCTCTGTACTATAAGCGGTATTTGGAGTATCATCATATCCATGGAGGACAGGGGAGAGAGGGAAGAGCCTGCAGCCGGTCTGCACTTTGTGGGCTTGAAGGAGGACCTGATAAAAGCCAAGCGGTCGTTCAGGACCCTGGAGGGCAGGGATATTCTGGTGCTCTATCACCAGGAGATCTTCTATGCTCTGGACTTCCACTGTTACCGTGAGTAGAATAAATGGTCCCTCCAGATCTGTTTGTGCTGTCTTGCCAATTGCAATTACCAACTCCTATGTCATTAGCCTTGTATATGTGGAGCTAACATGCGTCTTTTGTCCTGATCTTGTCCACATTATGATTGTGCCCACATTTTTAAAAAAGATGTAGACGATTAAAATACGTATTGTGATCTAACTGTGATCAGATCTTCTTGCCTACCTACGGAGGTACACTCTTAGAAAAAAAGGTTATATCTAGACCCCAACAGGGTTCTTCGGCTGTCCCCATAGGAGAACCCTTTGAATAACCCCTTTTGGTTCCAGATGGAACCATTTTGGTTCCAGGTAGAACCCTTTTGGGTTCCAAGTAGAACCCTTTCCACAGAGGGTTCTACATGGAACCCAAAATAGTTCTACATGAAACCAAAAAGAGTTCTACCTGGAACTAAAAATGGTTCTTCAAAGGGTTCTCCTATGGGACAGCCACAGAGCCCTTTTGGAACCCTTTTTTCTAAGACTGTAGTCAGGAACCCATTGTATCTGGATATTTTACAACAGATCTGGAGGGTCAAACCATTTAAATCATCAATATACCACCCTGTAAAATAATTGACAGGTGCCGCAAGTCTGCACAAACAGATCTTTGACTCGAGCTAATTCAGAGATGCATTCTGCAACATTTTCAGTAGCCATTGTTTATATATGTCAATTTTTTTTAATCTAACTAATGAAATAAATGCACTTCGGGAGCATCTCACTAACAGTGTGGTAGATTTACTTTGCTATCTATGGGATATTTTCCCACATAACATCGGTATGGTGTGTCCAGTCAGCAAATTGTTACAGTGCCATAAACTGTTTTCTTATTCTGCAATACTCTGATCCTCTCCTCTTTGGACAGATGCTGGGGGACCATTGCAAAATGGAGACATAGAGGTGAGTGACTTAGTATTGTAAGCTTGATCCAAATAAATCTATTTATTCTTTGATGTAATCAATATCTCAGGTACCATATACAGCCGTGGTGCCTTTGAGCAAGGCACTTAACCCCCAAACTGCTCCAGGGTCGCTGCTCTGCAGCTGACCCTGTGCTGCTACCAGCCTTTGTATGTGTGTGTTTGTGTGTTCATGTGTGTGTGTGTGTGTGCAGGGCTGTAACCAGGGTTTGAGCTTTAGTGAGGTCCCCCACCCCCTCCGCAGTGAGGATTTTTTTCAAAAGTTGAAGCTCATTTACTGCATTTCTATACAATTTAAACACTTTAAAATGCTATTGGGAGAACAACAAAAACAAGCAAAAATTACCCCAGCCATTATCACATTGGCTAATGTAGGTTCATTCACCTCAGTCGAGCTATAAACACATAGCCTATTAGCTATACAATTGTAATATTATACCCCTGAAAGGGGGGAAATATGAGAAATGATTCACACTGACACGTAGCATCAGAGACTGTTCAGTCAGTTGTAATGATGAATTGCATAAAATCAATATCAGTGATGTATTTAAAAAAAAAAAAATTGTGGGTAATTACATTTACATTTTAGTCATTTAGCAGACACTCTTATCCAGAGCGACTTACAGTTAGTGAGTGCATACATTTTCATACTGGTAATGAATAAAAAATATAAACTCCAGTGGGCGATCGAGATAAGACGAACAACCAACGATATAAACGAAAACGTATTACATTTTTAGAACGGTATTGTTTTGCCTTTTGATGCATTTTAGTGCTCGTCTACAGGGAAGATAGGCCAGGTGGAGATTTTCATATCAAAACATATATTTAATTTTTTCCCTAACTTGTTTGATAAGATTTGTACAGATTTTCTCAGGGGACCCCACATGGAGCCCAGACCCCAAGTTTGCGAACCACTGTACTAACCTCTCTCTCTCCTTGCTTCCCCTCTGTCTGTCTCCTCCTGCATGAATTGCAGCCTGCCTCAGCTTTACTGAGTGCCACATCACTGGATGTCTCAGTAGCCTACTCAGGAGTACATTCATTTCCAATGGAACGCTGCGTTTGCCTTGCAGTATTGTGTTGCAGAGGCAGTTGCAGTGCGTTCTGTGTGGTGCATAGGTTGGATTTATCGAATTTATGCATCAATTTGTACACGTAAACGGCCTGACAGAAATGGGAGCAGAAGGTAAATGTTTAACTTTTGTAGCACACATATCCAGATGATGCTGCATACCATTTTGCGCAATGACACTGTTTGTGTGATCAAGGCATAAAAGTAATACTGGCCAAAGCCCTTCAACATTAGAGCCAATGTATGCTTGATCTGCTATGTGGTTGGAGGCGCCGTATGGATGGTGTGACTCAATGCTGGGCCTCCGGAGGCAAGCAGAGGCCAAATTGAGCTCTGTACCGCATCACCATTCCCCTCTCAAATGTTGTAACAATATGGAGGGCTCCGTATAGCTCTGCATTGACATGATTGGTTGACGGTAGGTGAGGGCGGGAGGTCCTGTATAGACACAAACTCACTTCCTTGACAACTTCCTTCACAACAGCTCTGCTCCGCGAAGCTCAAGAAGTATAAATGCCCTGACTTCTGCAGAGGCCAAATCACCGTAAATGCTGCACGGCCAATGCAGACCACAGATTGACCATGTAAGGCCTTTGATCACCGTAAATGCTGCACGGCCAATGCAGACCACAGATTGACCATGTAAGGCCTTTGACTGCAATATAAATCTCTACCCGCTGCTAGCCAATTGACGGATTATTTATAAGCGACTATTTACCAGTTGTGCACTCATTTTCAGTTTGTTTTTGTTTGTTTGGGCTATGTCTGTAGTCGCAGGTCGGTTTAAAAATGGCATTTTATCCGGTATCTCGCAAACACACTGACAGCAGTGTCTCTAGCCGCCTACTTGAGCCGAATCCAAGCTGGGGTTGTTCGTTTCACGCTGTCTCTGCGAGAGGGCGGAGTTAACCGTTTGAGAGATTGGTGGATATAGGCTACTGCTAAAAACCCAAATCCGGGAGGTAAATCCGGGGGGCGCAGGCTAATTTAACGAACAAAGCACTGGTCATGATTCTACTTGTTCGCAAAGAGGCAGGCGCGATTAGAACTAAATCACATCAAAAACATAAGCGTTCTGAGCTTTGATCACCGCTGGGACCAATGTATAGATGTTGACCCGTAATTGATTTTCTTTATTGTGTACAAAATATAAACTTTTATTCTTATTATTTTTTTCATATGAGAAAAAAGGACCTCAGTGTCCTCATATGTAGTTACGGCCCTGTGTGTGTGTGCCAGGTTGGTAACTGTGTCAGCAAATAAGTAATTGGTTTCTATAATAAAGCTATATTTTCAAGTCAACATCCGTTTCACATCTTTCACATTTACAGTTTGCTCCTCTATTCATGTACCTTGGTTGGAAACGAGGTACTAGCGACATACATTTGCCTTTGTACATGCATGCTCAAGCTAAATAAAATCTATTTGATAAAGACCTTATTATCTTCATTTCATTCTTCTTGCAGGAATTTGACGGCAAGCTGTGCATAGTGTGTCCAAAGCACAAGTACAAGATCTCTCTCGCCGAGGGGGAGGGCATCTACAGGGCCACCAACCCCAATGCCCCTGTGCCCACAACAAGGTGGTACTCCAAGGGCATTAAGCAAAGAGTCCACACGGTGACCGAGACCGACAAGGACGTCTATGTCACACTGTCCCACGTGTCCCGTTTTATTGAGTCTGACTACTTCCAGGGAGAGAAGGGCAAAGTAGAGAGGGAGAGAATGGAGGCCGAAGAGTCTTCTAAGAAATCTAACACAACCTCCTGATGGACTGCATGTCAATAGTCTAAAATGGCTTCCTCTCCTCGCCTCCTCATCTGCACTAATCTGAAGGGAAGGAGGCGAGGAGCGGAAGCCACGTCAAACTATTAAGATACATTTGGGGTTTTCCTAAAGTTGACTTGTCTTGAAATGGGGATGGAGTAATTATGGCAACATTGACATTTGATTTGTGTCCAGAAACTTGAACAGCCAATCAGATCTCTGACATAAATATGCTAAAGGCAGGATGTGAGTGAACTGAGTCTAAAAACTACCAATTACATGTTTCCTTAATGTGTGGGGTAGGGGTTATGTTTTTTTGTGTGAACATTTCATACATTCCATAAGAATCTGTTTTTATGTTTTAGTCTATCACGTTAAGTTATCTTATACAGATTATCTCACTCACTGCTCAGTCGACTTGTGAATTGTAGCTCCTTCTCAAGTGGGATGAGTTAAGTACCTGGAGAGCACAACACTCCTGTGGTTCAGTAATAAAGCTAATAAAATGAGTGCTGATGGCTTGTTTTCCTTTGGTTTCGATGTGTAGCAGCCAATTATATAATGGCCTTATGTCCCAGTGGGGATGAGGAGGATTAAGGAAGTAGGCCTCAGTAAAATGTGTATTCAGTGTATTCAGCTTCACAGCAGCACTGAACTCCTCTTTCTCTTGTTCATAGGAATACATATTGATATTGTTAACATTAAACTCAAGTCAATGTGTGGAAAGGGAAAATAACCCATAAACCCATTCATTAGAACAATGTAGAAAAATACACTGAGTACACAAAACATCGGTTTGTGTCAAGAACTGCAACGCTGCTGGGTTATTCACGTTCAACAGTTTCCCGTGTGGATCAAGAATGGTCCACCACCCAAAGGATATCCAGCCAACTTGACACAACTGTGGGAATCATTGGAGTCAACATGGGCCAGCATCCCTGTGGAACACTTTCGACACCTTGTAGAGTCCATGCCCCGATTAATTTGGTATACTTAGTGTATCTGGCTGTTTTCGCTGCATAACATTTAGAAGTAGTCCCTTTTCAGGTTTAGAAGAAGTGACTGCTAAATGCTAACTCCCTTTCGTATAATCAGGTTTCATAGGTAGCATAGAGAAATCGGTGGTGGTAGTCAGTCGTTTTTAACTGTAATGCAGTTCATTGGTGACAATGACATTAATATGTATTCGGGTTGACATCCATACAAGCATTTTTACCTCAACATGGTGTGAAATACATATGTAAACAATAACCTAAATGTGGGCTAATTTTGCTTTGGGGCAGTGGGAGATCTGGGATCTTTGGTTGAGTTCCATTGATCTCTTTATCTATGGTAATGTGGAATGTTTATTCAAATTATGCTAACTGATGGGCTTCTCGAGTGGCGCAGCGGTCTAAGGCACAGCATCGCCGCGCTTGAGGTGTTACTTCAGACCTGGGTTTGATCCCAGGCTGTGTCACAGCCAGCCGTGACCGGGAGACCCAAGAGGTGGTGCACAATTGGCCCAGGGTTAGCTGGCTGGGATTTCCTTTTCCCATCGTGCTCTAGCAGCTCCTTGTGGCGGGCCGAGAGCCTGAAAAATGACTGCGGTCGCTTGCTGGACGTTGTTTCCTCCGACACATTGGTGCGGCTGGCTTCCGGGTTAAGCGAGCAGTGTGTCAAAGAAGCAGTGCGGCTTGGCAGGGTTGTGTTTTGGAGGACGCATGGCTCTCGACCTTCACATCTCCTGAGTCTGTAGGGGAGTTGCAGCGATGGGATAAGACTGTAACTACCAATTGGGGTAAAAAAAATTATAAAAATGTTGCTAACTGATGTGGCTCATGCAGTGGAATGACTTTTTTGTAATGTCAGTTGAGTTGATTTAACAAATCACAGCACAGATTGATAGGTACACTTCCTGCTTTTACTTCCTGCAACACCTGGGCTACAACACCTGGACTATAAGGCATGCATGTATTGCTATTGTAATACGCAAAATGTGTATCTCGAAAGGATAGCCAATAGACGTGTGTCAGTTACCTCTCTCTGAGAACGTTTTCAGCAGGTTGCCACAATGGCCTGCAATAAGCACTGAATTAACATTATCCCCAGGACATTTATTTGTTAATTTATAAAAAATATACAGTGGGGAAAAAAAGTATTTAGTCAGCCACCAATTGTGCAATTCTTTCACTTAAAAAGATGAGAGAGGCCTGTAATTTTCATCATAGGTACACGTCAACTATGACAGACAAATTGAGATTTTTTTTCTCCAGAAAATCACATTGTAGGATTTATTATGAATTTATTTGCAAATTATGATGGAAAATAAGTATTTGGTCACCTACAAACAAGCAAGATTTCTGGCTCTCACAGACCTGTAACTTCTTCTTTAAGAGGCTCCTCTGTCCTCCACACGTTACCTGTATTAATGGCACCTGTTTGAACTTGTTATCAGTATAAAAGACACCTGTCCACAACCTCAAACAGTCACACTCCAAACTCCACTATGGCCAAGACCAAAGAGCTGTCAAAGGACACCAGAAACAAAATTGTAGACCTGCACCAGGCTGGGAAGACTGAATCTGCAATAGGTAAGCAGCTTGGTTCGAAGAAATCAACTGTGGGAGCAATTATTAGGAAATGGAAGACATACAAGACCACTGATAATCTCCCTCGATCTGGGGCTCCACGCAAGATCTCACCCCGTGGGGTCAAAATGATCACAAGAACGGTGAGCAAAAATCCCAGAACCACACGGGGGGACCTAGTGAATGACCTGCAGAGAGCTGGGACCAAAGTAACAAAGCCTACCATCAGTAACACACTACGCCGCCAGGGACTCAAATCCTGCAGTGCCAGACGTGTCCCCCTTCTTAAGCCAGTACATGTCCAGGCCCGTCTGAAGTTTGCTAGAGTGCATTTGGATGATCCAGAAGAGGATTGGGAGAATGTCATATGGTCAGATGAAACCAAAATAGAACTTTTTGGTAAAAACTCAACTCGTCGTATTTGGAGGACAAAGAATGCTGAGTTGCATCCAAAGAACACCATACCTACTGTGAAGCATGGGGGTGGAAACATCATGCTTTGGGGCTGTTTTTCTGCAAAGGGACCAGGACGACTGATCCGTGTAAAGGAAAGAATGAATGGGGCCATGTATCGTGAGATTTTGAGTGAAAACCTCCTTCCATCAGCAAGGGCATTGAAGATGAAACGTGGCAGGGTCTTTCAGCATGACAATGATCCCAAACACACCGCCCGGGCAACGAAGGAGTGGCTTCGTAAGAAGCATTTCAAGGTCCTGGAGTGGCCTAGCCAGTCTCCAGATCTCAACCCCATAGAAAATCTTTGGAGGGAGTTGAAAGTCCGTGTTGCCCAGCGACAGCCCCAAAACGCTCTAGAGGAGATCTGCATGGAGGAATGGGCCAAAATACCAGCAACAGTGTGTGAAAACCTTGTGAAGACTTACAGAAAACGTTTGACCTGTGTCATTGCCAACAAAGGGTATATAACAAGTATTGAGAAACTTTTGTTATTGACCAAATACTTATTTTCCACCATAATTTGCAAATAAATTCATTAAAAATCCTACAATGTGATTTTCTGGATTTTTTTTCCTCATTTTGTCTGTCATAGTTGACGTGTACCTATGATGAAAATTACAGGCCTCTCTCATCTTTTTAAGTGGGAGAACATGCACAATTGTTGGCTGACTAAATACTTTTTTTCCCCACTGTACTTATTTCCCTCATTAAAATGCAAATCAATTCATAACATTTTTGACATGCGTTTTTCTGGATTTGTTTGTTGTTATTCAGTCTCTCACTGTTCAAATAAACCTACCATTAAAATTATAGACTGATCATGTCTTTGTCAGTGGGCAAACGTACAAAATCAGCAGGGGATCAAATACTTTTTTCCCTCACTGTACATTACTCTTAATGAATTTCCACGTGGGTGAGGATATTATAAATTTGATCAAAGCCTATTGGATGACAACTTGTTTTTAACTAGGACAGAGGAATTTATAACTGATTTTTTTCGACATAACATAGGTACAGCAAATCCCCTTATTATATGGGACACTTTTAAATGTGCCTTTAAAGGCCATGCAATTCAGTACTCATCTCGAAAACAAAAGCAATTTAGGTCAAAAGAGTTCATACTAACAAAGGAAATAGAAGGTCTAACAGAACAGATAGATAGTAATAAAAACTGAAACATAGAGGCTCAGAATAAATTAGAGGAAAAACAAAAAGAAATGGAGAAACTTATTCAAGAAAGATCAAGTGTCATATATTATAAAAATAAAGCAAACTGGATGGAATATGGGGAAAATGCACCAAGTTATTTTTAAATCTTCAACATAGAAATGCTACCAAAAATAATTTACTGAAACTGGTTACAAATGACGGAGTCACCCATGATTCACCAAATGATATTTTGAAGGAGGAAACAAAGTACTTTAAGCATATGTTTTCGTTTCAGTCGCCTCCCATCTCCTCTAACTGAAGCTAATTGTAGAGATTGTTTTCTATTGATAATGTAAAACTAACAGCTATACAGAAAGACTCATGTGAAGGTGAAATTACAGAGGAGGAACTTCTGGATGCAATTAAAGACTTTAAGTCCGGGAAAACTCCAGGGTTGGATGGCATACCAGTCGACGTATACCAAACCTTTTTTGATATACTCAGAAGACTGTTATTAGCATGTTTTAACCACTCCTATGTAAATAGTAGATTATCAGACAATCAAGAAGAAGGGTTGATTTCATTATTACTGAAACAGGATACAAGTGGAAAATATAAAGATCCAGTCCATTAAAAAAATTGGAGGCCCCTTACACTTCAGTGTTGTGATGCAAAAATTCTAGCAAAATGTATAGCGCATAGAATTAAAAAGGTATTGTCGGACATTATTCATTCTAATCAGACAGGTTTTTTACATGGACGATACATTGGAGATAATATAAGGCAAGTACTTGAAACAATAGAACACTATTAATATTCTGGGAAACCAGGCCTGCTATTCATAGCAGACTTTGAAAAGGCATTTGATAAAGCACGACTGGGGTTTATATATAAATGCCTGGAGCATTTCAATTTTGGAGAATCTCTTATAAAATGGGTTACAATCATGTATAGTAACCCTATGTGTAAAATAGTAAATAATGGCTATTTCTCAGAAAGTTTTAAACTGTCAAGAGGAGTGAAACAAGGTTGTCCACTATCGGCATATCTATTTATTATGGCCATTGAAAAGTTAGCTATTAAAATCAGATCCAACAATAATATCAAGGAATTAGAAATCCAGGGCTTAAAAACAAAGGTGTCATTGTACGCTGATGATTCATGTTTTCTTTTAAATCCACAACTTCAATCCCTCCACAGCCTCATAGAGGATCTAGATACATTTTCTAACCTCTCTGGGTTACAACCAAATTATGATAAATGTACTATATTACGCATTGGATCACTAAAAAGTACAATTTTACATTACCATGTAGTTTACCAATAAAATGGTCTGATGGTGATGTGGATATACTCGGAATACATATCCCAAATGAAATAAATGATCTCACTCCAAAAATGTTTTATAGAAAGTTAGCAAAAATAGATAAGATCTTGCTACCATGGAAAGGTAAAATACCTGTCAATTTGTGGAAAACTCACCCTGATTAACTCTTTAGTATTATCCCAGTTTACCTATTTGCTTATGGTCTTGCCTACGCCTAGCAAACAGTTTTTTAAATTATATGAGAAAAACGTATTCCATTTTATTTGGAACGGCAAGCCAGACAAAATTAAACGTGCCTATTTGTATAATGAATATGAATTCGGAGGACAGAAATAATTAAATATTAAAGCATTAGACCTATCACTAAAAGCTCAGTCATACAAAAGTTATACTTAAATCCGAACTGGCTCTCTAGCAAATTAGTAAGATTCTCTCACCCAATGTTCAAGAATGGCATTTTTCCCTTTATTCAGATTACAACCTCTCACTTTCAGTTATTTGAAAAGGAAATAATCTCACAAATATCACTATTTCTAAAACAAGCCATTGTGACACTCTGGCTCCGGGACTTCTGTATTTGAGCCAGGGTGTATTTGTTTTGTGGGGTTTTGTTGTGGGGTTTTGTTGTATAGGGTGTATTCGTTTGGTTGTGTTTTGGGTGTTTTTCTATGTTTGCATTTCTGTTTGTTGTATTTCTAGGTTTGGTCTATGACTCCCAATCGGAGGTAACGAGTGTCAGCTGTCGGCTCGTTATCTCTGATTGGGAGCCATATTTATTCTGAATGTTTTTCCTGTGGGTGTTGTGGGTTTTTGTTCCAAGTTCAGTCTTTGTCACTGTTGGACTTCACTTTTGTCTTTTGTTTTGTATTGACGTGCTTTTCTAATTAAAGTCATCATGTTCACTCGCAACGCTGCGTATTGGTCCGCTTCCTCAGACGATCGTGACAGAAAAACCCACCAAGCAGAGGACCAAGCAGCGTATCCAGGAGCAAAGGGTCTGGACATGGGAGGAGATATTGGACGGTAAAGGGTCATGGACTTGGGAGGAAATCCTGGATGGGATGGATCGCCGTCCATGGAGCGAGACAGTGGAGAGGCGACGGAGAGAGGAGCAACGGCGTCGGCAGGGCCGTCGTCGGAAGGATGAGAGGCAACCCCAAAAAATTTTTTGGGGGGGGCACATGGCTTGGGCGGCTGGGCAGCAGGAGGCTGCCACAGGGAGATGTGGAGAGAAGGCTTTCGGAGTACGGGAGCCATTGGCGAGTAGAGGGAGGGAAGTTGTTGTGGCACGGCGTGAGAGACTGAGGTGTGTTACCAGTCCGGTCCGGCCCGTTCCTGATCCCCAGTTAAGGCCAGTGGTGTGTGTTCCCGGTACGGACCGGCCTGTTCCTACTCCACGCACCAGGTCCACGATGTGCGTCGCCAGCCCAGCTCGGCCTGTTCCTACTCCACGCACCAGGTCCACGATGTGCGTCGCCAGCCCAGCCCGGCCGGTTCCTGCTCTACGCACTACGCCTGTGGTGTGCGTCACCAGCCCAGCCCGGCCGGTTCCTGCTCCACGCACGAAGCCTACGGGGTGCGTCGCCAGCCCAGCCCGGCCGGTTCCTGCTCCACGCACCAGGCTCATGGTGTGCGTCACCAGCCCAGCCCGGCCTGTTCCTGCTCCCCGCACTAGTCCTGAGATGCGTGTCCTCAGCCCGGGACCACCAGTTCCGGCACCACGCACTAGGCCTTATGTGCGTCCCCAGGGTCCAGCATGCCCTGTTCCTTCTCCCCGCACTAGGCGTTATGTGAGTCCCCAGGGTCCAGCATGCCCTGTTCCGGCTCTCCGCACTAGGCGTTATGTGAGTCCCCAGGGTCCAGCATGCCCTGTTCCGGCTCTCCGCACTAGGCCTTATGTGAGTCCCCAGGGTCCAGCATGCCCTGTTCCGGCTCTCCGCACTAGGCCTTATGTGCGTCCCCAGGGTCCAGCATGCCCTGTTCCTTCTCTCCGCACTAGGCCTTATGTGAGTCCCCAGGGTCCAGCATGCCCTGTTCCGGCTCTCCGCACTAGGCTTTATGTGCGTTCCCAGGGTCCTGCATACCCTGTTGCTTCTCCCCGCACTAGCCCTGAGATGCGTGTCCTCAGCCCGGTACCTCCAGTTCCGGCACCACGCACCAGGCCTACGGTGCGCCTCAGACGGCCAGAGTCTGCCGTCTGCCCAACGGGGCCTGAACTGCCCGTCTGCCCTAAGGCGTTTGAACTGGCCGTCTGGACTGAGCCTGCAAAGCCGCCCGTCTGCCATGAGCCGTCAGAGCCGTCCGCCAGACCGGAGCCGCTAGAGCCTTCCGCCAGACAGGATCAGCCAGAGCCTTCCGCCAGACAGGATCAGCCAGAGCCTTCCGCCAGCCATGAGCAGCCAGATCCGTCAGCCAGCCATGAGCAGCCAGATCCGTCAGCCAGCCATGAGCAGCCAGATCTGTCGGCCAGCCATGAGCAGCCAGATCCGTCAGCCAGCCATGAGCAGCCAGATCCGTCAGCCAGCCATGAGCAGCCAGATCCGTCAGCCAGCCATGAGCAGCCAGATCCGTCAGCCAGCCATGAGCAGCCAGATCCGTCAGCCAGCCATGAGCAGCCAGATCTTTCAGCCAGCCATGAGCCGTCCAGCCAGGATCCGCCAGAGCCGTCCAGCCAGGATCCGCCAGAGCCAGCCAGCCAGGATCCACCATTGAGTCCGGTGCTGCCCCTTAGCCAGGTGCTGTCCCGTAGCCCGGTGCTGCCCCTTATCCTGGTGCTGCCTCTTAGTCCGGTGCTGCCCCTTAGCCAGGTGCTGTCCCTTAGCCCGGTGCTGCCCCTAAATCCAGGTGGGGTAAGTTGGAGGGTGATCATGTGGAGGAGGCTAGGGAAGCGGGTGGTGACTAAGGTGGGGTGGGGACCACGACCAGGGCCAGAACCGCCACCGTGGACAGACGCCCACCCAGACCCTCCCCTAGACTGTATGCTGGTGCGCCCGGAGTGCGCACCTTTAGGGGGGGGTACTGTGACACTCTGGCTCCGGGACTTCTGTATTTGAGCCAGGGTGTATTTGTTTTGTGGGGTTTTGTTGTGGGGTTTTGTTGTATAGGGTGTATTCGTTTGGTTGTGTTTTGGGTGTTTTTCTATGTTTGCATTTCTGTTTGTTGTATTTCTAGGTTTGGTCTATGACTCCCAATCGGAGGTAACGAGTGTCAGCTGTCGGCTCGTTATCTCTGATTGGGAGCCATATTTATTCTGAATGTTTTTCCTGTGGGTGTTGTGGGTTTTTGTTCCAAGTTCAGTCTTTGTCACTGTTGGACTTCACTTTCGTCTTTTGTTTTGTATTGACGTGCTTTTCTAATTAAAGTCATCATGTTCACTCGCAACGCTGCGTATTGGTCCGCTTCCTCAGACGATCGTGACAGCCATAGAAAGTTGGTTGAAATTTCAATTTAATCCTCCAGAAACAACAGAACAAATAATGCAACAAATATTGTGGTTAAACTCAAATATACTAGTTGATAAAAAAAACATAATGTTTTGAAAAAATGTTTAAAAAAGGTATAATCTTCGTAAATTATATCATAGGTAGGACTGGTGGAGTTATGTCGCACATGCAGCTAACAAAAACATATGGAAATGCCTGCTCTACCCAAAATTACAACCAAATAATTGCAGCATTACCGCAAAAATGAAAGAGGAAAGTGGAAGGGGGAAAAAGTAAGGAACATGTCTGTCGGCCCTGCATTAAATAGTATAATTGGTTAAAGAAAATTGTGATAAATAAAAAAGTATACAGTTTCATTTAAGGACCAAAGGATTGACAGCCGTCCCATATAGATTGCAAAATAGTTGGGAAGAGATTTTTGACGTACCGATTCCATGGCATAGTGTTTATGAACTGATACGCAAAATTACGCCGGTTTCAAAACTTACAATTTTTCAATTTAAATTATTATACAAAATTGTTGCTACCAATATAATGTTATTTATATGGGGGATACAATCTTCCCAGCTCTGCAGATTTTGCTGCGAAGAGACAGAATCATTAGATCATTTGTTTTGGTACTGTCCATTTGTAGCTTGTTTTTGGACACAGGTCCAGGAATGGCTAAATGATTGCAATATTTACTTGGAGCTAACCCTGCAGATAGCACTACTGGGTGATTTTAAAATGTACAATCTGTAGAAACAATGAGAATAGAAGGGTTCCGAACTTTTGTAAAACATCACAGTACAGTTTGAAAAATATATGGCAAATAGAAATCCAATATGGATGGTGTTATGAGATAGATGGGAGGTGTTGAATGGAGTTGAAGGATGGGACTAATAACAACTAACAACAACTAATAACAACAAGATAACTAATGTAAAGCATACTGTGTCCATAATAAGTATATAGGTTATAGGTTGAGAGCTTTTGTGAAAGTGCACAGTTAGAAAGATATGGCATATAGAAGCAAACCGGATGGACATAATGAAAATGATCGGAGAGGTTGAAGGTAGTGGAAGTTCAGGAGTAAAAACAAATAAAATAGAATTATTGTAAAATTGTCTGTGTCCATAAAATATATATAGTATGTATAAGCTGGAAGTAGAGGCCTAAGCATTGTTGTTCACTAGTTTACTCCAATTAAGGAAGGGGTGGTGGGGTTGGAAAGTAAAAAGGGAAATATATTTTTTAAAAGGATATGTATATACTGTGAGGGAAAAAAGTATTTGATCCCCTGCTGATTTTGTATGTTTGCCCACTGACAAAGACATGATCAGTGTTTAATTTTAATGATAGGTTTATTTGAACAGTGAGAGACAGAATAACAACAAAAAAACATGTAAAAAATGTTATAAATTGATTTGCATTTTAATGAGGGAAATAAGTATTTGACCCCTCTGCAAAACATGACTTAGTACTTGGTGGCAAAACCCTTTTTGGCAATCACAGAGGTCAGACGTTTCTTGTAGTTGGCCACCAGGTTTGCACACATCTCAGGAGGGATTTTGTCCCACTCCTCTTTGCAGATCTTCTCCAAGTCATTAAGATTTCGAGGCTGACGTTTGGCAACTCAAAACTTCAGCTCCCTCCACAGATTTTCTATGGGATTAAGGTCTGGAGACTGGCTAGGCCACTCCAGGACCTTAATGTGCTTCTTCTTGAGCCACTCCTTCGTTGCCTTGGCCGTGTGTTTTGGGTCATTGTCATGCTGGAATACCCATCCACGACCCATTTTCAATGCCCTGGCTGAGGGAAGGAGGTTTTCACCCAAGATTTGATGGTACATGGCCCAGTCCATCGTCCCTTTGATGCGGTTAAGTTGTCCTGTCCCCTTAGCAGAAAAACACCCCTAAAGCATAATGTTTCCACCTCCATGTTTGACGGTGGGGATGGTGTTCTTGGGGTCATAGGCAGCATTCCTCCTCCTCCAAACATGGCGAGTTGAGTTGATGCCAAAGAGCTCAATTTTGGTCTCATCTGACCACAACACTTTCATCCAGTTCTCCTCTGAATCATTCAGATGTTCATTGGCAAACTTCAGACGGGCCTGTATATGTGCTTTCTTGAGCAGGGGACCTTGTGGGCGCTGCAGAATTTCAGTCCTTTACGGCGTAGTGTGTTACCAATTGTTTTCTTGGTGACTATGGTCCCAGCTGCCTTGAGATCATTGACAAGATCCTCCCGTGTAGTTCTGGGCTAATTCCTCACCGTTCTCATGATCATTGCAACTCCACGAGGTGAGATCTTGCATGGAGCCCCAGGCCGAGGGAGATTGACAGTTATTTTGTGTTTCTTCCATTTGTGAATAATCACACCAACTGTTGTCACCTTCTCACCAAGCTGCTTGGCGATGGTCTTGTAACCCTTTCCAGCCTTGTGTAGGTCTACGATATTGTCCCTGACATCTTTGGAGAGCTCTTTGGTCTTGGCCTTGGTGGAGAGTTTGGAATCTGATTGATTGATTGCTTCTGTGGACAGGTGTCTTTTATACAGGTAAAAAACTGAGATTAGGAGCACTCCCTTTAAGAGTGGGCTCCTAATCTCAGCTCGTTTCCTGCATAAAAGACACCTGGGAGCCAGAAATCTTTCTGATTGAGAGGGGGTCAAATACTTATTTCCCTCATTAAAATGCAAATCAATTTATAACATTTTTGACATGCGTTTTTCTGGAATTTGTTGTTGTTATTCTGTCTCTCACTGTTCAAATAAACCTCCATTAAAATTATAGACTGATCATTTCTTTGTCAATGGGCAAACGTACAAAATCAGCAGGGTATCAAATACTTTTTTCCCTCACTGTAGTAATTTGAAGAAGATTGAGCATTGGGACTGATACGAAATTAGAGCCTGCTCACTCTTCAAGGCCTGGTCCACTGCTCTCGTGTTTAAGTCCTCTGTTGTTTGTGATTTAAGATAAGCTTCCTGTGGAACAATAGATAGCCGCCAGTACACAGAACTCACAGGCTGTAAGAGAGACCGGGTGAAATTTGGGACAGAGGTGAATAATTGAAGACACGTTTTTGACAATTTATTTCTCAATTCTATAATTTGGGTAGCACCAGGGATTTAAGTAAGAAGGTAATGTCATCTAAAACAATAATCTGTTTCCATTATGTAGATCTGTGTCCAGATGTTTTAAATGTTTTATTTTTACCTTTATTTAACCAGGTAAGCCAGTTGAGAACACGTTCTCATTTACAACTGCGACCTGGCCAAGATAAAGCAAAGCAGTGCGGTAAAAACAACAACAACACAGAGTTACATATGGAATAAATAAAACGTACAGTCAATAACACAATAGAAAATCTATATACAGTGTGTGCAAATGTAGTAAGTAATGGAGGTAAGGCAATAAATAGGCCATAGTGCAAAATAATTACAATTATAATTTAGTATTAACACTGGAGTGATAGATGTGCAGAAGATGATGTGCAAATAGAGATACTGAGGTGCAAATGAGCAAAATAAATAACAATGTAAATAACAATATGGGGATGAGGTAGTTGGGTGGGCTAATTACAGATGGGCTGTGTACAGGTGCAGTGATCGGTAAGCTGCCCTGACAACTGATGCTTAAAGATAGTGAGGGAGATAAGTGTCTCCAGCTTCAGATATTTTTGCAGTTCGTTCCAGTCATTTGCAGCAGAGAACTGGAAGGAATGGCGACCAAAGGAGATGTTGGCTTTGGGGATGACCAGTGAGATATACCTGCTGGAACGCATACTACGGGTGGGTGTTGCTATGGTGAAGTAGATCCAAGTAAATGTTTTAGTACCAAATATTGAGCTGATAAGCCAGAACCAACTTTCTGAAGGTCCTAGCAGATTTGTTAAACAACAGGTTTCATATTTTGACTAGTTTTGACCCAGGGACAGTTTGTACAGAACATGCAACAGGTCAAAATCACAATGATTCCAAGAGAGGGGCTCTGGGATTGTTTACTTTGGAAGGTGCCTATTCAGCTTGACGAGACATTGTATCATCTGATGTGTGTGAAGTATAATTCTGTATACGACTGATGGAATGTCCGCTACCAAGTAAAAAAAAAAATGTTTATCAATGATTCTGTATCTCTCCCTTTGAAAGGCTTCCTAAGGCAAATGCCTTGGGAAAGCAATTAAAGGTACCCGGATCCAGCTGTTAAGGGAGCTCCCAAATCAAGTAAGGCCTGGCCATTTGTTTGTTTTTACCCTACAATTTTTACTATATACAAATTTTTTACATTTTAGTCATTTAGCAGACACTCTTATCCAGAGCGACATACAGTTAGTGCATACATTATTTAATTGTTTTATACTGGCTCCCCGTGGGAATCGAACCCACAACCCTGGCGTTGCAAACCCCATGCTTTACCAACTGAGCTACATCCCTGCCGGCCATTCTCTCCCCTACCCTGGACGACGCTGGGCCAATTGTGAACCGCCCCATGGGTCTCCCGGTCACGGCCGGCTTCGACTAGCCTGGATTCGAACCAGGATCTCTAGTGGCACAACTAGCACTGCGATGCAGTGCCTTAGACCACTGCGCCACTCGGGAGACGCCAGCACCCACACACAACCCACCTGTTAATGAATATTTATTAGTGGTGTTAATACTGATTTATGGTGTGGGGTCTTTTTATTTGGTTTTAGTGGGTTTTTCACGGGTTAGAAAGGATGCAACTTAAACAATGTGGTCCTCTGTAGCTCAATTGGTAGAGCATGGCGCTTGTAACGCCAGGGTAGTGGGTTCGATCCCCGGTACCACCCATACGTAAAAATGTATGCACACATGACTGTAAGTTGCTTTGGATAAAAGCGTCTGCTAAATGGCATATTATTATTTTGAAAGGGTACACAAATGACATTTTCTGAAGTTTCTATTGTCAGAGTTTTGGTTGCACACATGTAAATTCTCTTGATAAGAAATGTACTGAAAAACCCAACGTAAACCTGATACACAATGTTTGAAATGTTTAAAATATCTTTCAATAATGTCTGAGGTACAGGAAAACAAACACTCACTTAATAGGGCTGACTGACCTCTGACCTCTGTTTTGACTTCCTGGTGGGGCCTGATCACCCTCACTAGAAAGACTGGAGACATTTGGTGAGATTTAAATGGGCTATGTAAACACTAATAAATTAGAAGAAGTTTATAATTTATCAATAGTCCCATGTGTGATTCGGACCACAAGCAGGACAGAGAGCACTCAGTGCTTGTCTCGCGCGTAGCGGAATACACCAGGATGTCCAGCTAGCCTGCCGAGAATAAGCCTTGTGAGATATTGGTCTGTCACATGCATGACCCAGTATTGATCGTCACATGAATGAAGCAAACATTAATTATGAATGATGAATAAGCTAAATCATGCAAATGTACCTTGTCAGAATATAAGGGAACTAACGGGACTGCCCCGTTAGAGCTTCTGACAGACACTCACTATGGTGCATTAAGTTTGTTGGAACCTCTCCAGAGCGCTGACAATAAACAATTATTAATTTAAGATTGACCTTTCTGGTGTATGTGACAATAAAATAATAATGTATGTGACAATAAAATAACTTTTTTTGTATAGGCATTAGCTCTGGGAGTCAACGCAAGTCTTCAGGTCTCACTCAGGCAAGGTTATTATCTGAGCGTGGTTCACCAAACAACCTCTATTACAGTTAGGCCTATTGTCTTCAGGTCAATCCCTCACAGTGAACAACCCCCTTAGGTCCTAGAGACTACTTATACTGCACATAACTCATTAGAATTGACTACAGTATCACACCGCATCAAGCCTAACACCAATTATTCCACCGACTCAAGCTTAATCAGCATAATAGCCCACTTCAACACTTCTTCATTATCATTGTATAGGGCAGCATGTCTTGGTGTGCACATGGTGTCTTGGTATATAGGCCCTATTGGCAATTATGTCACGACTTCAAGTATTACAAGTCAATTCCATACATTGGGAGAGTAAATTAGCCTTTTCGTTATACATGATCCCGAGAGACAATGTTGGAGTGGTCGATTAGCCTACAATAGAGGATTGTTTGTCACTTTGTCGATGTTCCATGTTTTAAAGATGATCCCTCCTAATCTAATTTTGTTAGGATTTATTTGTGTTCACAGCCACTGAATAATGCTAATCTAATCTCCATCCCTTGCATCAATTAATAATGGGAGTTGGAATAATGAGAATAAATAAGATTAGGTCAACCAACGGGCGAGATTTAAAAAAAATAATACAGTCTGGAGAAAACACAGTGCGTGTGTGGGGAGGTTCGCGTAATGAGGTAAGGACATAACAATGCAATTTGCGCTGCGCGTCATTTGTGGATGTAGATGTGTGCTGCTGTTGGCGTGCGTGCGCGCGTGTAGTGTTTACTGCTGAGTCAGGCGCGTCCACTCTCTCCATCAGCACGGTCTGTTGCTCTCTTCCAGTCTCTCTCGCTCTCTCCGTACATTACCTCCCCACTTTTCTTCCTCTGCCCAGCGACGTCAATTTTCATTGGATAAAGCGGTGGCATAAACGCCACGAATATCGAGGTTCTGGTTTCTCCACGTCGTTTAGTTGTAATTTTTTTAAACAAATTGACAAGTTGTTTCTTTTTTAGGGCATTGGTAGTCCACGTCGCCGGCTGGATCCAACCAGTGGTGTTTACGTTCCGTTACATTACCGTAAACTGTAAGAGGTTTTGCTTTATGAATGAACAACGAGAAGGAAATACACGGGATTGTGAAACTCTCCAACCGCGGTCGCGGGGAGCGAGTCACCGATATGAGGGATTAGCGTCCCCATACCCGGTACTCATTGCGGAAAAGCCTCTCACTGCGGACCCATGTGAAAACGCACGGTGGGAGAACGTGCTCAAGAGGCATTGACCAGCGGAAAACCGTGGTGACCATGTAAGTTGCTGTCTGCACCTCATGAATTGATGCAAAAGACGAGGTAGCCTACTTTACTGCCGCGTTTCTACTGTATGCTTGTACCACGCATGTTTTGCCAACAATGGGCTATGAATAGGATAATGACATAGTAGTAATAATAATAATGCAATTCTCAATTATTTTTGAATCTAAAAAAATCCGACAGAGCAACGCCAGTCAGTGTCATTCGCTCAATGGCTCAATGACACAACGTGATGCAGTGCCTCCGTGATAGACATGTATAATAAGGGGGAAAGGCACTTGTTAATTCCCTCCTTGCTGCATCTCTCACAGTCAAAGTATTAAGACACGTTCACCTGACTTCCCCCCTAATTCCCTTCTTTGCTGCATCCCTCACTGCATTTGAGAGACACATCACATTCACCTTATCTACACCCATAGTGTACCAGGCAGCAAACACAATCTGTCAGCCCATCTCTGCTTGTCTGGTTCCTAATGGGTCTGACTCTGACTGTGTCCCCCCATCTGGTGTGCTTTGCTTACAGGTCCATTCATATTGTTGCGCTGGGCAGTGAGTGCCCCGGGGGAGTGGGGCCAGGAGAAGAGGCCATGGGTCAGGGCCAGCTCCAGGGGGGCCTGCTGTGGAGTTATTTGGGCCACGGCGCCATGGCCGGAGGGCCTGAGGAGAGCAGCCTGTCCAACCCGGCCTTCATGGAGTACACGTCCCACGTTTTTGGAGACGTCACTGTGGTGGTGCAGGACTGCCCTAGCTGGGTAAGTGTGTGTGTGTGTGTGTGTGTGTGTGCGTTTAGGCTCTGGAGCTGATGGGGTGGGTGATTATTTTTCTATTATTTCTCAATTTTTCTCTGCATTGTTGGGAAGGGCACTTAAGTAAGAATTTCACTGTTAGTCTACTTTCCTGAGCTTTGTCTTCTCCTCAACGGTGGCAAATCTTTTCCCTTTCAGAATAGATTTCATTAGTGGAGACAGATGGAGGTTATCAGGGTCCAAGCCAGTCCAATAAGCAGGCAGGGAAGAAAGGCATTTGTTTGGTCAGAAGAACATTGTCATTGTAAAGAAGTGAGTGAGTCAGTCTGCCAGCCTCTGTTTGTGTTTTGTTTACCTGGTTGCCTTGAGTGTGAGGAGCGCTCTTGAGATGCACACACATTTTGAATTCCAAAACTGTTTTCAGCAAGGGCAGCGGAACAAATCTAACCACTTCTTCTCAGAGGGCGTAAAAATGAATGTACTGTTCAGGGGTTCCCAAACTCTTTCACTCAGGCCCCCCCCCCCCCCCCCTCTCCGCGCACGTGCCACATCTATTTCTATGGGCACAAGCACTATTCATGACACAAACTGTTCACACCCCTTCTTGTTGGTAGAGAGAAAATGTTGCAGTTTTAATGCTCATTTTCTAGCATTTCTATACATTTTGATATGTTTAATGTGTATTCATGTGATATTTAAGTGACTCAAACATTACAACAACATCTATGGGCTAAAACACCTATCTAAAAAAGGTTAGCTGACATGGGCTAGTTGATCTGAACATTTCTGACAAGTTATAAATAGCTGTCTAAGGTATGCAATGACTGACATGACAAGTGGAAAACTGATTATGCACTACCCAATTTCGAAATTGCACCTTGTGCATTCTACTATTACAACTTTTAAGAGTTAATTGAAAGCCGGAGGGGTTGGCCCCCCCGCTGACCCCTTGCGCACCCCACAGTTTGGGAACCACTGCTGTAGATGATGCGATAGCATAGCTGAGATAGCATGTAATTAAGCGTACTACTGTTACTATTTTCAATCTTTTGCCGGTATAGAACCTTTGGGGCCTGGCTAGTTTAGGCCAGACCTGGGTTCAAATACTATTTGAAATCTTTCAAATATGTGAGCGTTGGCTTTAGTCTGTCTGGAGTCCCATATGTGCGGGGTATGAAGTTTTGAGACCATTCTATTGGTGTCTTTAAGCCAGGCAAGCTGAATCAAGACCAGCTAAAGTAATTGAAATTATTTCAAATAGTATTTGAACCCAGGTCTGATGGAGACTGATCACAAGTCTCAATTAACAGTTATTTTAAGGGGGGATGAGGCTTAAACTGGATCCGGGAAACGGGCCCTATAATGTTGATGCATTCGAGATGTGTGTGTGACAGACATTGCAAATTCACAAACATTATCTTGTAAGAGGAGGCTGGTTTGATGTTGATCTGTTTTCTTGTATACTGAAAACACCAGCCCCTTGTGTCACGCTTAAACAGCCTTGGTTATCAGTGCAAACTTGTAGTGCAGATATTTGGGAGTCTCGTCCATGACAGTACATGGCCTTCAGATTGCAGGACTGTATAGGACAAAGGCAAAGCAGCTAGCAAGCTACTGCTCAGTGTCAGCTGTCATGGGCAGCCTAGCTGTTTGGAGAAGGAGGTGCTTTCTGTATCCATAACTGTCCAGATATCCGTGTCCTCTAAAATGTTTGAATCCTTCTCGACTGTAATATGATTTGTGGATTCAAAGAAAGTATTTAAAATGTGTGTATGTACTCTGTGTGTGGACAGGATCTGTTGGACAGTGACTGGGCCAGTGTGCGGAGCGTTCTAGAACAGGCTGACATCCTGGTCATCAAGTACTCGATCAACGACAAGCTGGCCTTCCAGCAGGTGCGCAACGGTTATGCCCCTAGACTCCGCCCCCTGCTACGTCACTGGGGCGTGCCCGTCATTTTGGTTGCTGTGGGCGCCCGCCTAAACGGTGAGATCCCATTGGTCTATCCTTGACCACACCACCATTTTGACCTGTTGTGTCTTCTTGTGCTGTATTGCCATGCACTTACCACATGCCAGGTCGTCATGGTAAATAAATAAAACATCTTAATTGACCTGCCTGGTTAAATTAAGATTATATTTTGTATCATGAGTCAAGTGGTGAAGTTTTGCCTCATAGCACTTCCTGTATAGAAATACTGACAATGATTGGTTATGTGGCCTCTCACACTATTCATAACAGTTTATGACATCCAACCATGTTTATGACATCTGACATAACTCTGTTGTTACGATTCAAACTAATATCATCCAAAAATCACATCATTTTGGGTCTTTTGAAATAGTCTTAATTAATTGATCTTTATATTTGCACATTTTACAAATATGGCTTACCAAACGATTGCTACATTAAATACTGTAGGAGCAGGGAAAATGGCTGAAGGAGTGGATTTGTCTTTTCCCTGTACTCTCAGTTAAGAGGATGATGCTCATCTTATGATCAAATCTCAAACAGGCCCCAGGCTTTTGACTCTAAGTAATGTGTCTTTGTGGCTAAAACAACAAACAAACCAAGCATAATATGGTGCAAGAAAGAAGTAGGTAAAGTCCAAAACCTGACACACACAAAACTACAGTAAATCTTTGAGTGGTACATTGTGACATGTAGCATTTCCCAGGTCGGTGTTATTAAACTAGCAAAGTATTAACCATCAAGCCCACTTTAATGTCTATATCCGTCACCAAAAGTCAATTTTATTTCAGTGGTGTAAACAAATACACCACATTCGTGATGGGTTACTTTTTAGCTCAGTGAGATGCTTTTAGATCTTGCCAGAGCTTCATTGCAAGATGATAATAGTATTTGATAACTCTTTGGTGGTGAGAGAGGGGGCTTGAGGGATAGTGGTGGACCTGACACTATGTTTTTGTGTTGTTTTGTCGCTGCTTTATTGTCTATGCTAAAACTATCCCCAAATGAATGCGGAGAATGACAGCTGTGTTTCCTGTTGCCTTTGTTAGGAGACCACCTAGGGCAGAATCATTGCAGGGCACGTCACATACTGTACACACACACCACAAACAGTGTCTAGCTTTCACTCTATGCCTGTAGTTTTATTAGCAGAGTGATTTATCCCTTGCATTTGGCAATGAGCAGACCGCCTCACTCTATCTGTCTCTCTCTCTGGCTCCTTCTCTACTTTTATGATGTTTCTATATGTCTTTACTCCTCCCTCCATTTCCCTGTAATTTTCTCTTCATATTCTCACTCTCTGCATGTAGGCTGCAGTATGCACATGCAGGGTGTGCCTATGTGCATGCATTGTAAATCGGTCTGAATTTCAGTATGTTGTTATATCTTTGATGGATAAAATCAAATCTTGAGATGTTCTGCTGGAAGTTCTGTGGGTAATACCTAATTATTTTGCATGTATGCGTGTAGAGGAGCTAACTGTTGTCCTGTCTCACTCACCTCTTCCCTGTCCCCTCACTGTCCAGATGAGGGGCCCCCCTGCACGTGCCCCCTGTGTGCATCAGACTGGAGCAGCTGTGTCCCCCATAGTGAGGGCCTGCAGCTCTCTAGGGACCTGGGGGCCACTTACCTGGAGCTGCCCTCCCTCAACCACGTCTTTGTGGGTCGCTACTTTGGCAGCGTGGTAAGTGTCGGCATCAGCCAGTTATTAACTGAATATATTGTTTGATGGTGTGATTTATGATTGGTGTGATCTATGTTATCATTCATCATTGATGATGCAGATGGCAAAGTATTATGTTATTGGCCCTAGTGCTAGTGAAGATAAGAATGGGGACTGGCTGCTATGTGATTAAAATGTTCTATTGGTGTGTGTGGGTTTATGCTAACTAGCGTGTGTTTGTGTATGTATTCAGCTGGAGTACTTCATGATTCAGTGTTTGAAGCAGAAGGCCAAAGAGAGGCCAGAGAAGAGGCGGGGCAACAAGATGAATGAGCCCCATCCCCCTCATCTGGAACAGCCAGGTGAGAGACTGGCAATGCAATATGAGGGCCCCCTTTAAATAATTTCTATGTGTCTATGTATTATATCAACTTTACTTGTGGTGTTTCTCAGGGATCAATTATCAACCCTTTCTTGTTCTCTCTGCACATGCTACTGTTATTGTTAACATGCTACTAGATATTATTGTTGACTTAAATTATATTTTCAATTTTTTCCAAATCACCCAACCGTATGTGACTCTTTAATAACCAACCAAATACACAGTTGAAGTTTTAACCAAACCTATAGCAGACACAGGTTAGTGGAATAGTGTTAAGATTTCTTCGACAATTGCTCCAATATAATAGATTCATTACTTTTAGGGATTTATTATTGCATGGATCCAAGGTTTGTGAGATCTGAGATGAGAACGCCAGGGCTATTTTTGGCTCATGGGCTTAATTTTGAATTATGAAAAGAGAGTAATTGCGCACATCCAAACATGGCACAGGAGCTGGACAAATAAAGCAATGAAAATGAATGCAGACTCACCGTTTGCTGCTCCTAAAGAAGAGTTAGTGAAGCTTAGTGATAGTACAACAATACTCAAGTGACGAAGATCATATCATGTTGGTTGAAACATTGTTGAAACGTTGTCGCTTCAATAGAAGATCACATTTTGGAGTAGCAAACAGTGAGTGGACAATTTTCTTCCTTTACTATATATAGAATATAGACTTTTATTGCTTTATCAAAGTTTCGAATGATCTGTTAGTCAGCCCTTCACCCTATAGTGTTCATTATTTTTGTCTTTATTCCTGTAAATGTGTTATTACAAATATTACATCTATCTGTGTTCATGGACACAGAAATGGAACACACGGCTAAGCCGGCCGTGACCGGGAGTCCCATAGGGCGGCGCACAGTTGGCCCAGCGTCGTCCGGGTTAGGGGAGAGTTTCGCCGGGGGGCTTTACTTGGCTCATCGTACTCTAGTGACTCCTTGTGGCGGGCCGGGCGCCTGCAGGCTGACCTCGGTCGTCAGTTGAACAGTGTTTCCTCCGACACATTAGTGCAGCTGGTTTACGGGTTAAGCAAGCGGGTGTTAAGAAGCACGTCTTGGCGGGTCATGTTTCGGAGGACGCATGACTCGACCTTCGCCTCTCCCGAGCCAATTGGGGAGTTGCAGCGATGAGACAAGATCGTAATCACGAAATTGGGGAGAAAAAAGGGGGCTAAAATTACTAAACAAATATAAAAAATAAGAACACACGGCTAAGCTACAGTTAACATACTGAATATAGCATCCTTGCCATTTAGCCACTATGTCTGATGAACTTTGACTTGGTGATTGACAGATAAGAGCAACACTGCCAAAGTGGATGCGTGGGTGGGCTGGGTTGGCTGGTGCCCGTCCAACTACTTAACTTTCTCTCTTTATAGTGTACAGTCCATGAAATATGAAGTGCATTGATTCCTGGACAGCCTTGCCTGTATACCAGGCTAAAACAGAGTGGCCATAAAAAAGTGATGAGGTGCACAGGGGGACAGCGTGGATTAAGCATTAATAGGTTTATAATAGGACAGTGATTTACATAGCTTCACACTAGGAACCCCCTCCTCTGTCTCTCGCGCTGTTTCTCTTCTACTTAATAATCTCTGCTTTTCCCTCATCCCTCGTTGCCACGCCCAACTCTCTAAGCTAACTGTCTGATCATCTTTCTGTTCTCCCTCTCTTTTTTTCCTCATCAATCCTTTATTCTTTCGCCCCCTCTTTCAACCTTCTCCCTTCCATTCTCTCTCTCTCTGTTTCTTTCTCTCTTTCTCTTGATCTCTCTCTCTCTAACCTTCCCCCTTTTTAATCCATCGGAGCTGCATACGTAACGATGTTGACACTTACTCCTCCCATTTTCCCTCTGTGCTTTTACTCTTCCCTTTTCCCTTTTCTCCCTTTACTGAACCCATCCCTCATTCCATCCCTTCAGCGCGTCTTCCCCCCATCCGAGTGGAGGAGTCCAGCTTCTCTAAGGACCTACAGTGGCTGCTGGAGCGTGGCATCCAGTTCGCCGACGTGGCCTTCTACTCCGGGGACTCTGGGAAGGAACTGGGCTGGGGGCACGCCGCTGTGCTCTGTGCCGTCAGCCCCTATTTCAGACAGCTGCTGCTGGGCCCCAAGGCCAGGGAGAGGCCCATATCACGCTGCGCCTGCCGGGGGGATGGCCGGGGGGACGGCCGGGGGGATGGAGGCCCCCCATCGCTGCTCTCCACCTGGGATGGGGGCCTGGGCATGGAGGACGGGTCGCGGCCTGACGGGCATCTGGCCGGACGGCTATCACGCCTGGTGGTGAAGGACCCACTGCTGTGCCTGTGCCTGTGGGAGACACTCATGTTCCTCTACCGAGGTAAACTACTGGTTTAAGTGCTGTTGCTTTGAAACAAGCTTCAATTTCAAAGTTAGTTTAAGTGGCAAGTGCTTTAAGCATGTGGAGCAGCACTAGAGAGCGAGGCTTTAGCCAAGTGAGCTAATGTTGTCTGCTTTGGTGGGTGCAATCATTTACAATGGATCATTTACCATCACTGTACGAAACATACTGCTACGACTCTATCCGTAGTCTCCATTGTGTGTGTGTGTTGGCTGTGCTCAGTCATGGTACCACATAAAGATCATCAGTGTTTAATTAAGATGATTTTACCCTCCATTTACCCTGCATTGTGAACCAAACTAACCAATTAATCTTTTCCTTGAGTCGACCTACCGTTGTCTTGGAGGAAATTTCAGCGAGAAAGCTTTGTCACAGCTTGGAATTAATCTCCTGAATGAGGTGTTTGTGGGATATTACCCTGCGCTGGGTGTTAAATTAATCCTTGTATCAGCTAAAGTACCTCCATAAAAAACTGAGTGATGAGCTAATACCCCTCTAACTCACCTCCTCCTGCCGCAATGGTCTGTTTCCCTTCTTATATGAAGGAATTCTCCACCCACCCCTTCAACCTTCAAGGCTGCCTGAAGGACTGTTGTTTGATGATTTCAAGGATTATGCAAATTGAAGAGATGTCTCCGTTTTCTGCCTTTTCCTTGGGATACTAACTCACAATCAATGTTTTGTCTTTCTCGCAGGTACTTTCTGAAAAGTAGGCTACTGTGATGTAGTTATGAGTGTGACTCATATGCGACTCCGTGGATCTTTTTGTATTTGCATTGGTGTTCCTACAATATTATGTGATATGAGAGAGAGTATACAAGGTTGTTTATATTTGAGTCAATAACCATGTTTCCATCCACAGTTTTTATGCGAGTAAAGTAAAAAATCATGACAGCTGTGATGGAAGTTTTGGGACAATTTTATTCTGGTGACATGATGATCGAAGCTTGACTGCCGTTTGACAAATAAATATTCTCGCTCTTATCCATAATAATCTCATCATGTAGACTACCCGCACTGTATCTGCCAGCTGTTGGCTAGAGTGCATGTGCCAAGACTAGAATAGGCCCATTTGCTATTTAATGCAACAGTTTTTGTGACAAAACTAATCGGTAGAGTTGAAAATGCAACTCCCCCCCCCCAATTCGTCAGGCCATGGACTCTACAAGGTGTCGAAAGCGTTCCACAGGGATGCTGGCCCATGTTGAATCCAATGCTTCCCACAGTTGTGTCAAGTTGACTGGATGTCCTTTGGGTAGTGGGCCATTCATGAGACACACAGAAAACTGTTGAGCATGAAAAATCAAGCAGCGTTGCAGTTCTTGACACAAACCGGTGCACCTGGCACCTACTACCATACCCTGTTCAAAGGCACTTAAATCTTTTGTTTTGCCCATTCACCCTCTGAATGGCACACATGCACAATCCATGTCTCAATTGTCTCAAGACTTAAAAATCCTTCACTAACCTGTCTCCTCCCCTTCATCTATACTGATTGAAGTGGATTTAACAAGTGACATCAATAAGGGATCATAGCTTTCACCTGGTCAGTCTGTCATGGAAAGAGCATGTTTTGTATACTCAGTGTTTGTTTCTGCGGTATACATGTGTTAAAGAGATCAATCGAACTCGAACAAAACAATGGAAACGCCCCTCACGCGTCCCGCCGAAAATATTCTGAATCTTTATTTATTTTTATTTTATTTCACCTTTATTTAACCAGGTAAGCCAGTTGAGAACAAGTTCTCATTTACAACTGCGACCTGGCCAAGATAAAGCAAAGCAGTGCGATAAAAACAACAACACAGAGTTACATATGGGGTAAAAAAAAACAAAGTCAAAAAATACAACAGAAAATATATATACAGTGTGTGCAAATGTAGCAAGTTATGGAGGTAAGGCAATAGGCTATAAATAAATAGGCTATAGTGCAAAATAATTACAATTAGTATTAACATTTTCTATATTAGCATTATACTCTTCAATGCCGCCCAGCAAAATTAGCATTAAGGTTAATGTGTATGTCACACTATTTTGGGGTAAAGATCAGAGTATAATGCTAATATGGATGTCAACCCCAGTACATGTCCACGTCATCGTTGCCAATCAACTGCATTACACTTTTAAAAAACGACCCATTTCCACATGGCTAGCCATGCTACCAGCTTACATGAACGGGAGTTAGCATTTAGCAGACATTTTTTCTAAACCCGAAAATGACAAATATTTCCAGATCGGATTTTAGTAACCACATTGTGGGCCTGTTAGAACACTTAACATCATGACGGATTTGAGGAATATCCAATTTGTTAGATCAGATTTTTTGAATGGGCACCAATTTCTTTCCCTCAAGGTCTGCATTCCATTGACCTCTTTACCACATCTATATATACAGTTGAAGTCAGAAGTTTACATACACTTTAGCCAAATACATCTAAACTCAGTTTTTCACAATTCCTGACATTTAATCCTAGTAAAGATTCCCTGTTTTAGGTCAGTTAGGATCACCACTTTATTTTAAGAATGTGAAAAGTCAGAATAATAGTAGAGAGTGATTTATTTCAGCTTTTATTTCTTTCATCACATTCCCAGTGGGTCAGAAGTTTACATACACTCAATTAGTATTTGGTAGCATTGCTTTTAAATTGTTTACCTTGGGTCTTACGTTTCGGGTAGCCTTCCACAAGCTTCCCACAATAAGTTGAGTGAATTTTGGCCCATTCCTCCTGACAGAGCTGGTGTAACTGAGTCAGGTTTGTTGGCCTCCTTGCTCGCACACGCTTTTTCAGTTCTGCCCAAACATTTTCTATAGGATTGAGGTCAGGGCTTTGTGATGGCCACTCCAATACCTTGACTTTGTTGTCCTTAAGCCATTTTGCCACAACTTTGGAAGTATGCTTGGGGTCATTGTCCATTTGGAAGACCCATTTGCGACCAAGCTTTAACTTCCTGACTGATGTCATGAGATGTTGCTTCAATATATCTACATCATTTTCCTTCCTCATGATGCCATCTATTTTGTGAAGTGCACCAGTCCCTCCTGCAGCAAAGCACCCCCACAGCATGATGCCGCCATCCCCGTGCTTCACGGTTGGGATGGTGTTCTTCGACTTGCAAGCAACCCCCTTTTTCCTCCAAACATAACGATGGTCATTATGGCCAAACAGTTCTATTTTTGTTTCATCAGACCAGAGGACATTTCTCCAAAAAGTACGATCTTTGTCCCCATGTGCTGTTGCAAACCGTAGTCTGGCTTTTTAATGGCGGTTTTGGAGCAGTGGCTTCTTCCTTGCTGAGCGGCCTTTCAGGTTATGTCGATATAGGACTCGTTTTACTGTGGATATAGATACTTTTGTACCTGTTTCCTCCAGCATCTTCACAAGGTCCTTTGCTGTTGTTCTGGGATTGATTTGCACTTTTCGCACCAAAGTACGTTAATCTCTAGGAGACAGAACGCGTCTCCTTCCTGAGCGGTATGACGGCTGCGTGGTCCCATGGTGTTTATACTTGCGTACTATTGTTTGTACAGATGACCGTGGTACCTTCAGGCGTTTGGAAATTGCTCCCAAGGATGAACCAGACTTTTTTTTTTCTGAGGTCTTGGCTGATTTCTTTTGATTTTCCCATGATGTCAAGCAAAGAGGCAGTGGGTTTGAAGGTATGCCTTGAAATACATCCACAAGTACACTTCCAATTGACTCAAATGATGTCAATTAGCCTATCAGAAGCTTCTAAAGCCATGACATCATTTTCTGGAATTTTCCAAGCTGTTTAAAGGCACAGTCAACTTAGTGTATGTAAACTTCTGACCCACTGGAATTGTGATACAGTGAATTATAAGTGAAATAATCTGTCTGTAAACAATTGTTGGAAAAATTACTTGTGTCATGCACAAAGTAGATGCCCTAACCGACTTGCCAAAACTATAGTTTGTGAACAAGAAATTTGTGGAGTAGTTGAAAAACTAGTTTTAATGACTCCAACCTAAGTGTATGTAAACTTTTGACTTCAACTGGATATATATATATATATATATATATATATATATATATATATATATATATATATATATATATATATATATATATATGAGTATTATAGTGTTTCTATGATATACAGTGCATTCGGAAAGTATTCAGACCTCTTGACCTTTTCCACATTTTGTTACGTTACAGCCTTATTCTAAAATGGATTAAATAGTTTTTCTGTCCTCATCAATCTACACATACCCCATAATGACAAAGCAAAAACAGGTTTTTAGAAATGTTTACATTTACATAAATATTCAGACCCTTTACTCAGTACTTTTTTGAAGCACCTTTGGCAGCGATTACAGCCTCGAGTCTTCTTGGGTATGATGCTACAAGCTTGGCACACCTGTATTTGGGGAGTTTCTCCCATTCTTCTCTGCAGATCCTCTCAAGCTCTGTCAGGTTGGATGGGGAGCGTCGCTGCACAGCTATTTTCAGGTCTCTCCAGAGATTGTTCGATCGGGTTCAAGTCCGGGCTCTGGCTGGGCCACTCAAGGACATTCAGAGACTTGTCCCGAAGCCACTCCTGCGCTGTCTTGGCTGTGTGCTTAGGGTCGATGTCCTGTTGGGAAGGTGAACCTTCGCCCCAGTCTGAGGTTCTGAGCGCTGTGGAGCAGGTTTTCATCAAGGATCTCTCTGTACTTTGCTCAGTTCATCTTTCCCTCGATCCTGACAAGTCTCCCAGTCCCTGCCGCTGAAAAACATCCCCACAGCATGATGCTACCACCCATGCTTCACCGTAGGGATGGTGCCAGGTTTCCACCAGACGTGACACTTGGCATTCAGGCCAAAGAATTCAATCTTTGTTTCATCAGACCTGAGAGTCCTTTAGGTGCCTTTTGGCAAACTCCAAGTGGGCTGTCATGTGCCTTTCACTGAGGAGTTGCTTCCGTCTGGCCACTCTACCATGAAGGTCTGATTGGTGGGATGCTGCAGAGATGGTTGTCCTTCTGGAAGGTTCTCCCATCTACACAGAGGAACTCTGGAGCTTTGTCAGAGTGACCATCGGGTTCTTGGTCACATCCTTGACCAAGGCCCTTCTCCCCCGATTGCTCAGTTTGGCCGGTCGGCCAGCTCTAGGAAGAGTCTTGGTGGTCCCAAACATCTTCCATTTAAGAATGATGGAGGCCATTGTGTTCTTGGGGACCTTCAATGCTGCAGACATTTCTTGGTAGCCTTCCCCAGATCTGTGCCTCAACACAATCCTGTCTCGGAGCTCTACAGACAATTCCTTTGACCTCATGGCTTGGTTTTTGCTCTGACATGCACTGTCAACTGTGGGACCTTATATAGACAGGTGTGTGCCTTTCCAAATCATGTCCAATGAATTGAATTGACCACAGGTGCTCCAATCAAGTTGTAGAAACATCTAAAGGATGATCAATGAAAACAGGATGCACCTGAGCAAAATTTTGAGTCTCATAGCAAAGGGGCTGAATACTTATGTAAATAAGGTATTTCTATTTTTTATTTTTAATACATTTGCTAAAATTTCTAAGAACCTGTTTTTCGCTTTGTCATTATGGGGTATTATGTGTAGATTGATGAGGAACATTTATTTATTCAATTTTAGAATAAGGCTGTAACGTAACAAAATATGGAAAAATGGAAAGGGTCTGAATACTTTCCGAATGCACTTTATACGGTATGAGTGTTTATATACTGTATATGAGTCTGTCTGTTGCTGTGGTATATATAAGTGTTTGAATGCCTGTGGTTCTGGTGTGACCCAGGGGCGTGGGAGTGGGAGCACCTTCAGGAGGCTGTGGGGGAGAAGCTGAAGAACTCTCTGGCCGTGGCTCAACTCATGGACCGCATCCGCTCCTTCCTGGGCAGAGACAAGGTGACCCATGGCTTACATGGATTCACGCATGCACAAACAAACACACACACACCCTGTGATACCCTATTCCCCCATATAACACAATACATGTGGCTCTGGTCAAAAGCAGTGCACTAGCAGTGCACTAATTGATTGAATTGGGATAATGTTTACTCTCAGATTGAGCAAAGGGGAATGGGATGTGGGCTGCCTTAACATCAGGAGACATGTGACATGCAGGGTCATAATTAGATTAGGCTTGAGTTCCTTCTATTTCAATTCCATCAGAAGTGAAGTGTCATTTTTGCACTCATTATTTTCACGTAGCATTTCTCAATACAAGTCATACGTTTGGTTCCAATCCGTCTCCAGGATTCACTAAGCAGTGATTTGTTTACTCTAAACCAGCAGTCTCTGGCTATATTCACCATGCGAGCGATGTTATATCACTGCAGCATAATGAAGCAAATGGGTTTGATATGCAGACTGCTCTGGAAACGAGCCTGCCTGCCAGTCTGTTTCAGCATTAGCCAGCTCCATTGAGGCGGTCTTGGCAGGGAGGGCAGGGACAGTGGAGTTGGCTGCTGCTGAGGCAGGCTTGCAGACAGGCTATTTCTATGCCACGGGGGAGGTGGAGATGGAAGCTCAGAATGAATAGCACTCATGGTAGTAAATACCAACAGTGGTGGAATCCTCAGACATAACCCATGCTGTGTGTGCCTGTATGTGTGTGTGTTTGTGCTTGCATGTGTATGTACGCATGTGCTCGCCTGTGTGTGTGTGTGTGTGTGTGTAGGGCCCCAGGGACACGCCTAATGCTCGTCCCCCCCAGCTTGGTCCTCAGTCTCTGGTCAACCTCTTCAACTCTCCTCTCTACTCTGATGTCATCTTCATGGTGCAAGGCAAGTACACACACACACACCAAGTCACCTTTTTTTATTACAGATGATTAACTTATTTCCTCACTGGGGGCCCTCAGGTAGTCAGTCCATTTCATTATTGCACCAGAGAAGAAAATGGCATCAACATATTTAGGGTGCCTCGAATGACACTTGATATACAATAGTCACAGTGCTTTAGACATTCATGCCAGATTTTGTACAATTATTCTGTTTTGTTTATAAGAGCTCAGTAATGTTAAAGACACCCTGATATTATGTTTACAGATTTTATTTTATGTTCACAATTTTATAAATGCCTTTGCTGCAGCAACGGTACATTGTTTTTATGACAAACTCTCTCGCAGGGTGATGCCAAGCTCCAAGTTCATAAGCAATCATCTACAATAACCCATGTAATGAAATATATATATATATACAAAAATATGCCCCTGACACTTCAAATGTATCCACTTTACAGCACGTCCTTCACCTGCGCTGCACCCAACTATAGAGAGGGCTGTCATAAGAGTGACACAATGCCTGTCAGACTTCAAGACAACCATTATGTCATGCTTTATAGCTGTCATAAGCTCTGGGCTAATTTAAACGACCCGTTCTGAAAGGCATCAATTCATAACTATGACAGTTTTAGATTCATTACGCCTTGCACCTAGACTGTGCATGAGCAGATCATTCGGTAGACGTGATTGTCTGATGTGAAGCTGTAATGTAGAGGCTTTTCTGTTTCTTTCGAGAAAAGTACAAAATACAGAGAATAGCTGTGGCTATTATCCTCAGCTGTATCGTGAAGAGACTAAAAACCTTCCCCCTTACAACAGCGGTATGTCAGGGTGTGATTAGCAACGCGTTACCGAAAGCTATTTCTCTTCACCTGAACCATCATTCAACCCCTCTCCTCCTGCAACTCTTCCCCAAGGCTTAGCTGGGAAGGAAAATGTATTCTCAACAAGGTAACCTGGTAAAATAAGGATTACATTTAAAAATAGACTGTGTTTCAGGGAGTGTGTTACCAGCTCACCGGGCGGTCCTGGTGGCTCGCTGCGATGTCATGGCGGCCATGTTCAGCGGGAAGTACGCGGAGGCACGGAGTCGGGTGGTGCCCATCCACGGAGTCTCCTCTGACACCTTCCTCTCCTTCCTGGAGTATCTCTACACAGACACCTGCTGTCCCGGTGGGTCCACTGCTGCAGGGCGGGAAAAAAACAGGCACTTTGTATACAGTGAGGGAAAAAAGTATTTAATCCCCTGCTGATTTTGTATGTTTGCCCACTGACAAAGACATGATCCGTCTATAATTTTAATGGTAGGTTTATTTGAACAGTGAGAGACAGAATAACAACAAAATAATTCAGAAAAACGCATGTCAAAAATGTTATAAATTGATTTGCATTTTAATGAGGGAAATAAGTATTTGAGCCCTCTGCAAAACATGACTTAGTACTTGGTGGCAAAACCCTTGTTGGCAATCACAGAGGTCAGATGTTTCTTGTAGTTGGCCACCAGGTTTGCACACATCTCAGGAGTGATTGTGTTCCACTCCTCTTTGCAGATCTTCTCCAAGTCGTTTGGCAACTCGAACCTTCAGCTCCCTCCACAGATTTTCTATGGGATTAAGGTCTGGAGACTGGCTAGGCCACTCCAGGACCTTAATGTGATTCTTCTTGAGCCACTCCTTTGTTGCCTTGGCCGTGTGTTTTGGGTCATTGTCATGCTGGAATACCCATCCACAAACCACTTTCAATGCCCTGGCTGAGGGAAGGAGGTTTTCACCCAAGATTTGATGGTACATGGCCCAGTCCACCGTCCCTTTGCTGCGGTGAAGTTGTCCTGTCCCCTTAGCAGAAAAACACCCCTAAAGCATAATGTTTCCACCTCCATGTTTGACGATGGGGATGGTGTTCTTGGGGACATAGGCAGCATTCCTCCTCCTCCAAACATGGCGAGTTGAGTTGATGCCAAATAGCTCGATTTTGGTCTCATCTGACCACAACACTTTCACCCAGTTTTCCTCTGAATCATTCAGATGTTCATTGGCAAACTTCAGACGGCCCTGTATATGTGCTTTCTTGAGCAGGGGGACCTTGCGGGCGCTGCAGGATTTCAGTCCTGATCATTGCAACTCCACGAGGTGAGATCTTGCATGGAGCCCCAGGCCGAGGGAGATTGACAGTTATTTTGTGTTTCTTCCATTTGCGGATAATCACACCAACTGTTGTCACCTTCTCACCAAGCTGCTTGCCGATGGTCTTGTAGCCCATTCCAGCCTTGTGTAGGTCTACAATCTTGTCCCTGACATCCTTGGAGAGCTCTTTGGTCTTGGCCATGATGGAGAGTTTGGAATCTGATTGATTGATTGCTTCTGTGGACAGGTTTATTTCATACATGTAACAAGCTGAGATTAGGAGCACTCCCTTTAAGAGTGTGCTCCTGATCTCAGCTCGTTACCTGTATAAAAGACACCTGGGAGCCAGAAATCTTTCTGATTGAGAGGGGGTCAAATACTTATTTCCCTCATTAAAATGGAAATCAATTAATAACATTTTTGACATGCGTTTTTCTGGATTATTTTGTTGTTATTCTGTCTCTCACTGTTCAAATAAACCTACCATTAAAATTATAGACTGATCATTTCATTGTCAGTGGGAAAACGTACAAAATCAGCAGGGGATCAAATACTTTTTTCCCTCACTGTAGGTCCCACTCCGGGTAGACATGGGTTAGGCCTAGACATGGTCTTGAGACCAGGGGTGGCCAAACCATCATTCTGGAGAGCTATTGTTCCAACCTTGCTCTAACTTATGTTGTGTTTAGTTGATACGAGTAATACGGTAGACGGCAAACCGGATGTCATTGTTTTCAATGAGAGCACGAAGGTAAATGCCGTTGAGGCTGGCGTTGAATGCCGTCAGCCGTCACGGTAGACGGGACTTGCCACCCTCTTTCTTACTTTCTTGTCCCACTATACCAAATGGTATGACGTTCTTTTCCGTCCCTTGTCTAAACGCAGCATAACACTCAGTATTCAGCCAATTAAGGTCCTTATTATGAGCAGCTGATTCCCTAGAAACAGATGTGATTCAGCAGGGCTGGAGCAAAAGCCTGTACACCCAGTAGAACAGAATCCTAAAGTTCAGATAGAAATGTAACGAATAGAGCACACAGTCCTCTGTCGTGTTGAATAGACTGAGAACCATGCCTGTTCTGTGTGGTGTATTTCTAGTTGCAACCTGTCAGTGAACAAGCCCCGGGTCCACTGCAGTGGAGGCTGTTGAGGGGAGGACGGCTCCTCTAACCATTACCACGAGCCCGTCCTCCCCAATTAATGTGCCGCCAACCTCCTGTGGTCCACTATAATAATCTCAGCCTCATTGCAAAATGTATAGAATAGCATGAGATTAGCTATAAAACTGCAAATGTTTCTTGCTGTCCCATGCCAATATGTGTAGAATTGCAGGAAATTTGCTTTAGCTCAGACTAGGGGTGTAACAGTTCACCAAACCCAGTTTGGTTTGGTTTCAGTAGTAAATGTTTGTTCATTTAAGAAAAGATAAAGTGTTGGTATTCCTGTTTCCATATACAGTATGATCATGGGTCATGTAATGATGAGAGCACAATCAGGAATACCAACACTTTGTATTTTCTTAAATGAAAACACGATTACTCATCAATAACAACACTAAAATAAAGTGCAACATGCATGTGAAATCAATATATAACATGGCTCAGATATTGTATAATGGTTTCTTACAAAGAAAAAAAAAAGTGTGACTCTCATAAAGGGGGCGTGTCTGTAGAACGGTACTTCTCATTTCCCACTCCGGGGTAATGTGATGGCCTATCACTATTAAGTAGCTCTGTGTCCATCCATCTGTATTAAGCAAAACACAGGGTGCATTGGCCAATTAATTGACAACTTCGGCTTTAGTTTGCTTATATAGACCGGATACTACCAGTTTGCTGAAATGGGTGCGAGAGAGCGAAGTTCGTAACGTTGTTTGAGCACTTTCATGAGGTGCTGAAACCCCCTATTCTTCTCAACCACAGAAAATGGGCGCATATCTGCGGCCAGGGGTGCACATTTTACTGGGGACGGGGGGGACATGTCCCCCCCACATTCTGAAATTGCATTTTTGTCCCCCCCAATTGTATCATTGGAATGTGATACAAAACGTGGCAACGGTGTGCTTTAGGACCATGTGGACGCCTCAGAGCGGTCAGGTAGGCTGTTTGGAGTGTTTATCCGACTGGATATATATACAGTTGAAGTCGGAAGTTTACATACACTTAGGTTGGAGCCATTAAAACTTGTTTTTCAACCACTCTACAAATGTCTTGTTAACAAACTAGAGTTTTGGCAAGTCAGTTAGGACATCTACTTTGTGCATGACACAAGTAATTTTTCCAACAATTGTTTACAGACAGATTATTTCACTTATAATTCACTGTATCCCAATTCCAGTGGGTCAGATGTTTACATACACTAAATTGACTTTAAACAGCTTGGAAAATTCCCGAAAATGATGTCATGGCTTTAGAAGATTCTGATAGGCTAATTGACATAATTTGAGTCAATTGGAGGTATACCTGCGGATGTATTTCAAGGCCTACCTTCAAACTCAGTACCTTTTTGCTTGACATCATGGGAAAATCAAAAGAAATTAGCCAAGACCTCAGAAAAAGAATTGTAGACCTCCACAAGTCTGGTTCATCCTTGGGAGCAATTTCCAAACGCCTGAAGGTACCACATTCATCTGTACAAACAATAGTACGCAAGTATAAACAGCATGGGACCACGCAGCCGTCATACCGCTCAGGAAGGAGACTCGTTCTGTCTCCTAGAGATGAACGTACTTTGGTGCGAAAAGTGCAAATCAATCCCAGAACAACAGCAAAAGACCTTGTGAAGATGCTGGAGGAAACAGGTACAAAAGTATCTATATCTACAGTAAAACGAGTCCTATATCGACATAACCTGAAAGGCCGCTCAGCAAGGAAGAAGCCACTGCTCCAAAACCGCCATAAAAAAGCCAGACTACGGTTTGAAACTGCACATGGGGACAAAGATCGTACTTTTTGGAGAAATGTCCTCTAGTCTGATGAAACAAAAATAGAACTGTTTGGCCATAATGACCATCGTTATGTTTGGAGGAAAAAGGGGACTGCTTGCAAGCCAAATAACACCATCCCAACTGTGAAGCATGGGGGTGGCAGCATCATGCTGTGGGGGTGCTTTGCTGCAGGAGGGACTGGTACACTTCACAAAATAGATGGCATCATGAGGAAGGAAAATTATGTGGATATATTGAAGCAACATCTCAAGACATCAGTCAGGAAGTTAAAGCTTGGTCGCAAATGGGTCTTCCAAATGGACAATGGCCCCAAGCATACTTCCAAAGTTGTGGCAAAATGGCTTAAGGACAACAAAGTCAAGGTATTGGAGTGGCCATCACAAAGCCCTGACCTCAATCTTATAGAAAATGTGTGGGCAGAACTGAAAAAGCTTGTGCGAGCAAGGAGGCCTACAAACCTGACTCAGTTACACCAGCTCTGTCAGGAGGAATGGGCCAAAATTCCCCCAATTTAATGTGGGAAGCTTGTGGAAGGCTACCTGAAACGTTTGACCCAAGTTAAACAATTTAAAGGCAATGCTACCAAATACTAATCGAGTGTATGTAAACTTTTGACCCACTGGGAATGTGATGAAATAAATAAAAGCTGAAATAAATAATTCTCTCTATTATTCTGACATTTCACATTCTTCAAATAAAGTGGTGATCCTAACTGACCTAAGACAGCGAATTTTTACTAGGATTAAATGTCAGGAATTTTGAAAAACTGAGTTTAAATGTATTTGGCTAAGGTGTATGTAAACTTCTGACTTCAACTATGTATACAGTGGGGAGAACAAGTATTTGATACACTGCTGATTTTGCAGGTTTTCCTACTTACAAAGCATGTAGAGGTCTGTAATTGTTATCATATGTACACTTCAACTGTGAGAGACGGAATCTAAAACAAAAATCCAGAAAATCACATTGTATGATTTTTAAGTAATTAATTTGCATTTTATTGCATGACATAAGTATTTGATCACCTACCAACCAGTAAGAATTCCGGCTCTCACAGACCTGTTAGTTTTTCTTTAAGAAGCCCTCCTGTTCTCCACTCATTACCTGTATTAACTGCACCTGTTTGAACTCGTTACTTGTATAAAAGACACCTGTCCACACACTCAATCAAACAGACTCCAACCTCTCCACAATGGCCAAGACCAGAGAGCTGTGTAAGGACATCAGGGATAAAATTGTAGACCTGCACAAGGCTGGGATGGGCTACAGGACAATAGGCAAGCAGCTTGGTTAGTAGGCAACAACTGTTGGCGCAATTATTAGAAAATGGAAGAAGTTCAAGATGACGGTCAATCATCCTCGGTCTGGGGCTCCATGCAAGATCTCACCTCGTGGGGCATCAATGATCATGAGGAAGGTGAGGGATCAGCCCAGAACTAAACGGCAGGACCTGGTCAATGACCTGAAGAGAGCTGGGACCACAGTCTCAAAGAAAACCATTAGTAACACACTACGCCGTCATGGATTAAAATCCTGCAGCGCACGCAAGGTCCCCCTGCTCAAGCCAGCGCATGTCCAGGCCCGTCTGAAGTTTGCCAATGACCATCTAGATGATCCAGAGGGGGAATGGGAGAAGGTCATGTGGTCTGATGAGACAAAAATATAGCTTTTTGGTCTAAACTCCACTCGCCGTGTTTGGAGGAAGAAGAAGGATGAGTACAACCCCAAGAACACCATCCCAACCGTGAAGCATGGAGGTGGAAACATCATGCTTTTCTGCAAAGGGGACAGGACGACTGCACCCTATTGAGGGGAGGATGGATGGGGCCATGTATCGCGAGATCTTGGCCAACAACCTCCTTCCCTCAGTAAGAGCATTGAAGATGGGTCGTGGCTGGGTCTTCCAGCATGACAACGACCCGAAACACACAGCCAGGGCAACTAAGGAGTGGCTCCGTAAGAAGCATCTCAAGGTCCTGGAGTGGCCTAGCCAGTCTCCAGACCTGAACCCAATAGAAAATCTTTGGAGGGAGCTGAAAGTCCGTATTGCCCAGCGACAGCCCCGAAACCTGAAGGATCTGGAGAAGGTCTGTATGGAGGAGTGGGCCAAAATCCCTGCTGCAGTGTGTGCAAACCTGGTCAAGACCTACAGGAAACGTATGATCTCTGTAATTGCAAACAAAGGTTTCTGTACCAAATATAAAGTTCTGCTTTTCTGATGTATCAAATACTTATTTCATGCAATAAAATGCAAATTAATTACTTAAAAATCATACAATGTGATTTTCTGGATTTTTGTTTTAGATTCCGTCTCTCACAGTTGAAGTGTACCTATGATAAAAATTACAGACCTCTACATGCTTTGTAAGTAGGAAAACCTGCAAAATCGGCAGTGTATCAAATACTTGTTCTCCCCACTGTATATATATATATATATATATATATTTTTTTTTTAATAATGCCCCCCCCCCCCCCCCACACACACTTTTAAAACCAAAGTTGCGCCCCTGTCCGCGGCTATAAACATACCAATCAATCTCTTGTAATTTATTTGGTCCGGTCAGAATCAGCTGCGAAGGGCTGCTTGAATGCAGAGGGGAGACGAAGTTGTGTTGTTTTTTTGTGTTTCCGTCTTGCTCTGTTGGTAAGAATACTGGGGTGAAGTCGGCGTAAATGTGTCAACATGTTTGAGTTGTTGGCAGCTGTATAGGCTATTCTCATTGAGCAGTGGCAACATACTCTCTCTGTCCATCGCCGTTGTAATCTACTGGGAAACACAAATGTTCCCGAACTGGAGATTTAAATGATGGAAAATCCTCCTCCAACCCCACCACTCGCCATCGTACAGAACTAGCTCCCAGCTACGACTCACAAAAGGACAGATTGAAATGCGCCAATTAAGATCAGAATTTTGAGAATGTGCACATAGACTCTGAAATGTTTTTTTAGCTCAGATTTAGTCAAGCCTATAGGCCTAGCATTTTATATTTTAAATATATTTTTTTATGTATTCAGTCGGATTCACAGTGCGGACCGAACAGAGGTCCCCGTACCAAACGGTTCGGTACGAATACGTGTACCGTTACACCCCTAGCTCAGACCTTGAGGGGGCCCCGTGAAACTCTGGTACGCCACTGCCCGGATCCTCAGTGCTGCTCAGCAGAAGCTGTGAAATGATTGACGGTGGATTTACACGCTCAGATGTTATAAACAGCATCTCTTATGGCCCAGAGGGATTCGACTGTCAGCTCCCAAAACAATTGACAGGCTGGGGGGAGATCAAAAGCAATTGGAGTGGACACTGTGACACTAGTATGATATGATGAAAAGTATTGTATGCTGATTTGTTTGAAGGGGGAGCTGTTATCTTGTAGTTGGTTTATTTTTCACAGCTGTGTGGGTGTGTGTGTGTGTGTAATGTGATATGATTGACAGTACAGCAAATGGAGACATTTGACTGCAGTCTGTGTGATTTATAAATCACAACAATGGCGTGGATTTCAACCACAATTTATGATCAAATCTGTGCATGAGTATGATGATTTTCTAAATGAGGCTCCAGTATGTTTGACAGTGTCTCTCTGTATGTGTGTCCAGCCAGTGTGTTGCAGGCGATGGCCGTGCTGGTCTGTGCAGAGATGTACCAGGTGAAGCGCCTGCAGCACCTGTGTGAGGTGTGTGTGTGTGCCTACCTCCAAAGCATGCCTAGCCGAGAGCTGGCATCAACTGGCATCAGTGTGATCCGCCTTCTCCGTAGGGCTAAGGTAAGTGTGTGAGATATTCTCCATTTCAAATCAACGCCTAGTCCTTAACCTCGTGGCACTCCTGTAGATCTGAAACGTTTGATAGGTGTGAGCAATATGGTGAAGATTCTCATACCCGTCATATTCTTTCAAATCTACCAACCTGGCCTCAGGGCAATTAATAGGATTTGGGACATTTATTTGTATCCCTCCATTTAGTATGATATGTTACATTACGAATGGAATAGTAGTAGTACAACATCATTCGAATTGGAGGACGTATAGTATCATACCCGGTCGTACAATATCATACGAATTGGATGATGTTACATATCATACATCTTGCGTCGTTAGCATCTGTGGCTAACGTTAGTGGATAACGCAGCAGGTTAGGAGAACTAACGTAGCAGGTTAGTAGAATAAGGTTAAGGTGAGGAAAAGGTTAAGGGTTAGCTAAAATGCTACAGTCGTCCCCGACACGACTCGAACATGCAACCTTTGGGTTGCTAGACGGTCGTGTTATCTGCCAACCCATCCTCCCCAACCAACTGCCCTACTTTTTGTTTTTATCTTAAGTAACCATAACCATTATTTTATTCGTAACGTAACACATCATAGTAAATAGAGGTACACAAATGTAAGTAACATATCCTACGTCTGTTTAATGTGGTCAGGCTGCATTTACAGGAGTGCCTAGGGGAAGGATTTGGGATTCAGTAAGAGAGTAGGTGTGTTCTGACACAAAATAGCTTATCTTCAGTAGCATCCACCACATCACGTTCCACTCAGTGGAGATGTAGAGTGAGCGAAGACAAGGAAAGGAAGTCACTTCAGACTATTGAGATGATGCACCCCTTGACGTTTCAACAATGTTTCTAATATTAAATGATTAAATAATAGTATTTTTTTTTTGTGATCCTTACCACAACCTGAGAGGATTTGGTTGATGAAAGCAACTTGTACCGTACGCTGTAAAAGATTAACCCACCAATGTGCTATCACCTATCCAGTTCTTTCAGGTCATTGGTTTAAAAACACTGGAGGCAGGGAAAGCAGAGAATATGCATGCATGCACGCACATTGCACATGTACAGGGTTGGAAAATGTCATTTTCCGTGTGGAAGTCATTGCTGGTGTTAGAATATACAGGGCGGAATAAATTATCTTCAATAGTTACACAATACATCTTTGCTCAAATAGCTGACTGTTCCCCTCTCTCCTTCTACCTCTTTCTCTCTTACAGTGCCACAATGCAGAGCAGCTGTACGTATGGCTCCTCCACTTCATAGCCAATAACTACCTAATCTTCAGTCACAAGCCAGACTTCCTGGAGCTCTCAGGTGAGAAATCATCGGACACAGGACAGGTTATTGGACATATCGATAACTCAAACCAACTTACTAAGTATGACTGGTGTTGCAAAATCGATGCTTCGACCCACTAAGCAAATGGGCATGCATGAGTCACCATAAGCTAAAGCTGTTGTGAAAGCTAATGACATTTTAATGACAGATTTGTGTAGACCGTATGATAAAGGGAAGTAGTGAAGTGTAACCCATATAGGCATACTGTCAGTTTTGATAGCATATTAAGTAGAGGACATATTAATTCTGAAAGGGGACATATTGCAGGTCAAATAAGCAGTTATGATTGATGATGTAGTGAAATAGTGGATTATCATAGCATGTAAAAACCATTTACACACCTTTATATTTTCTAAATAGAGCTTGCACACCTATGATGCTAAATTAGCATTGTTAGCATTTACCTTTCTTGCTGCTCTTCAAGCCACTACATCCCTGGTTATGACATATTTATAAAGCACACACTGGTTAATAAGCACACAGGGCAGGTTTAGTAGCATCTAGAACAGGTTTATTTCCATTAACAATGTTTTCATCGTACACCAGTGCTTATTTAAGGTCAAATGGACGGGTCTGGAAGGGCACAAGTGAAGTGATACACGATACAAAGACTAAACAGTACTACGCAATATTACTGACATTGGTCCAGCTCTTGGGTGTAAACACAAGTGTATCAGGCAGAGCATGCATGTGGCTTGATGATGGCTTTATAGAAATATTGATTTAGGCAATGATGGATAGAAATAAATACTGCCACTGTGTGTGTGTGCGTGTCCATGTGTGTGTGAGAGAGCGGGGTGACATGATATCGTCACGGCAACCTTATGTTTTTGTTGTCTCGGTTGACAGAGGAGGAGCGGGAACAGGTGGAGAGACTGCGCTGGCCTTCCCGAGGGTACCTGCAGGAACTGAGCGAGTACCAGCAGCGTCGACGCAAACTCAAGAAGTCCCGCTGCCTCGTCATGTGACACCCACTCGCCGCCACACCCTGGAGAAGTAGTGAGAGGCGGAGCGGAGAAGAGGAAGGTGTGGGGCGAGAGACAGAGGACAAAGGAGGGGGAGAAGAGTTTAGAGAATGAGAGAAGGCATTAAACAAAGCAGAATATAATTCTGAGCAATCTGCCTCAAATGGACAGTGAAGAAGTGGGACAGAAAGCTAGCCAGTTCGGGAGAAGACCCAGAGGGTTCAGCGCAGAGCAGAAAGGTCCAAGAGGCCTGGTCGAAAGGCGTTATCTACGGGAGGTGACATATAAGACTGTGATGCACTCCGGTCCCCGAGGACCAACACGTGACTGTGTCCTTGGGACAAAATGACCGATTTACTTAACCAGGGAGAATTTCAAATGACAGTAGAATTCCACTGGAGACCAGGGTGAAAAAAATAAAATGGCCACGTTCCAGGTTTGTCCTTTTTGCAGTTGCGCTGGCTGCATAGCTAAGAAGATTTCTATATCATACTAATGTGGTTTCTGATATGTAAATCCTTCTCCAAGCATTGTGCACATGCAAAAAAGATGACCTGGAACGCCACCATTATCTGTCCATGGAGGACTGTGTATCTATAGCCCAATGGATAACGGTATGAAAATGGCCCTTTCCAAGGCAAATAACTGTGTATCCATTTTTGTTTTTAGCGGAGAAGGTGCTCACATTTACACGTGCCCGGAAACGTTCAAAGGAACATGCTGAAATGTATCCAAAATGTTTAGGAGTGTTCTGTCTAATGAACGTGACCGGTGATTGTGCGTCTATAGAGGATGTCTGTAACTAATCTATGCTGGGCACAGAATCCTACAGTCCCAAATCAACTCAAGGCGCTACACCCAGGGGAAAACGACTACCCCCTCTCAAAAAAAAGTGCTTCTAATATACCAGATGTCCTTGAACAAAGTAAAATCTCACACAGAATAAGTTATAAGGATAATTGAGTTGCTAATATTGGCAGCCTGCAGTACCCTGGTTGGCCTTCAACTTGAGTTACTCAATGAGAGGGGGCAGCAGTGAGCTAGCCTGCAACGTCACTTCCTGGAGTAGCTCAAACTGGTCATGTTACGTCTCCATGAGACGCCATCTTAACCGACTTCATTTGGCTTCAATGCGCTATTGAGTATTCACATAGGAATGAATGGTGTCACGGGATCAAAGGCTTTGTCCATTCAATATATAGTCATTGGCTACACCCTACACACAACTTAATGTCCCCTTCTTTTATGTCTGTAATGGGTCATCAAGAAGTGCCTAGGGCTATAGGAGTTGATTTGGGACTAGGCCAACATAACTGTACATAGTGGTCCTACATGGCTGTCTTATTGGGTTATTCTGCAATGCTAAATCCTCGTAAGAGAGCACCCAAGTGTTAACAGCATTGGGGCACCTGGAGACTTAATCACCACATACACACCTTGCGTGATGAACAAATTATTTGATCTGTTCATTGAAACCGTAACCTCTGGTTTGACCTCATTTTTGCCATGAGATTATAATTTGACGGTGCTGCGACTATTTTTATAATGTGTACTGTCTGTACCAGGGGGTGTTTTGTGTTTTTTACATCTGGAGTAGAGCTAACTGCGTAATGCACCCAGCATGTGGAGACTAGAGGGTGCGGGGTGTTTGGTATGGTGGCCCTCTGGCCACGGGGGATGGTCGTGTATAGTGATAGTTGTGACCTCTGAGTCACTGGGAATAAAGACATGTTTTAGAAGAACACGTTGGCACGTCGCCTACTGAATCATTGACATGCATCTGCTCGGTACGAGATGTCTTCAGTCACGTGTGTATGTGTGTGTTAGTGGTTAGTGTGCATTAATAACGCACATACATGTTCACATACTGCATGTCATGTGTTGAAGGTTAGTCTGAAGCTTGGTTGCTTTTGGCTTGAATTTAAACTGCATACATGTATACACACAATATGATTTGAAACCATTTTAATCTCATAAACCACAAAACACTTTGGAAATATAACCAAATTACTTGAATTCCTAAGCTTTTTGTGGGTGTATTGGAAGCCCTTTATTACTCATGACCCCTTATGTTGAAAATGTTGCAGAGTGTAGTTTTAATGGCTCTGCATAAGTGCTAAATTAATCAGCCTTGCGTAATCTTAACATCTTCAATTTCACCTCATCCACGTGTGTGTGACAGAGTGTAAGTCACATGTAAGTGTATGAGTAACGTGCATTTATGCTTTTTTTCTGGTTGTGTCAATGTTGCCAACAACAACAGTTGTGACTAACAGGTCAACTGGTGTATTGAGACATACTGTATGTAGGGATCTCTAGCAGAGAGGTTGAGGGATACCTTGCTGCAGGTAAAAATGCTCCCGTTTCACTCTTCACTCCCTTCTGCCTTGTTAACATGCTGGGTATGACGCATGCATCGCAAACGTCGATCTAATCTTGTGTTGTGAGATTACGGAATCTCACATTCGCTCTCAAAGGGAAGGCTAAATTGAAGCTACCAACAACCGAATCCATACATTATTTAGTCCGTTTCTGGAAGAGAATAGCCCCCACTCTCTGTACCTTGGTGGAAGCTTTTGACTTAAAAAAGAGGCTATACCTTTGCCTCTGGGGTCATTCATAAACCAAAAGGGTCCCCTAAATGGACAGAAATATTATTTTAATCTAGGCCCTTAGGCTATGTGTTGTGTCCCAAGGTGGCCACAGAGGACCTGTTTGGCCAGCAGGTGGCGTGGTTCTCTGGTCCCTGAGCTATCTGTTCTCTAGCCTCCTGAAACACCACCTTAGCTTCTCCCAGTCTGGAGACTTGCTGAAGAGCCACATTACTCCCCCACCTCTCTCTCTCCCTCTCTACGACTTCCCTCTCTACCACTTCCCTCTCCCCATTACAAACTCTAATCCCCTGCCTTGCGCCTCATCTCTCCTCACTCCCTTTCGGTTGTGTGTGTGTGTGTGTGTGTGTACATGCCTGGGGCAGTGTGTACGTGTGTGTCACTGCAGCGCTCCAATGGACTGCAGCATCCCCTCAAGTTTCCCACTTTCGTCCAGCTCTGCCACGTCACTGCCCCCTCCCACACACTCCTCACCGATGAACACCCGCGGGACCTACACAAACACACACACACACACACACAGAGGAAAACATCATTAAGAATCGCAAAACTACTAGGCCATGTCATTCAGGGATTTTTCTGCTAAAGAAACCCTTGGGCGGGCAGTCCGAACTGTACACGTTTTTTAAAAATAATTTTCGGGATGGAAAACGCTTTCAGTGTAAACTTAAAACTACTAAAACCAGATAAAGTATGTAGAAATTATAAATGGACCAATTTTTTTTTTCATAATCTTTGACAACTAACAAATACCAAAATGAAAGCTAGATAGTCAGGGGAATTGAAAATTCCCAAAACAATGAATTTAACAGTGATGATTTTGATTTTGTTATTAGGTTTGAGCAAAAGAACACAGCATTAGCTGTGGCAAAATGCATAGAATTGCAGGAAATTATCTTTAAAACTGCAAAATTCTCTCTCAGCTCCATGGAGAATTGCAGGAAATTGGCTTAAAAATGCTAAAATTACTAAAGAAAACACCAAGATGGGTGCCTTTAAATATTTCAAAAAAATTCAGACACAGACTATGCCCACCACCTAAGGCCCTTTTTGATCCAGAAAAACCCAGTCTTAAAAAAAAAAGTTATCCATGAGAAGCTGAATCCTCATGAAGTCCATCAACAGGCCAGCATTAACCAGATAGGAAATTATCATGTTTGGCATAATACATCTTTATTTGATAAGCGCTGTCATATTCATTGTTGATGGGATATGTAACAGACTGTCAAATCAATATTTAAATCTCGGTGTAATGCATCCATGCCAGCTTGACAGTTCACTTGAGAACAGTGATGTAAAGTACTTAAGTAAAAATACTTGAAAGTACTACTTAAGTAGTTTTTTGGGGTATTTATATTTTTGACAACTTTATACTTTTACTTCACTACATTCCTAAAGAAAATGATGTACTTTTTACTCCATACATTTTCCCTGACACCTAAAAGTACTCGTTACATTTTGAATGCTTAGCAGGTCAGGAAAATGGTCTAATTCACACTTATCAAGAGAACATCCCTGGTCATCCCTACTGCCTCTGATCTGGCGGACTCACTAAACACATGCTTCGTTTGTAAATTATGTCTGAGAGTTGGAGCATGCCCCTGGCTATCCCCAAATTTAAAAAACAACAAAATGGTGCGGTCTGGTTTGCTTAATATAAGGAATTTGAAATGATTTCTCCTTTTACTTTTGATACTTAAGTATATTTTAGCAGTTACACTTACTTTTGATACTTAATTATATTTAAAACCAAATACTTTTACTCAAGTAGGATTTTACTGGGTGACTCACTTTTACTTGAGTCATTTTCTATTAAGGTATCTTTACTTTTACTCAAGTATGACAATTGGGTACTTTTTCCACCACTGCTTGAGGACAGGCGAACTGTGCAGCTGTGCATGAGCGATTTGCTACCATGAATTCTGAATCCATACGGATGAGGGATAGTAAATGAATATGAACGGCTGAATAAATTCACATGTGATGAGCTTGAAGCCAATCAGCGTTAATGGATTGCCGAGTCATTGGGTGGAAGATCGAACTGTTATGCCGCGTTCAGAACAACTGGGAACTCGGAAATCTCCGAGTTCCGATCGCAGTCTGTGCGTTCAAAGCAAGTGGGAACTCGGAGAAAAAAAAAAACTCCGACTGGGCAAAATCGATTTGAACGGTCATCCATCTCGGAAATCCAACTCGTGAACTCGGGCCTCTTTCTAGAGCTCCGACTTTCCGACCTGAAAATCCCTGACGTCATGAGTTCCCAGTTGAAATAACACTTTTTTTTTGTACATGTACAATAGTCAGCATATTTTTTATACTACAGTATATCGGTCTTTTGCTATACAAAAAAATTGAGACGTCGAGATATTACGCTCGTCATGAACTCATTCACCGAAAAGCACTCTTTGTTCTCAAAAAGCATCAATTGAGTGACAGCCATCTTTGAGATCGCGCCCAACTGACGATACAACGTTGCATGCAGTGTTGCACTCACTCACCACAACAGCAAAAGGAATAACGAATTGAAATACTGGCAATACTCGAATGAAGACACTCACCGTCCGAGCGCCAGTTATCTCCAAAAAGTAGTCCTGTAAACTACTCATATCGCTCCGTCCAGTGATGTCAATAAATTCTAAATGCCCAGCTTTGAATTTATACTTTGTCAAGACCTCTTTGGCCGTAACGCAATACGGGCACGACGGTTTGAGAAATATTGTAACTTTGTCTCCTCTAAGTTTAGTTTCCACAAATTCCTGTGCCATTCTTGCGTTGGTTGAAAGACAAAAATATTGGCTTGCAAATTTGATATGAAAAGCTCGGCGCAATCAATTGATTGTTTTGATGAGCAGTCTACTTCCGTAATGTGTCAGAGGAGGCGTGTTTATAAATCGAAGGACCTGTGTGAAGCTAGCCACAAGGATTAGCCACAATTGTGGAATTTGCGGTTGGCCTTCAAAATAAAAGTACCCCTTTGAAACTGATCAAAACGCATACATTTAGTGGAATAATGCCATATTTAACACATTAAGCTCACCAGTCAACATTCTGTGTGTATTGGACATTCATATTGGACTGTACAGCCTTACAGTGGTTTGAAATAAAGCCAACCCAAGGAAAACTGTTACCATACCCTTCATTCAGTGACATAATTTTTTTATCCTAATTATCTCGCAAATCTCCGTTTTGGACAAGATTGACTTTATGACCGAAATTATCCTATTTTCACTTTGTAGTCAATTTTGACACTATAATAAATGTTTCTGACTAACATCGATGCCACATAGGCCGTTTTCTACCAGAGAAGTTGTTCATGGCCTTCAGATGCGGTGTGGTATAATTTTTTATACCCTGTAATTTTTTCTATCCAAGTAGAAAACTGTGAAATAAATGTCAATTTTCTTACCAGATATTTTTTTAAATCAGTGTTCAAGAAAAAAAACATAGACCAATCATTCAACCAAATATACTAATGTAGATAGCGCCGAGACCCTTAGAGGGCGTAGTTCTTCCTGATGTGGAATTACGTCTAGGTGTCAATGCAGTCAGCCCAGCCGGTTAAACAGTCGTGTCCCCCGTATATAAAGCATCCTCCATTCAGGCTCCAAACGAGTCCGTTTCCTCCTTAACTCTATTTAATGCCCACAAAAAAAGGGAAAATATGCGTACTGTCTTAATAAAAAAAATTCCACCAACATTTTGAGATATTCGGACAACTTCCGACTGTTGCACACCACGTTCAGGCAGGGGTAAACAGCATACTACTGCACTGAAAGCTGTATGCAACATGCAAAAATGGTGGTGGAAAATGTACTGGGGTGGGGAGGGTTGTCTAACTTTATTTGTGCTTTGGGGAGGGTTGTGTGTTTCTTTTATTAGGCACAGGGGAGGGTAGGGTGTTTTTTTCCCTAGTTTACATTTGCTATTTTTCAAGTTTTACTATATAATTTCTTCCATCCTAGCCAAATTTCCTCATCTGCTTGCATGCGCCTCCGCTATATGAAGGTGTTTTGGTACTTCCGTTATGCGCTAACCTTTACTATACAACAGGTCAATATAGTCTACCAGTCGAACTGTCTATCCTGCCCTCTATCCACCATTCATGGTGACAATAGTGGTAGGTGGATCATTTGTCCAGATCTGCAATAAGCTAACTAGCAATCATCCCACACATAAAAGCATTCAAAGCTGCATACAATTTCTATATGAATCCACAAGAACAAATAGGAAAGCTGATAGGCAGCAGAGAGTCCAGGTCCATCATTGCGCATGAAAGGACAGTGAAGACATGAGACATACTGCTCAAAAAGCTCCCCTATTGATCTTATTTAGGGACAATACAATTATCTTACCTAGACTAGCCTACAACACCACAATGGAATGAATAATTGCATTATTGTTTTCAATTGAGTACAAAATTCTACTCTAAGCTGCAGTGAAAATGTCATTTGAATAATGGCGCAAAAGCCCTCCATTTGGATCAGTTGTGGTTCTACTCTCGGTCTAGAAAGGCACAGTAGCAGGCCAGTCTGGCTGTATTTTTACTTCTGATACTGAGATGTGCTGTCTGTTGCAGATCATCATTCTCCCAAGTCGTCACACCCCTTGACTTTTTCAAAATGTTGTTGTGTTACAGGCTGAATTTAAAATTGATTAAATTGAGAATTTTTGTCACTGGCCTACACACAATACCCCATAATGTGAAAGTGGAATTATGTTTGTAAAGAAAATTCTAAATTAATAACTAATGAAAAGCTGAAATGTCTTGAGTCAATAAGTATTCAATCCCTTTGTTATGGCAAGCCTAAGTAAGTTCAGGAGTAACAATTTGCTTAACAAGTCACATAATAAGTTTCATGGACCCACTCTGTGTGCAATAATAGTGTTTCACATTACTTTTGAATGACTACCTCATCTCTGTACCCCACACATACAATTACAGTGGGGTAAAAAAGTATTTTGTCAGCCACCAATTGTGCAAGTTCTCCCACTTAAAAAGATGAGAGAGGCCTGTAATTTTCATCATAGGTACACGTCAACTATGACAGACAAAATGAGAAAATAAATTCCAGAAAATCACATTGTAGGATTTTTTATGAATTTATTTGCAAATTATGGTGGAAAATAAGTATTTGGTCACCTACAAACAAGCAAGATTTCTGGCTCTCACAGACCTGTAACTTATTCTTTAAGAGGCTCCTCTGTCCTCCACTCGTTACCTGTATTAATGGCACTTGTTTGAACTTGTTATCAGTATAAAAGACACCTGTCCACAACCTCAAACAGTCACACTCCAAACTCCACTATGGCCAAGACCAAAGAGCTGTCAAAGGACACCAGAAACAAAATTGTAGACCTGCACCAGGCTGGGAAGACTGAATCTGCAATAGGTAAGCAGCTTGGTTGGAAGAAATCAACTGTGGGAGCAATTATTAGGAAATGGAAGACATACAAGACCACTGATAATCTCCCTCGATCTGGGGCTCCACGCAAGATCTCACCCCGTGGGGTCAAAATGATCACAAGAACGGTGAGCAAAAATCCCAGAACCACACGGGGGGACCTAGTGAATGACCTGCAGAGAGCTGGGACCAAAGTAACAAAGCCTACCATCAGTAACACACTACGCCGCCAGGGACTCAAATCCTGCAGTGCCAGACGTGTCCCCCTGCTTAAGCCAGTACATGTCCAGGCCCGTCTGAAGTTTGCTAGAGTGCATTTGGATGATCCAGAAGAGGATTGGGAGAATGTCATATGGTCAGATGAAACCAAAATAGAACTTCTTGGTAAAAACTCAACTCGTCGTGTTTGGAGGACAAAGAATGCTGAGTTGCATCCAAAGAACACCATACCTACTGTGAAGCATGGGGGTGGAAACATCATGCTTTGGGGCTGTTTTTCTGCAAAGGGACCAGGACGACTGATCTGTGTAAAGGAAAGAATGAATGGGGCCATGTATCGTGAGATTTTGAGTGAAAACCTCCTTCCATCAGCAAGGGCATTGAAGATGAAACGTGGCTGGGTCTTTCAGCATGACAATGATCCCAAACACACCGCCCGGGCAACGAAGGAGTGGCTTTGTAAGAAGCATTTCAAGGTCCTGGAGTGGCCTAGCCAGTCTCCAGATCTCAACCCCATAGAAAATCTTTGGAGGGAGTTGAAAGTCCGTGTTGCCCAGCGACAGCCCCAAAACATCACTGCTCTAGAGGAGATCTGCATGGAGGAATGGGCCAAAATACCAGCAACAGTGTGTGAAAACCTTGTGAAGACTTACAGAAAACGTTTGACCTGTGTCATTGCCATCAAAGGGTATATAACAAAGTATTGAGAAACTTTTGTTATTGACCAAATACTTATTTTCCACCATAATTTGCAAATAAATTCATAAAAAATCCTACAATGTGATTTTCTGGATTTTTTTCTTCTCATTTTATCTGTCATAGTTGACGTGTACCTATGATGAAAACTACAGGCCTCTCTCATCTTTTTAAGTGGGAGAACTTGCACAATTGGTGGCTGACTAAATACTTTTTTCCCCCACTGTATCTGTAAGGTCCCTCAGTCGAGCAGTGAATTTCAAACAGATTCAACCACAAAGACCAGGGAGGTTTTCCAATGCCTTGCAAAGAAGGGCACCTATTAGTAGATACAAAATTTAAAAAAGCAGACACTGAATATCCCTTTGAGCATGGTGAAGTTATTAATGACACTTTGGATGGTGTATCAATACACCCAATCACTACAAAGATACAGGAGTCCTTCCTAAATCAGTCGCCAGAGAGGACATTTACATTTACATCATTTAGCAGACACTCTTATCCAGAGCGACTTACAAATTGGTGCATTCAACTTATGATAGCCAGTGGCACAACCACTTTTTTATTATTATTATTATTTTTTAGTGAGGACCAGTGGTTGCTAGGCAGTTTCTGGATCACAGGTTCAAGAACAGCTTCTATCCCAGTTCTATCTGCCTGTCAAAATCAAGCAACCTAAACTGTTTTCATCATACTTTTAGAACATGACTGAACCTTTTTTAATTTTATGGTCTTACCACTTTGCATTTTTTTATTGACGTTCTTATGATATATTTTACTGTTTATGTGTTCATACCACAGGAGGTTGGTGGGACCTTAACTGGGGAGGACAGGCTTGTAATGGCTGGAGCAGAATAAGTGGAATGGTATAAAACAGTTACAGAATTTAATGGCTGTGATAGGAGAAAACTGAGGGTGGATCAACAACATTGTAGTTACTCCACAATACCAACCTAATTGACAGAGCGAAAAGAAGAAAGCCTGTACAGAATAAAAATATTCCAAAACATGCAACCTGTTTGAAACAAGGCACTAAAGTAATACTGCTAAAAATGTGGCAAAGCAATTAACTTTTGGTCCTGAATACAAAGTGTTATGTTAGGGGCAAATCCAATACAACACATTACTGAATACCACTCTGCATATTTTCAAGCATAGTGGTGGCTGCATCATGTTATGGGTGTGCTTGTAATCATTAGGAATGGGGAGTTTTTCAGGATAAAAAAGAAACGGAATGGAGCTAAGCACAGGCAAAATCCTAGAGGAAAACTTGGTTCAGTCTGCTTTCCACCAGACACTCTGAGATGAATTCACCTTTCAGCAGGACAATAACCTAAAACATTAGGCCAAATCTACACTGGAGTTGCTTACCAAGAAGACAGTGAATGCTCCTGAGTGACAGAGTTACAGTTTTGGCTTAAATCTACTTGACAATCTATGGCAAGACCTGAAAATGGTTGTCTAGCAATGATCAACAACCAATTTGACAGAGCTTTTTGAAAAGAATAATGGGCAAATGCTGCACAATCCAGGTGTGGAAAGCTCTTCGAGATTTACCCAGAAAGACTCACAGCTGTAATCGCTGCCAAGGGTGCTTCTACAAAGTATTTACTCAGGGGTGTGAATACTTATGTAAATTTAGATATTTCTGTATTTCATTTTCAATACATTTGCTAAAATTTCTAAAAACCTGTTTTCAATTTGTCATTATGAGTTACTTTGAATTCAGGCTTTAACACAACAAAATGTGGAATAAGTCAAGGGGTATGAATACTTTCTGAAGGCACTGTATACTCTTGGCAGGCATCTAGAATTTAACGCTTCAATATACCCTAAATATTTGTCATTTAACTTTTAAAATGTATTACCTTTTATATGTGGAATAAACACAATGTTTTAATCTGATTAGGATACTTAAAAACTCTCCTGTATGCATGCACACGTTCGTCCAAAATATAATTTCAGCATCCTCAAAATGGTTTGACAATCAGGTTTCGATCCAACCTTTTTATGGAAGTAAAGTACATGTCAGATGAAATGTTCAAGACATCATGGGAAAGCATGCAGTTTATTAGGCTAGATTAAATAAATGATGATGAACTTCACAGGGTGGTGAAAGTGCACGGTGATGAGCTTGATGCTCCTTTCAATAAATATAGAGGGTCTTATTCTGGTGACATGATCGATGCTTGGCTGCCGTTTGACAGGCTACACCCGCACTGTATCTGCAAACTGTTGGCTAGAGCGCACGTGCCCATACCAGTGGGCATGTTCGCTATACCTACTCAACATTTTTTGTGACAAAACCATCAGTATGCCTAGAGTTGAAAATGCCATGGAAACCCATTTAACTTGCATTTTTTATTTTTAACCCCAAAAGTTATTTTTATGTGCACTACACATTTACACACAGACTTTTATCCGCAACAAATCAATTTGATGGAAACACAACTGATTTGTTTTAAATATAAGAGTCTATCTGGTAAGAACACATTTTTATATATCGTCGCGGTTGAGTGAACAAGCTACCACTGCTACTCAAAGCCATATCAACCATAACCACTTTTTAAAAGAATGTCAAAGCTGGCGAATGTGTGCAGTATAACCTTTTTTTTGTCTTGTAATGTGTCTGTATCTATGTATTTATGTTAAAGAATATGGACCACAATGGAAATAAGTCCCCGACTTTATTGTGTAATCCTGATCACTTTAAAAAATATTTGTACTGTGTGTATATGTATTTTTTTCCCTTCCAAATAAAATTAAATCAATCAATCCATACTGTGCCGCGGCCATTTGATGAATGGAAAGAGACATCTGTTACAAAACAAAAAAATGTATATTGACATTCGGAGATTGTCAAGCCAAGCATTGGACACTGGGTAGGCCTACAAGGTAGGGAGGGATGTATTTTCTGTTTGTTCGAGATTTACATAGCCTATATATTGTGGTGTTGAAAACTCAAACCATGATATTGAAGCACCCAAAGTTGGTATGCTTTGTTTATTGGTTGTGTGGTGTATTGGCACAGAAACCTGTTGGTGGAAAATGTGTAGCATATATGAGGTGGCAGGTAGCCTAGCAGTTAAAAGCATTGGGCCAGTAACTGAAAGGCCGTGATTCGAATCCCGGGTCGACTAGGTGAAAAATATGCTGATGTGCCCTTGAGCAAGGCACTTCGACCTAATTGCTCCCGTAAATCGCTCTGGATAAGAGTGTCTGCTAAATGGCAAACATTTTAATGTATATTTTATATAATTATAAATATGGCATCCAAATGTAAAAAATCTGATTTCCCCCTAGTTGATCCTTGTTTGCAGCCAACTCTGATCGTAGCGTAGGCCTAATGAAACAGGCAGGGAGCGTGAGCTCGTCCGTGGTGGTCAGCGAACCCTCAACCTTCTGGCCCATAGCCCTGAGTGGCATCGACTGTGCCACAAAAGCATGCTGAAGTGGCAAAGTCGATAACCACGTTTATAAACACAGTTGTTATGAGGTCATAAACATTATTATGAGTTAATTCTATGAGGGGGGAGGGTCTGCAATGATTTCTTACAGTACAAGGGGAGGGTCATGTGAAAATATTTTTAATGTTGGGGAGGGGGTGCATTTGTTTTTATGACACCTTTTTCAGCTGTTTTAACATAATTGCAAAAGGGTTTTCTAATGATCAATTAGCCTTTCAAATGATAAACTTGGATTAGCAAACACAACGTGCCATTGGAACACAGGACTGATGGTTGCTGATAATGGGCCTCTGTACGTCTATGTAGATATTCCATTAAAAATCAGCCGTTTCCAGCTAAAATAGCCATTTACAACATTAACAATGTCTACACTCTATTTCTGATCAATTTGATGTTATTTTAATGGACAAAAAATTTGCTTTTCTTTCTAAAACAAGGACATTTCTAAGTGACCCCAAACTTTTGAACGGTAGTGTATATATATATATATATATATATATATATATATAAATATGGGGGATTGGAAATTATGCAGACAATTACATTGATGGAAGCTACAATCTGCAATATTAAAGCTGTTCTACCCCCTATTTTTTATTTTTGCTCCTATTTGTTTAAGGCGGAAAATGTACTCCCTGCCGAGCATAACACTTCCCACCTAGTGAAAAACGTTGAGCCCAGCAATGGCTGCGACCAAGTCCCACAGTACTGTGACACACTGTGTCACAATATACTGTGTCCTCAGGACAATCTGCACACCTAGTCCAAAGGCATTGCCAATGTCTAGTGGGCAGATAACCAACAGATAGATGGTACCTCAATATCCTGTCAAGAAAAAAACGATCACTAATGGAGTGACACAAAGTGGACTTATGCCAGTGCCTTGGCCTAAGCCGCCACGTTCCCAATAGGAAACGTTTCACCAGAGGGTGGCTGAAGACAGTGTCTCTGCCAAACCACTCATGACAAGCCAAATCACCGCCGCGAACACCTTAATGGTGGCGGGCGATCGCTGCTTATCAAATAGGAACTGTAGGAACGAGAGTATGCTCTCAACCTGACAGCACACGGGGTCCACATTCTCTGTGACACACCACTCTGAAAACACATTCCATTTACTGGCATAAGTCCTGGAAGTGGAACTGGCACCCTGTATGGTTCTAATTACTGAATCAGACAACCCACGGCGCTCTAACCTGTCCCTCTCAGGAGCCAGACCATCAGTGGTTGGCCGATTATGGGCAACTGTCCTATCGTACCTCCCGCCTGAGACAGCGCGTCCTGTTGATGTGGAATGGGCCAAGGTGGCAAAACCAGCATCTGAATCATCTCTGCGAACCAAGGAGCCCCTGGGCGATTGGGAGCTATTAATATGATTGACAGCCCGCCTGACCTCACCTGGGCTAACAGCGGGGGAATGCAGAACAGCGGTGGAAATGTGTACAGGAGACCTTTCGGCCATGGTCGGTGTGCAAATGCGTCCGTTCCCAGTGGCGGTTCGTTCTGAGCTCGAAGAGAGAACCAGATAGGGCAATGCGCGTTCACGCGTGACGCGAAAGATCCACCTCGGCTCTCCCGAACCGTTTCCAAATTTGGAGAACAATGTCTGGGTGCAGACGCCACTCGTCGTCCCTAGGACCCCCTCGAGACATGATGTCTGCCCCTACGTTCAAGTAGCCTGGAATGTGTGCTGCTCTCAACGAGCGAAGGTGCTCGTGAGCCCACAGCCATAATTCCTCTGCCAACCCATGGAGTGCAGGAGACCTGACTCCTCCCTGGCGATTGATGAAGGCTACTGTGGTTCGGTTGTCTGACCAGACCAACACATTGCGACCTCGTTGGGTAGGCGCAAAGTGGGTCAGAACCAGTAGAACTGTCTCCAACTCTAAGAGGTTGATGTGACGTCTCGAGAGAGGCCACACAACTCCTATCGCCCGAGTCTGACATGTCCCTCCCCATCCAGTCAGAGAAGCATCTGTAAACACTGGAATGTAGGAGAACACTTTGCCTATTGGGTCTCTCCAATAGTTCAGATCCGCTCTGAGCGAGAGGGGAACCACCAGCAACCGACGATGATGACGCACCGGGTCTAGTCGTAGTTGGGCGAACCATCGCTGTATCCTGCGCATGTGCAGGAGTCCCAGCGGAACCACGGAATGGGCCGACGACATGAGACCCAAGAGTGACATGACTGAATGCGCCGTTACAGTGTGATTCGGATAAAACTTTCGTAGGGCTAGCAACAGGGCAGGCCGTCGAGGATCCGAAATTCAAGCCTTCATCGTCACAGTGTCTAGCTGTATCCCTAGGTAGACAATATGATGACTGGGCCAGGGTGAGCTCTTTTTCCAATTCACAGCGAACCCCAGACGTGTGAGATGAATCACTGTCTGTGTTGTGTGTGTGATCGCCAGCTCTGCTGACAGGGCGAGAACCAGTAAGTCGTCTAGGTAGGCTAAAACCCTTATCCCCTGACGACGTAACGGTACTATTGCCGCCTCCACACATTTGGGCTTACCCGAATGGCATCCTCGTGTATTCGTACGCCACCCCTTGAAAGGCGAAACACAGAAACGTCCTGTGACGGGGATGTACCGGCACATGAAAGTAAGCATCCTTCAGGTCTATGCTTGTACAAAAGTCTCTCTTCTGGACAGATTCCAGCAGACGTTTTGTCGTAAACATTCGAAAGGGCCGTTTGGCTACGCTCTCGTTGAGAACGCGTAGATCCAATATTGGCCTCATTTCCCCCTTTCTTTGGCACCAGGAAGTAGGGCGAATATAGCCCCTTGTTCCTTTGCTCCCGGGGAACTACTGTGACCGCCTCCTTCGCCAAAAGTTCCGTAATCTCTGTAACGAGAGCGGCAACTTTTTCCGGCGTTTTCATCACAGTCTCCACCACCCCCCTGAATGGGGGAGGGGTCCGATGAAATTGAATGGCATAACCCTTCTCCAGCGTCCGGTCTAGCCACGAGGTGAGGATAGAGCTTCGCTGCCACTCCCAATAATGCTGAGAAAGCGGAAGAGCGCGAAGCTGTGGTGCATTCTGTCTCCCGACAGTGAAGTGGTGGCACAGCCCAAGGCGGGCCTCCCATGAAAGGGAGATGAAACGGGGTCGCCCACACATTGGTTATACTCGTAACCTCTTTGTCTCAGCCCTCCGTGAACGCAGCACGGCTCTGAACTGCACTGACTGAGGCGCTTGCCTGAGTCAGAGCGCCGTCTCCCAATAGCGATTGCGTCATCAGTCCAATAGCTGGCTACTATGTGAAACCTGTACCACATCACTCCTAGGAGTCTGTGGTGTGAGATCTTAATGAGGTATAGCAAGGCAGCTCATCAAAGATGTCCGCTTTGTTACCTTATTCGCACCCGTCTCGTGTGTGCTCAGCTACGCACCAGTGGTGGGCTGTGCTACACTCAGTGATGAGAAGGAGAGAGGGAGAGTAAAGGAACCTGAACGGTCTCGGGTATGTCATGGAAGAGGGGCTCTCTTGTGACAAAGTCAACACACAACACGTAGTCTCCTCCATACCCTCAACAGTAGGGTTGGGGGGAACAGTGGGCACAGTCAAACAAGGCGCTATGCCGTCTTCCATTCTCTCCGCCTCGCCACGTCACAAGCGGTGTCTCTTCTGGCCGCCCCTTGGGTGATGGCAGGTAGACGCCCTGACGACCTCTCTCGTCGGTGGAACGATTGGCCCCTCTGGAGCTGCAGGAGGGCCGAGGCCCGATCCCTTGCTGCTGGAGGCTGCCGTCTGACGCCGGGCACGACACCGAGCAGTAGACCCAGGTCTATTGGCGGCGGTGGAACTCGACGGTACTCTGGGCAGTTTACTAGAACGTCCTGCTAACGGCAGGTGTCTAGACAGGTGCTTCTTTTCCTCATCTAACTTTATGAATCGCTTCATCGCCTCTTTGATGGCGACCCCGAAAAGGCCATCGTCAGAGATGGGGGCATTCAATAGCGTGGCTCTGTCGGTTTCCTTCATGGCCGTCAGAGACAGCCAGAGGTTTCATTCCACAACCACCGAAATGGCCATGGATCTCCCCGCACATACAGTTGACGCCTGTGTTAGGTGGAGAATGGTGCCGGAAATTCTCGACGTCTCTTCCACCTCCTCCCCCGTGAGCTCTGTCTTACCCGTGGTGAGACGGGACAGAGAGGCTGCGAGGAGGGCAATATTATTTGCTGCTGCTACAGCCTGGGCTCCTATTACGAAGGACTTCTCAACAAGCTGAGCCGTGAATCGGTCCTTCGGCGTGGGCAGAGTGACCTTCTTAGATGAGGGCCAGGGACTCAAACCCAGAACGAGGTACGCAGCCATGGCGCTCTCGAGTCTGGGGATTCCCTGGGAAAAACCCTGCTGTCTTCTGTCCACTCTGGTAAACGGGAGGTACGCTTTGGCCGGTGAACCCGCTGCCAAACGTGCCTCCCATGAGCCCTCCACATTTTTACTGAGCGAGGGCATGGCAGGAGCCAACGGCTCTGCCGCCCTCCTTGGCCGAGAGTAGGGGCCGCCCTCCATCATGTCCACTTCCGGGTTGGGAGGGAATGGGGGGCAGCTTGATCTCAAGCCGCTTAGCAGCCCTCTCAATGAGCCCTGGAAAATCTGAGCGCAGAGAGGATGTGGCATAGGACGGGGCTACTGAAATTTCACCCAAGGATGTAAAGGACCTCACACTTTCCTGAGGGAAGGGGGTCTTAAACGTCTGGGTCAGTGTAATGGATTGTTCCAATGGAATATCAATTTCCTCCCCAATAACCTCGTCATCTCCTGAGGCGGCGCCCTCAGATGATGCCTCAGAAGCTGACAGCACGTCCTCTAGAGGGATATCCTCCCCAAAAAATGCCCATCGCTGCTTCCTCTCCTTTAAAAAAGGAGGGCGCAGCTGGCGCATTGTGGGGGATCTATGAGGCCGCTCCTAGCGTGCTGTGATCCTAAGCACATGAAACATAGGTCCGTGGGAGTCCACAGCTGTCATGGAGGAGCAGCGACACTGAGCTCTGAAAAGAGCTTTTGGTGGTGGAAAATCACCAGGTGTGCTCATAATGAAGGACGACGTCGAGAGCTTGGAAATCGACGGCGGGTTCGTCCTGAGTCTTCTCTTCTTCTTCACGGCTTCTTCAGTCCAAGTCGCTGAAGATAAAGGGCGGATGATTGAGGGGACACCTGTACTCCTATTGGCTACAGGTGTGCATCATTTTTTCTCAGGCTATTCACTGCCTAGGCAGCGGGGTAAACCAATAGGAGCAGAGCTCTCCTATGGAAAGGAGCTCCACGATATAGAACCTTAGCAGGTCTATGGAATCTTATGAAACGTTTATATTTTACACAAACCAGTTCGTCCAAAAGAAAACAAAACCCAAGTAGGAAAATTCCTCTGCAGAGGAGTAGCTGCCATCGATTATGGAGCCACACTAATGCCTGTTCCTATCAGATAACAGGAGGACAACACTTCTTCCCCAGATGGCCTTTAAATGCAGTATTCCCTAATCACATTAGCAGACATCTCAGATTATGTTGCATCGACGACATCCTGACAAATATGGGGTCATGGAGGACTGAATGCCATAACCTTGGATTCAAACAAATACTACTTTGAACAACCAAACTAACAGAAATCATTCATTTCCATTGCAAGGAAGCAACATGAGTAGACATCGAGCGATCATCAGGACCGTGATTAGTTGAATCATGTGTTCGAGCAGGACTGGGTTGGCCAGTTAGGGGAGTGAACAGAAGTCTTCAGATCTCAGGCAAGGTAACTCGTCACACGAGTGTGGCGAACCAAACCACCTTTGCTACACTTCACCCTTCTTCGACCACCTTCTTTCTGAATCGACTGAATCCAAGTTACTGCACCAATGTGACTGGCTGGGTTTGAAGCTGGGTCGCCTGCATGCCATAAGTCTATTAGCACGTAGAGCTAAAGCCTGTAGGCGTTTGCTCATGGAGCCAGCATGTTTTCAGGCAAGGTTACTCATGACTTGGTTCACCAAACCACCTGTTACAATAGTTAACATTTAATTATAAAATGGAAAATGTATTTTCTCTGCCCTAGATTTGATGAAATCCCAGGCACATGCATGTGTTGAAATATTAAATGTAATCACTGACACTTGGAAGGACATTTGCATTTGTCCATTTGAACTTAGACCAGCTCTGCTAGTTTTTCCGAGACCACAAAATTGCACAGAACTTCCCTATACAATCCAAGTTGTTTGCTGCTGTTCAATGACCTTTCCATGTGTGCACTAATGCCGGATCTGGATACCTTTGCACAGATGGAGCCAGGGGGCATCTTTCCAGTTTGCAACAGTCTAAGTTCCAATCCACTAAGAGACTGTACTTGTTATGGAAGGAACAATGGTTCAACAGCATGAATTTCACACCAATCATAATGAAACATAAATGTGAAGTCTTGATAGTTGTAATGATCTATCAACAATGGGTTGCATTTATATGGCACTTTTAAACTCAAGGCACTTTACATTGTTCTGGGGGTACATGACACTAATATGTATCCATATCAATACACAACTTATAACATGGACCTCTTGGAGGACAGCATTGTCATTTTGCATGGGAAAGAAATGGCTGGCATGCAAAAATAAAAAGAACAGTCCACAACATTCAATGTAGAACCAAGTTCACTTTTATTGTCCTGATTTAATGCATTTTCAGGTGGGCAGGTTTACCACCCCTTCACAATCCATACAGTTTTGAAATGGTGTTTAACACTTGTATGCCCTTTATAACGTCTCATGAAAACTTCTGACCCCTCCTCCCCCAACATAACAAAAACTCCTCCTCCGCTTTTGCGCTCTCAGCCCGCCTTCCTTCCAGCAGTTCTGATGAGTCACTTAGCGGCCTGCCATGTTAAGACCCTCCTTCAAATAAATGTCCTCTGACCCATCTCCTGGCTGACGCTGCTTTAGCTGGGCATTAGCCTGCGGGGTTGCGGCGAGGACAGCCTCTCCCTGAGCCGCAGTATGAGAACGATTAGCAATTAGCAGAGTGGCTTACTGCTTCAGAGGAGCTGGCAGGGAGAGGGGCTTACCAACAACGCAGCTATGTTACAGAGTTGTCTTTAAAATGGAGGAAGGAGGGGGCAGTGAGACGGACTAGACTAGTTGTGTGCAGCCTAGCGTACATTTTGGCTATTGGGTCAACCTTGGGTGACTCACAAAATCTGGGAAATGACTGCAATACAGTTATGGGAAAAGGATAAAAATTAAGCAAACTGAGCCCATCACTCAAGTTATTTTAGTGAGGCTCCGACCAATTACCATTTTCCTGGGAATGGACCCTGTACTTTAGTACTTCTCTTGGGACTCATGAGTGTCACGAATTTTCAGGATCTGCAAATAAGTGTTTTTCATGTCTACAAATCCCCCTTAAGCATGTTGAGCTCATGGTCCTTACAGAGTTTCTGACTATTAAATTGAAATGCAGTAACACTGAAATATAGTCAGCTTTTGTGACTGGAGAGAGCCAAGCTCCTGTTTTAAAGTGACACTACCTCTGGAAAGAGTGGGTCTGCTGCAGAGACTGGCCCATTCAAAGGAAGCCCCAATCATTTCACGACAGTTGATTTGAGCTCTATCACAGACTTACATTAACCATACTGCAGCAAGTTTGCATCTTCAGTTTCTTACAATAATATATATATATATTTTATTTTTTTTACACCCCCCCACCCCCCCGGGAAACAGAAACAAACATTTCAAATGAAGAATAAGTACTAGAATATCCCCACCCTACAAAACATAAATTTTCCAGGGAACACATTTCATATCCTGTCTCTGGATTCAGTGTGACAACCAGTAGGTAGATGCCCCACAGGAATACCAGAACAGTACATTTTTGGGCAAACATTCTAACGCAGGTTTGTAAACATAATGTTTCCCTTGAGCTCAAAGGAGCTTGTTTATTAACGATATCATGAAATAAAGACTCAAAAGTTGATTTTCAATATCATAACCCATCCATCCATCAAACTAAATCAGCATGAGTTTAATTCAAAAACAGAAATGCTATTCGTAGTTCTTCCACAGTTCTGCTGCACTGACAAAACTGGAATCAAGAAGCAAATAATACATTTGTCATCGTAATACAGATTTGTCCTCTGGTGGGTACATTAGTTTTTTCTCATCAAACAGAACACAGCCTGTTTTCCTTTAAATAAGCTGGCGAGGCAACGCTGTAGTCCTTCTAGAGATTTGCTACTCTAGAACAACCTCCCAATTAAGAACATGTAACTTTAGCCAGGTTGATCCTGAGGGCTCTGGCTCTTCAAACAAAGACTAAAGCAGCTTTTTTTTTTTCCTTAATTGTTTTGTTTCCGTTTTTATTTTATTTTTTATTTGTGTTTTTGCCTGCCCCAACCTCTTAATCCTCCCTACCCCCGTTTTACATTGGCGCCCACCCACACACAGGTCATACTCACACACAAACCACCCTGACCTTTGTAGTCCCTATTGAAACCCCCTCACCTCTCAAAAGGTACCACTTAACCCCCCCCCCCCACCCCCCCAGACACACACACAGGTCATACTCACACACAAACCACCCTGACCTTTGTAGTCCCTATTGAAACCCCCTCACCTCTCAAAAGGTACCACTTAACCCACCCCCCCCCCCCCCCCAGACACACACACACACACACACACACAAACACTGGTCTGTGTGACCTGTAGCCAGGTGGATGTAGTTCCCCGTGTTGCCGTGGGGACCCTAGAAGTCTCAGCGACTCGACATTGCAGTGTAAACTAAACACCTTAAGGCACCCTTTTGCACTGAGGGCAGAAACACTGGTGGTGCTCAGGGTAGCATGCCCCTGCTGTCAGGGGACGATACTCCTAATTTACCCCCCACCCCCACGGCCATTATAACCCATGCACGCACACACACACACACACACACACACAGGTGTTGCGTCTCAATTGTCTCAAGTGGATTCCTTTCCTTGAGCCCTCTACTTCACAATGGAGATGACCCACTTTGGACAACTGGGACGCAGCATGGGATCTCCTCTCACGTGCAAAATTGCTTCAGAAAGTCAAACACATAAGGCCCACGTTTTTTTGCATTGCTTTTGGAAAAGATAAACTTTTTAAACAATAAATCTGTGGACCGCTTCTCCATCATAACAGTCCAAAATAAATAGATCTCCCTCTTTTTATATACTTAAATACAAGTGTAAGTATAATATTTTCTCTGCTTTCAAAAATAAGTTTAATTTTTGTTGTTCATTTTTAGGGATAAGTCCTTCAAAAGGCAAGAAGAGTTAAGTATTTCACCCTACCCCCTCACACATAGCTCCTTTCCTCTAGACCAGTGTTGTAGAAATGGAGAGGAGCTTCAGGAGAAACCAATACGAGAAAAGGTAGGGGAGTGGGGGGCAGTGAATAAGAACTTGAAGATTGCAGGAGGCTACAGTACGCAGCCTGTGGAATCAAAGGTAGAAAGAAAGGGTAAAGGAAGGAAGCGGTGGCAAAGGGGTCTGAATAAATAAAAGCCAGTTGGATCCCCCTTGCGCTGCCCACCCACCCCTTAAACCACCTCAACACAGTGGTCTTGAAGCTGGTGCTCTAGCGCCAGGACTGGGCCCTGCGCTGGTCAAAGTCAGCGATGAGGCGCTTGATGTGGGCCAGCTTGTTGTGCAGGTACTCGCAGCGCTGCTTCTCCACCTGGTAGTTTGGGCTGTGCTGCAGGGTGACACACACACACAAAGAAATTAGACTCCATAATATGTTACCTTAGAAAGCCATTTATAACGTTTTTGGTGTACAGAATGCTTGCTTTTGTTGGCGGCCGCCCTGCGCTGACTAAGACTGGACAGCTGTTGTCCTTAAGCCATTTTGGCACAACTTTGGAAGTATGCTTGGGGTCATTGTCCATTTATGCTTGGGGTCATTGTCCATTTATGCTTGGGGTCATTGTCCATTTATGCTTGGGGTCATTGTCCATTTGGAAGACCCATTTGCGATCAAGCTTTAACTTCCTGACTGATGTCTTGAGATGTTGCTTCAATATATCCACATAATTTTCCTTCCTCATGACGACCATCTATTTTGTGAAGTGCACCAGTCCCTCCTGCAGCAAAGCACCCCCACAGCATTATGCTGCCACCCCCGTGCTTCACGGTTGGGATGGTGTTCTTTGGTTTGCAAGCCACCCCCTTTTTCCTCCAAACATAACGATGGTCATTATGGCCAAACAGTTCTATTTTTGTTTCATCAGACCAGAGGACATTTCTCAAAAAAGTACGATCTTTGTCCCCATGTGCAGTTGCAAACCGTAGTCTGGCTTTTTTAATGGCGGTTTTGGAGCAGTGGCTTCTTCCTTGCTGAGCGGCCTTTCAGGTTATGTCGATATAGGACTCGTTTTACTGTGGATATAGATACTTTTGTACCTGTTTCCTCCAGCATCTTCACAACGTCCTTTGCTGTTGTTCTGGGATTGATTTTCACTTTTCGCACCAAAGTACGTTCATCTCTAAGAGACAGAACGCGTCGCCTTCCTGAGTGGTATGACGGCTGCGTGGTCCCATGGTGTTTATACTTGCATACTATTGTTTGTACAGATGAACGTGGTACCTTCAGGCGTTTGAAATTGCTCCCAAGGATGAACCAGACTTGTGGAGGTCTACAATTTTCTTTCTGAGGTCTTGGCTGATTTCTTTTGATTTTCCCATGATGTCAAGCAAAGAGGCACTGAGTTTGAAGGTAGGCCTTGAAATACATCCACAGGTACACCTCCAATTGACTCAAATGATGTCAATTAGCCTATCAGAAGCTTCTAAAGCCATGACATTTTCTGGAATTTTCCAAGCTGTTGAAAGGCACAGTCAACTTAGTGTATGTAAACTTCTGACCCACTGGAATTGTGATAGTGAATTATAAGTGAAATAATCTGTCTGTAAACAATTGTTGGAAAAATTACTTGTGTCATGCACAAAGTAGACGTCCTACCCGAGAAATTTGTGGAGTGGTTGAAAAACGAGTTTGAATGACTCCAACCTAAGTGTATGTAAACTTCCGACTTCAACTGTACATAGCTAGCGATTAGTGTCATGTAAAGTGTTGGTCCCATGTTTCATGAGCTGAATTAAAAGATCACAGAAATGTTCCATATGCACAAAAAGCTTATTTCTCTCAAATTTCGTGCACACATTTGTTTACATCCCTGTTAGTGAGGATTTCTCTTTGCCAAGATAATCCATCCACCTGACAGGTGTGGCATATCAAGAAGCTGATTAAAAAGCATGATCATTACACAGGTGCACCTTGTGCTGGGGACAATAAAAGGCCACTAAAATGTGCAGTTTTGTCACAACACCACAGATGTCTCAAGTTGAGGGAGCGTGCAATTGGCATGCTGACTGCAGGAATGTCCACCAGAGCTGTTGCCAGATAATTTAATGTCCATTTCTCTACCATAAGCCGCCCCCAGAGTCGTTTTAGAGAATTTGGCATTACATCCAACCGGCCTCACAACCGCAGACCACATGTAACCATGCAAGCCCAGGATCTGTACAAACTGTCAGAAACCTTCTCTGGGAAGCTCAGCTGCGTACTCGTCGTCCTCACCAGGGTCTTGACCCGAATGCAGTTCAGCATAGTAACTGACTTCAGTTGGCAAATGCTCACCTTCGATGACCACTGGCACGCTGGAAAAGTGTACTCTTCACGGATGAATCCCGGTTTCAACTGTAACGGGCAGATGGCAGACAGCGTGTATGGCGTCGTGTGGGCGAGCGGTTTGCTGATGTCAACGTTGTGAACAGAGTGCCCCATGGTGGCGGTGTTGTTATGGTATGGGCAGGCATAAGCTACGGACAATGAACACAATTGCATTTTAGCAATGGCAATTTGAATGCACAGAGATACCGTGACGAGATTCTGAGGCCCATTGTCGTGCCATTCATCCACCGCCATCACCTCATGTTTCAGCATGATAATGCACGGCCCCAAAGCTGAAAATGTCCCAGTTCTTTGATGGTCTGTATACTCACCAGACATGTCACCCACTGGCCATGTTTGGGATGCTCTGGATCATTGTGTACGACAGCGTGTTCCAGTTCCCGCCAGTATCCAGCAACTTCGCACAGCCATTGAAGAGGATCGGGACAACATTCCACAGGCCACAATCAACAGCCTGATCAACTCTATGCGAAGGAGATGTGTCTCTCTGCATGAGGCAAATGGTGGTCACACCAGATACTGACTGGTTCTGATCCACGCCCCTACTTTTTTTTAAAGGTATCTGTGACCAACAGATTAATATCTGTATTCCCAGTCATGTGAAATCCATAGACCAGGGACTAATGAATTTATTTCAATTGACTGATTTCCTTATATGAACTGTAAAATCAGTAAAATCTTAGAAATTGTTGCATGTTGCATTTATATTTTTGTTTAGTGTATACTGCATTATTTGTTTTACTTACTTCTCTCATTTTATTGTACTCCTGCAACACTTCTTCATGTACTTCCTGCAAAAGTTTAAACAATGCTTTCATTTACATGAGAAAAATGTGTTCCAGTGACATTTTACCATAAAAAAATGTTTAATATGACATGGTACTCTGTGGTGTAGTTTGTTATACTTTGACCTAATACTAATGGTGCGTTCACGTGCTGTCAGAGTTATCGGCAATACGAAATTCAGACTGGGACGTTTCACTTGAACGACCCTCCAAGTAGTAATTACTAGTGGAAAACTCTGAGAAAATGTTGTTACCCGAGTTGCGATGTTTCACCACTGACCTTTCACCTTTTAAACAAAAAGATGACATATCAGTTTGACAATTACAAACTTATCAATGTGGATAATGTAGCTAGTTTGACCATAGTGTCAATGCAAGCTAGCTAACTTTATTATTAGCAAGGTTAGCCATCTTATCTAGCTAGCTAAAATCGAATTGGTAGAACAATTGTTCCGACTTCAAAAGCACTTGAACAAAATCATGTCGGACTTACGACTTCCTTATTGGGAAGTGTTGCACTTCCGACGAGCACGTGAATGCAGCATTACACTGTGGTGAAGTTTGGTAAAATCTGGCCTGGTACTCTTTGGTGTAGTTTATTATCATTTGACCTGGTGGTGTAGTTTGTAATATTTTATCCTTGTATTCTGTGGTGTAGCTTGTTATAATCTGACCTGGTACTCTTTGGTGCCGGGCGGCAGCCTCCTGGACTGGGTGTCTAGATGGTTGAAGCGGCGGGTGATGTTCTCCACGCGGGCATGCAGGACGCGGTACTCCTCGTACTCGGCATTGAATTCGTCCTTGTAAGTCTGCCTCTGGTCCATAGACACCACTGCCGTGTACTTCCTGTACGGGGACAGCAGCACAGGACAGTGATGAGGACACATTAACACACAGGGTCCTTCAAGTGTATTTGAGAGGGGTAAAAGGCAATACCATCCCCCAAAAGGCTGATGGTTGGTAGCAGTGGTGCTCTTTTGTGGAAGCCTTATGTCCCACATAGGAACAAAGAGTATTACGTAAATAAGTAAAAAGGGGGTAGCACTCACCCTATGTAATCTGGCATCACAGTGGTGGAGGATAGGTCTGATGAGTGGACTGGCCTCTCTTTAGTGTCTGGGGAGCAGCAAAGACACACGTCAGACGATTATTCTATATAACCAACTGACATCTGAACAGCTCTCTTCACTAGTAGTACCCTTAAAAAGTATGAGCTATTCAAAAGTACTGGTCTTGAAACAGTTATTTAAAGGCAGAACAAAGAGTCAAACGGAACCCATGGACTGATTTCTGAGTCTGCTGCTCAGGGCAGTCCATTATTTGCCAACCTTAATATCATATTCTAAATATAATAAATACTACATACTAAATATCAAACCCCCCCAATAAATGCTAACCTCCCGTTATTGGTAATTGTGAGGTTAACATGTCTTGGGGGGTATGATACTTGTGCCTCCAACTTTCTCACTCATTATTCACGATTCATTCAGGGTTATCTGTAATCATGGTAGCATCCACATTAATATAGAAGGTGTTCAAAAACATTATATTCTTAATTTACAATAAAAGTGACTACAAAATGACACAGTACATGATTTACCGTTCATTTCATATTGGATACGACATAATCTGAAACAACCAAAACAAACTGCAAATACATCCAACAAGTTTGAAGAGTCACAAGCTTGATGTAGTCATTGCGTGCTAGGAATATGGGACCAAATATTAAACTTGACTACGTTAATTCACATATACACCGAGTGTACAAAACATTAAGAACACCTTCCTAATATTGAATGGCACACATACACTATCCATGTCTCAATTGTCTCAAGGCTTAAAAATCCTTCTTTAACCTACCTCCTCCCCTTGATCTATACTGATTGAAGTGGATTTAACAAGTGAGATCAATAAGGGATCATAGCATTCACCTGGTCAATCTATGTCATGGAAAGAGTTATTAATGTTTTGTACACTCAGTGTAAGTGAATTTGTCCAAATACTTTTGGTTCCCTAAAATGGGGGAATTTATGTACAAAAAGTGCTGTAATATATAAATCGGTTCACCCGATATGGATGAAAAAACCCTCAAATTAAAGATTAGTCTGCACTTTAACCTCAGTCATTGCATCATTTCAAATCCAAAATGCTGGAGTACAGAGACAAACCAACAAAACATGTGTCACTGTCCAAATCCTTTGACCTCACTGTATGTACAGTACCAGTCAAAAGTTTAGACACACCTACTCATTCCAGGGTTTTTCTTTATTTTTACTATTTTCTACATTGTAGAATAATAGTGTAGACATCACAACTATGAAATAACATATATGGAATCATTAAGTAACCAAAAAAAGCATTAAATCAAAAAAGATTCTTCAAAGTGACCACCCTTTGCCTTGATGACAGCTTTGTACACTTTTGGCACTCTCAACCAGCTTCATGACGTAGTCACCTGGAATGGATTTCAATGAACAGGTGTGCCTTGTTAAAAGTTAATTTGTGGAATTTCTTTCCTTCTTAATGCGTTTGAGCTAATCAGTTGTGGTGTAACAAGGTAGAAGACAGCCCTATTTGGTAAAAGACAAGTCCATATAATGGCAAGAACAGCTCAAATAAGCAAAGAGAAACAACAATTCATCATTACTTTAAGACATGAAGGTCAGTCAATCCGGAATATTTCAAGAACTTTGAAAGTTTCTTCAAGTGCTGTCGCAAAAACCATCAAGCACCATGATGAAACTGGCTCTCATGAGGATCACCACAGGAAAGGAAGACCCAGAGTTACCTCTGCTGCAGAGGATAAGTTCATTAGAGTTTTCAGCCTCAGAAATGTGCAATTAACTGCACCTCAGATTGCAGCCCAAATAAATGCTTCACAGAGTTCAAGTAACATCTCAACATCAACTGTTCAGAGGAGACTGCGTGAATCAGGCATTCATGGTGGAATTGCTGCAAAGAAACCACTACTAAAGGACACCAATAAGAAGAAGAGACTTGCTTGGGCCAAGAAACACGAGAAATTGACATTAGACTGGTGGAAATCTGTCCTTTGGTCTGATGAGTCCAAATTTGAGATTTTTGGTTCCAACCACCGTGTCTTTGTGAGACGCAGAGTAGGTTAACGGATGATCTCCGCATGTGTGGTTGCCACTGTGAAGCATGGAGGAAGAGGTGTGATGGTGCTTTGCTGGTGACACTGTCAGTGATTTATTTAAAATTCAAAGCACACTTAACCAGCATGGCTACCACAGCATTCTGCAGCGATACGCCATCCCATCTCGTTTGCGCTTAGTGGGACTATCATTTGTTTATCAACAGGACAACGACCCAAAACACACCTCCAGGCTGTGTAAGGGCTATTTGACCAAGAAGGAGAGTGATGCAGCAGATGACCTGGCCTCCACAATCACCCGACCTCAACCCAATTGAGATGGTTTGGGATGAGTCGGACCGCAGAGTGAAGGAAAAGCAGCCAACAAATGCTCAGCATATGTGGGAACTCCTTCAAGACTGTTGGAAAAACATTCCAGGTCAAGCTGGTTGAGAGAATGCCAAGAGTGTGCAAAACTGTCATCAAGGCAAAGGGTGGCTACTTTGAAGAAACTAAAATATATTTTGATTTGTTTAACACTTTTCTGGTTATTCCGTAATTCAATCTGTGTTATTTCATTGTTTTGATGTCTTCACTATTATTCTACAATGTAGAAAATAGTAAAAATAAAGAAAAACCCTTCAATGAGTAGGTGTGTCCAAACTTTTGACTGGTACTGTACATACAACCGAGATACATGCTCCAACTCACACAATGCAATGCAAGCATCCCATCATGTTCAAAGCATGCACACACTTTGCCCTTTCCTAGCATGTATACACTTTCAATGCATCAGTCAATGCCTGGTTATCCAATGCAGTAATGCATTGCTGGCATTACAAAACCATGGATTGGCAGTGTTTTTTGTTTTTTTTCCTGACGTTTGAAAGCGACCACTATATTACTTGAAAACAAGACCTTTGGCAATCAGGCCACGCACGCTAATAAGCAAGCACACATTTCCCTTTTAAACAATGCTTTCAAGCATGAAGCCAAACCAAGACATTAAGGGAGACTACCTTCGTCCGGGCAGACTGGGCTCTTGGCGGGGATGACTGGCGTTTGTCTCTCCTCCCCCTTGGTGCGGTGTCTCTTTCTGGGCCTCTGAGCGTCCTCAACCGGCACCCCTCGGGGGCTGACACCACGGCCATCGCCTGTACTGCGTCGCCCATCCTTGCGCCCCTCTTTCTCTTTCTCGCGGTCCTTCTCTTTGTGCTTCTTGGACTTTTTCTTGGACTTCTTGCTACTGCTTGGCGAGGGAGGGGGGACAATGGTAGAGGATGATGAAGTGGAGATGGTGGTGAGGGCTGGGTGGCTTTGGGGACTGGAGCTGGCCGGTGGCGGCATGCGGGGGCCATAGCGGTTAGCGGTCCTGCCCGGGGGGCTGGAGGTGGCTATCGGTGAGGAGGAGGAGGGGTCCAGGCAGGTGGAGCTCTGGTCCAGGGGCAGGTCCTGGGTGCCACGGCCCTCAGGTGTGCTGGGCGAGTTGGAGTTGGAGCCCGGGCCAGGCTGATGCGACGGGGGAGGGCGGTGAGAAACCGGGAGCTGGGAGGGAGGGGGGAGGTGGTGGTGGTTGATGGGCGGGCCAGCCGTGGTGGTGCTGCTGGCTGGGAGAGACGAGCGCTTTGTGGTGGTGGTGGCAGCGGCGCTGTGGTGGCTGTCGTCCTCCTTCGGGGGGCCGCGGCGCTCTCTAGAGGACGAGGTGGGAATGGGAGTTGGGGTGGCGGGGGGCCCTTGGCTGGTGACATGGGAGATGCGGGGCTTCTTGGGCATCAGTGGGTCGGTGAAGTGAACCGGCAACTCTGGCTGGCACTTCTGCTAAAAGACCATAACCAAACCATCAAACAAGGATTTCTATGTTGATTGAGTTATAAAAAGGACAGATGATTCCTTTTGACCTTAGTAAACAATTCATTGAATAGGTTTGAGATAAAATCTCTCTTTACAGGAGAGGCCTGGTCATCCAGTTTGGCTTGTCTGTTGGCTTACATGCTGGTTTGTGCAAGTAATACTGAAAGTGTTTGCGTCCAGCAAGGTGTACTGTTGAGGGGTTACCTGTGGGGAAGCCGGGAGGCCATCTTTGGGAGGACTGCTGGAGGAAAGTGTCTCAGTGGGAAGTCCCAGTTTCCTGAGAGAAAGAGGGCAGATGAGAAGGACAACTGACCGTAAGCAGATGCTACACCATCACTACATGAGGTCCCGTTTGCAATAAATGGAGGGGCCTGTTCAGGAGGGTGCAATGTCGCAAAATGTTTACACAGAAATGCATTGTGACCTACCGGACCAAGATCCCGTTGACCTGAACGCGGTCATCCTCGGAGTAGCCCGGCCAGTCCCTCTGCACATCGCGGTATACAAAGTCCTTCAGAGAGTAAGAGTTATCTTTGGGGTTCAGGTTGGCCACCTGCGGACAAACACACGAACAAGATCAGCAGCGTCTAATTTTGTAGTCGTCCAATAATTTGGGAGCATTAAAAGCAACAAATACAACCGCTTGTACTACTTTTGTCTCTTTTTACTTGAGTCAACCAAATCCTAAGAGTTAAAGACTTTCTGTTAGTGCCTGCCCTACTTGCGTCAACCTGGGTATAAAGTCAGTGCATTTAACTAGCATTTCATTGTCAAACCCAGCATCTCTATTCTCAATCACAACATTATGCAAATCCCCAAGCAAGTCTGTGTGTTGTTTTTTTATGTACCCCAAGCATGGGGTAGTTAGCATTGTAGTCAGACAACCCGTTGGCTTTAGGAAAATAAACCAGTTTGAGTATGTCATCTATAAATGTGTGCGTGCTTGGTATGTGTGTGTGTATGTGTATAAGACTAATGGCTTTAATGTATAGCTGCTTGATTCTTGCTGTGTGCTATGTTCAGTAGTGGTGAATGAAGGTCTTTGTATTACAGGGAACAGGTCCTCTCAGTGATTTGCATTCTGTGGTCTAACGCCTAAGAAGGGTGAAGAGTCCTAGGGGCAAACAGGGACATTTGTCTTCTCATACACAGTGCTACCAGTTACTCATACTTGAAAGAAATATCTATGACCTTAAATGCATATTAAGGAATCCCTTTATATCCACGTATTATATATTTTAGCTCTGCTAAACCATCTTGTCTATGTGTTCTAGTGCTGAGCGATTAACAGACATCGGTTTTTAAAACAACTAATTGACCGACATCGGTTTAATCATTCAAATTTAATTTTGTTCTGTTTTTTTCTGTGAGCAAAATGCGCAGTTTCTCTAGAGATAAGATCAACCCGAACTGTGCGATGTAGTAGGGAGTTGTAGTTTCCAATAGGCCAATAGTGAACATAGTTTAGCACAGAAAACATGGTAAATAACTACAATGACCATAATCCATTGCGCACCTACTTGTCCAGTCTGTTTCTTTTACGCCTGCTAAATTAGAGAGAAGAATGCATGATCGAGATGGATATTAACTCGAGAGCAGTTGCTTTGCGAGGTATCTCTACCTGAAAATACATGATCTACTGCAAGTGATTGATAGTTGGTATTCAGCAGTCATAAAAGTATGCCTTAATAACTTTGAAGAAACTTCTCAAATAATGATTTTGCTGGACAGCATAGACAGCAGCTCTATAGAGATGAGATGACTTGGAATGAAAGTGATCAAATAAAACAAATGTAATATACACAACTTATTCAAGTGAATAAATTATGGTTAATAAGTGATAATGTAATGGGCAATCACTACCATTATGGGACTTTTATTAATTATTTTATTCTGTGTTACAGCATTCAACCCACATATTGCATAGCGCATGTAAAAAAAAAAGTGAAACTGAAAACAGTGATTAGAAACTAATTTTCAGCACTAATGTGTTCCCCTACCATTTTCAGTGAGGGCTCTGTAGCTGTGTTGGCCCCTTCTCCCCACAGGTTACATCTGAAACCAATAATAAAATGCTATCCTCCTCGCTCTCTCTCTGTTACTCGTTGCAGGGCACTAGCCTTACTCGTTGCAGGGCACTAGCCTTACTCGTTGCAGGGCACTAGCCTTACTCGTTGCAGGGCACTAGCCTTACTCGTTGCAGGGCACTAGCCTTACTCGTTGCAGGGCACTAGCCTTACTCGTTGCAGGGCACTAGCCTTACTCGTTGCAGGGCACTAGCCTTACTCGTTGCAGGGCACTAGCCTTACTCGTTGCAGGGCACTAGCCTTACTCGTTGCAGGGCACTAGCCTTACTCGTTGCAGGGCACTAGCCTTACTCGTTGCAGGGCACTAGCCTTACTCGTTGCAGGGCACTAGCCTTACTCGTTGCAGGGCTCTAGCCTTACTTGTTGCAGGGTGCTCCCCAGAGAGCTGCGGTCCTTCTGGCTGACCCCGTCCCGCTGCAGTCTGGCCAGTAGCTCCAGCTTCTTGTAGGAGCGCAGCGCCAGCAGGTGGACGAGGCGGTCGCGGTACGGCCGCTGGGACACCGGGTTGTTGGCAAGGCACTTGCGGATGGTGTTGGCTGGGTTGATAGGGGTGGAGCGTTTGCGCTCCGCAACTGGTTCGGAGCCTGACGGCGCTGGCTTGCGGATCTGGACTTTCTTACCTGATGTTAGAGAGGGGTGAGGAAGGCGTAGACGAGAAATGGATTTATTTGATCAGTTTTTGTTTCTCTGATAATTAAATGAACCAATTAGATGTTTTCTTGCTAATACCTCAGAATTGAGTTTTCAGCAGAAACGACTAACTAGCAGCTATGTCGCTTGCTGTCAATCCCACAATTACATTTTTTATCAACATGACAACATTGTTATAGGGTTATTAGATACTGACTGAAAGATAAGGACAAAAGCCAGCAGAGACTTGGAACCCTAGAGGGTCAAAGTCATTAGGCAACCATTTTGTGTTCGGAATTGTATGTGGATTGAAGTTGAACTAACTGTGCGCTACTAGTACAAGTTGTATCATATAAGGCTGATTTGAAGAGACCGAGTTCCCAATGTAAATATCATTAAGAGGCTACAGAGAATCTGTCCCCCAGCTCATTAGGCTTCTGCTTAGTCAGGATGCTTTGACATTTCTCCATACTGCTCTCAGTGATCATGAAAATCTAAAAGCTCTTTAAGAGATTAAGGTTAGAGAGAAACGTGTACTCTCGTCTGCCCCCGCTTCCCTTCGTCTGGGCAAATGCTGATAGACTGCGAGAGATCTCTAAGCACACAAACCATCCACACATTTTTGCTGTCTCAGCCTGGTGAGAGACTGAGGCATGTATGATGCGTGCATCAGCTGCGAATGAGCTTTGCCTGCAGCATTTGGCCAGCCTAGTGAGTCTATATGGTGAATTTACAGTGGGAGATGAAGACCACACAGCAGGTCTGTTGGTTTGCTACCAGAATGACACGTTTAGTGTACTAAACTCTGAATGGCATCAAGTAAATTGGATCTTATTTATGACAAACACTGTATAGGGTCCCAGACCAATATACCTAACTGACATAGCATAAACACACAAGATAAATGAAGGTTAGGTCTCATTTTGCTAATGTTAAATAGGGTGCTTCTACTGAGCCAGTTGTTACATGCCCAAACTCCACCCCTTTCCTCTGCTCCCCTCTCAGTTTCCATCTGGGCCGTTGTATGCAAATGAATCCCCATTGGCAGGAAATACACCGAAAGAGGGTTTAACTGATTTTAAGTTTCTTAGTGAGTGGGACTTTAAGTTCAGAGCCACGACTAGTAAAGCAGATTTCAGGGATTCCTGCAGTCAACTATAGTTCCAGAGTGGTCCTAGAGGTAGAAGAATAAACCTCCCACCAAAGATAAGAATGTGCTTCCTGTTGAGAAAAAACGCAACCCCAATGAATTATGTTAGACAACAATACCAATTTATATGTAGATAACGTGAACTTTATTTCTACGGGTAACCGTGGACAAGCCCTGAACATCCCCCCCCTCCACTAGGGCCCTATAAAATCTGTTTAGTTTTTTGCCCAATTCAGTTTTCCCCAAAATTAAGTTGTTTTCTCTATTTCGTTTTTACAGGTTTCAGATTTTTTTCCTGTTTTTCAGGTTTTCGCTGTCAAAATCACAATTTGTTTTTTTATTATAGAAAAAAACAATTGATGATGTTCTAAGTCCCCAACAACGATTAAACCACATCCGGAGACCACTTTTGAGGTCTGGGAAAAAAATTGAATAAATACTTTTTTGGGTGTAGATGCCCTTTAATTCAAGTGTGCACCAGCAAGAGACTTGCTTGGTTAGAGGTGTTTCTGTAGCAAATATGTGATTGCAGTTTGCTAAAGAAATCACCACTGGATTGATGCAAATAATCATGATATCATTCTGCCAGATAGACTACTTTGTATGTAAATGTAAAATTTAATTGAGGAGCATTTCCATCTACCAGAAAACAGTTGTCATTAGCATAATTGCTAATGGCTACACAAAGTGTTATACTAATGCGCACCCACAGAGAGGGGCATTTCCGCACTGTTGCCTCTTGAGAAAGATGAAGGAAAATACAAATTATATATTTTGTTCATGTCTTATAATTTTGGGCAAATTAATACATTTTCGAAATCAGTTCAATATATTTAGGAGTTCAATAAAAATAAATTTTTGAATTCCGTTTTAATTTCTGGATTCCGTGATTCCGTCCGCATCGCAGATTTTATAGAGCCCTACTCCACCCTCTCCATGATCGTTACCATACACTGTTGTGAGAACAAGACAGATTTATACTCTAATATATCAGATATAAAGACATCTATGGGGAACACACATCTTTTACAGTTCTATAGCTGGTAGCAAACGGACCATTAAGGTGACACCAAACCTCTGATGTTGCTTTATGGGGCAAGAAAATTAACTATTTGCCAGTGAAGCTCAGTATATGGTTGTCTGCTGTGGGAGAACTGAGTCCCAAGTCAGCGGAGGCAGATTTGGCATGACCAGTTACATCAACACTGAGCTGTTACATTGCACACTCTCAATCTCCATCTCCCTCGTATCTCCACCGGCCAGACGGGACGGGAGACCGTGAGAGAGCGGGGACCCAAATTAGATTAGCCCGAGAGTAACTTTTACTTTTCCACTTGCCCGACCTCAATCCAGTTGCAGTGTATTAGAAAGCCAAGACAATTGGTTTACAGGTGTTGGTGTGTGTGTGTGTGATGGGAGAAAGTTGGGCTATAGGCCAGGGTTGTTGTTAAATTAGCACTATTTGGAGAGTGCAACTTTAACCCAGATATGGCTGTGTTGGCAGACTGCGTGTCAATATTCATAAATAGCCTCCTTCCGTCACCTTGTGTAACCACCAGGCACAAACAATGGAAAAGTGGGCTTTAAGTTCCATTGCTTTTGACCAAGGTAGTTCTTCAGAGAATCAATGGTTCAAAAAGAGAGGAGGATATGAAAACCAAGCCATTTTGGAGTAGTGGGAACCTGCCTGTGAGAAGACTACTGTTGGGGGGTAGATTAGTGCATGGAACTTGCCTCTGAACTGGCCCCCAGGCTTGAGGACCTTGGTCCCCCGTTTGCGACTGTCCTCCTCGGCCTGCGTCATGCGGTCCCGGGTCACCTGGTAGGAGTCGTTGGTGGCACACACCGTGACTTTGTCCTGAACCGTCCCCAAGGACACCAGGTGGGGGGTCCCTGAGCTGGAGAGGATAGGGAGAGATTTCAGTCATACAGCACAGGGTTTTTCCATCTTGGAACCAATTCAATTAAACCAATTACTCATTGACAAGGCTCAATGACATGGTCAAATTCTGACACCAGAGTGACATGCATTCTAGTTAACCAACCAGTTTACAACAATTTACGTTGGGTCTTCGGTAACGAGCAATGCTCTGTTTAGTTCCAGAGGGTGCTTACCTGGACACATATTGTTGGATGCACTCAAAGCTTCCCTGAGGGTTGTCCTTACCCACGTTGGACAGATAGAAATCAAAGTTCTGAGATCCATCCGGAGAGTCAGTCCTTGGGATCTTAATACGCTGTGAGGTTCACATCAAAAGGACAATTAAAGAAAATGAATTTTCAAAAATAAATATTTAACCACAGAAAACCAGGAATGCCTCTCTTTGCCCTCAAGCGTTACGCATGGGTGAGGAATTGCTTGGAAGTATTCAATCATTCTAAAGGGGATGTGAAATGGGGATTCATTTTGCTCTATTGCTATAGCTTCGGGTTGGGGGAGAAGAGATTTTGCTCATATTTGAATGTGACAGAGTCAGTCATGCCAAATAGCAAACCATCTGTAAAAACACTTCTCAACTGGGCCTCATTTCTCATGGTCTCGTAACATTATCCCTTTACAGCGATGTGTGTGTGTGTGTGTGTGTGTATTGCCTCTGTCAATATAGACTGATCTGAGTTATGGGATCTCAGATGAATGAATGTGAGCTTGCATGACAGACAGATCTTTGAGGTCTAAGTTGCTGGGAGTGTGAGTGTTGACAGTCTGCAGCTGGGCCCAGAGCACAGGGACCAGACTAGGGTTGCTACATTCTGGGAACTTTCAATAAATTCCCTGGTTTTCCAGAAATCCTGGCCGGGAATCCTCCAACCGAGATATTGGGAAAACCAGGGAATTTATGGAAATGTTGTAACCCTAGTCTGGTTCCTGTGCTCTGGGCCCAGCTGCAGACTGTCAGAGCAGTATTTATAGATCTTGAGACATTGGAGAGTTCAACTCTTCATAGTGCACAGCCCGGGTTGTCAGGGGTTAACCGGATGCTTTCAGAGGGGTGGCAAGAGTTAGGCAACAAGCCTCCAAATACACCTCGTAGCTAAACAAATGCGCATTTCACTGAAACCAAGACAATCATTGGGTCTTCAACAACAGTGGTCAGAATTCTCTTATGTCTTGGCTATACCACCAGCACTCAAATGTTAACTTATTCAACCTTTCATGGTTGCTTTAAAAAAAAACTCAGTCTACCAGCCACAGGGTTGACCCATAGTACTGTAGCGCTCAAGTCAAAATGAAGATTTTAGGTGTGAACATACTTACCCCTTGGAGTCCCTTGAATTGTATTGTTGGCCGCGAGGACGGTACATTCTGAAAAAGAGAGGAAGGGATTGGACATTTTCAACGTAAGTGTCGACTGCGAGAAATGTTCCATCATAATCACTCGAATGTCACTCTGTTACAACTGGAGTTTCACTGAGCTGTGGTGGAGAAAAACACCCAAAGCTTAGTGACAAAAGTAGGCTATTCTGTCAACCAGTCACGGCTCATATGCTCCTGGCAAATCACCTATCTTCTTAACTAGCTAGCAAAAGAGTGCTAGCTAGCATGTTTATAGTTTCATTCATTTCTGATGAGGAAAATAGCAGTAAGAGTAGGAATTAGCAACTCCCTCATGTTGAAAGCCATGTAGGCCTAAATCATAGGCATCTCAAACAAAGTGGTCAGGCATATCAGCTTTACCTCAGAATTAGCAAGTGCAATTTATGTCGGATTATGATAGAGCAAATCACACGTAGTCAGATTACATCAGCAGGTTGTATATAATGGTAGCTACATGGGGAAACATTGGCACTGCAGAATAGGTTCTTCCCTGGCTGTTTTGAAACTTCAGGAACTTCCCTTCAGCAACTTTCCCTTAACAGTGTACACTGAAAATGATTAGGGTAAGTAAACTTGCACGGGGACATACCATTAAAATGTCCCAAAGTTTGTTTCCTGGGCTTACAGGCCATAAACCATTTTCTGAGCTCCCAACATCAAATTTTAAAAAATCACATTAACACAGCCTAAGCCACGCAAAATTCAAGAGTTAGCCTACATTTGTGGACCTTCAGCATAAATATCTTTAGAGTTGGCTAAGGCCTAGTCTCAACCACACAAGATTTTAGTTCTGGGTTTCCAAGATTATGCATTACCATACTCCCATCATTCAGCCATTTCCAAACAAACGCAATTCACTCTTTTATTTTGATATCTGTCCTCAAACATTAGATAAGTGATAGTTCACACAAAAAAATTGCAGTTCACTTCACACACCAAACTAACTAGCTATAGTCCATCAGCCCATGATGAGTAAAGTCCTGTGAAGTAAAGTGTTCTCTTGCATTTGGGCTGAATGCTGAATTCGGCAGTTTACTCTACAGAAGTTTGTAAAACCAGCCACAGCATTTCACCCATCCCCCAACACACTCACAGACCATCCAGTCCACACATACACTCCTGATCACATTTCATGCCACCACACAGAGCCAGGGCTAGGCAGCTTTCCCACTCCAGTAGATATAGTTCAGCCCCCACACAAATCAGAGAGAGAGAAAGAAACAAAAAGCAGGCAGTTTTGGCTGCTCAGTCAGCAAGAGATGGTAGGCTGGTCTTTGCAGCATACAGGCCTACTGTTACACTTCCAATAAGGTTGTTGGGTCATCAGAATTTAGGCCTAGACTAACTACTAGGACTTGGAGTAGATTTTAGTATAGATGTTTCATTATCCCCCTACACCAATATACCTTGCAGCAAGTAGGTCTAGTCAGAAACCATATAGATATAAAAAATAGGCAATACAAACACTTGTGTGATGTCTGCTAGGGCTATCATGTATTTTTGTGTCCTGTTCTGTATCAGTCAGATAGTGATGCTATCCCCTTAATTGTCTAACTTTGATTGGCTTGTCAGCTTGTTCTAAGCGCCTATTCACCAAGGCGGTGTTCCTTCCCATAGCACCTACTGACACCCTTTCCACCACAGACTTGAATTAGCCTACTCTAGAGGGGTATGCTAACTACGAAACAAGCTAGATCTACTCAGGGCTTTCTAAAGCTAGCCAGCTTTAGTTAGCTCCCCATTCCAGCTCAGGCTTCATCCGTACTACGACGGTGGATATTTCTCATCCGCCTGCCGCTATCTCTAGCAGGCTTGTAACTGCGCCAGTTTCTCAATTTCAAATTAAATAATTTTGATCTGGATTTAAAAAATAATAATTAACTAGGCCCTGAACATATGCTACACCGAGTCTGACTAGCTTGTTGCTGGAATTATGTAACTGTTGTTGACAGTCCATTGAACTTCCCAGGGCTCCTGGCCTCGGTTGATCACAGGGCCCCGTTTAGTGCATCTCTGTTGAAGTGCATCCATATTATACAGGTTGTAGGCCATCGGATTAACACGTTAGCTTTATTTGGTGCCTACAGGTTGGTTCCGTAACAGCATCTGTATGGGTCCACAATGACCAGAGGCAGATATGATAGGCCTCTGCTACAACAATTTTTATCAGCACAAAATCTGCAATTCTCTTGTAGTGTGAGATGTGCAATAACACGTTTTCAGAAGGGTGATCAGCAATTGCCAATGAAAGCTCGCCAGAGAAGAAGCCAGTGAGATGATGTATCGCACATAGAAATCCTATTCAATTACTATTATTCCTAATTCTAAGGTATCGCATCACCCTGAATGTGGCAGGAGTCTGTTTTTTTTTACAAAGCCTAATCGTTACAGCTCTGAAGTTCACAAGCAATATGATTCAATTCAAAATGTAGGCTATTGGCTAGATATTTCAGCTCTGTATGGCAAACGTGAGTGCCTGACTGAAAACGTTTGAGACTGCTTTGAGCCACAGCTCGTTCTAGCTAATCTAATCATCACTGTATCACATACTTGTTTTCGCGAGACAGCGTGGTATAGACAATCCTAACGACCAAGTTAAGAATCTTATAGTGTGTGACCCCTGTACTATGCCACATCGTTTAGTGTGCGCACCAACCACTAGGTTGGTAAAACGAAAAAAGGAAAGACAGTCAGATTGACTGTTAGAGTGTCATGGCTAGAACGAATCTAGCTTTTGTCAAATTAACGTCAGATTTGACTTTTCATAGCAGGTTATAATTATTTACGCAACATGTTAGGATAATTAACGTAACAGGTTAGGATAATTAGGTTAAGGTTAGAAAAAGGGTTAGGGTAAGCTAAAATGCACAAAAAAATAACTTGACGCTAATTTGACAGAAACTGGATCCCATCTAGCCATGACCCTGTTCAGCGGCTCAGCGATGTTAGGATTTTGAAAATCGTGTAGAGTACACCCGGCTTTACAGTACTGTAGCTTTAAGAGAGAACACCAGATTAGAAGTAAAAGGAGAGAACCCCAGTAGTAATCATCGAGTGAATAGTAATTTGAGGAAAACAGCAAATACTCCGATCAATTTAAATAGGCCTAGCTATAACGTCTTCATAACAAATCGCAGTCAACCTACAACATATCCTAGGCTACTTGACTGTATGCTTACAAATATTGGCAAAATTGGTCGTAAAGTTACTCGCCTGGGGAGATAGCTAGAGAATGTAACATTCACATTTAAATCAAGAGTTTAGTCATGAACATAACGTGCCATGACAAATTGACGAACTTTTAGTGTGGAACGCTAGAGCAACTGGATAGGTCTATAGCCAAAACAATATGTTATAATATGGTGTAACCTACTGCCAATCAAATTTTTTGGGGGGTATAAAACCAACATTTTGATGTGGATAAAAGGAAGTGACAATGCCAATGGAGTGCATTTTATCATTTTTGAATAAAGGTGATTTTTGGGGGAGATTATTTAATATAAGTGGTCAAATACACATGTAAGAAAATAGATCGACCATGGTGGTGTGAATATGTAAGTTATATTTTTTTTAGAAATATTGAAAACTGGTTATACCTCCCTATAATGGTAGCAGCCGGTGACAGTGTCTAAGTAAACACAAACTGTTGACAACTGTATCTGACTACTTTCAACATTAGCCAATTTATTTTGTAATTTTAGTAATCTGTCACTTTAATGTATCTGGCTAGCTACCTTTGTTAGTAGCTAGCCAGCTTGCCAGGTAACGATAACGTCATTCGAGAAGAATTGCCTTCTCAGCTAGATTGGCTGTCTAACTTTAGACTATTGTCAGACATGCCGTTTACATCTGCTAACTTCTTTATAGCTAGGACGTTTGTCACATATAGCCCCCAGCTAACTACGTTAGCTAGCTAAACGTGTAATGTTAAACTCTTTTCCTAACATCTCCAAACGCCCCAATACTTACTGCAGTGTCAAGCCTCCTGAACATACGGTAAATTATCATTAGCGAAAGATGTCACGCGAAAGTGTCATCCAAATATTCATCTATTTCACCAAACAATGTGATCAGTCTCATATTTGAAGTGTTCGCTTGAGTAGAAGAAAATTGACTTGGCCGGGGATATTGTAAAGTTAGCTATAGACAGCTAACGTTAGCTCAAACTGGCTGTGCGTGGCAGTTTGTTCACCAGTTTTGATAGCGTCGTATAACATAAAGTATAAGACATATATTAATTCAACTTACCTTAGCGGTTTGGTGGCTCTCTATTGCTCTGAAAGCTGTCTCTGTCAATTTTACGTGCAATACGGTGACTCGGTCTGCATTCCGTCGGCCATAATTCAGTCCATACCTCCCATCCTCGGAGAGCGCCGCCATCTTTACCAGCCCTCCACCATCGTCCCTCTGACGTCCGAGCATATAGCAACTCTACCTCGCTGAAATTCAAGGGAGGGACTTCCACAAAGGCTTGTTCTAGATTTTTGAGTCTGGTTGGGTTGACTTTTTCTTTCCTCCCTCAGAGACTTCACTCACGCAGTGTATGAATGCTAGTACAGTTCGTCATTGTAAAACTCTTTGAAGGGTAAAAGTGATCGATCGAATCAGATGTGTTCTGTCCACTATTATGTCATAGAGCTATGTACACTTGGAATTGTATCAGTCACGTCATTATGCTCAGCAACAGAACAACCTTCACTGCTATCAGTATAAATGTATGTGTGCTGACATGGTACAATGAACAACGTTTTTATTGCTGACATTTTTTTTACTCTTTAAAGTCATACTGACAAGGATTACTTTGAAATCTATTATTTTTGTTTGCTTTTCACTGACAATTCAGAATATCTCACAATTAATATATCTTGAAGGGTTTTATAAAATACTAGCTATATTAGACCTGATGAGCCTCTCATAGTATAGAATATTAGAGGAATACTGGCCAAACCAGTACCCATCGAACAGCAGTTGTCTCAACCTTTTTTGGTTACACATTTTGCTCTGCTGTGGATAGGGCAAGTACCTCCAGGGGTACATGTAGGCTACCCCAGGTTGAGAACCACTGGTCTGTAATGCACATTTTTTTATCAGGCTTGAACATAGTAGGGGAGTGGACTCAAAAGGGCATTAAAGCACAAGTCTCCTTGTGTGTACACACCTGCACTATCTCTCCCAGTCAGCCCCCACAGAAGGTTGATTATGCAGCGTGTTTTGGTGTGGTGTAGCCTCAGGCAGGGTGTGGGAAAGCCTGTGTGAATCCAGCAGATTACTGTAGCCTGTCTACCACACCCATCCTGTCAGCTTAGTCAATTTCACACACACACACACACACACACACACACACACACACACACACACACACACACACACACACACACACACACAAACACACACACAATAGTGAATGACCGATAATCAGCTGGGCCGGTATATCGGGCCGACATTGGCCTTTTCTAGTCTATCTGCCCTTCTGTATCAGCTTTGCCGATAGTCCCGCTACATAGCAAAACTGCTGCTATGCCAGCCACCACTCACCACCTGAGCCATGAGCACTGCACAATGCCGAGGAATGTCTAGCTGGGAAAATCAGCAGAAGCAGCAAGCTAGCTCATTCTCCAACAGAAAGGTGCAGTATTGAGAAATTGATGAATTGACACAGTGACCAAAATTGAACACCTGTTGCAAATATTAATTAGCTTTGTGTTGACGTGCCTGTTCTCTAACACACACACGACATGCCCAGACATGAATGCAATAAGCAAGCTAGCTATGTGACCTGTTAGCAAAGATTACAAGAACTAACCCTTTCATCTGTAGCGTTAGCTAGCTAGCTATATTAGCTACTATGCTAGCTAGCTGGCTAGATAAACATGGTGCTAAGATATCAGATAGGAGATAATAGCCAACGTAGCTAGCTAACGTTAGATGGTTATCATTTTGAACATGCACCATTTTTGGCAACGAGCCATCTGACATGCCGTGTAATGTTAGCTATTTACTGGTGTGCTGATCTGACCAGCCGCAATCGTATCCTTAAATTGACAGTTGAGAGTCGGATTAGAGTACTGTCGTAAAAGGGAAAGAAGGAAGTGTTTTAAAATGCCTAAATAAAGGTTGGCAATAGGTTTAGATACCTAAAAATCTTTCTGCATGTTTATGGACCAAGAAAGCTGTAGATCAGCGCATGTGTGTGCGTTGACTGCGTGGCCACGCACTTCTCCAACTCAATTATCACGTTTCCAGATGACAACAGGTAGGCCTGATTACCAACAACGACAAGACAGCCTACAGGGAGGAGGTGAGGGCCCTGGCGGAGTGGTGCCAGAAAAATAACCGTATCCCTCAACGTCAACAAAATGAAGGAGCTGATCGTGGACTTCAGGAGACAGCAGAGAGAACACGCCCCCATCCACATTGACGGGGCCGCAGTGTAGAGGGTGAAAAGCTTCAAGTTCCCCGGCGTGCACATCACTGACAACCTGAAATGGTCCACCCAAACAGACAGTGTGGTGAAGAAGGCGCAACAGCGCCTCTTCAACCTCACTTGAAGAGGCGCTGTATCACTGCCTGGTACGTCAACTGCACCGTCCGCAACTGCAGGGCTCTCCAGAGGGTGGTGCGGTCTGTCCAACGCATCACCGGGGGCACACTGCCTGCCCTCCAGGACATCTACACCACCCGGTGTCACAGGAAGGCCAATAAGATCATCAAGGACCTCAGCCACCCAAGCCACGGCCTGTTCACTCCGCTACCATCCAGAAGGCGGAGACAGTACAGGTGCATCAAAGCTGGGACCGAGAGTCTGAAAAACAGCTTCGATCTCCTGGACATCAGACTGTTAAATAGTCACCACTAGCCGGCCTCTGCCCAGTACCCTGCCCTGAACTTAGTCACTGTTAGTTACTAGCCGGCTACCATCCGGTACTCTACCCTGCACCTACGAGACTGCTTCCCTATGTACAGTGCATTCGGAAAGTATTCAGACCCCTTGACTGTTTCCAAATTTTGTTACGTTACAACCTTAATCTAAAATTGATTCAATAGTTTTTTCCCCTCATCAATCTACACACAATACCCCATAATGACAAAGCAAAAGCAGGTTTTTAGGAATTTTTACAAAATAAAAAACAGAAATATCACATAAGTATTCAGACCCTTTACTCAGCACCTTTGGCAGCGATTATAACCTCGAGCCTTCTTGGGTATGACGCTACAAGCTTGGCACACCTGTATTTGGGGATTTTCTCCCATTCTCCTCTGCAGATCCTCTCAAGCTCTGTCAGGTTGGTTGGGAAGCGTCGCTGCACAGCTATTTTCAGGTCTCTCCAGAGATGTTTCTTTGGGTTTAAGTCCGGGCTCTGTCTGGGCCACTCAAGGACATTCAGAGACTTGTCCCGAAGCCACTCCTGCGCTGTCTTGGCTGTGTGCTTAGGGTCGTTGTCCTGTTGGAAGGTAAACCTTTACCCCAGTCTGAGGTCCTGAGCGCCCTGGAGCAGGTTTTCATCAAGGATCTCTCTGTACTTTGCTCCATTCAGCTTTTCCTTGATCCTGACTAGTCTCCCAGTCCCTGCCGCTGAAAAACATCCCCACAGCATGATGCTGCCACCACCATGCTTAACCATAGGGATGGTGCCAGGTTTCTTCCAGACGTGATGCTTGACATTCAGACCAAAGAGTTCAATCTTGGTTTCATCAGACCAGAGAATCTTGTTAGTCATGGTCTGAGAGTCCTTTAGGTGCCTTTTGACAAACTCCAAGCGGGCTGTCATGTGCCTTTTACTGTGGAGTGGCTTCCGTCTGGCCACTACCATAAAGGCCTGATTGGTGGAGTGCTGCAGAGATGGTTGTCCTTCTGGAAGGTTCTCCCATCTCCACAGAGGAACTCTGGAGTTTTGTCAGAGTGACCATCAGGTTCTTGATCACCTGACCAAGGCCCTTCTCCCCCGATTGCTCAGTTTAGCTGGGCGGCCAGCTCTAGGAAGAGTCTTGGTGGTTCCAAACTTCTTCCATTTAAAGAATGATGGAGGCCACTGGGTTCTTGGGGACCTTCAATACTGCAGAAATGTTTTGGTACCCTTCCCCAGATCTATGCCTTGACACAATCCTGTGTCTGAGCTCTACGGACAATTCCTTCAACCTCATGGCTTGGTTTTTGCTCTGACATGCACTATCAACTGTGGGACCTTATATAGACAGGTGTGTGCCTTTCCAAATCATGTCCAATCAATTGAATTTACACCATGTGGACTCCAATCAAGTTGTAGAAGCATCTCAAGGATGATCAATTGAAACAGGATGCACCTGAGCTCAATTTTGAGTCTCATAGCAAAGGATCTGAATACTTATGTAAATAAGGTGTTTCTGAAAACCTGTTTTCGCTTTGTCATAATGGGTTAATGTGTGTAGATTGATGAGGAAATGTTTTTATTTAATCCATTTTAGAATAAGGCTGTAACGTAACAACATTTTGAAAAAGTCAAGGGGTCTGAATACTTTCCGAATGCACTGTACATAGGGAAGCAGTCTCGTAGGTGCAGGGTAATTTGTCTCCTCCCTTCATCTACACTGATTGAAGTGAATTTAACAAGTGACATCAGTAAGGGATCATAGCTTTCACCTGGTCAGTTTATGTCATGGAAAGAGCATGTGTTCCTGTTTTGTATGTATGGGTACACAACTAATACAATTTGATTTGCGTTCTCACTTCTCAAACTATGAGCAGATTTGAGTCATTCAGACAGAACATGCACCGTCGTTTCATCTTTCTTCCTACCCAAATTTCATCGCCATTGAGCTACAGTAGTTCTCATAGTAGCAGTAAACAGCAGCAAGCGATATGAGAGATGTGAAAGGGAGGGGAGTTACAGCCTTGCTGTATACAATCGTAGCAGTAGGATCAAGTTACAACACCATTTCTTGATAGATAGCTGAACTAGCCAATTTAGTTGTTTCTCATTTCTAATTTCGTCCTGGTAGCAGAGATGCGTCCTGATCAGCAAAAAAAAAAAAACATTTTCCAGATTATGGAAAATGACTAAAAATACTAGTTTCAAAAGCATCAGTGATCACAAATCATGGACGATGGACCCATTTGCACTGAATAGATTTTGTCATTAACATTTAAAAATGTAATTATATTAAATATCTGCCTAAAATATCAGCCATTGACCCCCAAAAATCGGTATCGGCATCGGCCCTAAAAAAATCCATATCGGTTGTTCTCTAACACACACACACACACACACACACACACCTGAAACAGTCATCCGGACCTTGATAAACCAACCAACCAACATACCCTGATGACATATTGTCCTCATCGTCTTACAGGAATTACTGCATAATAACAGTGAGATTTCCTCACAGAGGCATGTCATCTCATATGATGACATTTCCTCTGTAGCATGCCTCCTCTTTGTTGACACAAGTTCTCATTGTTCGAGGTTGTCAGAACTGAGTGGGGCGACAGAAGAGGTCCTGAAGACTGTGCTCCTATTCCAGCCAAGCACCCTGCTGGGCACATAGTGTGCAATGGATGTGATTGGACTAATTTACTTAACAGCCATTGTTTTTACAACAGCCTAAACCATCCTAAAGCATCCACTACACAGGGTCTTAAGACCCGTGTCACTGAAGGAAGTCACAAGGCTGTGGGCCCTCTTCATTTACATTTGCATAATGTTAGACAAATAAATACATTAGTTTGTGTACTGAGTACTCCTCTCTTTGTTTATGCTGATTTAAAAGTGACTTATTCCAAATTGTGTTGTGTAACAACCGGATTTCAAAATGGATTACATTAATTTTTCTCTCTCACCCATCTACACACAATACCCTATAACGACAAAGTGAAAACATGTTTTTAGAAATTGTTGCCAATTAACTGAATCTCATTTACATAAATGATCATTTACATAAGAATTCACAACCTTGAGTCAATACTTTGTAGAGCATCTTTAGCAGCGATTGCAGCTGTGAGTCTTTCTGGGTAAGTCTGTAAGAGCTTTCCACACCTGAATTGTACAATATTTGCACATTATTCTTTAAAACATTCTTCAAGCTCTGTCAAGTTGGTTGTTGTTCATTGCTAGACAGCCATTTTCAAGTCTTGCCATAGATTTTCAAGCCAATTTAATTCAAAACTTTAACTAGGCTACTCAGGAACATTCAATGTCGTCTTGGTAAGCAACTCCAGTGTATATTTCACCTTGTGTTTTAGGTTATTGTCCTCCTCAAAGGTGAGTTTGTCTCCCAGTGTCTGTTGGAAAACAGACTGAACCAGGTTTTACTCTAGAATTTGGCCTTGCTTAGCTCTATTCCGTTTCTTTTTATCAAAAAAAAAAAACTCTCTAGTCCTTGCCGATGACAAGCATACCCATAACATGATGCAGCCACCACGATGCTTGAAAATATGATGAGTGGGACTCCGTGATGAGTTGTTGTCACGCCCTGGCTCGGGGGACTCTCGTATGTTGAGCCAGGGTGTTAGTTTCTATGTTTTGTGTTGTAGGTTGTGGGTCTAGTTTGCTTATTTCTATGTTGGCCTGAGTGACTCCCAATCAGAGGCAACGAGTGTCAGCTGTCAGCTGGTTGTCTCTGATTGGGAGCCATATTTAAACAGTCGGTTTTTCATTTCGTGTTTGTGGGATTTTGTTTCTAGTCTGTTTATGGTAACCGTGAACTGTCACGTATCGTTTGTTGTTTTGATCGTGTCTCATAATAAATAGTATGTTTGCCTGCAACGCTGCGCCTTGGTCCTCCTCTATTCCCTACGACGAGCGTGACAGTTGTGTTGGATTTGCCCCAAACATAATGCATTGTATTCTGGACATTAAGTTCATATCTTTGCCAAATTTTTTGCAATTTTACTTTATTGCCTTATTGCAAACCGGATGCATGTTTTGGAAAATATTCTGTATAGGCTTTCTTCTTTTCAATCTGTCATTTAGGTTAGTATTGTGGAGTAACTAGAATGTTATTGATCCATCCTCAGTTTTCTCCTCTCACAGCCATTAAACTCTGTAACTGTTTTAAAATCCTTGAGCGGTTTCCTTCATCTTTGGCAACTGAGTTAGGAAGGACGCCTGTATCTTTGTAGTCACTGGGTTTATTGATACACCATCCAAAGTGTAATTAATAAATTCACCATGCTCAAAAAGGGATACAATGTCTGCTTTTTTTTTTTTTTTACCCATCTCCCAATCGGTGCCCTTCTTTGCGAGGCATTGGAAAACCTCCCTGGTCTTTGTGGTTGAATCTGTGTTTGAAATTCACTGCTAGACTGAGGGACCTTACAGATAATTGTACAGAGATGAGGTAGTCATTCAAAAATCAAGTTAAACACTATTGTTGCACACAGAGTGAGTCCATGCAACTTATTATATGACTTGTTAAGCACATTTTTACTCCTGAACTTATTTAGACTTGCCATAACAAAGGGGTTGAATACTGACTCAAGACATTTCAGCTTTTCATTTTTTCATTAATTTGTAAAAATGTCTAAATACAAAATTCCACTTTGACATTATGGAGTATTGTGTGTAGGCCAGTGAAAAAAAAAAAAAAATCAGGCTGTTACACAACAAAATGTGGAAAAAGTCAAGGGGTATGAATACTTTCTGAAGGCACTGTAAAGCCTTACCCTAAAGTGTCTGTCAGTTTTTATTCCAAAATGGCTTCTTTGGATTCATTAGGCTTATATCACATTGCATTGTGAATACCCGTAGGTAAGATTTAGCGCAGGGATTCTCGACAATGGGGAAATGTACATCACAGAGAGACACAGGTTCTGGCCTATATCCAAATGCACATAGTAGAAGAACTCGCTTCTCATAATTTCCATTCATTTTGCAATACACACTCTCCCTCTCTGTCTGTCTGGCACTCAGACTCTCCTCCCACCTCTGAATCTATTTTGAACGACAAGAGAAGTCAATCATTAATCAGCGTGCTATTTGGACAGGCTCCCTCAACGGTGATAATCAACAGCACATGCTCACTGGACTGCCCCTAAAGCCTCTAATCAGTACACAAAGAGATAAAGATGCTCTTTCTCTGTCGCCAATACTCAGAGGCCCTGTTAATGAATGTGTTATGCCCAGAATTGTAGGATATTGATGTTTCATCACAAATCTGAATTTGAGTTAGAAATAGCATTTGTAAGACATCCACTTGATAAGCCGCACCCCAGAAAAGTTTAAGTGAAACACTAATTCTGGGTTATTCTAAAATTGTGGCCCTCCACAGTGTTCTGACTCTTGGCCAGGTCATAATTGCAATGACAGTTGGTTCTAAGTTGGCCCAATAATCGATTTGACAGAATTATTGGGGCAAAGTGTGCTCAACGATTCATGTGATATTGAAATGTGTTGTTCTCAACATGTGTTTTATGTCTGAATAACATTTCATTTTGAATAACATTCTGAATAACATTTCATTTTGACATTTGACATTTAAACAAATGTCAAATGATTTACATGTAGGACACTTTGAATCCGTATTAGCATATGTATGCATTTGCGGATGCCGGAGTGCACAATCAGTCATCATGTGCTGCTAGCCATCATGCTAGAGGCTTCAAGATTAGGTACAACTGGGGCTGTATCCACAAAGCATCTCAGAAAAGGTCCTAGGAATCCTGTTAAAACCTGTTTTAAGACAACAACAAAAAGTGCAGCTTTGAGTAGGTTTTAGGATGATGTTAGTACCCCTTTACTGCAGTTAAATGACCTAGTGGCCTCATGGGTGGAATGTTATTAATAAACATGAACATTTGTAAACGCCAAAAATCCGGTGTTTCTATGTCAAACTGTTTTGTTATATTTCAGTCTTCTGCGATGTATATAAAGTTTCATATTGGGAGGCAAACTCAAAATTGAATACATTTAAACTATATATCTGACATGGGACAGGTCTCTTCTTTTTTCAAGCCCATAACCATGTGTGTATGCTTTTGCTTCAAAGTAGATTTGTTTAAGAATACCAAGAAACACTCTGTGTGACCTTGATTTAGCCCACTGCAGTAAAAGGTTTGACACTGCCCAGAAAAAGTCTGAGCCAGGAGTAAAATCAACCCATAAAAGTTTATCTCAGCTGGTAATCACAACATTTTGAAGTACCGCAAATGAAAAATTGTGATGATGCTCATTGACATTGTAGCAAATTATGGGGAATAACCAATTGTGATGAGGCATCACCAGCTGTGCACGGTGAATGTGACTGTCAAATGTTGCAATGGTAAAACGTTTGATATAATTTTCACCTGACACGATCACTTTGCCTACTCTTAATTCTTTGCTAATATGTTGGTGTGCATTTAAAAACACATTTCTTATCAGTTCTAATGGTTGTTAAAAGCTGAATTCTTTATAATATTACCGTTATATCAACACACTCGTCACTCCCGTTTGACAACTCTAAAACGCTTTGGCACAGTTGGCATCAAATCACTTGCCAAAATGTTGCATAAAACATTTGAAAGGTCTATCATTTTCATCAAACACAATCAAAGTTAACATAGGCCCTAGATGCCTTTAATTGCCAAACTTATAAGCATGCCCAATTTAGGCATATTTTTTAACAACATGTTATTGCGCTGCAAAGTGATAACTTGAAATAACATGATGTAGGTTAATTAAATAATCGAAAGAAAGATATGTGATTATTTGTTAGCCTATGTGGTTATTACCTAGTCATATAATATAATGAGTTCCTGTGTGTTTCACCTTTAAACACTTTCACTGCCCTCAAGATATGGTCTTAATCAATGTTCTTAAAGGGATAGGATTAATTTGAACTCTTATTGATACACATAGAAAGTCTACTATGGACTCAAAGAGTCAGTGATCCTACATATGGGCGTTTGTTTACTTAGCGACAGCTTAGAATTATTGAGTTCAAAACAAGTGGTAGGACCTCTGTTAGCATTCTCTAAGTAGCATGCGTAAATCACTTATCCCTTTTATCAGTGTTTAAAGTTAATCGGTGTATAAAAGATGAACCGTAGTGGTTCGTTTGAAGTTTCAGCTTGCTTTTCTGTTGACTTGAACTAAAGATGAGGATGCATATTTGTTACAATTAAAGGGCAACTGCGCCACATTTCAACCTCATATTCATTATCTCCAGCACCAAAGCAGTGTCCACATACATGTGAAAACGGTACGTTTCTATGATCTGTGGTTAAGAATATAAGAAGAAAGGTCCTAAAAAATGCTTCTCTATGACTTCACAGGGTAGGATTAAAAGTAAGAAAAACAGTGATTTTTCAAACCTGGAACGAGTTTCTAGCCAGAGAGAGGGTATTTTCTTGCTACCCACATCCCAATCTCATAGTGTTTGAAAATCACTCTTTTTAAAATGTTTTAACTTATGATGATGTCATCGGGTAGAACTTTTTAATGTTATATTTTTTTTCTACAAAATGTAGAAATGCGTTGTTTTCACATATGTAGACACTGGTTTGGTGCTGGAGATAGTGAATATGAGGTTGAAAAGTGGCGAAGTTGCACTTTAAGCCAACAGCTATGCAAATGACATGGATATTTTGGATAGTTTGAACCTCTACAGATGTGTTCTATCAAAAGGAAGTGTGACTATGGAAGCGTGACCAAGACTGTTAAGAGATCACTGGGACTGTGAGACAGTAAAGATTGAGAACGACTACACGTGGCGATTTGGCCCTGGAGACAGCCACTTTTGGCAGTGGGAAAAAGCCATCTGCCTGTGTTAGCCTTCCCATTGAAGAGTAGTAGCACGCAAGAATGGGAGGAGAGAGAGAGAGAGAGAGACAAAGAGAGAGTAATGCCAGAACATGTTAGAGAACCTAAAAAGTTACATTTGATTAAATCCATAAAACTAACAATGAGTGTCGCATGAGATGGATATCTTTAAGCTTCTCTTCACCTGAGAAAGATATTGAAACATTTGTGTGTTTAAAAAGTTGGTGAGTTATAACTGTTCTTTTTGTGTAATTTTCAGTATTCTCATGTTTCTTCCCAAGCACCTGTCATTATATTGATATGCCGTGTGCATATTCTATTTCACCCAGCACCGAATGTGCTGTAAACGACCGGTTGGGGAACAAATATTTTTGGAAGCAGTATAAGAAAGAGAATACTCATTACATTGGGAATGGGAACACTTTGCCTAGCGTCCTCTAGTTCTGCACACACACAGCCGTGAACACAAAGGCCAACATGGCACGTGGGGAAGCAGCATCCCACTGCTGTGTATTTAAAGACCTTGAAACGGCAGCTCCACCAGTTAATGATTGGCCAGTGCAGTGAAAGTGGGCACTTATTGCAGGAAACTACAAAAGCCTTTGGAGTCGTATCTCCAAGCTGACATTAATGGTATAGGCCTGTTTCTAAAGAGACAGGTTAATGCATTTTTTGTCTGGTGTAGAAGAGATAGGCTACGCACACACACACACACGCACACACACACACACACACACACACACACACATACACACACACACACACACACACACACAAACACACACACACAGTATTCACTCCAATGGGTCTGCAAAAATAGCTTTTTGAATTTGCCTAAATTTTATGGTCGTTATAATTCTATGACAAAGCAAAGAAATAACTCTCTCCTCTCAGCAGTCCTGCTCCTGTCTCTTTTGTGGCTCCAGGGCGGCACACTACCTCCCCAGGGACACCACCCTCTGTGTGGGCACGTCGGCGGCCAGGGCTGAGTCCCACCAGCTGTACTCGGGCGAGAGGACACATGTGGGCCTGCGGTTGATCAGGTAGCGGTTCAGGTAGCTCTCCTCCAGTCCCCGAGCCCTCAGCCCCTTCTCCTGGTCCTGGAGGATGAGCTGGGAGCAGGCCCGGGCCATGGCGTACACCTCAGCGCACAGACCCCCGTACAGCTCCGACGTGTAGTAGTAGTCGCCCTCGGCCTCCTCCACGTGGGCCAGCGAGGCGGGCTCGCGCTCGTACGGGAAGGTGT